>NC_088206.1:33176572-33883910 GCF_037126465.1 Ornithodoros turicata | reverse complement strand
TGTGGCTGTACTGTTGAAATGCGAGCGGGCTCGTAGGCTCGTCACACTATCGTCGTTGTCGTCGTTTATGCACTCATCCACTGCGTCCGCATCCCTTGCGAAGATTTCCACTCGATGTGCACCTGCGAACGTACTCCGTCAAGTAAGAAGAATAGTGAATTCACGATTTTAATGTTAAAATCTTTAACGAAATTGTCTATTTTGACGTCCACGATTTATTGACTGTAAATGCGTAACTAACGCTGTTGATGTTGTGGCTGTACTGTTGAAATGCGAGCGGGCTCGTAGGCTCGTCACACTATCGTCGTTGTCGTCGTTTATGCACTCATACACTGCGTCCGCATCCCTTGCGAAGATTTCCACTCGATGTGCACCTGCGAACGTACTCCGTCAAGTAAGAAGAATAGTGAATTCACGATTTTAATGTTAAAATCTTTAACGAAATTGTCTATTTTGACGTCCACGATTTATTGACTGTAAATGCGTAACTAACGCTGTTGATGTTGTGGCTGTACTGTTGAAATGCGAGCGGGCTCGTAGGCTCGTCACACTATCGTCGTTGTCGTCGTTTATGCACTCATACACTGCGTCCGCATCCCTTGCGAAGATTTCCACTCGATGTGCACCTGCGAACGTACTCCGTCAAGTAAGAAGAATAGTGAATTCACGATTTTAATGTTAAAATCTTTAACGAAATTGTCTATTTTGACGTCCACGATTTATTGACTGTAAATGCGTAACTAACGCTGTTGATGTTGTGGCTGTACTGTTGAAATGCGAGCGGGCTCGTAGGCTCGTCACACTATCGTCGTTGTCGTCGTTTATGCACTCATACACTGCGTCCGCATCCCTTGCGAAGATTTCCACTCGATGTGCACCTGCGAACGTACTCCGTCAAGTAAGAAGAATAGTGAATTCACGATTTTAATGTTAAAATCTTTAACGAAATTGTCTATTTTGACGTCCACGATTTATTGACTGTAAATGCGTAACTAACGCTGTTGATGTTGTGGCTGTACTGTTGAAATGCGAGCGGGCTCGTAGGCTCGTCACACTATCGTCGTTGTCGTCGTTTATGCACTCATACACTGCGTCCGCATCCCTTGCGAAGATTTCCACTCGATGTGCACCTGCGAACGTACTCCGTCAAGTAAGAAGAATAGTGAATTCACGATTTTAATGTTAAAATCTTTAACGAAATTGTCTATTTTGACGTCCACGATTTATTGACTGTAAATGCGTAACTAACGCTGTTGATGTTGTGGCTGTACTGTTGAAATGCGAGCGGGCTCGTAGGCTCGTCACACTATCGTCGTTGTCGTCGTTTATGCACTCATCCACTGCGTCCGCATCCCTTGCGAAGATTTCCACTCGATGTGCACCTGCGAACGTACTCCGTCAAGTAAGAAGAATAGTGAATTCACGATTTTAATGTTAAAATCTTTAACGAAATTGTCTATTTTGACGTCCACGATTTATTGACTGTAAATGCGTAACTAACGCTGTTGATGTTGTGGCTGTACTGTTGAAATGCGAGCGGCTCGTAGGCTCGTCACACTATCGTCGTTGTCGTCGTTTATGCACTCATCCACTGCGTCCGCATCCCTTGCGAAGATTTCCACTCGATGTGCACCTGCGAACGTACTCCGTCAAGTAAGAAGAATAGTGAATTCACGATTTTAATGTTAAAATCTTTAACGAAATTGTCTATTTTGACGTCCACGATTTATTGACTGTAAATGCGTAACTAACGCTGTTGATGTTGTGGCTGTACTGTTGAAATGCGAGCGGCTCGTAGGCTCGTCACACTATCGTCGTTGTCGTCGTTTATGCACTCATCCACTGCGTCCGCATCCCTTGCGAAGATTTCCACTCGATGTGCACCTGCGAACGTACTCCGTCAAGTAAGAAGAATAGTGAATTCACGATTTTAATGTTAAAATCTTTAACGAAATTGTCTATTTTGACGTCCACGATTTATTGACTGTAAATGCGTAACTAACGCTGTTGATGTTGTGGCTGTACTGTTGAAATGCGAGCGGGCTCGTAGGCTCGTCACACTATCGTCATTTGTCGTCGTTTATGCACTCATACACTGCGTCCGCATCCCTTGCGAAGATTTCCACTCGATGTGCACCTGCGAACGTACTCCGTCAAGTAAGAAGAATAGTGAATTCACGATTTTAATGTTAAAATCTTTAACGAAATTGTCTATTTTGACGTCCACGATTTATTGACTGTAAATGCGTAACTAACGCTGTTGATGTTGTGGCTGTACTGTTGAAATGCGAGCGGGCTCGTATGCTTGCACTGATCTCTATGTATAAAGGCTGGATCGCGCATGGGAGAGGGGCTCGTGGGGGAGAGGCGTGCCTTCGGGCCGCCATGTTGGTGGGCCCTAAAGTGCTGTGTGTGCCCATAGAAAACAATGGGAGGCAACGGAGATTGTGAGCATTTATTGCGCTGCAGGCGTTAATCGTTGTTTGTCATCACACAATTTTGTACGGTGCCAGTATACTGATGTATCCTAACAGTGTTTCACAGGTGTCCTGCCGTTCGATTCTTAATTACGTTATGTTTTGCATTCCGAAACTAGACCGTCACTGCAGTGCAGCGCTGGGGATTGTACTACAGCACGTTTCCCAGCCAATATTTCAATAAGAAACGACTTGAGGTTAACAACAACCATGTATAAAATATCCCGTACTGCGTTCTGGACAAAGATTGTTCCATAAAGAACGGTCCGGGAAAAGATATACTCGCATGGCAGAAAGAGATCGTTCTGTAGAATCACAGCCGTTGTTTTAGCCGTGTATGCGTTTAGTATGATTTATATCAAGCATCGCCTTAGAAAGAGTCTCTTAGTAAACGACAGCGGTGCTTTGCCTCGCAAATATGGACACACCGAAGCAGCCCAAATAATTACTTCACGCAATTAGATCACACTCGTTAGGACAGTTAATCAGGTAGTGACTTAGTTACTTAGTTACTTAGAAAGTGGTAACACCTCCTTGAGACACAGGACTTATCTCTTTTTGAAGTACAGTCCTTCTATGTTTGTTTGCTTCTTCCTTTATTTGTTCTGATTATTTGCGGGCGGTTGTGCCAAACTGAATGTCCTTCTCCAGCACTCACATGCTTTTGTTGAATACAACTGCAGCGTGAGAAAAGCTGCTTGGGGACGGGGTCCTGCTATCCAGTGCTAACTTTGTCATGCTTGTTATATGGAGCATGTTCCAAAAAATGCAGCTCCAGGTATGATCTTCAAATTGCAACAGGACTATTTGGAGCTTGAAGCAGTAGTGATTTTGTCATTTTGGGCCTCGTGTACCCAGTCTGTGAAACGCAAACAAAAAAGTCTAACACGATATGCTTTTGTAATGAAGATCACTGATGATGAGTAAAGAGAATATACGAGTTCAAGTTTATTCAATATTTTATATCATTCATTATATTATTCAACATTTTATGTCAAGTTTATACAACATCAAGTTTATTCAAGTTCAAGATTTATTTCTTGCACTTATGCGTTTCAGGATACAATCAACGTGCAGGGAGGTCGCAAAAGACTACATTTATTGTTTTGTGACCTTGCTACAATGGCAATATATATTTTAGGAATGACAATGGTCAGGTACGCACTCTCAATTTTAGGTTGGAATGAGCAATGAATAGCAACTTCCCTCCTGATATTTTCTCATATATGCTAAATTTTAAATTTAATGTGATCGAATATGTAATGTAATAATTGTGTGTAATTGTGTAATTGAATATGTAATGTAATATATAATTATGTGATAATATAATAATAATAATATATAAGAATATAATATGTGATAAATGAATGTGATCAACAGTAGATGTAAACAACATGAGTAGCCAGAGAAGTGCATTCTCAATAAATAATTTTCTTCTTATAGCGTATATGTGCATGCCTATTAACTGAAACAATTATCACAGTTCCCTGACAGGTTTTAATTTCTGAGAGTGTACTGTAGAGGCTGCTTAGATCTACAACAGTTCATACAAGGTATTATATACTGTGAATGCCTTTAAAAATCCCATGTGACACATATGCCTTTACTTTCTGGAGGTGCTGTGGTAGTCAAAGTTTGTGGGCATTACGCAGGTTCTGCATCCATTTCTTGATTATGCCGAGGCAGCTGTGAAGTAACCTGCATTGATGATGATTATTCCAATTTTTATGGTGCATCAACAACAAAGGAAATAATACATCAGAACATTGGTTTGGGTGCAACCAGTTAACAATGAACATGTTGTTGAATAAATGCATTGGACAAATGTTAAAACACCAGTTTAAAACATAGATGGGTAGAAATCCAGCGAACCGGTAGAATGTAGGAAGGGAGTTGCCTCAGGACAGAAGCCGCCGATATTTCGAACAGAGACTGTTCTTCTTCCTTCCTTTCCCTCCTTCTGCCTTCCAGAAGAAGAACAGTCTCTGTTCGAAATATCGGCGGCTTCTGTCCTGAGGCAACTCCCTTCTTCCAGTTTAAAACATGGTTTACAATCCCTGTATCTTCTAAAAATTAAAAAGATTAAAAACTATTCTGAAAAGAATATGGGGAACTCTTCTAAAAAGAATTATAATCTCTAATTATTATATTGGTGGGTGAAGGAGCCTAAAGTGTAAGGTGTGTTTCTGACGTGAACATGTAAGAAAATATGCAAAACTGAGAGAGGCTAACCACAGTGCGTGCACTGAGGTTGTTCCTTCCTGTAAAGTAGAAACCAGTGGATGAGGAACGTGATACTTACCTGTGCACCCAGCCGTATCACACTGCACAGATTATTCACTGGGTAGCCCTCATGACGAAACCTGTATTGAGACACCACTTTTGCCTTAAAAACTGCTACAAATAGCACGACACGCTACATATTATTACTATCGTAACAAGCTGGCGATACAGCTCAGACACAAAGGCGTTATTCAAGTCGCGCCACACCACCGTTACGTAGGATTCTTTGTCACAAATCAAACCAAGGCACAAAACAATACCAATACATTAAAAAAGGTGACAATCTTGGTCTCATTATGACGTAATACCGAACTTGTGAGAGAAGGTAATTCAAAGAAATGAATCTGACACTTGCTTCCGCAGAGAACACCGTGTACCATGCTAGCAGTGAATGCAAACAACTTGCACCCAGTGCTGGTTTTGGGCAAAAAAACACACTTCATAATTGTCAAATAAATGTACAAAATGGACGCCTATTTATTCCTTGATAAAGAATGACTCACCTGTAGAAATTTCAGCCCTGTATCCTTGCCGGTACGGTTGGTACGACCGTAATTGCAAGAAGTCGCCATGATCGCTGCAGCGACTGTTTTGGGTGCAGTAAGATGGCGGCCGGTTACCGCACGCTCGCGCTCCCTATCCGCGATCCAGTATTTTTCAATCGAGATCAGTGGTCACACTATCGTCGTTGTCGAGCAACTGTCACAACGTGGCAACTGTCACGTGATCCAGCTCCGGAGCCGACCTAGCAATTTACGAGTGCTAGGCCGTGTCGTCATAAAATGACCACCCGAATTCGCCATTAGTAGGACAGTGGAAACATTATTTCCTTGTATTTCTCCTAAGCGCCGCTACGGTGGCTCTCTTCCCGATTCGGCGGTTGAAGTGGCGTTCCAGCTAAATCTGCGCCGAGCTGTACTTCCTGCAACTCACCAGAGAGGGTCCCGTGGGCTCCTGGCTGCTGCTCATCCGGTGCTCGAAATGCTCTGTAGCGTGATGTATGCGGCCCGTTGACTTGCACAGCTTCCCTTGTTCCCCTGCTTACTAATAATGCCTCTTAGAGATGTCAGATATGGTTGATGTAAAAATGAGAGCTAATGCACGAAACCTATATTAAAGAAACTTGAGCTTGGGTGGATAAAGACGACACGACACTCGGTGTGTACAAATGAGATCGCGTTCAAGAAGTGATCTGAACGGAGAGATGTTCCGAAAATGAATTTTATTGGTATGCACGTTGCTGACGGGAGAAGCACTGTCTTCGGACGGTCATGAAGGTTGATTTCAGGAAAAAAGATCCAAAAGATCCATAGGGAAGAAAGTTCCGCCGGTGGATATTCTTTCCTTATGGATCTTTTTGCCGCATGGATCTTCTTTCTCGTTTGGATCTTTTTTTTCCCCTCTTTTACGTGACCCCGTTGGAACTTCTTTGTGTTGTACAGTTACGCTTGTTAACCACAAATAACGGGACAAATTTTATTTGCAGTCTCTACACACAGCGCTCAGGACTTATTTCAGGCTGGCACCAAAGACCAAACCAAGCTCTGGCGTCGAAAACAGAATTACTGAAGTATCAAAATGTACTAAACAACAAGAAGAGACTGCAGCCGACTACTTAATGTTAAAGTTAACTGGCTTTCGAAACTGCAGATGGTTTATTTAGACCCTTCGTAGAGGCTCGAGCAGTTTTCAGAAATTTGCCATGCCTCCTAACTTAATGTCTATTCCATCTTCGGCGCCCAAAACGTGAAACAATACCCTGCTTGAATCGCCTAAATGTCCGGGAGGTCGCTACACACTTCGTTTGTCTGCTCATCAAACTAAACCAGCATATCCGATCCCCAGCAAATCTGTTTTTTTTTTCTTGTTCTTCTTCTTTGTGCTATTGTTTACGTGCACGCCCCTATAAAGCAGTTGAAAGAACAAGAACAACAACGTTATTTAATGATGATGATAGCGGAGCCATTTCGACGCCGCTGATACCCCTCGAAAGAGCGAAGCAATACACGCATCTTCGCCGCGTGTGTCACAGGCGTTCACAAGCGAAGCCCGCTCACCGACACTACGCAAGTAAGAAAATATGCGCACGCTATTAGCGTGTTTGAGGGTACTAAGGACAAAGAATCAGGGCCAGCTTTCACTTGGCGACGCAGGACGCAACGTCGTGAGCAGCCGGCAGAAGTAGAGGCGCATTTCTGCCGTCCCGTCAGGGCGTACGATTTTCATGTTCCCACTACAGTTGCATTCAGTCGTACAAACCAGACTAAAAAATCAGGAGGCATGGCCTTTCTATGTCACCTTATTGGTCTCCAGTACTCTAGTGTCCAGTATATCGTTCTCGACAGCTCTCGCCGACGTCGTGAAAGAAGTACGGCATGGCAATTTTTTGGCTCGACGTCTCTCCTTTCCCAGCGCAGGAAATGCACGTCAATTTCCGCCCCACGCTGAATGTTGGCTAGGGTTGAAAATCGACTGAGAGCTTTTTTTTTTGTATGTATATGTGCATGTGTGAAATTTTTCTTCAATTTCTTTGACACATTGTGTTGTTGGCTATGATACAAGATATCGGTGGTCGTGGGTCGAATGTTAAATGGACTGTCGCATCCGGAACCGTGGTTACGAATCCAATACCAATGTGTTCGGTACACTACCACCGAGCTATATGCCAAATTTTCTCCTTCCAAAACTGACCGGGTGGTGAGGAATCGAATTTAAAAGATCCGGTTTCGTTTTGATCCTCGAAAGCGCCAGCGCCAACAACATCGCGTGACGCAAGGTGGAATCTGGCTAATCCGCTGTGAAGGACGCTGTCGTCTGCCGCTAAGTCTGGGGCTGCTTTGTTTTTTCCGGCACGTCGCCCGTATACACATGTGACACTTTCTAGTGACGCGGATACTACCTCTACGCATGCATCCTTCGCGTGAGATGTCGTTTGGAAACCGACGCAGCGTTCCTGACTCCAGGAAAACTTCCTTCGAAAACCTCGATATTTGATTCCGCACGCCTAGGATACAGCTACAGCCAGACCCCAGACGAAGGGAAAGTTGGAAGCAGCTACATCACTAGCGGGTATCCAGATGAAGCAAGGAGTGTTCACGCTGTCCATGTATGCTCCTCGCATTACACCGATAATGTGTACCTGGATGAGAACATCATGCAAGTGCACCTTGGACTGGCACAAAAATGGAACGAATTGAAACTTGACGCCGTTCCGACAGTGTTCCACGAACAAAGCGAGCCAGAAACTTCGACAGTAAGTCACAATATCTATGTATAGTTTCCCAATCGGATCTGTCACTCTTGCGCGTGAGTAACTTAGCAGCAAAAGACGAAATCGGTACAACGTAAGGTGTCCCCTAACCTATGATTAATAACTAGATAAATAAAATACAATAAACAAGTAAGAGAACATGATGTCATTCATATGAACGTGATTGGCTTTTCTCGTTGTCGGACGCGTTATCATGAAACTTTCCCTGTTACTGAACCTGTGACTTTTGTGGAATGTGGTAGACATGATTGGTTTTCATGTGTATTACAGCCGCAGGCAGCTCGACAGTGTGAAGCGCAAGTGGTACATATATTACTTAAATACATATAATGTGTTTACAATTTTTGGACACAGAACAATTCGCAAACTATGAACCCCGATCACTAAAAGGAAGAACTGACGCTGTTTGTGTGCTGGTGTTAGAAACAGGCACTATATACAAGCAGTACCTCTGTCCGTAACACGAGCGCCATAAACCACTTCCCAGTTTCCTTTTATCTCGCTGTTTGTGAACTGTTTGTGTGCTGTAGGGCGGTGGTTTTTGCGGTTGTCATAGCCAACTTGAGGTGCACTTTTGACGTTCTGTGTTACAGAAGGACCAGGTGCTGCTGATCCAAGTCCCATCCATCTATGAAACGGCATCGGTAGTAATAGGTGGGGCAATGTAAGCTTAGGTGAGAGTTAGAAACCTGGACCCCTGACCCCTGCCCTGAGCCCTGCGCGTATTTTTCCCTGCGCGGCGCGTGTGCGGAGGGTTGTCCGCGCGCTTATCGGCGGGGCAGGGCTGCGCGTGCGCTCATCGTAGCGTATTTTTCAGCCTGGGCAAACTTCTTTGGCCATACGTGGGCCGACTTCACATATTTTTCCGATACAACAGGTGAGAGGTTTACATGCAGGGACATGCAAAGAAGGGTCATACAGAAAAAGTACAAGTGAAAATATATTTATTAATGCCAATCAAGTTGAGATATATTTATTAAAGCCAATAGTGCTGGGAATTGTGCCAATTGTGATGCCAATCAGGTGAAACAGAAAAACCCAGCCGAAAAACATTCACCACCTGTAACAGGGCGGTGCTCGGGTGGAGGGCTGCTGTGGTGGGCGGAGCGTGACCGAAGGGCTGCGTGCGCGCTTACCCTTCACCCTGGGCTGACTTCTTTCACAATTTTCCTACTTGGGCCGACTTCATTCCCGCGACAGGTGGGCGGCGCTCGAGTGGAGGGCTGCTGTTGTGGGCGTCGCGTGGCCGGAGGGCTGCTTGCGCGTTTACCATTCAGCCTGGGCCGCCGACTTTCGTCATTTTTCAGCCTGAGTCGACTTGAATCGTAATTTTTCCAGCTACAACAGGTGTGCAGTAGGCTGTTTACATGCAAAGGATAGCCATACACAAAAGTACAAGTGAAAATATATTTATTAAAGTCATTAGGAATTATGTTATGACTCTGCGTGAATGGGAAAAACTTAGCCAAAAATCTGAAATAGAAGGAACACAATACACGTAACAAAGAATATACTTATTACAGGTATGATACATTAGCATTGAATAGGTATCACAAATCAAACACAATATTTTTATTAACAGTAATCACAAGTTTTCAATGAATCAGAAGTGATAACACACTTAATCGAAGAAGATATTCTTAATCAATATGACTATAAACAAAAATTACAAATTGTATTATAAAAAGTCTAATATTTCTATACGTGAGAACCATCAGTGCAATAGCGGGAAGTTCTAATAGTTGTATGTAGTTAAATGTGAACAGCACAGACCCTGGAACACTATGGGACACGAACACAAGAGGAAATAAAATCTATACCACTACATTGATTAATCAAAACAACATAGTAATCTATCATTCAGAAAATCAGAAGAAGAAAAAGTCAAACTCATCAGAAAATAGACATGTTAAAAATGAACTTCACCACATAGCACGCTCCTAGCCAACAACCAGATCTGATGATATCTACCCTAATTTGTTGAAGAGAGCTGCCAATAGATGTATGGAAGACCACGGAACACGAACGACAGGAACGACACGAACACAAGAGGAAATAAAATCTATACCACTACAAAGAAGATATTCCTAATCAAACAACAGAGTAACCTATCATTCAGAAAATCAGAAGAAAAAATGAAACTCATCAGAAAATAGACATGTTAAAAATGAACTTCACCACATAGCACGCTCCTAGCCAACAAACAGAACAAAGAACGACACGAACACAAGAGGAAATAAAATCTATACCACTACAAAGAAGATATTCTTAATCATTACGATTACAATCAAAATTACAAGTTTTATTATACAAAGTCTGAGACGTAAGAACCATCATTGCAATAGCGTGAATATCTGTCATAACATTTCGAGCGCAATAGGGAATCTTAGTTTCATATTCCAATATTACTCAACTTTTAATTTCTTATTAAGTGAACAGCATAGACGTAAGGAAATAACGAGAAACAACACAATCAACAGCTACAATTAATAGAGAGCCAAACCTGCGCACCATCCAACACATAGAGAAATAATAGCTAATCAATCTATCAAAGGCGAAATAGCACAGACTTAACATCATAGCACAGACTTAACGCTGAAGAACAGAGGAACACGCGGCGACACGTAAGCAACAACAGAGGAAAATAATCTATCATTGAACCATCATAAAATCGACCAATATACAATTTTCATTCTAACAAACACTACAAACCTTGATGGAGGTATCCAACACGTAGGAAATATGCACTGTATTCTCTCTTTTCCTCAAAGCCAGGAGACTTTATGTCTCTATCTATGTGACCATAGCACTGCGCATGCTTTATCACTCAAAGGGTCGGGGGCTATATTCCTTCGTCCAGCAAACAGAACACTCTAGAGGTCAGATAAGAGAGTTCAAAGGCGATATGTTTTATTGTGCAGCGCAAATAGATGTCGATATCACTCGCGGGGGCCACTATCTTTTCGCATCCTTTCCCTGAAACGGAAAGCTTTCGTCAAAATGGTTGACAAGTCGACTAAGTTTGTAGAGATTTGATATTGCTATTGAACATGTAGAGAAAGTCCAAATTATTAATTGGTAGCAACGATACTCAATCAAAAACAAGAAACAAATTTAATTACATCATTTTTTGTAAAATCTTGCAACAGAAATTTCTAATGAACCACACAGAAATATCAAATGTGAAATGCAACTCAGAGTTATGAGGCATTCCCATCTTAGAGGTACTTACTTATGTCAATCGAGTGAATACTTGAAACAAAATCAAAACAATAATTCTCACGACAGGTGGAGATTATGGCATTCTAAACCAGATAATAAAATTTTAATCAATACAATAAACATAGATATGCTTTTAATTAAGTGTAGACGTGCACTTGAAAACAGAAGAGACATTTGCTCTACATTGAAAGATGGACAGATTTTGTACTCGCTGCCATAAATCATGGGAAGATCTGATAAAAAACTGCTTCGAAAAGGACGAACCGCGAAACGCTTCCATTATCGCTGCCTTTCAATACGTCCTAGACATGGTCGTATTCGGAGATATGGTACAAATTACAGAACTGAAGGTGCAAGAATTTATATGATGAATCTACAATACTTATAAAAATATCTGCACATCAACGTCGGAAGGGAGACTGGATTGATGGCGGAGTTTTTTAGGTTTGCTAACGAAGAATTGAAATACACTAGACCAGATGTAATTGTAATCATTGCAATGGGCATTGCATTCATCAAGAAAGCACTCAGATCAAATTATCATATACAAGCGGTCTATATCGCACAATTCATTACGGATTTGTTGAAATTACACATATCTGAGACGGAAAGTACATAAAATCTTATCAACTGATATGTTCCACTAGCACGGCAAACGCAATTATTCTGCCAGTCAGTGATGTCGAATGAACAGAAGTTCAATATTGTTGTGCAAGGTCTGATGTACCATCATTTATTGAAACTCAACAAACATATCAATTGCGGTGGACCACCGGACGATTTTCATCTAATACTCTCTTGTACGCCATTCAAGAATCTTCATACAAAGAAAGGAAACATCAATAAGAGACTGTGCAAGTTCATCGCGACAAAATGCAAGTTGTTGAAGCAATACAAACACGGCGACAACATATCACCCGCGTTAATCAACGCTGGATTCAAGCGCCCAATATTCAGAATAAACTATTTAATGTCTTCGGAATTCATCAATGAAGACAACAAACGAAAACTTCAGAGTTTGAAAGAGAACTGTAATTTATCGAAATAGACAAGTGTATAACTGAAACAATAAATGTAATCTTTGTCATCATTATAATTATACGCACCACAATGAAAAACACCTTTGCACTTAGCATGGCTAGACATGTCTTCGGAATTCATCAATGAAGACAACAAACAAAAACTTCGGAGTTTGAAATAGCACTGTAATTTATCGGAACAGACAAGTGTATAACCGAAACAATAAATGTAATCTTTGTCATCATTATAATGAATTCTACGCATCACAATGAAAAACACCTTGCATTTAGCATGGTTAGACTGAGAACACTGATCGCTAAGGAAACGAATATTCCACAATTTGTGTAAGAATTCTCATATGGAACGAGACCTGACCACCAAATAGGTTTTACTCAACTACACTCTGTACAAGTTCAGCACCCGAAGGATAGAATTGCCCGAGAAGGATCGGTCATTGAAATTTAGAGACATGATACATCAGTCTAAGATTACAAAAAGGATCACTAATCTAATGTGAAAACTTATCATATTTCTCAATCAGTTGCACTAGCCCAGACATAGTAAAAGAAGAAGAAAAGGCGTCTTTGACAAGCAACTCGATTGGAGTACGGAACAAATAAATAAATATTTTTGTCAGCACAGTTGCCCATTTGTATGACTGGATAGGAAAAATGAGCCGTTCAAGATATGGCAAAACGGGAAATAAGGCAAGATAACTGATTGCGGCGGGATAACTCAAAGCGTTCGCGACACAGTGTCATCGACTTTTACAATCGCATTCGGGTTCAGTGCCTGGGAGATAATACGAAGCCTTCGCGAAAAGCGAATCTATTATCAGATGCCGCAATACAAACGAAAGATTTTACGAGCATGACGTGCAGGCCAAGTCTACATTTCTAATCACGTAGTCTTCGTAACACACGGCACACAAACATATATGATATAATTTCCAAGTGGCAATCAGATTTTGGGAGAAGCGGATCACACAACCGCCATCAGAAGTGCTTAACCAATATACGATGAAGATGAGCCTTATGCATAAACACAATGGAAGATATGTTATATTAATTATAATAACCAGATCAGCGCAGGTCACACATAAACATAGATCCAATTCATAAAATATACTCGAGATTTCCCGTAGCCATACAGAAAAACTATCACATTATTTTCGTGTCATAGCCTCCGTGCATCAGACCTTGCACAACAATATTGAACTTCTATTCATTCGACATCACTGACTGGTAGAATAATTGCGTTTGCCGTGCTAGTGGAACATATCAGGTGATAAGATTTTATGTACTTTCCGTCTCAGATATGTGTAATTTCAACAAATCCGTAATGAATCGTGCGATATAGACCGCTTGTATATGATAATTTGATCTGAGTGCTTTCTTGATGAATACAATGCCCATTGCAATGATTACAATTACATCTGGTCTAGTGTATTTCAATTCTTCGTTAGCAAACCTAAAAAACTCCGCCATCAATCCCAGTCGCCCTTCCGACGTTGATGTGCAGATATTTTTATAAGTATTGTAGATTCGGCATATAAATTCTTGCACATTCAGTTCTGTAATTTGTACCATATCTCCGAATACGACCATGTCTAGGACGTATTGAAAGGCAGCGATAATGGAAGCGTTTCGCGGTTCTTCCTTTTCGAAGCAGTTTTTTATCAGATCTTCCCATGATTTGTGGCAGCAAGACCAAAATCTGTCCATCTTTCAATGTAGAGCAAATGTCTCTTCTGTTTTTAAGTGCACGTCTACACTTAATTAAAAGCATATCTATGTTTATTGTATTGATTAAAATTTTATTATCTGGTTTAGAATGCCATAATCTCCACCTGTCGTGAGAATTATTGTTTTGATTTTGTTTCAAGTATTCACTCGATTGACATAAGTAAGTACCTCTAAGATGGGAATGCCTCATAACTCTGAGTTGCATTTCACATTTGATATTTCTGCGTGGTTCATTAGAAATTTCTGTTGCAAGATATTACAAAAATTGATGTAATTAAATTTGTTTCTTGTTTTTGATTGAGTGTCGTCGCTACCAATTAATAATTTGGACTTTCTCTACATGTTCAATAACAATATCAAATCTCTACAAACTTAGTCGACTTGTCAACCACTTTGACGAAAGATTTCCGTTTCAGGGAAAGGATGCGAAAAGATAGTGGCCCCCGCGAGTGATATCGACATCTATTTGCGCTGCACAACAAAATATATCGCCTTTGAACTCTCTTATCTGACCTCTAGAGTGTTCTGTTTGCTGGACGAAGGAATATAGCCCCCAACCCTTTGAGTGATAAAGCATGCGCAGTGCTATGGTCACATAGATAGAGACATAAAGTCTCCTGGCATTGAGGAAAAGAGAGAAAACAGTGCATATTTCCTACGTCTTGAATACCTCCATCAAGGTTTGTAGTGTTTGTTAGAATGAAAATTGTATATTGGTCGATTTTATGATGGTTCAATGATAGATTATTTTCCTCTGTTGTTGCTTACGTGTCGCCGCGTGTTCCTCTGTTCTTCAGCGTTAAAGGGTCTCTGACCAGAACCTGGTGAATGTCTTTGTTTGTATGGATAACGAACCTACATGGTGCCTCCAAGTTACAACTGAAACGTTTCGTCTCTACGGAGCCGCCAACTATTCCAAACAAGGAGCCGAAAAGCGGTTTCGATTTCTGCCCTCAACTCGTGCGATCAGCGCAAAACTCTAGCTATTATGCAGTGGTTTTCCCATGTGTATGACGTCAAACGCCCGCGACGTTTATTGGTGGAAAGTCCACACCGGAAGTTCAGGTGGTTTCCGCAACTTCCGTATTGCTGGATGCTTTTTCAATATGGACGCGGAAGCACAGCGGAGTCGAGAAGTGAGCTTTTCAGCTACCTTTCAGCAGCTGAGAGGCACCTGCTACGTGCAGCAGAGTTTGGAGGCCTTGCTTTTGAAATGTTGAGCCGCGAATCGACTTCAGCATGAAGAGGAAGTTCCAACGACAGACTGTTAGATGAGCTTTCAGCATCCATCACGATGAAGCACATGAACAGTTTGTGTAAATTTCATGTTTGACGGCGCCGTGTAAAGGGGCCGGAGTGGTTCATGTATAATAATGCCGAAAGAAGTCGAGTGCTTATGTTGCAAGGAGCTGCTCCTAAAGTAGCATATTTAGAACTTCGAGGGCAGCACGAACCTAGCGCTCATATTCACAAGTAAGAAGCGTACGTGTCTCGTGCACAATCTTGAACTTTTCGTTATTGTTCGTCACTTATTCAGAAAGAGTGCTGCTGAATTAATACTCGGCGTCCTACTAGCTTTAGCTTTGTTCACATCTTGCGTGTCTCATACAGGAAATAGATACGTACACTACATACCAACAGTTCGTGAGATGGATGTTGCACAGACTTGAAATAAACAAGAGAATCGTTATACCAGTCTTTGCGGTGAACAGGATACGCAAAGCCTTTCCCATAGTAACTACTACATGCTTTAAATACCCAAGATACTAGGTGGAAGTACCCCCTACAGGGGGTGTCCTTGCAATTTCAGCTGTAGACACATGTCGGTAATGATGCAACTATAATAATGACCCCCCCCTACCCCCCGAACTTTTTTCAACACTCCTCCATGCTTGGGATTCTGGATAAACCACTGTGCTGACCCCTGACACAAAGCACCATCTCATCAGCCTGCTCCGCCTAGTAAGAATTACATTGGGCTCTCAATTCCACTACAGACACACATCCAATCCTGTTCTGACGCATCCTTTCGTCCACCCATTCAGTCAATATGTCGTAAGTGTTGTTCGAACTCTTACTGTCTGATAGCACCCAAATAGTATTGTTTAAGCACCTCAAGTATTTTAATGATCATTATGTGGAAGTAAATCACACTGTTATGCAGGTTACCCTGTGTGTGACCTCGGTTCCTGCCTCAGTCCTCCAGAAATGCTCACTACACAAGTTGACTATCGAAAACCTCAATCTTCCATGCATGATGGAAAACCCCAGTTCGCTTGCTTCCTAGCCATCTTTTTATTCTCAATTTTCCTTTTGTGTGCAAAGTGCACACCCATTTCGAGTAGGATGTAGACCTTGAGGAACCAAGCTTTGTATCTTTGGCTGCTCAAATACTCAAATAGGCATGTTTTAGTCGAAGATGATGTAACATGAAATGTGGTTCATATAATTTATTGTGGCACTCAGATAATATCTTCATAATATGTCTGCAGAGATTGCTCCAAAATAGCATATGTGATGCAGCGTTATACATTATTGGGCTTCTGGGAAAAATCATGATTCACCTGATACAGACGGCAGCCTTTGTAACGGTGTCTGACACATTTTTAGCAGCCACTGTTTTAAAATATGCATTAAAAATGCTCCAACTGTGAAGGTATCACGAAGTTCTTCATTTCATTTGTTTACTTAAAGACCCTTGTGAAGGGACTTACATAAATGCGGGAGGTTTTTTATCCAAAAAAGACAAATACCAAACTGATGCAAACAAAATTCGTTCACTCACCACAAAGAAATTCATTCGATCTGAAAACGATCATAGCACTTGGAAATAAATGACGATACATTTTGTTCTGATGCTATGTGGGCAGGAACGTCATTCCAGTTTGACACCATCAGCTGGTGCGGAGAGTAGAGGAATTTTTTTGTTTGTGCAGGTGGAGCAAGTACTTTGTGCGAGTCATTAAGTCTTGGAAGTAACTTGTGAGGATATTGACAGTAAGTGGGGTGGGGAGGAGTGTGACTGTAATATAACATATGAAAGAATGCCAGGCCTGATACTTTCATCTGGTAATCAAAGGAGTAAGAAAGAGTTTGGCTTTAATGGCTGAGACGCTGGAAAAAGGATGATAATCACGAGCAACAAACCGTGCGGTTCTGTACAAATTCTACTTTGTCGATTAAGAGATGTTGGGATGGGTTCCAGATTGCAGAGGCATATTCCACTTCTTTTGAACATGGCAGTTGATGTTCTGAGACTGGAACACATAGAAAAGGCAAATACATACAAAGCATCAAGTGCCTAAGAAATGAATGATGAAACAAGGCAGTCACTGGAAAGGTTAGCCAGTAGTAGGACTTGAACCCACATCTTCTGTATTACCGATCCAGGGCCCTTACCAATTGAGCTAAGCTAACATGCCTCTCCAGTGACTTCCAAGGGTGCAGATGTACCCTAGGAATAGGTTTATGGGCAGGAGAACATTAGTCACTGTTATTATACAGGCATAGCTCTCTGTCCAGTATGATCACCGCAGAGCACATTTACAGGAACTCACAGGCACAAAAGTTTCATAATAAATATGTAATAACCTCAAACAGCTATTATATATAATAACTGGGACATGGAACTCCAACAGCACATGGTCTGGCAGTACAACACAGGTAATCTTGCCATCACTATATTTTTCCCAAAATGCTGAAAATAAATCGATAGAATTACTGCAGTGAACTGCTCAATTTTTCACCTCAGATATATTTTTAGCACTCTGTCTTTCCTGTTTCAAAATATACATGCATCGAACCTGCAGAAGCTTGTGTGTGTAAGTAGAGTCACACATCTCATGTGCAACAGGTAGGTCTAAGTTGTATTGAGATATGTCAATTCCTTACGCGTGCTCACCACCTGTAGATTCCTTTAAAGGGAACAAAAAACTTTTGGCTAGTAACAACTTCACGCTATATACCACATTTATAAAAGAAATTGGTCCCGTACCTGACGGACAACTGTCATGACCATTGCCAGATGTCTTCCTCTCCTGTTCATTCCACTTCCATGAAGTCATCACCCTAACATTGTTCAAAAAGCCATATAAATGCGATAACTGAGATATTACTACTACGAGCATACAGCAAATCACAACCACATAAATAAAATACACAATTGCACCGAGCTGTCCACATTTTCACACACACACAAAAAAAAAATACATAACAGAGTGGACTGTCTCTAATAACACTTCAACAAGTTTGTGTAACTCTGTTTTGAAACTGGACACAGGAAGGCCATTTCCAATCAGCTGAAAAAAATTGTTCGGAAGAGGAACAGTTTCTGCTGATTTCTGTAGTTGGTCCGTAGCCGTGGAACCTTGTAAGGTGGTACAGTGATAGATTTCATACTGTTATGGCAAGTGTTTGGGATGGCGCTAAAAGATCCTGAATTTGCAAGGCTGTTTTGTGTAAGTGTCTGATTTCCAAGTGAACGCTTTGTCTACTGTATTTTGCATGTCTTGAAGGAGCTGAGGGGCTGGATGGATGGATTGTAGTGGCACCCCTGCTGGGCCTCTTTGCAACGAGGGTCCAGCACATTGCACCTGTAGACAAGCTGTAGACATGGTAGTCGTATACGAGGCATTCTTTCTTTCTTTTTTTGTGCACTGCAGTTTTATCGTAGTTGCCCTCTATGGTGTTTCCCCAGATTAGACAACAATAGTACAGCTTGGGGTAAACTAAGGATTTCAACTGCGTTGGTTTAGAATCCAGAACCCTTCTTTACTATGTGCAGTATGCTGCATATTATAAGGAAAACAAATAGAAGAAAACTTGTACCTGATCCCTGCCTTGTATTTCCAACATTTGGTTCCACATCTTGTCCAAGGAAATCATGAACTACATTGGTGCACACTGCTGTGACAATTATAATGTTACATCTAGATGCTGAATACACAGCTTCATTTTACGTACTGTGAATGTTGCTTACTGCATTGGCATGGCTGCATTCAACAACACTCAGAATTGTACAGTAATCTTTTGATTTAGTGCGTAAACTTCAATTTGCTTTAATCCGTATTTTTCTTTGTTGCGTAAATGGTCTCCTAACATCTGCATGCCACAACGTAATTCTCACAAGGAGAGTAATCACTTTATAAATTATACAGAAGACACTAACTTCGTCACGTCCAGATGCAACAGTCTTGGAAGATAGATTCAAGGAAAGCACTGCGGACTGCTGTAGGCGGAGGTTCTTTGTACTCAACCTGAGGGGTCCGTCTCATAGTCTGCATTCTTCAAATACGATTGGCAAAATCCGCCGCGGTATTATCCTGCCGCTGCGGTTGAACGCGCAGTATCATACGGAACTAAATGCCCGCCGAGAAATCTCGCTTTCACGACACAACCGAGGCAAGTCAAATGAAGTAAGGGCTGTACCTCGATAAATTGGTCGTTGTTCCAAAAGATATAAACAAAGAAAACTTGGAAATACACACACCACGCTAACGCAGTGAAATAGCGCGCTGGATCCCGAAAGTCGTCGTAGCTCGTAGCCTCGTAGCTCCTCTTTCCACGGAAGTCGCTAATGGGATTATCGCAGTTATAAAACAGGTCGTAGATTTCTAAGTATATACATACTTTTTATTTCCAGACATTGTGACAACAGTATATCGGCGTAAAAATGTTGGTTCTTATTGAAAGTTGTTGTTGTAGTGCTCGATCACGTGACGGCATTCTGCGCGGTGATTGCATGGGCGATTGACGTCATCCCAGTGGGATGACCAGATGAGTTTTCTATATATGCGTACGTTTTCTTGGTTTGACGCTAGGTGTGCCAGCGTCGGCATGAACCGCGATGTTCAAAATTCGAGTTTACGAAAACTACGAGGTGTTGAGGCATGCATTTTCGTATGTGAAGTTGCCTTTGTGTATTCTATCGGTAGCCACTGCGGAAAAGGCTCTCCAGCTTCTGGTCAGAGACCCTTTAAGTCTGTGCTATTTCACCTTTGATAGATTGATTAGCTATTATTTCTCTATGTGTTGGATGGTGCGCAGGTTTGGCTCTCTATTAATTGTAGCTGTTGATTGTGTTGTTTCTCGTTATTTCCTGAGGTCTATGCTTTTCACTTAATAAGAAATTAAAATTTGAGTAATATTGGAATATGAAACTGAGATTCCCTATCGCGCTCGAAATGTTATGACAGATATTCACGCTATTGCAATGATGGTTCTTACGTCTCAGACTTTTTATAATAAAACTTGTAATTTTGATTGTAATCGTAATGATTAAGAATATCTTCTTTGTAGTGGTATAGATTTCATTTCCTCGTGTCGTTCGTGTTCCGTGGTCTTCCATACATCTATCGGCACCCGTCTTCAACAAATCAGGGCAGATATCATTAGATCTGGTTGTTGGCTAGGAGCGTGCTATGTGCTAAAGTTCATTTTTAACATGTCTACTTTCTGATGAGTTTGATTTTTCTTTTGATTTTCTGAATGATAGGTTACTCTGTTCTTTTGATTAGGAATATCATCTTTGTAGTGGTATAGATTTCATTTCCTCGTGTCGTTCGTGTTCCGTGGTCTTCCATACATCTATCGGCACCCGTCTTCAACAAATCAGGGCAGATATCATTAGATCTGGTTGTTGGCTAGGAGCGTGCTATGTGCTAAAGTTCATTTTTAACATGTCTACTTTCTGATGAGTTTGATTTTTCTTTTGATTTTCTGAATGATAGGTTACTCTGTTCTTTTGATTAGGAATATCATCTTTGTAGTGGTATAGATTTTATTTCCTCATGTGTTCGTGTCGTTCTTTGTTCTGTTTGTTGGCTAGGAGAGTGCTATGTGTTGAAGTTCATTTTTAACATGTCTATTTTCTGATGAGTTTCATTTTTTCTTCTGATTTTCTGAATGATAGGTTACTCTGTTGTTTGATTAGGAATATCTTCTTTGTAGTGGTATAGATTTTATTTCCTCTTGTGTTCGTGTCGTTCCTGTTGTTCGTGTTCCGTGGTCTTCCATACATCTATTGGCTGCTGTCTTCAACAAATTAGGGTAGATATCATCAGATCCGGTTGTTGGCTAGAAGCGTGCTATGTGGTGAAGTTCATTTTTAACATGTCTATTTTCTGATGAGTTTGACTTTTTCTTCTTCTGATTTTCTGAATGATAGATTACTATGTTGTTTTGATTAATCAATGTAGTGGTATAGATTTTATTTCCTCTTCTGTTCGTGTCCCATAGTCTTCCAGGGTCTGTGCTGTTCACATTTAACTACATACAACTACGAGAACTTCTCGCTATTGCACTGATGGTTCTCACGTATAGGAATATTAGACTTTTTATAATACAATTTGTAATTTTGTTTATAATCATATTGATTAAGAATATCTTCTTTGATTAAGTGTGTTATCACTTCTGATTCATTGAAAACTTGTGATTACTGTTAATAAAAATATTGTGTTTGATTTGTGATACCTATTCAATGCTAATGTATCATACCTGTAATAAGTATATTCTTTGTTCCGTGTATTGTGTTCCTTCTATTTCAGATTTTTGGCTAAGTTTTTCCCATTCATGCAGAGTCATAACATAATTCCTAATTACTTTAATAAATATATTTTCACTTGCACTTTTGTGTATGGCTATCCTCTGCATGTAAACAGCCTACTGCACACCTGTTGTAGCTGGAAAAATTACGATTTAAGTCGACTCAGGCTGAAAAATGACGAAAGTCGGCGGCCCAGGCTGAATGGTAAACGCGCACGCAGCCCTCCGGCCACGCGATGCCCACAACAGCAGCCCTCCACTCGAGCACTGCTATGTTACAGGTGGTGAATGTTTTTCGGCTGGGTTTTTCTCGTTCACCTGATTGTCATCACAATTGGCACAATTCCCAGCATTATTGGCTTTAATAAATATATCTCAACTTGATTGGCATTAATAAATATATTTTCACTTGTACTTTTTGTGTATGACCCTTCTTTGCATGTCTCTGCATGTAAACCGCTCACCTGTTGTATCGGAAAAATATGTGAAGTCGGCCCACGTATGGCCAAAGAAGTCTTCCCAGGCTGAAAAATACGCTACGATGAGCGCACGCGCAGCCCTGCCCCGCCGATAAGCGCGCGGACAACCCTCCGCACACGCGCCGCTCAGGGAAAAATACGCGCAGGGCTCAGGGCAGGGGTCAGTGGTCCAGGTTTCTAACTCTCACCTAAGCTTACACTGCCCTACCTATTACTGCTGGCATCAAACAATGTACGTGTGCGCACGGCAATTTTGCTGAGAGACCTGGTTTTTACACTAATGCCTTTACGATGCCTCTGACAAATTAGGATCTTCCAGAACAGTGCTTTCTTCATCCAAGTTCAAGAAGTAAAGAGAATGACTTCATGGCTTCTACTGACATCTCACAGCTACATGCAAGGCAAAATAACTTGAAAGAAGGAAACGAGAAAAAAAGGAAAGAAACAGGTCAATTTCAGGTCCACCCAAATCTTTGTGCAGAGGCTGACAACAACAACGTTATTGTGAGATGATGAATGGTGCTGATGCAGCGTTGAGATTAAGCCCTTGTTTCCTTTTTTGCAATGTTATACATTACTGCTGGTTAAATGTAAAATGATGCACCTGTAGCAGCCCGCATCGCCATCGTTAAGCCGCGGCCTGCACGCTGCACGTTTTTCCACTTTCGTTTTTGGTGGCAACCGCCACTGGAATAAACCCTCAGTTATTTCCCGCAAATTGTGGTGTGAACACCTCGTTTACTTCATATGGTCCCCAAAAAGACCGGGGACTGGAGGCCTTGTGGTGACTATCGCGCCCTAAACCTAGTTACCGTTCCTGACCGCTATCCCCTCCCGCGTCTTCAAGACCTCACCGGCAACCTCCACGGCATGAGAACCTTTTCGAAAATTGACCTTACGAGGGCCTACCATCAGATACCCGTCGCCGCCGAAGACGTGCCGAAAACGGCCATTACCACCCCGTTCGGCCTTTTCGAATTCGTCCGCATGCCGTTCGGCCTTCGGAACGCCGCCCAAACATTTCAAAGGTTCATAGACACCGTTACCAGAGGCCTGCCGTTCGTCTTCGCGTACATAGGCGATATCCTTGTTGCCAGTCGAGACCCTGCCGAGCACATCGCACACCTCCGGCTCCTTTTCTCACGGCTTGCTGCACACGGGATCATCGTCAACGTCGCGAAGTGCGAGTTCGGAGTACCATCTCTAGAGTTCCTCGGTCACACTGTCTCTGCCGAGGGCATATCTCCGCTTCCGCTGAAGATCGCCGCCATCCTCGATTTTCCTCAACCTCAGTCCGTGCGCCAGCTCCGGCGTTTCTTAGGACTCGTCAACTTTTATCGGCGATTCGTCCCACACTGTGCCCACACGCTGCGCCCCCTCGAAGAAATGCTGTCCCAAGACCACGTTTCCCGCGGTCGCAAGAGCCGCAAGCGGAAGTCCCGGGACACTTCCTTTCCGCTCTCTTGGACCGACGCTGCTTCTGACGCCTTCACGTCCATCAAGTCGCTGCTGTCATCGGTAACCCTTCTGGCCCATCCCACGCCCGATGCAGCCACCGCACTTATGGTCGACGCCTCCGCAACAGCTGTCGGCGCCGTGCTGCAGCAGCACGTCGGAACAGGCTGGCGACCTCTTGCTTTCTTCTCAAAGGCCCTGAAGCCCGCGGAGACGCGGTATAGCACTTTCGGCAGGGAGCTCTTAGCCGCTTACCTCGCAGTCAAGCACTTCCGGTACTTCCTGGAAGGCCGGGATTTCACCATTCTAACTGATCATAAGCCGTTGACATACGCCCTGCGATCGGCCAGCAGCCGCTATTCTCCTCGTGAGACGCGCCACCTCGCTTTTCTAGCCGAATTTACATCTCGCATTGAGCACGTCTCCGGATCAGAAAATGGTCCAGCAGACGCCCTGAGTCGCGTAGCCACCGTCCAGACGCTATCGTCAGAAGCTCTAGCCCGCGCCCAGCACAATGACCCCGAGCTTGAGGCCCTGCGTAGCTCGACAACATCTCTGCGTCTTGACGACTTTCCCGTTCCCGGCACAGACCTTCTACTCTCCTGTGACACCAGCACCACTCCACCTCGTCCTTACGTGCCACCCGACCTCCGCCGCGCAGTTTTCGACTCACTACATGGCCTATCGCACCCAGGAGCGCGCCCAACACAGCGACTGATTGCTACCCGCTTTGTATGGCCGAAGATGCGCGCAGATATCCGATCTTGGGTAGCCGCCTGTTCCGCGTGTCAAAGGTCAAAGATCACGCGGCACACGTCTGCACCACTGGGACGTTTCCTGCCCCCTGACTCCCGCTTCGAACATGTCCACATTGATATAGTCGGACCCCTCCCCATCTCTGCTGGACATCGATACCTCCTAACTGCCGTCGATCGTTTTACCAGATGGCCAGAAGCGGCCCCCATGTCCGACGCCACCGCCGCCACTGTCGCCTCGACCTTCCTTTCGACCTGGGTTGCCCGTTCGAAGCGAGGCTTTTTGCCGCTTTCCTCCAACTCCTGGGCACGCGACGGATTCGCACCACATCCTACCATCCGGCCTTTAACGGTATGGTAGAGCGCCTGCATCGCCAGTTAAAGGGTGCCATCATGGCCCACGAGGACACCGCCCACTGGTCATCTGTCTTGCCCGCCGTCCTCCTCGGCATCCGCGCATCCGTCAAGGCCGACCTCGGCTGCAGCGCGGCTGAACTGGTGTACGGCACTACCCTCAGGCCCCCGGCTGACTTCTTTGACGTAACAGAGGTCTCCACTCCCCCCGGAACTTACGTCGACACGCTTCGTCGCGCTTTCGCAAACGTCCGTCCTGCCTCACCTCGTGTTCCCTCGCCCAGATCCTCCTTTGTCCCCCAGCAGCTGTCTTCTGCCTCGCATGTCTTCATGCGCCGTGACAGGATCCGCCGCCCGCTTGAGCAACCTTACACCGGCCCTCACCCCGTTCTCCGGCGTTCGGACAAGTTTTTTACCATCTCGGTTGATGGCAAACCAGAAACCGTGAGCCTGGACAGACTCAAGCCAGCCTTTGTGGAGCCACCCGAGCCCCCAGTAGCCCTCCCGCCTCCCTTCCCCACTCAGCCTTCTCTGAGCGCCACCAGACATGTCACTTGGGCTGACCGCTCCTCTCGGAGTCTGGGGGGAGGCTGTGTAGCAGCCCGCATCGCCATCGTTAAGCCGCGGCCTGCACGCTGCACGTTTTTCCACTTTCGTTTTTGGTGGCAACCGCCACTGGAATAAACCCTCAGTTATTTCCCGCAAATTGTGGTGTGAACACCTCGTTTACTTCGCTCCACACACCTACCCCCAGACATTAAAGGGGCTACCAGAGATGTAGTGTCAATTCAACAGAAAAGCTGCATGTTCTACGAGGCACTGTCACATAAGCATTGGCCAAATTTGCTGTCCTGTGAGCTTTGATAGGAAATGCCGTAGATAGTAAGAGGCCTCTTACTGTAAAAGGGAGATGCATCATTCGAGTAGTGGGGTCTGAGGCATGAGGGTCATTTCAGGATGTACTAACCCTCCCAAAATTTTACACTTGGTTGTGCCCAGAGATTGATCCAGGTCCCCCCCCCCCCCAACACCCCGAGTTTTTTTCCTGTGTACCACTGTTATAACGAAACCGTCCAATTTACTGTCCAACCGTCCCGTTTTCATTGCAATTGAAGTACTTACGAAACTGTTTTTTCTTCTTTTTTTGTGAGTCCCCGCTTCAGATCCCAAGGGACATTGCCAGTGTGGTGCACGCTGATAACTGTCTGTGCATAGCAAATAATAAATATCTGTGCGTGAAGTTGGATGTGGACCTGTGCAATGGCTCTTGAATGGACGACACTCACACTCAGTCAACACAAAGATTTATTCACACTTGCGTAGCTTACTGCCTGTCATTATAATAATAATTATAATATATAGACAAGAGGTAATGCTCTGCCAAGGATCTCTGAAGCTACAGTCTTGAAAGCTGTTTTCAAAACAGTGGTGCTAAAAAATTGGATCAATGGCAGGTATCAAAATTTGTTTTGCTGTATCAAGGCAGGACAATCTTCCGTGGGAATGACAGATTGTGGACATTCCCAGACAGCACTTACTATGATAATGAGGTGTAACTGTACCAGTAGTGAGTTATGAAACGTTACCTGAAATTATTTGACGTGTTATATCCCTCACATGCTATAATACTGCCAACGATAAAAAGCACTACACTACCATTAAAAGTATAACTGTCATTTATGGCCAGGTAGTTTATTGTTCCTGCCTATTCCTTTGCACTTTTCGGGATTGCTGTGGTAACACAGATTCTGTTTGTGTAGGTGTGAGCAGGAAATGAGGCACACTAAAGATGATAGTCCTGATAGGACCGGGATGGAAAAACGCTGGCGAATCATGCGGACGACACACCCAGGTATCTGTCGTCTGTTTCTCGGTCCAAGGAATCTCCAAACTCAGCTTGTAAACACACAATAAGCAGTGAACCTGACGTAGCTGTAAAAGGAAAGGACACTTTCCTAAACACGTAGCACAGTAATTTCCTGAAAATCATTCATCAGTTGGTTAGAGCCTTCGTAACATTCATGGGGCATTCGTTGTGTGTGCAAACAACGACGACAACTACGAAAATAAGGATTGCTCAACGTGCCTATCTATCGTGGGCACAGTGGGCGAAGACTGTGATCGTCGCTGCAATACTGCGGTGGATACACCACCAGAAGTTCTGGCCGAAGACAGAGAGCTGGGAACAAAGTGTAATGCGTGCTTACACTGTTCTTCGCCGTCATTACACAACTCTGCCACTTCACCAGCACTCTAGCATATAGATACTCATCCGGTTCCTGGGGAGCACAGACGCCGCACAAGCACTTGGATGGTTTCCGGCGTCGTAGTGAAGGTCACGAGATCACTCCGGGATTGAGCACTCCGATCATGAACGTACCTAAAGCAATGGTCCTGATGCTCATTCTGTTGCGCTAACGCAGCTGCGGCACGTCCATCACCACCGACTTGCAGAAGAAGCGGATCCGTCGAATATGGGCCGTCATCAAACATGTATATTCGTCACGGGAGCTATTACCAGGCTCCAACAGCTCCCCATAGAGCCCATAGTTTGAGATAATTCCCACAACACTGGGCGCACGACCAATGAAATTGCGACGTGGTGGATATTATGCACAACCAGTCGGCCAATCAGGAGCCTCCATGTCTGGCTGGCTTTTCGGTCGGTCCTGGCTACCATCGACTTCTCCTGGATTTCAGGCCTGCCGCCGTTACTCGGTATTCAAAATAACTAAAGCAATTTTGGGGTAAAATAAAGATTTATTTGATACAAAGCACTAATTCAAAGATCTGATACATGGGTACGCTGTGCGTACAAAGCCCATTGCGTTGCTGACACACTGGGACAAAGTTCGAACATGAAAAAGAACGAACATACCGTTCAACTCCTAATACCGAGCCAGTCTCACGAGTGCGTACCATTTCATGATGAGCATCTTCTTTCGGTGCCTGCGGTGCATCCATTATAGCGAAACGAAAAGCGCTTGTGTGGCACGTAATCCTGTCTTTGTTGACAGTCCTCGAAGTCCAACGGCGCTCGAACTTGTTCTTCACGCTCCAACTCATGAAGCATTCCGGTACCGCAGTTGACAAATTGTTCGTGGGATAACAGTTGTGTCCAGAAACAGCACAACACGCGTAGACTCACAAGGACGAACTAATAAACCCGCGAACATACATTTCTGCAAACTGTTCTGTCGATTGACACCACCGAACACAAGAGGACGACATGCCGGCCGTGCTATTTCGAAACTATGCTGAAACGGCCGAGACGCTGTACGCACATGCGCGCTACAAAATGCGATTTCAAAACGTTCTCGACCAATCGGAGCGCGCGCACAGTCTAGGCCAATGGGCTTGCAACATGGTGTATGGGCGCAGTGGTACATACTCTACAGCCGCGTCCGCGGGTACCTGAGGAGGACTGCTATTACTAAACGCACTTGAACAGCACGATTCGCCACTTCCGCGTTCCGAGTCCGCCATCTCCGTATGTGCCTTCGCCTTCGTCTCCCTGACCTTGCTCATGCAAGCTGCAACCCGCGGGGACTCCTCTGGCTCGCCGCGTTCTTATTGGTCAGATTCCTTGTGACGTTGTTAAAGAATCTCAGCGGGGAGTTCCGCTTGACGACCGCATCCGTCGTCTGCTGTAGCGCCGCTTACACAGGAATTATGGAAAAAGTATTCCGTCGATCGGAATGAGACTTGCGGAGTCATGGTCAGTGAAGAACGGGGAATCTCATTTCACTGTGGTTTCGGAATCGATCTGTGGTCGATGCGACTGTCCCTTTAAGGAAGAGGAGCTGACATTTTTGGTTACTAGCATTTCAAGTCAACAAAGGAGCAATGGTAACAGAACATTTTTTTTAACTTGCAACACGTATTTAATGGGTGAAAGGAAATCGAAGGTACAGCCTTATTTTACGGATGTTGTGAACTGACGTTATTCCAACGCAACAATCCTCACCTGAGGCACCATCGGTACTGCATACACATTTCTCCACTCACTTCTACCCAGACGTGTATGGTGGGTGCAATTTGCAATACATATTCAGTATTTCACTATTTAAAAAAAACGGTAGAAAATTCGATTTCCCTCTTTGTAATCCTTTGCACGCATTTTTGTGCCTCTTGTTTATGCTCGTAGAAATATCCGTGGCCGGCAAGTCCTCTCAACAGTTGGACACGATAGTCGTTTAGCCAGATTACACGTTTGGATCTTCTTTCTCTATGGATGTTTCTTCCGTGTGGATCTTCTCTCTCGGTTGGATCTTCTTTCCCTGTGGACCTCCCTTCCTTCTGTCACGTGACCCCGTTGGATGTTCTTTCCCGATAGATATTTTTTCCTGTTGGATCTTCCTTCCACAAGAGGATGAAGGTCCGCGTCATGAGTCACGGAAAAAGAGCATGGTGGGAGTGGTATGTTATGTGGCTGGAACACATAGCGGCGCGGTGCAAAACACAAACATAAGCGCCTTCTGAGGAGACGATATGTTGGTCTCATGCATTCATACTGTTTGCAAGCTTTTTCTAGGGGTTGTGTCCGCTGGTTAATAGGGTGTTTTCTGAACGTCTGAACTGTATTAACAGAAAGCATTAAAGAAAAGTAAAGGAGGTCCTTTTTGTAACCTTTTTAGGGACCTATGCCGTGGGCGCTTTGTTGCTATTCGCTTTCCACTATGATGACCTACACAGTGCCTGGACCCCAGACAATCACATGGAAAATGTCTTTCTGTTCAGATCGGATCGCTTCTTGAACGCGATCGACATCTATAATACTTTTGCTTGGCAAACTTTACTTCTAATTCAGTTGCAGGATTCTATTCCCGCATACCCAAGAACCGCTCACCCTTCCTCCTCTCCCTGACAAACAGAGGAATCGTGTCCTTTCAAGTATCCCGCTTTCGGTGGTTGTGGGCGCTCGGATGAAAACAGCATTTGGGGGATATGGGCCACTGCCACCCGCGTGCCCAGATCAACCGAAAGCCCAGAACCTCCGAACATTTTTTCGGATGAAATGAACTTTTGGTTGATTTGGGACGTCGGTAGAAATGGGCACTTTGAGGATATGGGGCCTAACCAGCTTGCTGAACAAACAATAGTGCCTTCCATGACCGATCGAAGCTGCAACGACATAAATGTTTTGCTCAAAGCCATTCGTTTCCGCTACGGCGTAAAAGCCATAGCTTTCGCGCTTCAAGCAGATAACTAAACCAGTGAAACCTGCCTGCGACGGTTCCTAACGATCTACAACGCTGTTTTTCTGCATACTACATTCGTGTGACTGTACTTTTTGGAGCACTTCATGGGAAAAGGATAAGAATCTTCCGCAGACGCGCGTTTCGTTTCCAACTGTTGGTTAGTATGGGGATTAACTAGCTCGACAAATTACACGAGAATTTATGCACTACAAAAAAGAGCCGTACGTTTCATTACAAATTCTACGGCAGCGTCTTCAGAGACTTTTCGGGAATTAAAAATAATGTCAATATGTCATCTATACACTGTAAAGCTTGAGTTACACGCATACAATAGCTTCTATTCAGGTACAATTCAGCTAAACACCACAAGTGAGCGCTACCCACTACGGAAGCTTAATTTATCTGTCTACCCCTATAGTCGTACGAACTATGGCATGCAGGCGACTGACTATTTATTACCAAATTTTTGTAACAATATGAGCCACCTGTTTACTTCTTTTCAAACATTTCCTGTATACAAAAGAACACTGATGGAAGCATTGCTGAATGTAGATATATTAACCTCTGTAGATTAATTCATTAGATTCATTAAAAGAATGACTGGAACCATTATTAGTAAAATTGTTCTGTGGATGTTTAAGGTGGATGTTTAAGGTTGTTGATATTAGTGACTGGTGATGTTAAAACTGACCAAAATGTATGTTATTCTTGTGTTGTCAAAATCGCTGTGACTGCTTGTAGAGGACCAGGTTCCTCGTCAGGGATCCTAATCCCTTCTGTACCTGGCCCTCATTTCCTTCGGAAATAAAATGAAATCAAATAAATAAAAAAACTCCTGCGTGCCTACAAAACTGGAATGCTCGGGGTCTTCAGCTCAAGGTTCGTTTTCGGGGTCATTCGAAATAAAAAGAAACAACTTCCGAAGTGAATTAATTATTCTGCTTTAATCCGTGTGCGAAATATGACGCATGATGTCAATTTATTTCAAATTGTGAAGGAATGAAAGCTATCATGATCTTTTATCCAGAATGTCATTCTGGACCACTACCAGAGCGTGCTTAAAGAAATCAATGCCTTGGTGGGGGTGATCACTGATGTCATGTTTAATCCTTCTCCCCTTGCAATTGTAATAAGTAAATCTTCCTTTTGCAAACTTAACCAAAGCAGCACAGATCACACATAAACATAGATCCAATTCACAGAATGTACCTGAGGTTTTTCATTAGGCACACTGAGAAACTATGGGTCTATTCATTATGTCATGGCAGATGAGGCACAACAAATGGAAACGGAATACTTTAATTTTAGAAGATTTTAGCTTATAATGAGACAAAACGCAAATCTTGTTCTTGTTTAAATTTTCAAAGCTAAAACTCTACACTTTTTCTTACAATTGTTTAAAGATATAGATTAAAAAGCTGTCTATATAGTCACACATTATATACAAGATATTTGTTTGTACATTTTTTGCTAAAATTTATCAGATCACATTGCGGAGCAGTAGAGACTATCACACATGAGTAAGTGTTTAATTAAAATTTGAACGGGTGCCGCAGTTTACGAACTGAGTTGTAGAAAGTGCAATTTCACAATACGCAAGCTTGAGCTCGCTCACTTTGACACGCGAAGGTTTTAAGAACTATTTCACGATGACATAAAATTTAATCGAATGGATTGATATTTTCTATACACACTATAACGTAATGTGAATTCTCTATGTCGTGGATATTAAAAGTTACGAATATTTTTCGAACGAAGTTTACTTAAAACTCGAAGAAACGGTCACCCGCGTCGTCGAATGCGTTTCGGCAACACGCCGGGCAACGTTTCCCGGACACCGTTCCGAAACCGAACGCGTTAACGCCGCACCCCACACGAGCGTGCTGCTTTCTTCCGGAAACTGGTTCGTCGACGCGAGTGACCATTTCTTCGAATTTTAAATACATTTCGTTCGAAAAATATTCGTACCTTTTAATAACCACGGCATAGAGAATTCACATTACCTTACAGTTTATATAGAAAATATCAATCCATTCAAGTAATCCGCGAAATTCGCGAATGAAGTCGGCGCAGATGTGACGGCACCGACGCTTGGTGAAGTTGCCGGTGTGCATGTTCCTACTTGTATGCAAACCGACCACCGCGTAACTGTTGTAGTGGGAAAATTACGAATCAATTCGGTCCAGGTGTTGTCAGTGTGCATGCGCCTACTTGCGTGTAAACCACCTACCGCACCGCCTGAAAAAAATATGAAAGAAGGCAGTCCAGGCAGGAAATTTACAAAAGAAATCGGCCCAGGTGTGACGGTATCATCGCCTGGCTGGGATGCCAGTGTGCATGTCCTTACTTGTATGTAAACCACTCACGCACCGCCTGAAAAAATTGCAAACGAAGTCGGCCCAGGAGGAAAAATTGTCAAAGAAGTCGGCCCAGGTGAAAAAAATATGGAACGATAAGGGCACGCGCAGCCCTCCGGCTCGCTGGTATGCACTCGGACAGCTCCTCACCCGCGTGTACCTACTTGCATGTAAACCACTCACGCACCACCTGAAAAAATTGCGAACGAAGTCGGCCCAGGCTGAAAAATGTGAATGAATTCGGCCCAGGTGTTGTCAGTGTGGATGCCACTACTTACATGTAAACCACTCACGCACCATCTGAAAAAATTGCGAACGAAGACGGCCCAGGTGGAAAAATCGCCAGAGAAGTAGAACGAGGGTGAAAAATACACAACGATAAGTGCACGCCCAGCCCTTCGGACCGCTGGTAAGCTCCCGAACAGCCCTCCACCTGAGCGCCGCCCCCCGGGCGCGGGAACAAATACGCGAGTGAAGTCGGCCCAAGTTGAAAAATGTCCGACGGTAAACGAAGGCCCTCCGCCAACTCCACCGATCACTTCATAAGAATCTGATTAATTGTGTCAGTAGTAATAGGGGGTGTCCTATAAGCCCTGCCCTGAGCCCTGCGCGTATTTTTCCCCACGCGGCGCGTGTGTGGAGCGTTGTCCACGTGCTTATCGGCGGAGGGAGGGCTGCGTGCGCGCTTACCCTCTCACATTTTTCAACCTGGGCCGACTTCTTTTAACGTTTTTCAGCCTTGGCCGACTTGGGTCGCGTATTTTTTCTCGCACCCGGCGGGCGGCGCTCGGGTGGAGGCGCTTACCAGTGAATGGCGCGTGGCCGGAGGGCTGCGTGCGCGCTTACCAGTTCACATTTTTCAGCCTGGGTCGACTTCTTTCGTCATTTTTCAATCTGTGCCGACTTCAATCATAATTTTTTCCAGCTACAACTGTACAGTAGGCTGTTTACATGCAAAGGATACGCGTGCGCGCTTACCAGCTCACATTTTTCAGCCTGGGTCGACTTCTTTCGTCATTTTTCAATCTGTACCGATTTCAATCATAATTTTTTCCAGCTACAACAGGTGTGCAGTAGGCTGTTTACATGCAAAGGATAGACATACACAAAAGCATTTCAAATTTCAAAAAGACATACACAAATCCATTTCTTATGAAGTGAACAGCATAGACGTAAGGAAGTAACGAGAAATAACACAATCAACAGCTACAATTAATAGAGAGCCAAACCTGCGCACCATCCAACACATAGAGAAATAATAGCTAATCAATCTATCAAAAGGCGAAATAGCACAGACATAACACTATAGCACAGACTTAAGGATGAAGAACAGAGGAACACGCGGCGACACGTGAACAACAACAGAGGAAAATAATCTAACATTGAACCATCATAAAATCGACCAATATACAATTTTCATTCTAACAAACACTACGAACCTTGATGGAGGTATCCAAGACGTAGAAAATATGCACTGTTTTCATCTCGGTTTTCACTCTTTTCCTCAAAGCCGGGAGTCTTTGTCTCTATCTATGTGACCATAGCACCGGGGATGCTTTATCACTCAAAGGTTTAGGGGCTATATTACTTTGTCCAGCAAACGGGGCGCTCTAGAGGTCAGATAAGAGAGTTTAAAGGCGATATATTTTATTGTGCAGCGCAAATAGATGTCGATATCACTCGCGGGGATCACTATCTTTTCGCATCCTTTCCTTGAAAAGGAAATCTTTCGTCAAAGTCGTTGTCAAGTCGACTAAGTTTGTAGAGATGCGATATTGTTATTGAACATGTAGAGAAAGTCCAAATTATTAATTGGTAGCAACGATACTCAATCAAAAAACCGGAAACAAATTTAATTACATCAATTTTTGTAATAACTTGCAACAGAAATTTCTAATGAACCACACAGAAATATCACATATGAAATGCAACTCAGAGTTATGAGGCATTCCCATCTTAGAGGTACTTACTTATGTCAATCGAGTGAACAATTGCTACAAGATACAAGACAATAACTATTTCAGGCCGTAAGTTCAGAACTCATAGATTACCAGTCGAGTGAATACTTGAAACAAAATCAAAACAATAATTCTCACGACAGGTGGAGATTATAGCAGTCTAAAGCTTGCGTATTGTGAAATTACACATTCTACAACACTGATCGTAAATCGCAACACCTGTTCAAATTCTAAACTCTTACTGATGTGTGGTAGTCACCAGTTCTCCTGAATGCGAATCGATAAATTCTAGCATTTAAGTCACAATCAAATATCTTCTATAGTATGTGTGACTATATGCACATCTTTTTAATCTATATCTTAGAAAAAATGCAAGAAATAGCGTGCAGTTTTGACTTTGAAAATTTAAAGAAGAGAATGATCTTTTGTGTGGAGTTTGCGTTTGACAATGTTATGAGCTGAAAAGCTTATAAAATTAAAGTATGGTCTTTCGATTTGTAGTGCCCGGCTGCTATGACAATAAAATAATGTGATAGTTCTTCTGTATGGCTATGGGAAACCTCCAGTATATTTTGTGAATTGGATCTACGTTTATGTGTGACCTGCGCTGATCTGCTTATTATATATATATCTTCCATTGTGTTTATGCATAACGCTCATCTTCATTCTATATTGGTTAAGCATTTCCGATGATTGCTGATGTGATCCGCTTCTCCCAAAATCTGATTGCCGCTTGGGAATTATTTCATATACGTTTGTGTGCCGTGTGTTACGAAGGTTATGTGATTAGAAATGTAGATTTCGCCTGCACGTCATGCTTGTAAAATCCTCCACTTGCATCGCGGCATTTGATAATAGATTCGCTTTTCGCGAATGCTTCGTATTATCTCGCAGGCACGGAACCTGAATGCAATTGTAAAAGTTGATGACACTGTGTCGCGAACGCTTTGACTTTTCTTGCCTTATTTCCCGTTTTGCCCTATCTTGGACGGCTCATTATTCCTATCCAGTCATACAAACGGGCAACTGTGTTGACGAAACTATTAATTTATTTATTCCGCACTCCAATCGGGTTGCTTGTCAAAGACGCCTTTTCTTCTTTTACTACGTCTGGGCTATTGCAACTGATTGAGAAATATACATGCACTGTGGAATTTAATTCATGAAATACGATAAGTTTTCACAAGAGATTAGTGATCATTTTTTGTAATCATAGACTGATGTATCATGCCTCTAAATTTCAATGACCGATCCTTCCCCGGCAATTCTATCCTTCGGGTGTTGAACTTGTACAGAGTGTAGTCGAGTAAAACCTATTTGGTGGTCAGCTCTGATTCCATATGAGAATTCTTACACACAGTGTGGAATATTCGTTTTCCTTAGCGATCACTGTTGCAATCTGTTGCACTGTTGCAACTGTTGCATCACCTGAATGCAATTGTAAAAGTTGATGACACTGTGTCGCGAACGCTTTGACTTTTCTTGCCTTATTTCCCGTTTTGCCCTATCTTGGACGGCTCATTATTCCTATCCAGTCATACAAACGGGCAACTGTGTTGACGAAACTATTAATTTATTTATTCCGCACTCCAATCGGGTTGCTTGTCAAAGACGCCTTTTCTTCTTTTACTACGTCTGGGCTATTGCAACTGATTGAGAAATATACATGCACTGTGGAATTTAATTCATGAAATACGATAAGTTTTCACAAGAGATTAGTGATCATTTTTTGTAATCATAGACTGATGTATCATGCCTCTAAATTTCAATGACCGATCCTTCCCCGGCAATTCTATCCTTCGGGTGTTGAACTTGTACAGAGTGTAGTCGAGTAAAACCTATTTGGTGGTCAGCTCTGATTCCATATGAGAATTCTTACACACAGTGTGGAATATTCGTTTTCCTTAGCGATCACTGTTCTCAGTCTAGCCATGCTAAATGCAATGTGTTTTTTCATTGTGATGCGTAGAATTCGTTATAATGATGACAAATATTACATTTATTGTTTCAGTTATACACTTACGCTTATATACTATACGCTTGAATCCAGCATTGATTAACGCAGGCAATATGTTGTCGCCGTGTTTGTATTGCTTCAACGACTTGCACTTTGTCGCGACGAACTTGCACAGTCTCTTATTGATGTTTCTTTTCTTTGCATGAAGACTCTTGAATGGCGTACAAGAGAGTATTAGATGAAAATCGTCTAGTGGTCCACCACAATTGATATGTTTGTTGAGTTTCAACAAGTGATAATACATCAGATCTTGCACGGCAATGTTGAACTTCTGCTCATTCGACATCTTTGCAGAGACTGGTAGAAGAAAATAATTGCGTTGTCGTGGTATTGGAACATATCGTGTGATAAGATTTCATGTACTTCCCATCTCAGATATGTGCAATTTCAACAAATCCGTAATGAATCGTGGGATATAGACCGCATGTATATCATAATTTGATCCAACTGCTTTCTTGATGAACGCAATGCCCATTGCAATGATTGCAATTGCATCTGGTCTAGTGTATTTCAATTCTTCGTTAGCAAACACCAAAAACTCTGCCATCAATCCCAGTGGCCCTTCCGACGTTGATGTGCAGATATTTTTATAAGTATTGCAGATAGGGCATATAAATTCTTGCACCTTCAGTTCTGTAGTTTGTACCATATCTCCGAATACAACCATGTCTAGGACGTATTGAAATGCAGCGATATTATTGAAATCGTTTCGCGGCTCCTTCTTTTCGAAGCAGTTTTTGTCACATCTTCCCATGACTTATGGTATCGAGTACAAAATCTGTCCATCTTTTCAATGTACAACAATTGTCTCTTCTGTTTTCAGGTGTATGTCTACACTTAATTGAAAGCATATCTATGTTTATTTTATTGATTAAAATTTTATTATCTGGTTTAGAATGCTATAATCTCCACCTGTCGTGAGAATTATTGTTTTGATTTTGTTCCAAGTATTCACTCGACTGATAATCTATGAGTTGTGAACTGACTGCCTGAAATAATTATTGTCTTGTATTTGTTTCAATTGTTCACTTGATTGACATAAGTAAGTACCTCTAAGATGGGAATGCCTCATAACTCTGAGTTGCATTTCACATTTGATATTTCTGTGTGGTTCATTAGAAATTCTGTTGCAAGATATTACAAAAATTGATGTAATTAAATTTGTTTCTCGTTTTTTCATTGAGTATCGTTGCTACCAAGTAATAATTTGGACTTTCTCTACATGTTCAATAGCAATATCGCATTCTACAAACTTAGTCGACTTGACAACCACTTTGACGAAAGATTTCCGTTTCAAGGAAAGGATGCGAAAAGATAGTGATCCCCGCGGGTGATATCGACATCTATTTGCGCTGCACAATAAAATATATCGCCTTTAAACTCTCTTATCTGACCTCTAGAGCGCCCCGTTTGCTGGACAAAGTAATATAGCCCCTAACCCTTTGAGTGATAAAGCATGCGCGGTGCTATGGTCATATAGATAGAGACAAAGTCTCCCGGCTTTGAGGAAAAGAGTGAAAACCGAGATGAAAACAGTGCATATTTTCTACGTCTTGGATACCTCCATCAAGGTTCGTAGTGTTTGTTAGAATGAAAATTGTATATTGGTCGATTTTATGATGGTTCAATGATAGATTATTTTCCTCTGTTGTTGTTTACGTGTCGCAGCGTGTTCCTCTGTTCTTTAGCGTTAAGCCTGTGCTATAGTGTTAAGTCTGTGCCATTTCGCCTTTTGATAGATTGATTAGCTATTATTTCTCTATGTGTTGGATGGTGCGCAGGTTTGGCTCTGTATTAATTGTAGCTGTTGATTGTGTTGATTCTCGTTATTTCCTTACGTCTATGCTGTTCACTTAATAAGAAATGGATTAATTAAAAGTTGAGTAATGTTGGAATATGAAATTGAGATTCCCTATTGCGCTCGAAATGTTATGGCAGATATTCACGCTATTGCAATGATGGTTCTCACGTATAGGAATATTAGACTTTTTACAATACAACTTGTAATTTGATTGTCATCATATTGATTAAGAATATCTCCTTTGTAGTGGTATATATTTTATTTCCTCTTGTGTTGTTCTCGTTTGCGTTCCATGGTCTTCCATACATCTATCGGCACGCGTCTTCAACAAATCAGGGCAGATATCATTAGATCTGGTTGCTGGCTAGGAGCGTGCTATGTGGTGAAGTTCATTTATAACGTGTCTATTTTCTGATGAGTTTGATTTTTTCTTTTTATTTTCTGAATGGTAGATTACTCTGTTGTTTTGATTAGGAATATCTTCTTTGTAGTGGTGTAGATTTTATTTCCTCTTGTGTTCCTGGCGTTCTTGTCGTTCGTGGTCCGTGGTCTTCCATACATCTATTGGCAGCCGTCTTCAACAAATCAGGGCAGATATCATCAGATCTGGTTGTTGGCTAGGAGCGTGCTATGTGGTGAAGTTCCTTTTTAACATGTCTATTTTCTGATGAGTTTGATTTTCTGAATGGTAGATTACTCTGTTGCCTTGATTAGGAATATCTTCTTTGTAGTGGTATAGATTTTATTTCCTCTTGTGTTCGTGTCATTCGTGTTCCGTGGTCTTCCATACATCTATTGGCACCCGTCTTCAACAAATCAGGGAAGATATCATTAGTTCTGTTTGTTGGCTAGGAGTGTGCTATGTGGTGAAGTTCATCTTTAACATATCTATTTTCTGATGAGTTCGATTTTTTCTTCTGATTTTCTGAATGATAGATTACTATGTTGTTTTGATTAAGAATAACTTCTTTGTACTGGTATAGATTTTATTTCCTCTTGTGTTCGTGTCCCATAGTCTTCCAGGGTCTCTGCTGTTCACAGTTAATTACATACAACTATCAGAACTTCCCGCTATTGCACTGATGGTTCTCACGTATAGGAATATTGGACTTTTTATAACACAACTTATAATTTTGTTTATAATCATATTGATTATGAATATCTTCTTTGATTAAATGTGGTGATCGTTTCTCGTTTTGATATGGTGTAGCTATTATTTCCCTACATGTTGGATGGTTGGTTCTATATTATTGCTATGTGTTGATTCCAATTATTTCCTTATGTCTGCACTATTCACTTCAATAGAAATTGATTAATTAGATTTATGTCATATTGGAATATTAAACTTAGCTTCCATATTGTGCTCGAAATTACATACATCTATCAGGTTCTCACATCTCAGACTTTTTATCATAAAACTTGTAATTTTGATTGTAATCGTAATGATTAAGAACATCTTCTTTGATTAAATGTGCTACTGCATTTTAGTTCTGATTCACTGCAAACTTGTGTGTATGATTACAGTTAATAAAAAATATTGTGTTTGATCTGTGATACCTATTCAATGCTATTGTATCGTACCTGTAATAAGTATATTCTTTGTTACGTGTATTGTGTCTTCTGCTTCAGATTTTTGGCTAAGTTTTTCCCATTCACGCAGAGCCATAACATAATTTCTGACACTAATGAGTTCAATAAATATATTTTCACTTGTACTTTTGTGTATGGCTATCCTTTGCATGTAAACAGCCTACTGCACACCTGCTGTAGCTGGAAAAAAATTATGATTGAATGTCGGCACAGATTGAAAAATAATGAAAGAAGTCGACACAGGTTGAAAAATGTGAGCTGGTAAGCGCGCACGCATATCCTTTGCATGTAAACAGCCTATTTCACACCTGTTGTAGCTGGAAAAAATTATGATTGAAGTCGGCACAGATTAAAAAATGATGAAAGAAGTCGACCCAGGCTGAAAAATGTCAGCTGGTAAGCGCGGACGCAGCCCTCCGGCCACGCGCCATCCACCGGTAAGTGCCTCCACCCGAGCGTCGCCCGCCGGGTGCGAGAAAAAATACGCGGCCCGAATCGGCCAAGGCTCAAGAATGTCGAAAGAAGTCGCCCCAGGTTGAAAAATGTGAGAGGGTAAGCGCGCACGCAGCCCTCCCCCCGCCGATAAGCACGTGGACAACCCTCCACACACGCGCCGCGCGGGGAAAAATACGTGCAGGGCTCAGGGCAGGGCCCGGGGGTCCAGGTTGCTAACTGGACCCCATGCTTATAGGACACCCCCTGTTACTACTTGTGTCGTGTTGGAATATTCAACTTAGCTATTGTGCTTGAAGTTACGTACATCCTATGAGAACTTTGCAATTAAAACTCCTCTATGGTGCTCACATAGAATAATGTTAGACTATATATAATAAAACTTGTAATTTTGATTGTAATCGTATTGATTAAAAATATCTTCTTTGATTAAATGTGCTATCTCGTTTTAGTTCTGATTAATTGAAAACTTGTGTGATTACCATTGATAAATATATTGTGTATGATGTGTGATAGCCCATCAATGCTGTAGCATCATATCTGTTCTAAGTATAACATTTGGTACGTGTATCGTATCGTGTTTCTTCTGCATCTAGTTTTTGGCTTGGTTTTTCTCCTTCACACAGAGTCATGACATAATTCCCGACACTAATGACTTTAATAAATATATTTTCACTTGTACTTTTGTGTAAGACTATCCTTTGAATGTCTATATTTGCATGTAAACCCCCAACGCGCAGTTGTTGTACCCGGGAAAAATACGAATGAAGTCGGCCCAGGCGGAAAAACGACGAAAGAAGTCGGCCCAGGCGGAAAAATGTGAGAGGGTAAGCTCGCACGCAGCCCTCCGGCCACGCGCCGCCCACCGGTAAGCGCGTGGACAACCCTCCACCCGAGCGCCACCTATCGCGCACGAGAAAACAATTTGCGAGAAAGTCGGCCTAGACGCGCCTGGCCGTTGCTAGGGGCCTGAGGGGCCGTTGCTAGGAACGTACTGGACACGACCTATTACTACTAGAGAAAGTACCACCGAACCTCCCCGTCTGTCCTTTGGCCCTGGAATCAGATCCGGATATGAACGTCTCAACTGGCAAGTCTACGACCCCATTGTATCGTCCTGTACTTAAAGGCTTGCGGCTACGGGACATACGACCCCCATTCAGCTCTACCGCTACATCTTCGACACTACCTACGGACAGCGCCACCTCTTTCGAAGCATCCCACACTGCATCCTTTATACGCGACGGATTGCGAATCCTATCCTTGCAGCATACATTCCCACAGATGTAACAACACTGCTGGTGGAAGGACTACCCTCTTCGGATCTTTCGACCAGAAGCCAGCTTCTCGTCAGTATCGTTGTTGTTGTCACAAGCGACTTTATCGTCTGGCTAACCATAGGCTTCGTCCCAATCATGCGCCGCGCGGAGTGTAAGAATTGGAAAGATGAAGATTCGTCCTTTGACGCTCGTGACGTGTGCGCTTCACCCGTCATCGTTTCCTATACGGCTTCGTTCCTGCTCCGTTCCAACAACTTCATTGCAACAAAGAGGTGCACGGCCCGCGTTTTCTTCAAATCAGGACTCATAAGGGTATCAATTTGTAAAGTGGATGGCCTTCAACGTGTTACGTAGTGAAACTCTCTCTTAAGAGGTTCACTTAAATTACCTATTACGTACCATTTATTTCTCTATCAGGAGTGTATAACTGTACAGAGTCGATGATGTCAGAACGCTCTTGCGCTCGCATATGCACCACAAAAGTCACTGGTAGTAAAAGAATACTGATAACAATGGCGGCATTTCTGCCAACGCTGAGTGATTGCAATGACCTAATGGGGCTCGATATTGAACAATTGCTTCGTACCCTTGCGTCGCAATTAAAGTGCCACTACGGACTAAATGTCGTGTCTTCAGAATCCTACCCAAGTAATGTTACTGAAATCTTCTTGTCTCACTTTACATTCCTGCAAAATATTTTGGCTCTACGTGGCGCGAAAGCTAGAGAAAATTAATTTTTAGTTTTGAGAACTGTGACATCATGTTAGGCTGCTACCTAGCGCCCGGCTCTCATTTGGCAACGTTGTTGCCCTTCGCGTCTTCCGGGGAGCTCACTTTTTGCACTCCGTTAGCGGGGCCCCACGTGACATATCATCCGAATGCTGCGACCTTCGTGAAAATACAAAGGAGGGAGCAGACATCTCTCCCATTTTCCCCTCTTTCGGTCAGCCTCACATGACTTCTCCACCACGTGACCCTCCCCGAACGCCGGCGCCGTTGCTAGGAGAAGAGTGCCCTCTCCAGAACAAGGCATCATTGCAATTTGTGGCTTATTATTACGTCACTCGCTGGTCGCGTCATCGAAACTTGTGGAGGCTCAGCAGATCTTCAAAAACAGAGAAATGCGCAGCGTTCGTAGACAGGATTGAAATTTGGGTATATAATCCTTTAGGCGCCTTCTCTTCATGGTCTGAATAAAATAAGCGCTGTTGAGTTCGGAGTGGCACTTTAAATATATTATGTTAAGCACTTCACACGTGCATCTAAACTTTCCGCCCACGTGTCCCCAAAAGAGCAAGGAAATAACTCTGATCCACAGAAGATTGTGTACTCATCTTCCTAAATTATCCCTGACTGTTTGGCCCTCTTGTTAACCGTGTCTTGCTTATTTCTATTCCTGAGTCAACAACTCAGACTTTTAGGATATAACCTACGGGGTTCTACATTTTCGATTTTAATCGAGAAATTTTCCCTCATTCGGTTTTAATCTAAAAACGCCGAATGCAGAGGTAAATTCCAAACATTAAGGCGGAGATGTCTCCTGACTTTCGATGTACATATTTCGTCTTGTCTTACGGGAAGGCGACGCTCGACGCAGCCTCTACTGAATACTGTTTGCATCCCGTCAAAGAAGCGGTGGAGCCTCCTGCATTCTGTAGACTACACACAACGGACTGGATTCAGATCTCGCAATGTGCTTTATACATAATAGCGTCCCCTGTGTCCAGTGTAAACGTCGAGAGGGCGTCCTCGAAGCCGCGCGTTGTAAACTGTAAAGAGCGCGCAGCAATGTCCGACAAGAACATCGGCAAGTATGCTTGCGTTTATTACAGGTAGCTTAAAGTGACACTCGCATCCGGAAACGGATCTATCAAATTGATACCGTAATGTTCGGCATCGCTCGTTCGTCTACTTGGCCAATTTTCATGACTATGGAAACTGCATAGATATTAAATAAACAAATTTTAAAGATCAGAGAACGTGCCTCCGCAGCTGCGGAGACTCCAGCGGGACTGACATCAACGTGACGTATTTATCTAAGCAAACCAGAGGGCTGCGCTGGCTGCGAGCGGTCGACCGCGTTGTTATTGTGTCGAAGTTCGTCTGCTCTGCTTTCGAGGTGAATAAGAAAATATTCTTTCACTTCTGGAAGCTCCGAAGTGATCACGTCAGGCGGTGCACGTTGTTACGTTCCTAACCAAGGCACGTCCTGAGGACGTCTATATGATGCCACCAACGGGATAATCAGATGTCCATAAGATATCTTGGATTGTCCGAATGACATACTATGGGATATCATTCGTACTGCCATTGCAACAGCCGGGGACTTGATTTGGGCAATCCTAGCGGCATCCTTTGTAACATTCTCAGGATGTGTTTCTGGGCATTCCAGGACGTTAATGCAGTATGCCTCCTCCACCCGTATGCTATACAGGGTGTCCCAGAAAACGTGTCAGTCCATTCCAATAAACAAAACTACGCCACCCAGAATCATGCGGTCAACGGCATTTCTTCTTACTAGGTTTCTGCCACTTCCTGATGTGCATGTCATGTAACCTACCTAAGTTTAATTATGTAAATTTTTGCGAATCGAACTCAGAAATTTGCCAAGTAAATGTCATTTATTTACCCCACCAACATGAAGAGCGTGCCGAATTTACTCAAATTCATGATAATTGACAGTGAGATTCAGTATCTATCCTGTCGGGAAGAATAGCCGAACATTATACTTCTCGGGCGCCGGAGTATAACGCACAAGGACTTTTTGAGGGCAATCGCTGTCGGTCCGACGAAAGGGGGTTAGAAACCCAACCCACAGATAAATGAACCCCACATAAGAGAGCTCCAGATAAATGAACGGCCCACACACATCTCAGTAGAGCGCCCTGCACTTATATCGCGACGTAATGTCTTGGGACGCTCTCAAGTGTCCTAAAGCTGCACACTATCGTTCATTCGAACACATTTGGACGTGATCACCTGAGTAAGAACAAACATGATGTGGTAATAGTAGAAAAAGTCAGTTCATGAAATTGGGAGAAAGAAGGTGTGGTCTGGTCACAGCCGAGGCCGAACACGATAAGCTATCTCTGTGTTGTCTCTTTCTACAATGCCGGTGTGGGCTGGGTTTCCAAACTCTTTTCGTCGGACTGACAATGATACCACTGAAAGATTCGTGGCGTGCTATCAAGATTCCGCGAGCTCCATAGAACATGATTTTCGGCAATTTTTTCTGATACAATAGCTCCACAATATTCCTGTTAATTATCATTAATTTGAGTAAATTCGGCACGCTCTTCGCATTGGCGGGGTAAAAAAAGTGACCTTTACTTGGCAAATTTCCGAGTTCAGTTCGCAAAAATTGATATAATTAAGCTTAGGTTACATGACATGCACATCAGGAGGTGGCAAAAACCTAGTAAGAACAAATGCCGTTGACCGTATGATTCTATGTGGCGTAGTTTTTTTTAAATTAACACACGTTCTCTGGGACACCCTGTACACACATCTTATAATGCAAACTACTCCATCACACAAGCCTGTTCACAATGAATAGTGATTTTATTGAATATTCTACATTCCCACACAAAAACCTCACCTGGCAACGCGCTAGCTATGTACCATGTCAAGATCAGTTTGTTGAATGAGCATCTAGATCTACGAGACAAATGGGTGAGTACCCTGAGCAACGCAGGGTTAACTAAGTTACAAGCACCAAAACGGGAATATAGATGCAAGCTAGCCCAGACACTTCGGTACGCCAAAAAATACGAAAATTCCACCCCCCCTAGTATGAAGATATTACAGTGTAGAGCTGACATGTAGTATAAACAGCAACCGCCACCAAGGAATGTTGGAGGCACAATTTAAGTAGGCAATTGTACTGAAACAAATTTGCACACAAACTTCCGCTTGCCCTTTTCACCAACCCAGGTGAACTCTGCAGCAACGCAGTCCGTCAGAAGGTACTCAAGTATTTTTCGTGCAGATTGCTTTACTTCACTGCACCCAACCCGAGCAAGCTCTTGAACCTGAAAGTTGGAAATGTTCCAAAAGCTCATCGCACTAAGAAAAAAAGATCGCCACTGACTTCACGCAACACAAAATTGAGACTTTTCCTGTTCTATGCAGAAGACTGTTGGTGTCTTTGCGGTCTGATGATGTTTCCTGCATATATTGTATTCGACATCATGAGTTCATGTAATAATAGTTTTACCCCCTAGTTTGAAAAGAAAAAAATCAGAAAACTTTTGGCTCTAGACTTGAGCTCATGTAATTATATGACACTTATAGTTTGAGCAGTTTCTGCATAGCAAAATGTCTGAATAGAAATAACTGACCAGACCACAATGCTCCTGTTCCAGAGATTACGAGTTGGACTAAAATTATGCGATGCAAATCAGTATTTCCTAAGTGTGTACACGGAACATAGGCATTTAAAGGTCAGATATGCCGATGTTGAAGTGCCGCAGAACTGAGCGATACTCGCGCTGTGTGTTCATTACCGAACACTGAATATGTGTGCGAAATATCTTGCTCCAACTGTTCGTAGTTTTTTAGAAAATAGTTTTTTTAGATCCCACGCCCGGCCGTCAAACCGTCGGCAAACCCTGCGCACGGGCGCACCGACGTCACTGCTCTCGGTTTATCTGTCTTTGGCTTGGCATGGACTCTTGGCTTGGCCGCTTGGCTTCTTTCGTTTCCTCCTCTGTGCATCGTACATAACAGCTGTTATGTTGTTGCTAAGCCGGAAACAAAGCATGTGAATGTTTTTTTTTGTTTTTTTTTTGCACAGCGTCGTTTGGAAAGTGCACTTCCTTGTTCTAACCTTGCCTTTTATGGGCTGTAGCGATATGATACGTGATATGCCACGGCGAAGTTGTCGAAGATGCGACGGTGCTACGCTGTTACGATTCATCGGAGCATTCAAGTGTTAACTATTATAAGCTGCCAAAAGACCAAGCAGTGCGAAGCTCTTGGCTGACAGTGGTGCCTGCAAATTTCCACTGCAAGGATTTCGTCCACGAATGTTATCATAGGTTACGCGCGACTCCACAGGCAATTTGGAATCTCGGCGGGAAATCGTCTGGTGAAAATCTGAGGTGCCCGACACATAACATTTTCAACGTGCCACGGCGTCAAGGCAAAAAACGAGAGCAAAAAAAGATAAGTCGAGGTTCAGACATAAAAAAATAGCAAGCTTAATGAATCGATTGTGCAGCTGTCCCACTGCGCTTACTCTGATATAACCACTATTAACAACACAATAGTATTGATAATCTAACTTCTGAATTATCACAGGTGCACGCTGAAGGCGGAAATGAAGCATGATCTGGCTTGGATCTGGTGCATGAAGAAATTGCTGACACGTTAGTTGCAGTCTACCTCCACCAACAGGTATGACAAAGTGATGTTATAATTTGAGTATTCATCTATGTTCAATGTTTCATGTGCACTCGCATGCAGACATCTTGACACCACTTTTAAATCTGCCCTCAAAGTTACAACCTGTGCTTTCAGGGTGGAAAACAAAGGTCGCCATTCCGATTAGCTGCTATCTCCCAGTTTAAGCACTTTTGTGTCTGGACACTGGTTCCTGTGGATGGGGTGTTACAAGCTTCACTGTCTGATATAGAAGGTACATTACATTAGTTCAGTTAATTTGTCTTTTGCACATTTTTGTTACTGTTAGCTGGATTACTGTTGGACATACAATCCTTTGACACACCGAAGCTGATGTCGCCTCTGATAACGTTTTAGAATTTTCAGTGTCATCAACGTCCATTGAGGAAGGTGCCTTTCCTATCTGTGAATCTTTAATTGAAGAATAGTCCAGAATTCATGTTAACATTGTCTACTCTTATTAATTCACTGTCTGTGTTCTGAGAGCTAAGAAAAATGGAAACTATTTATTTGTCACAACTTCACACTGGATGTGGTACTGGCTTGACATGTAAGCTAAAATACCTGCCCAAGCAGCACAAAGGACCGGGGCGAAGCCGGTCCAGCATCGGGAAAGCATCCTACAAAGCCGGGGCATGCCACCAGCCGATACCGGTCCGTCCTCCAGTTTGCAACACCGGGATGATTAAGGACCGACATCGGCAGCAAGTATTCGGTCCCAGCAGGTCCCCGACGGATCCCCGATAATGCTGGCAGGGGCTCCCCCCATGCATATTTACCCCCCCCCATGCATATTTTAGCATTAATATGCTTATTTTTAATAATTACAATAATTTCGAGTGTAAACAGTGTGTGTAGAGCCCAACATTTTATTTTCGGAGAGGAAATAGACTGACACAACGCTTGTAGAACCTCAATAGACTAAACGACGAGTGGTGCACACTAAGCAGTCTGCCTGCATCACCCAATGCATGCCAATTGTGTCTGAAATGAAAAACAAAAAAAGAGGGGTATACAGAAATATGCAGCATGTCCGCATAACTACTGTCATTGGCAATGTAGCCTGAAAAGAAAAGGGTGGAAATGGTCTACCGTAATATCCAGCCTGCCTGCGTAACCACTGGCCCTTCAATGGTGTCTCAAAAGGGGGGGGGGGGGAACGTACACAGTAAGAGGTGGTCCTTGAAAGGAAACAAAAAAGGTATCCAGTAGTAGGCAGTCTGCCTAACCACTTGCACTTCGGTAATGGCCCTGGAAGAAATGAACGGCTTGTAGCATTAATATTAGACGTAACGGTAAAATTGCTGCATGGTGGGAAATGGTATACAGTAATATGCAGCCTGCCTGCATAACCACTCGCACGTCAACGGTGTCTCAAAAGAAAGTAAAAGTATACAGCAAGAGGCGGTCTGCCTGCACAAGTGGTGGTGTCTCAAAGAAAACGAAGTTATGCAGTAATAGGCAGTCTGCCTATCTGCTCACGCTTCAGTACTGCCCAGACACAAAAATGAATGGCATGTAACATTAGACGTAACGGAACAATTGCTGCACGTCAGCACAAAATAGTCTGTGCACGGTATGTGGAATGAGCTTTATCAAAAATGGTAAAATGCACAGCGTAGGGATTACGAAACTCAAGAGTTACCAAGAGAAAATTTAAATTATGAAAAAATGACAAAGCCAATGACTGGGAGAAATGCAAGTACACGAAAGAGAAAATAGTTCACATCCAGCGCCTTTGGTGCAAATGATTAGCAATTACTAGAACGAAAACTGTAAAAAATGACAGCTGACCGGGACTAGAGCTGACAGTCAATGGTGTGCGCATATTCAGCGTTCCTTCACAAAAACGTCAATAAGCAAAAAAAAAAAAAAAAAACATGGTCAAGGAGAAGCATCCCTATTGAAAAAAAAAGCGACATCAGGTCTGATGTGATTTGGGACACTGTCTTGATGCTAACATCAGAGCTGCTCTGATGCTAATGTTAACACCAGCATCAAGACAGTGTCCCAAATCACATCAGATCTGATGTTAACATCACAGCTGCTCTGATGATGATGTTAACATCAGAGCTGCCCTGGCTGATGCTCACATCAGAGCTGTCTTGATGCTGATGTTGACATGAGAGCTGCATTGATGCTGGTTATGGCAATCTTGAAAATGCTGCAGTCTTGGTTTACTGAAATGTTCTGCAAAGAAAGCCCCTCATGCCTGCGGTATATGAGTACCGACAAGAACCCTCACGAAACAGGAGATAGCAGCAACAAATCACTTCACCAGAACAATTTACCACTCCGGAGTACGTACCTTTTAACGCATATCCATTTATCATCACCATACCTGAGCGTTGAACTCACGGGGGCACAAAAACTGGCAATGATCGAACGGTGAACAACAGCGCAAAAGAGCACACCTAGGTCCTCATTTCCGGTCCAACTTGTCCTTCTTCCGAAAAAGCACTTCTAAGCGTTGTCATGGCGAGCAAGAGTCCCCACCGCATTTGAACACGGTGCTTGAGTTTCTCTTGCTGGAGGCCGCTGCGTCATACACGCTGAACCTGCAAGAAATATCGTTCCAGAAAATACGATGGCAGGACACCTATATGTAGAGCAGTGTAGAGACATATGACATACCGTCTGCACAAAGTACAGTCGACTTCACTTGGCGTTCTATCTCCCTGTCGTTGTGCAGATCCCTGCAAATAGAGTAAAACGAACAATGAGAATGCATGGCGCAGTCGAACATATCACTTCACAGTTATATTAATTACACACCTGAAACGGCAAGAATCCTGAAGGCGAAGAACGATTTGGCTTCACATGCAAGGCAGCGTCTTCACTCTTTGACATGTCAAACGAGACCGACTGGTCTGCTCGCGGTTAGAAGAAACGCTTCCACTTACAGACAGTTGCAGTATCAGACGGGTTGCAAGAACGACAGCACCAGGTGAGAACAACAATACAAACGCTTTAGACTTGCTGAAACGCTCGCAATTACGCGAACTACACGCGGCGACGAGAAACGACCGTTACAGCATCCAAAGCGAACCCAACAAGAACAGCGCATGCGCGACAGGCAGCGCTGGCTGGTGGCATGTAAGACAAGCGACGACGCGCGAGCGGGTGCGGGTGAGCCAGTGTTGAAATGGGCATGGAGCCAACATCTCCGCGCAATGGCTTGGCGGACGAAATATGACGACGGGTAGCATCGTACTACCTCTTGAGATTGTGGCCGTTCCAGGATCTTTCGAGAAATGCTGCTGTTTTCATAATGCGTGGTTCACACTACAACTTCTCTCCGTTGCGGTTACGGTGCAGATCCACTGCGGAGGCGGCTGTCGTACGACACGCTGTTCAGACATATGCGTTCTTGATACGTCAAACGCTTGTGGTTGACCAATCACGTCTCCACTCCACCACGTCTCCATTCCACAGGCAGCCATGAACGGGCAACGTGATGTGGTCGGCGAAACTTTGAATCTCTGAATGAATCTCTGTACTCGGCTCGGCGTGGGTCGTAGAGCTACGGGTATTTCTCGACATCTGAAATTAGAGCTTCTTGTTTTGCCAACGTGCTTTCACCGGAGGCAGCCATGTTGGAAAAGCACGCGACAGCACAGCAGTGATGCGCTTGCGCGGAGCGCGTTCGCTCATTGGTCAGCTGCATCTCCGCAGGTAGCCCGTACCGCATGGAGTTCGGTCGAGCTCAACTCTTGCGGTCTTGCGGTGCGTGTGCTTTTCGGAGTGTCGTGCTTCGTTGTCATGACAACCGTGTCGCGCCGCATCCGTAACGCATGAAAATGAATGTTGTGTTTGAAGCAAAATTGCAACATGAGATTAGCCAAAGCTAAGGTATTAGTTAGTTATGATTGTGAGCAGATCGGCAGTGCAACCTGACAGTGAGAGATCGATAGAATCAAAAACAACAACAACAAAACACTCACTGTTTTGCCGACCCTTTGTCTAGTGTTCTTTCTTTCTTTCTTTCTTTGTTTTGTTTGTTATAATGAAGGAAAGCAAGGTTAAATGCTACATTTTTCTTGACTGTGTGCGATGGTGTACATCACAGGTTCCTCATGTGTCATGAATCTACTTAAAAGCTGCTGATGGTGGCAGGGATTCACACTTATAACAGTGACCAGAATGCGGCAGGAGTACTTTTGAGGCACTCTGGCCACGTTGACCACAAAACGGCGTTCCATACTCCCTCCGAACCAGACTTTGCAAAACTTGTAGCAGAGAAACATTAACAACACACACGCCGGCCATTTGCACCCAGCAATGACAACCAAAACAAAGATGATGGCGATGGCAGTCGCGGTAGCCCAAATGCAGGGAGCTCCAGCGTAGTCTTTGCGGGTTTCGGTGCAGCGGTTTTCGTCCGATCAGTTCGACTTGCTAAAGCTCTCTTCGTTCCGTTTCACGTGAGTTTTTCGTTTCGGGGGATTCGGTCGTTTCGTTCGGGCGTGGCCGACTCTTCCCGAGTATCTTGTACTCGCGTGCTTTGCAGTGAGGCTCCATTAATACTTCTGTTCAGGGTGCTGCGTGTGCATGTTTTCTGTCATACAACACAACACAACACAACACATGAAGTGAACTGCAGCCCAATGTTTGAAAGAGTTACCTCATACCAGACAGCCAAATTCCTTCCTGAAGGGATGCTTCACTGTCTCGTACAGCTTGGGGCAAAAGTTTCTGAAACACGGGTGTTTTGTATTTCACTTCTCCACGCCTCCCCTGCGGCCTAAGGGGAACACTTGTTGAACAGAATCCCCAAGGATTCTGTTCAACAAGCATTCCCCAAAGGTGGCTGGGAAAAGTCCAATACAGAATACCCGTGTTTCAGAAACTTTGTCTCAAGCTGTACCATCCGATCACGTGTTGCCGAATCTGCGTAAACATCGGGAGACGAGCGGGAAGAAATACTTAGCCAGTACACCACAGCAGATCGGGACGTTAACGGGGATCCATCGGGAAAGAATCCTGGCCGGAACGCAAACGGGAATCTATCGGGAAAGAATTCTGACCGGGACACGAACGGGGATCTATCGGGAAATAATTTTATGTAGTTTCCCTCTCCCTCAATTCTTCCCCCTCACATAGTCGGGAAGCAGTCGGGCTCGTGACGGCGATATCGGCCACCTCGAACCCATCATCCCCGTTACGTTCCCAGCCGAATCCCAGTCCTTTGTGCTGCTTGGGTGGATTCTACAATAATTGTGTTCAACTTGGTGCATTACCGTGGGCAATGCCACATTCATGACATTTTTAGTGGGTCCGGTGCACAAATACTGTGTGCATACTGCATACATACATTCTGTTCGATAGGCAAAAATACCTGAGTAGTGCTGTGTAGTCTTTTTACCCGAAGTCCATACTCTTACTGCAAAGTCATAGTACGTAGAACAGCAATGTGCAGGTATGCTGCGATAGAGATTCACAACAGAAATGAGACTGTTGAGAGCATCTAAATTTTTAATGAGACGAGACTTTCGTGCACAAGGCTGTTAATGTCTAACATGAAGTTACAAAATCCCAGAATATATAAAACATGTTGTAATGTAGAGAGTGAGGGTTGGTACAGACATAAAGATAATTATATAATCATATATAATGAAATCAAAAGGGCGTACAACTCCCCCCTCAACTCAACCCGACAACTCAACTCTACTCAACTCAACTCAATAACTCTACTTATTCTCTACCTTACAACATGTCATATTCTGGAATTTTGTAACTTGATGTTAGACCTCAAGAAGTACAGCCTTCTATGTGAAAGTCTTCTTTCTGTTGTGCACAATCATTATACAGTGAATACGACTATCCATTTCTTGTCATTAAATGCTTTTCCTTTTTTTCTTTTTTTTTCTGCAGTGATGAGCATCCATAAGGACACATGCCAGAAAGGGAGTCTCTTTGGGACGACAAACCCTCATCACCTCATGAGCATACAATGGTTGACGAATGGTTCTCAAGCACATCGAAACTTCCAACAAATAATTCATGAAAAAGCCAGTCAGTGCTAGCACCAGGAATTGAACGTGGACCGTCCTGCTACCAGTCAGAGATGTTACATTTCAGGGGCTCATTGACTTTTGGTGAATTACTTGTTGACTTTGTCCCAAGGTGGAGCTTGCCACAGCTCATTTGCTATCTGTTAATGTTGTGGCGTGTGTTGCGTTTTTCTCTTTGTGTGTTCCAGACTGAGAACGGTTAATTTGGATCAGGTCAGGTACGTTTCATTTAGACATGGCAAACATAAAGTGGTGTTTCTCAACACAACTTAGCAGTGGCCTTCATGCATTACTGCTACGGCCATTAAGCGTGAATGGAAACCTGCACATTATGCATGATGTAAAACCCCAAGACTGTGGAACACAAAGGGACAGACACAAACACGTCCCTTTGTGTTCCCTAGTCTCGGGGTTTTACATATGCATCATCTTCACCAGCTCGCTTGCTTCCTAGCCATTTTTTCTGCACATTATGTTCACTCTACTTTTATCGTGTGCTATATAATCTTGTTCAAGTTCTGTCAAACAACATGTAATGCTATAAAAAAATTCAGTACACTGTTTATGTGGGGTGAATGGTAGCGCATGAATGCAGGAAGGAAACTGTCATGTTATGGCAAGTGTTTACGTATTTACATTTAACTACTAATTTTATTGGTTAGCTTTCGCCGGCGTATCATGTCGAGCCATGTTATATTAATTTGGAACATGTTCTTCTTAGTAGCCAGAGCAGCTGATACACGGTGAGAACATAGCCCGTGTGTGTTTGTCTTTTCCACCGCAGCCCTTGCGTTTCCTCCCTGATGGCTACACATGTCAGGGATAGGTTTCAGAACCGGTAGTTCCCGCCAAGTGTGAATTGCTTTTCAGGGGATCATCACGCTGGCAGATGAAACATATGGTTTAAATTATTTGCAGGACAGGAATTGCGTAGCTTCACACAAATATTACTACTACGACGTAAGAGTGGTTTCAAATCTAGCTTTTTTGTATTCCTGACATTAACGCACAAGATGTAGTATCCACTATGATCCTTTATATGGGGGGTATGTACAGTGCAATCAGCAGATGCTATTTACAAATCTATGTTTTCTACGGTGTTGAAATGGGGTAGTTTGTATCTGAGAGCCATAGTGAAACACAGGTAGCCAATGACAGACTTTTGATGCCCTCGAGAAACATGGCAACAGATTGCAGGGACTCTGAATGCTGCCTAAATTTCCAGAACACACAGCTCAAGGCAGCGGTTAAATAACAAGTGGTTAGAGAAATCCAAAATAGTTGCATGCGTAAGCAGTCCGCTGTTGGATTTGCTTCTGTCCAAGATTCGTTATCTCAAAGGGAACGCACGGACACACTCCGAATGATACTAGGGCTGCCTGTGAAATAGAATGAGGAGAGGGGAAGATATATAACCCTTTTTTCTTGTCTGTTATTCTATTGGTTAAATTGTCATTTTCTTAGCAGCATATGTGTGTATATTCCAGAGTCTGCTAATAAATATATCAGTTTAGAGCTAGCAGTCGCATTGTAGATGTCTCATCCTGTACTTGGCTGCTTGTGCTTCACTATGGCCATGCTTGCTATTGTAAAAGCAGAAAACAAAAAAAGACAATAGAAAAACACGAAAAGAGCGACCTAAAAAGCTTCCTGTTCTAGTGCTCACATGGAGGCAATGCAATGAGGTAACATGTTCCATTCATGAACTGTGCATAGTACATATCACAACGGCAACCGATTATTCTCGATTTTTCTTGAAGTACTTTGTTTTTTTTTAGCTTTGTTTGCACAGTCTATTATTGGGGATTTATGTGATTCCCCTCTTGAGATACTTTAAGATTGCTGATGCTGTGCAGTTTGTTAATTGTGAAACTGTACTGTGCTGAGGTACAAAAACAGAATTGTCATATCTGCATTTGAGCACATAGAAATAATTTGTAAGTACTTTACTTGTTGACATTAATATTTGCACCAGGTCACAACATTGTTGATTTATGGAAAATGTAAATAAATATATTTATTTGCTTGCCAAACAATGCACAAATGTCTTCTTTTCTAGTGAGATATTCCCTGTTCACCAGACATAAATGTGGAAAAGTTAAACGGGCACAATGATGGTAGAGTCTAACATTGCTTTTTGCCACTTCACATATATTCACTGTTATTCGTGTGCACATGTAGGAATAGGAAGGCAGAGCATGCGCATAAAAAATTTCGTATGCAGCCACACACATGGTTCAGAAGATTAATTAGATGATGTCCAAGCATATATAATTGTGCTTGATGTGCAATAGGAAAGCTAACGCATTGCTTCCATGAAGCCTTTTTATTTATTTGTTAGAATTTTTTTATAAATTTTATTTTTCATTCTATATAAATTTTGTATTACTTATTGTATACTTATTTTTTTATAAATTATATAAATTAAAAACTCAAGTTACACGGCCCCTGTAAGAGTGCCCTTTGCAAATGGTTTGGTAACGTGTCTCGAACTGTAAAGGTAAGAGGCAATCGAGAATGCTGCAGACAAGGTTGCAACTTACATACTGCTTATCATGTCCTGCATACAAAGTGATTTGTACAATCATTCCTGAGCACGGAATTAATTCCGAGGCTGGCCAGTGATGTCACCCAGGACGACAAGTCACATAATTGCCTTTAACACTTTTACACCCCATGGGCTGAGTTGTGAATTGAAAGGGCACTCTACAGAAGGATAAGGTGCACCTGATTTTTAGGATCTATGCTATGCCCTAACTCTTCAGACACCACATTTCTAAAAACACCATTTCTAAGTGGCAATATGTGCTCTGGTACTTCTTTTGCGTCTGCATAGTGTGCAACCACATGGCTACTGGAGCTTTCGTGTGCATGTTTTTGTGCGACGGTGTTCATTACAAACAATATCCAGATGTTAGACATAAAATGCAGTAATTTGTAGCGTGCCACACAACGCAGCGTGACATGGGAGTTTGTGATTCAAAGAAAGCTTCTGTAAAATGCACAGAATCTCACAAAAAGTTTAAAATGTGATTTGTATTTCGTTTTACGTCTCTCATCGTTGCATACCATCGTCGACGCTGTTGCACATTGATAAATCGTACGTAAAACTTGTCCCATGCGGTTTCTCAAATACATAGCACAATTTTTTCCTGCAGGAATAAAACGCTGTCGGCATTTTCTTCCTAACACGGCTGTCGAAACGTCAGTCTCTACAATCGGCAAGTGCTGTAAAGGGGCTAACGCAGACGCGACGTGATACAAATTGTACGTGCTCACAAAACACAAACGACGAATTCCAGTCACAACATCGCACAGAGGTTGGTTCGCGAATGAGTTCGCAGCTGCTGCACTGTTTACTTATCGCGGAACGGTGGAACCCGGCTGTCCGCCATCTCCAAGCACAGATACGTGAAGCCGCCAGAAGCCGTAGCTGAAATCCACTGACAAGTACGAAGGCGCGTACACGTCACAATGCCCGTTCGGGTGCATCTACGTCATAAAAATGGCTGCGCCCATGTGTGTTTCGGAATGAATTACCTATTTTTTTGACATGGTACTGTACCGAACTGAGAGAATGAAGGTGTATTTTGGGGAGAGCTGGATGTGGGCTTTCAGAATATCACAACCGTTTCGACTCTTTGGGATATCGGCATAGCTGACCTTTAACGCAAATTGCATCAGATAAACATAAGCGGTGCACGATTGCACATCATGAATGCAGTTCATAAAACTATATATCTGGTGCTTACTGCACCTGCTGGTTCAGACTTGCGACTTGAAGATCAACTGTCCTACACACACCACATGCCCATTGTCGTAACATAGTTCGTGCAAGACTTCAAGAAAATGCATAATGGAGTATTTCACTACGGAAATGAAAAGCCGTTCACATTCTTATGCGGTCAGAGCACGTCGGTCTGAGGAGTTGCAAGACAGGAGGAAACACAGTTCAACAGGCTGCGTAGAAGCAAACAGACGTTTTCAAGTTGAAAACATGCGTCAAGTTGAAAGTTGATGCGGATACTGCTTGGTCGCATATAACTATGAGAGCACTGTGGCTATGTTTAGTTTCGGTTTGAAAGACCGGGAAAGCTCACGTCTCGCAGGAACTACCATATTGCATAATCATGAGTTGCGTGCACAACTTCGTGAACTTGTGTGTATATTTATTTTATTATTGTATTTGTTTTATTAATTTATATTTTGTTATTGTTTGGGGGGGCATATTCACGCGGGATGCAGAGAGAGAGAGAGAGATTATGGTTTTCATGGCGCAAAGGCAACAGAGGCCATAGATCGCCAAAACTACGGTGAGTGTGTGAGAGATGTTTATGGGAGAGATGAGTGTGGGATGTGAGAGTGTGTGGTAGTTAAAAGCTATCTACAGGTATGAGCGATGAGATGGACCAGGATAAGAAAGAGAGGAGGGTGAACAGGCTAACGTGCTTGGCGGACGATAACAAGTGAGAGAGAGAGAGATTACGGTTTTAATGGCACAAAGGCAAGTAACAAGTGAGTATCTACAAGTGTGAGCGGGATGCAGGTTCCCATGGGATGGTATGAACTAGGGAGCCTCCATGTGCGTTCCCTTTTCAGGGAGGCGACAACTCCGTCGTCTGCTACGAGCGCCGGCATTTTGACTCCCACATCGCATTGGGCGTCAGCGGCGGGGTTGCGTTTTTCTCGATTTTTTTGGCGACAGGAAGAGGGTAAAAGCGGAATGAAGGATACTAGCGTAACAAAATTATCATATATGCTAGTAGAGCTGGTCATGGGTCGTAAAATACGTTGTTAATGCTTTGTGACGTTTGTATAAATTCGTCACTGCACCTGCACACGCAGTAGTGTCACGACAAATGAATTACAATAGTAAACATGGGAATGTGTACAGACAATAGAAATATGTTAATTACAAGCAGATTTTATTACAACGTCTCATTCAAGTTCAACGCCTGCTGCCGTTTTGTTTGAAAACGACGTTGTTTTACCGACATGCTCCTATCGCAAGTGCAACCTGAATAGTAGTTGTACAAATTTGCCGATGATTACATGATAGTTCTTCATTATGTTGGCGACAAGCCGGAAGATTCTTGTCCACGTTATTATGAATGAAAGTTAACACAGTCTTAAAAGGTGAGTGCATCGCATAGATGCGTTTTGAAGCAGAAATCGCACTGAATGCCTCTGCACATTGTACGAAGAAATGTGCTACGCTGCCCGAAATCCACCGAAGATTCATTGCACCACGTACGGGCTCACGAAGCTCAGTGAGCTTGTTGTGGCTTTACGGAGATTCTGCACATCATCCGACGCTGCATGACTGGCATAACCTCATCGACTTCAGGCACTTTTCACAACAAACCCGCCGATATGTGACAGGATATCGCACTCGGCACCAGTTACCTCTTCGATAAATACTTAGTCCAGGTCGCTGTCTTCATCCCTTTCGTCGGAGTTTTTTTTTTTTTTTTTACTTGATTGCGCAGCAGATCTGCGAGGTAATCGCTATTGTCGATGTTATAGTTGCCAGTCCGCGGGGTGTGCAGGAACTGGCAGACACAAATCAGTTTCAAAGAAACTGGTCCGGTTAAAAAGAATTCGTAGCCATACACCTTCAGGGCCTCTTCGTGCAACTTCAGTACAACGTCTGTCGACATAGCACCGACCTGAGCTAGCTTCCAACGGAGTGTCGCAAAGGTTCTCAAAGAAATAGAGAAAAGAAAGGAGCACTTTCATGTGCAAAGTCCGACGCAAAAGAACTGTCACCCCAACGTGGTACACACAGAAAAAATGAGACGGAACACTGGTATTACCCGAGGTTTGTAAAGAGTACAATAATCTTCCAGACGCAAGCACACATGCAACGAGAGAAACAAATGACTCGTGGAACGACCGATTTCAGCAGTAATAGTGGCAGTTCTGACAAGCTTGTTGCGCGCTGGATTTAAAATTTCGGAGGGATGAGTTACGATATTTGCTCCCAACACATACGCTAAGATACAGAAGAAATGCAATCACTTGCGTGTACATGTGCCGAATGGCCGCTCGAACGCGCAAAACGCACGGCCTGCAATGGGCAGCGCGTACCAAGTTGGGAGTCAAAATGCGCGCTCCGCACGAGGGCGAGGAGGAAAGGCGGCGTAGGCACGGTTAAAGGGTGTCTCCTCCCTGAAAAGCGTAGAAGCCGCAGCAACCCATGGAGGCTCCCTAGTATCAACTGGTTGAAGGGAACTGAGAATGCCGCCAGGGTCCCGCGGCCCGATTGGCATGGAGGATGCCGGGAACTAGTGGTGGAGAAATCATAACCGATTAATAACGCGTGCCGACAAGTAAATGATCGATCGTCGTGAAAGTCACTTTCCCAGCAACCATGTACTGTACGTTATCGCTTCAAAATAATGAAAAAAAAGTTTTGAATCGCTTTCGTCGACTACTTTACATTGCTCTTCATACGTTTTGCATTATATACAAAATTATAATAACAATAATAACATAAATATCTTGTTCGAGTAAGACGCAATTCGAGGTAACAGGTATCCTTTCATTTCTTGTCTCGTCAGTTTTTACTTCTCTGCTTCAGTTTCTCTACGTGGCAAACATGGCTACAGAGCGTCCTTGAAATTACAAAGTGGATCAGTCACCTATATGGGATAAGAAACTGAATCAACTTGCTACACAGTAAATTTTTTTACGCCCTTCCCTGTGTGAAAAGGGTGTACTATGAGGACACACCTGAATTACACTTATACTACACTCAACTAAGCACCCGTGTTGGTGTAAAAGGGGAGTAATGTACCAATACACCCCGATCACGCTTATGTTACACACCATGCTAAATTTTGGAACACTCATATCAGTGCAACAGGGGTGTATGCCGCACAATGCTCAAAGCTCCTGTAGTTTTCTTTTTCATCGTGAGAATATTTGCAATATATATATATATATACATATATAACTTCTTATGTGTGTGTATAGATAACTTGGTACATACAGATGGATGCGAAAAGATATAGACCATAAGTCACGGAGAGACTTGGGAAGCTGTATAAGGATTAACAACAATTGCTACTTTTATTGCACTAACAAAATTAAATGGGAATTATGGGAATTACTCGAAACAGATTTACAGTCGTATTGCCAACTGTAGGACATCTGTAGTCAAAATTAGGGGTCGACGTTTTGGCAGTCACCGCTGCCTTCAGCAGGACTAAACTTGAAAATAGGTGACAGGGGCTTGACCCCCTAGCTGGAAGGTTTACTGGCGCGGGTGACATTGAAATTAAAATACATATGTGTATGTAATTAAAGGGCTAATTATTGTGAGTGATTGAAATTAATATACGAAAAGTAAAAGTAGAAGCAACCAAAGATTACGAACAGTTAGGAACAAACAAGGGAAGTTCGACAGCAGCAGCATTCAACTGGGCTAGCAAATGTCGAAGGCAGGCTGGTGTTGAAGTGTCGACTTCGTTAAAGCGGAAGCACTTGGCTTAGCTTGCAAACCCTTTCTAAGCTCTTGGAGTGCAGAGCTAGCTAAACCCTAAGAGACCACTTTCCGTGGCATAGGGGTTAAGATCATCGCTTTCCACGCCGGTGACACGGGTTCGAATCCTGTCACCGTCTGGGTTTTCCGAAGGCTTTCCCAACGAATGTCAGTTCTCCCTGAAGTCGGCCCAGGACGCACACTAACCCCCCTGTTCCCCACTCCTTCCTACTGTCTTCTCTCCATCTGTCAACGCCTGTACGCCATTCACATTCGTGGCCACAGTTGCTTCGCGGCGCTAGCACGGAATTAAAAATGCTCTAAGAGTCTAGATCGTTAAGATGTTCACACTTGCAAATGTAGGTTGCACTGCATCAGTGGAACTAGTGTTCCGTGAATTTCGGGAGCAAGCCTTCTTTTTTCGTTTTTTGGGTCAATACACCCAATAAACACCCTTCTCTTGGGTGCAACATGTCACACCCCCGTTACACCCATTATTGAGGTGTAGCATTTACACCCATAAGGGTGTGAGTTATCTAACACTCATTTTACACTCATAGGGGCGTAAATAAATTTACTGTGTAGGGAAGACGAAAGGGAACGTTCAGTCTAACACTGTTAACTTGAGTGCAACAATAATGTGTAGTAATCCGGTAGCGCTCCGCATTCTTAGCAGCTAGAGTATCGCAGTGGTTTTCAAAATTCTAAACTTCATATATGAGCTGTAATTGCAAACGTGAAAGAAAATACAAGGGTTCTTCAGTAACGCATACTGACTACACTACACTCAAGAAGTGAAAGAATAGTCTTGTTGTTGTTCTTGAAAACAGTGGCGCATAGCTCATTGGCATGGAATGCGATCTAGGGTCACGTTGCGTGCATTAAACGTACAGATCCCGACAAAAGTTTACGGAACACCGACGTATTTCTTGATCGGAGCGATGCACTAGCGCCGAACGGGAGTGGACACACTGAGAAGTGCATGGAGTACCCAGTTACCTGTTTGTAAGTCACTCCTAATCGTAAGTCGTAAGTAATCTGCCCCTGTTTGCAGCTACGGTATCGCTCATATGACTATATACACTCCGGTCGGTACCTGTACACTCTAACTTTGCATTCCGATAGGGAACATAATTTTTGGGTCGGGTGCGTAGCCATTAATGCGCCGCTTGCGTGACGTCTTCGTCAGAATAGATCTTCCAATCAGCCAATCGCAAAAATCTTCCTTGACACCGCCTACTTTGTCAGTCTGACGGCGGTAGGTCATGCGAATACGGCGGACGTGAAAGATACTCAAACCAAACAACACGGAGCGTTTCAGTACGTGACATATGCGATCGGGCGTCATGATAGAGCAGCACAGTCTGTGAGCAGTCCACGACGTTTTATTCTGATGGTGGGCTTCAAACGCGCTACCAGGAGATCATAGTATGTTTCGTTGCGGGCTTCGAAAACGGGCTTCGATCCCTTCGACAGCTACAGCGACTGCGCGGGTTACCAGGTCCGGGCGAGTCCAATGCATTTCTGTTGCCTCCTGCAAACCTACGTGTGCATTCATGCACTAGCTGCAGTGATATGCATGTACTACCGTAATGCGCCTCGATACGATGGTGGATGTTAAGTTTACCAAGGTTTCTACGCTTGTGTCATTCGTTGAAAACATCTCTGTAACCAACTGCACCCTCACGTAACTTCTTCGAATTGTCTTACCTGTTGCCTGCTAATGTCCGTTGGGACGTCGTCGACTGGAGGCTTCACATTGGCGGCGAAGGATAACCGCCGCTTTACACCATTTCCGCCTGCGCTCTGCAGTATGCTCTTCATCGTAGAGGGCTTTCCTAGTGACGAGATGAAATGGTTAGATAAAACCATGAGTTGTTATCACCATACAGAAGCTCATGCGATATGCCATACAATGACGGCGGGAGCTGCAACGGCAGTCACACACGTGGTCTTCTTCTGCTTCGCACTTTCTGGCCTGGATCCACCAAGACAGATCGCTCATCATCTGTCATCTCATCAGCAACGATTGCTCTGTGCGCGATTAGGTACATTTGGATTTCATTCGCCGCTAGTTTCCTTTAGTAAATGATGCTATACGTTTAGAAAAACCAGGCTGCTATGCTATTTTTTTGGGAATCGAGCTGTCACCAGTGGCGGATCCAAGTGGGGGTGGGGTGGGGGATCGCCCACCGCCAAAATCGTCATTTTATACATTGGACTTCCCTCTCCCCTCCCCCACGACGCGCGTTGACAAAGAAACCCCCCCCCCCTCCCAAACAAAAAAGCAGGAGGTCTGGATCCGCCCCTGGCTGTCACTGATATTTTCTACAAGACCTGTAGGAAACGCTCATAAAACTTGTTGAGTACAATGATAGAACAAGAGCCGTGGGAAAGGACACAAGCATTTTAGGAGAAACATTCGCAGAACTAACTAGTGCATAAACGAGACAAGTGGTAAAAGTCCATATTGTCAATGGTCCATATTCTCATTCCTTATACAAACAAAAAAGGCACTTGAAAGATTGTGCAGATCAAGCACTCCAAGTTCGTTCAAGTGTTCCAGAACATTAGACAATAACCACTACGTACATGTAGAGGTATCACCGATACTGAAGAGTGTCGATTAACGAAGATAACGTGGAACAGAGCGGGCCTGGGAAAAGAGTCATGCCTGCCCGCGGCAGTCCCTCGTGTACTTTTGTAGGGATACTATTGTGCACTACCATAGGGCTGCCGATCACCACTCATGGCAGCATCTTTCTCACACTATTTGGGACTCAGCAAGGGAGATCGGTAATCGCCTGGATCTTCATCGGGAACCTCATGTAATAAAGTGACCAGATGTCACGACTTCGGCGGGACTGGTCCCACTTTTGCAGTAGTTGATCGCTGTCTCACCAGCCTGCATGTGGGACGGCGCTTTGTCCAGTTTCGGCTGTTACGAACTTCCGAACGGAAGAATGACCCGGCTAAAGAGCATAACTGCTTTCGACTCCCACGTGGCCCTCTCTCGCTTCGCGTTCTTTCTCGATCTAGCCAATGGAAGTGCCCAGCGTATTGCCTAATGAGATATCTCCATAACCAATACTTTGTCGAAAGTCATAGCTCGCTTAGGCACGCTTTGGTCATTCAGCAGCCTCGGTGAAAGCACGGTCTTCGTTTAATCATCTCGGCACCAACGATCATAGCGAAATGAAAGTGCAATTTCAGCGAGTTATGGGAGAGAGTTCGACCTCGTATCCGCAAGTGTTAAGACATACTGAAGAGAACACATTCCAGGCAAAGTATTTTATGTGCGCACTTGGTCAAATGTAATAATCGGAGGGGGTAAGGAAACAACGGAACGAGGTGTCTTCTAGGACACCATTGATCACTCATTGCTATGTGTGAAGCTGGAGCGCTACGTAGTTCGCGGTGTCGTTTTTAGTTTACTTCGTAGCTATTTGCAGAACCGTAGGCAATTTGTACAACTCGGGGAAGCGACTTCATTCCTTGGTGTCAATTCATCCGGTGTCTCACAAGGATCAATTCTAGGCATGTTTTTATTCCTGATTTATATAAATGATTTGGTTTCGTACACCAGTAATTTTGTATGCAGATGACACATCAATTTTTTTACAGAGTCACGATATTGTGGACTTGTTTAGAAAAGCTAATAGCGTTCTTGCAAGGTTAAGTACTTGATTAACCCACAATCAACTTGTCGTCAGTCCAGCCAAATCCTCCTATGTCATATTTAAATCGCCGCAAATGCACATTCCTTTACATAGCATACTTTTAGTCCTCGGTACACACACTATCGTAATACGTTCATCGGTAAAATTACTAGGCCTAGTATTCGATGAACATCTCTTATGGTATGAACTTGTCAGACACGTTTGTAAAAAAAATATATGCAAGTATATACGCGATTCTCAAACTCAGATTTCTTTTTCCGCTATCACTTCTTAGAACTGTTTATATGTCACATATCCGAAGTTATGTATCCTATGGTATAGAATGCTATGCATTGATACATCGATCCACGATACACCCAGTGTATATAGTCCTGTATATAGGCGCGTAGTGTATATAGGCGCTTCACGCCATGTTATCGAGCTGTCACCACAAGAAAGTGTTTCATTTGCATATAACCTATTTAATGTACCATCAGTCCATGTATTGCTTGTGCGTAGATTATGTAATATTGCTTATAAGTTGAGAAACAGCCTTGTTTCTATACCACATGTAAGCTTGCAAAGTAAGACTTCTGTAATTCCATTAAGGAACTTAGGACCCTTTGTTTTATCTTTGCCCAGTGTATACGAACAAACTATGGTTATTTCTCATTCCAATATTTTGCTGTTGCTGCTGTTAAAGTTTGGAACTGATTTCCACTCCATATCCATACTTGCAAATCGTTAAGTGTTTTCAAGAAAATAGTTCATGAATACTTTATGTGTAAAAATACCTTGTAATTTTTCATTTTGTTTCAAGGGTAAGATGTTAGCCCCCTTGCTTTTGTTACTGGTGTTCTTTTTCGTTCTGCGTGAGACGTTTGAAATACTAGCCATTGTCTGTTTTCCATTGATGGCTGCCGATAGTTAGACCCTTTGAGTTGTGTACGTAATACTGGATCAATTTCACGCCTATGGCGTTTGATCGTTTTAGCTCGGGCCGGTTTACGTATACGTATTAATTACTCTGTTTAAATCTGTACGGCATTAATTCTGTACAAGCTGAGAAAATGAAAAAGAACACATGAACAAAAAAAAAAAACACTGGAAACCTGCATTGTCTTGCCTGCTTCGTGAACCCTTGCACTGTCCTGCAAAAGGCGAACGCCCCCTATGGCTTCCAGTGGAGTTTTTCTTGAATAACATAGACGGTTAAGAGCATCATATACAAAATTAAAAACAAGACTTTCTTGCAGTAGGTTGCAGTTCTTCAGGTTGTGGAAACCTACGTTCCCACAACCTCGGGGCGTCAGCCAGTCCGTTCCGTGCGCGAAGGAACAAGCAGCACATAAGCGGATTCAAGCAAACATACCAGATTTATTGTCCTCTCAGCCGTCGAGACAAAGCCAAGCGAAAATGACCCCAGTTTTAACGAGACCCCCGCTTTTATACGACGTTCGTCTGCCACGCCCCCTTGCTGTCGCTGGGGCACTGCGTGCCCCGTATCTTCTGATTAGATATCCCACACTCCCCCCCCCCCTCAGAAGATTATACAGACAATAATCTTCCGGAAGGTCGAGGAGGATGTCTTCCGCGTTGGGCGGCGGTCGTGGTGCCTGTGGTACCACAGGAGCCTGAGGGGGGTGGGTCTCTGTCAGCAATTCAGGCCGAAGGCGCCTCAGCGTGGCCAGTGCACTGTTGACGTCGGTGGCCGTGCGGGCAGCTTCAGTACGGGCCTGATGGAGGGGTCCCCGGCGGTGGGTAGTTCGATGTACCTCCGGGACTTCACACACCGGACACAGTAGTCTTCTCTCCTCTGCTGTCAGGGGCTGCAGGGGGTCGGCCGGGTGCCGCTCGGAGAGAATTAGTCCCCGGAAGGGGGCTGAAGTGCGGCTGAGGTCGTCCCCGTGGAGAGGTCGCGGCTGGGCAGTCCAGCGTGATCGGGAGGCCCAGGACACTGGCATGTCGTGGGACACCACGGTCCAGGTGGCCACAGAGTGCTGCCGGACGGAAGCCGAGCCCGTAACACGGAGAGTGTTCTGTGCCGGGCGGGAGTGGGAGGCTGGTCGATGCGGTGGGATGAAGGGCTCACGGGTTCTCGCGGTCTGACGGCGGGTTCCGGGAACCGAGCGACGCTGCATCTGCGAGGGAGAAAGGGAAACGGGAAGAAGGCGGCCTCAAACCGTGGGCGCCTGAGAAGGCGTCCCCCAAAACAGATAGCGGAAAACTGTGGAACACAAATCACACTCATAAAGCACTAAATCACAAGCACTATGCTTAGCGATGGAGATAGTGGCAGCTACGTGCGCCGCCTGCGGGGACGCAAGTTGTAGCGGCCGGACGCAGGTCCGGGAACGGGATCCGGGTCCAGGTCCTGGAGGGAGGCAGGTTGCGAATCGGGCTCCTCTCCGTCAGGGTCTCGGAGGTGGTAAGACTTCAGGTCCGAGATGTGAATTGGCCCAGTCTCTTCGCAAGTGTCGCAGCGACGAAGCCTGTAAGTGAGGCCGGGGGAGCACGCACTTACCTTGAAGGGGCCATCCCACCTATCTGCGAGTGAAGCTGCAAAGGCTCGTGACGCATCACTTAGCGGGTGAGTCCGTCGAAGGACGAAGTCACCGACGCTGTAATTGAGGTTCCGACGTCCACGGTTGTACTGGCGAGCCTGGTCCAACCTTGCGACGTCCAGGTTCTCCCGAGCCGTCCGGGCTGCATCGTCCAGTCGACTCCGGAGGTCCTCAGCAAACCTTGAATAAGGAGGCCGGGTAGCACCATCTCGGAGGCCCAGAGCATTCTCCACTGGAAAAGGGGCCTCTCGTCCCAAGTTGAGGAACGCCGAGGTGAAGCCTGTAGATCTGTTGACCGTCATCCGTGTAGCGAACGCCAGTTCCGCCAGGCGAAGATCCCAATCACGGTGGTGCTGGCTAGTAAAAGCAACGAACATCATTTTAAGGTTCCGATTAACACGTTCGGTAATGTTAGCCTGAGGGTGATATGGGAAAGTCTTCTTGTGCTGAATGCCTAAGACAGCGCAAGAATCTGAGAACACCTTACTTGTAAAGTAGGTTGCGCTGTCGGTGATCAGCTGTGCGGGAAACCCGAACCGGTAAAAGGTGTCGAGTAGTTTTTCTCACACTCTCTGGGAAGTCAGTGTCCTGAGAGGAAACAGCTCAACCCATTTCGTGAAATGATCAGTAACCACGAACAAATACTCTAGGACTACGGGGAAATGGTCCCATCACATCACAAGCAACTATCTGCCAGGGTCTACTGCTCTGAACAGGCTGTAAGCGCCCAGGGGGTAAACCACCACGAGGTTTTGCTCTCTGGCATACGCGACAAGTACAAACATACTTTGTTACATCCTGCCTCATTCCTGGCCATGTCGCAACACGACACAACTTTTCGTAAGTTTTCCTGCCGCTGCTGTGACCTGCCAAGGCCGAGTCATGAAAGTAACGTATGAAAGACTTACGCAACTTTCGTGGCACCACGACTCTGAACGGGGATGAGCCGTCGTCCTCATCCGGCTGGGGTATGTATCTGAACAGGACGCCATCCTCGCCCAGCAGATAGGAGTCGTGCCGTCCGTCAGTCGTTCCGGTGTCCGCCGAGTCTTGCACAGCTATCCACTGCGACACCCGCTGACAAAGGCCGTCCGCTCTCTGAGCGTCTAGGAGCTGCTCTCTGCTCACGACCGTGCCCCAAGACGAAGATACGTCTCGTGCCACCTGTGCTGCTGCCAGAAGTTGAGAAGGCGCCTCGGTGCCTTCCTCTTCCCCCTCCGGTAGAGGCGCGCGGGACAGCGCGTCTGCTACCACGTTCGTTGAGCCCTGCCTGTACTCCATGTTGAAGGAGTAGCCTTGTAGCATCAGGGCCCACCTGGCAAGTCGTCCAGACGGGTTATGGAGCCGCTGCAGCCAAGAAAGTGCCTGGTGGTCAGTCTGGACAGAGAAGGTTCTGCTGTCCAGGTAAAGGTCGAACTTCCTGAAAGCGAAGATGATCGCTAAGCACTCCTTTTCCGTCACGGAGTAGTTCCGTTCTGCCGGATTCAGCGTGCGACTTGCAAAAGCCACTGGACAAAGAGTAGCGTCATGCTCCTGCAAGAGAACTGCGCCAACACCATAATCGCTTGCATCTGTTTGCACAACAAATCCCAAGCAGCACAATGTACTGAAAGTCGAGTGCAATAGGAGTGGACGGTATGTGTCTTATCAATGTTCTTTAGTTTCACGAGTCTGTTCAAGGACTTCCACATACCCGGCCACCCCTATTGCACTCGACTTTCAGTACATTGTGCTGCTTGGGATGGCTAGTTGAGGTCGGGCAAATGAAGCCTAGCCGTATCAGCGATTGCTTGTGATAGAGCTCGAAATGATCGTTCGTGCTCTTCTCCCCAATTCCAGCGCGTGTCCTTGCGCAACAACTGGTTAAGCGGCTCCGCTAGCTCGGCACAATTAGGAATGACTTGTCTATAAAAACCAACCATACCTAGGAAGCGCTGCAAGGCTTTGACGTTACCGGGAACCGGAAACTCCGTGATCGCCTTTAGCTTGTCGTCGTTAGGACGGATGGTCCCTCCGTCCACTACAAAGCCGAGAAGGCTGATCCTAGACGATGCCAGCTGCACCTTGCGGGGGTTGATCGTTATGCCCGCTTCGGTCATCCTTGTAAGGACGATTGACAGGTGTTCCAAGTGTTCCTGAAAATTTCAAGAAAACACTACGACATCATCCATGTATACCATTGCGAAATTGTACTTCGCATCTCCCAACACTGTATCCACCAACCGCTGGAAACTAGCAGGTGAATTGGACAGTCCTAAAGGCATTCGTACAAATTCAAACAAACCTCTATGACATGTAAAGGCCGTTTTCGGGACATCCTCTGGGGAAACTTGGAATTGCAAAAATCCTCTACAATTTAGCGTTGAAAACACAGTTGCATTGTCCAGGGAATACAAGATTGACTCAATGGACGGGAAGGGGTAAGAGTCCCTTACAGTTACTGCGTTAAGTCGACGGTAGTCGACGCATAACCTAGCCGTAGGATCACGTTTCGGAGCCAGAACAACAGGAAATCCCCAAGGGCTCTGAGACCTTTGAACTGCACCGGTTTGGAGCATTTCGTCAAGAGCAGCGTCTAATAAAGCACGCTTATGCACACTCAATGGTCTCGGATTACAACGCCAGGATCTAGCGTTACCGGTGTCTATGCTATGCTGTAACACAGACGACTTACCCGGTTTTTCGGTAAAGATTCCGTCAAGCTGCCGCAGTACTTGTTCAAGCTGACGGCGTTGCTCCTCAGGACCATGGAATGATCCCAAGACAGACGGCAGCCCAGAAGTTTCAACGGACGCTGCCACAGCTTGCTGTGCAGTGGTCCCGTGCTGCGGCGAAGCGGAAAAATCCCGACGAGCCGTGGTACACGTATCCTCCATTGGGCAGGTCCAGCACCAACTTCTGCCGGATGATGAAGTCTCTGCCCCGGATAACAGGAACTGCCAGGCCAGGAAGGTGCACGAAGCGCTGCTTTCGTCGTCTCCCATCCAAACGTACCCAGAGCACAACTGCAGCTTGTGCTGGAACGGCGTCATTGGAAGCAAGACGTAGAGTGACTTCTCTGGATTGCAATTCCACATGCCGTGAAACGCAATGTTCGTAAACACAGTCCCCGATAAGGAAAAGCGTAGCTTCCGTGTCGATAAGGGCGATGTAATCTTTACCAAAAATTCGAACGGCGATGTAATGAATCCTCGATGTAATCTCGGAGAGAAAAAGCAAGAGGAGCCAAAGCATCTCTTTGCGTTATCTTACCGCTTGCAAAGCTAGTTTTTGACTGATCAAGGCCACGGATAGTAACCGTCTGCTCGCTTTTTTCGCAACTTGCCGACGTCGTTGAGCGAGCATTCATGGACGCCGGCTGCGACCGTTTCCCCGATGGCACATTACGGGTGTTTGGTCTTTGTCGCGGGCATTCCCGACGAAAATGGTCAGGGCTGCCGCATTTCCAACAGCCGTTGGGCGCTCGTGGCTGCGGGGGCGCAGGGTGATGCCCCTCCCGCTGCCGTGGGGTTTCGCTAGCTGAAAGGCCAGGTTGACCGCGACTTCGTGGCGGGACGGGTATGTCAAGGCTCGTTCCTGCGGGGATCGTCCTCTGGTCATAGAGGAACGGATCTAGGGCTCGGTGGGATGACTCCGCATTGTATGAATTACGGGGTTGTCACCCAAACCTGTTGCATGCAGGCGTTCGACCGAGGCGGCTCCTCCCGACCACGCGCAGCGCGGTTCCAACGCTAGCTCCGGGGGTGGAGGGGGCCGATATTCAAGCTCTGCCAGGAGGTCGCCTTGTATTGAACGAGCCTCCTGGGCCAACGCCTCAAGGGTTTTAAAGCGATGGGCTCTTAAGTAGGGCCGGAAGCGCGGGTGGCACTGACGGATAGCCCGTGCGACGCGCTGCTCTTCCGTAGCAGTGGGATCCGCTCTGCTGTGCAGATCCTGCAATGCCCGAACGAATTCAGATAAGCTTTCCTCAGGATGTTGAGTACGCTCATGCAATTCCTCTAGGACACGGTATTCGTAATCCGGGGGAAGAAATTCGTTTTTGAACCGCTTCTGCAAGTCCTGAAAGGACGTAAACTCCGACTGCAACCGAAGCCAGCGGGCGGCGTCTCCGACCAAAGCAACCTGCAGGATGCGTTAGATTAGGACTTCGTCCGGAATTCCCATACCCGTCTGATAGGCGGTGAGGTCATCCAGGAAATCTGCAACATACTTCTTATCGGTATAACCTGAGAAGATAGGCACCGGTAAGTTGAGTCGTAGAGACGCTTGTGCTTGCGGCGGCGAAACCGACCCGGCATCCAGGCGTTGAACCACCAACGAGCACAACTCCGTCATGCGTGACAGGAGTTCTGCTGTTGCAATGGCGTCAGACTGCGGCACTGCAGGTACCTCAGTCGACGTAGCTTGGAATGAAGGCACGGCATGTGCCTCCTTGCCCTCGGCTGGTCGTTTCGGCTCCGATGGCGCCGAGGCGTTGGAGTCCAGCCTTTCTTCCGAACGGGCCCGCTCTCGTCCAGGGAGGTTCCGCTACGGGTCCGCTACGGAGGTGGTACCGGTGTAGCGGCGGTGAATGCTGCATCCCCTCCGGGACACAGGTAGCGGGCGGGAGCTGTAAAAAACTCAAAAACAAACAAAAACGCACGCAAGAACACACAAAAAAACTAACAGCAATAAACTCTAATAACTCCAATAAACTATTCAAAACTACAAACATTGCTGCGTGTTCCCCGCCACGGCACAGACGAGCTCGGACCCCAAACGTTGGGCGCCAGCTGTGGAAACCTACGTTCCCACAACCTCGGGGCGTCAGCCAGTCCGTTCCGTGCGCGAAGGAACAAGCAGCACATAAGCGGATTCAAGCAAACATACCAGATTTATTGTCCTCTCAGCCGTCGAGACAAAGCCAAGCGAAAATGACCCCAGTTTTAACGGGACCCCCGCTTTTATACGACGTTCGTCTGCCACGCCCCCTTGCTATCGCTGTGGCACTGCGTGCCCCGTATCTTCTGATTAGATATCACACAAGGTTTTTCTTGCAAAGTTTCCTTTACCGACAAAACAACCTATACAGTATAGTATGCTGTATTTACGGTTTCACCATTCTGGAGGTAGTCAGTCACCAAAACACCTTCCTCGTGACAGTGGCCATGACCTTACCCGCTGATAGTTTAGTCTTGAATTTCTTCGGCGTGGGAGAATAGGAGTGCCACCATTCCATGGACTGTTGTTTTCTGTCAGGTTCCTAGCGATGCAACCACGTTTCTCCGACTGCAAGAAGTCGCTCAAGAAGAGTGTCACTAGAACGCTCAAAATGCTGTGAACAATTTCGGGTATTGACACCGTTGCAGGTCTCCCTGATATTCCCAGCGTCTTCGGTGTCAGAATACCCACTCTAAAAGTTGACGCAGCACTTCTTTACGGGTGAGTAGCGGAGTTGCCACTCCGGGGTTGGAATGATTCCGGAATGATTCCAGATTTATCAGAGCACGGAATGGAATTGGAATGGCAGAAATTGTCCTAGGAATGGAATGGAATTAGGCTTTTTTTTCGCAGGCGGAATGGAATTGGAATGGACTGGTCGCCGGCGTCGTTGCAAGGAGACGAGCACACTCTCCAGAACATGACGTCACTGCAATTTGTGGACACGACGTCATCTTCAAAAGTTGATAGAAGTGCACAACGCTCGCAAACAGGATTGAAATTGAAATTTCGCGTATAGAGTCCTTGAGGTAGCTTCCTTTCATGGGCTAAGTAAGATAAACGCCGTCTGGAGTGGCACTTTCAGAGTCTGGAGTGGCACTTTAAAAGTGAAATTGTGCGCGGAAGTGAAAGCAGCTCATATATACCGAATCTAAAAATATAAGAAATACAAAAATGTGCGGTCTAGAACAACAACTTTATTTTCGACCTTGGAGAGTGGGGAGTTTCATCGCCACAGGCGATACTCTACCCCATTGCTGGATGGAATGGGGAGAAGAAAATAACTAGCCCCTTCACAATACCGATCGAAGTCCGATGGTGTCCAGAAATGTCAGAAGAGCTTTGAGCGCAGAGCGTTGCTCTGCTGGATTGGGCCAGGGACCAAGCAATTTCGATAGGGAGAAAGGGCGAGAGTCCAGCTGACGAAGAGACTCGGAGAGTGTGGTTCGGGAAGGTTCGTAGTGAGGGCAATGAAGAAGAATGTGCTCCAGATCCTCAAGAGCACCACAGTGGCAGTAGGTGGGATAGTCAACTTGTCTCAAGCGGTAACGCCATTGAGCTGTAAAGGCCACATCGAGGCGCATTCGGTGGATTAATGCAGCATCTTGACGAGAGGTGTTTCGTGGCATGCGGAAAGCGAGCGTGGGATCAACTCTGTTCAACATAGAGGGGGGAAGAATGTCGGTTGTCCGTTGGCGGGAAGCCAGGGGTGTCACTAGGTGTCGCAGAATTGAACGGCGGTCTCCTCTCAGCAGAACAATACGGGTCCGTTTCCGGTGCGAGAGTGCTGCTTCTGCGGCGCTGTCGGCCTGCTCGTTCCCCACGACACCACAATGGGCTGGAACCCACTGGAGAACTAGCCCGTGGCCTGCGGCGTAGATAGTGTGGTAAGCCATTAACACGTCTGTGACTAGGGGTGCGGATGGGCCTCTATGCCGGAATTTTCAATTGATTGAAGTGCAGATTTGAAGTCTGTGAAGACTGCCCATTCCCGCGGTGTAAAATCAGCGATATGTTGTAGAAAGAAAAGGATGGCATAGAGTTCCGCAGCTGTGGAGGAGGTTGGATGTGAAAGGCGTCTTCCGTGCACGACGCCTTCGGATGGAATGACGAAGGCTGAGGCGGACTTGTTGTTTCGGGATGCGCCATCAGTATATGCTGCCGTAAACGTAGAAAACTTCTCGTCTACCAGAGCATGAAAATGGGCTCGGAGGACTTGAGGGGGGACCTGATGTCTTCTTTCCAGAAGGTTTGGGAGGCGTACAGAAGTGGGCGGTACCGGTAGAGACCAGGGGGCTTCCGGCGGTATAGTGTCCTTAGTTATGAAGCCAGTGAGAGTCAGGCGTGTCCTCTGCGCTACTCGATAGAAGTCGCTTTCAGGGCGGTATCGAATTTTCCTGAGTAGCGGGTGGCGGGGAATGTGACAACGCAAACGGAGGTAGTGCCGAGCCGTTTCCCGTTCACGGAGAACTTCAATCGGGAGCTCACCAGCTTCAGCCAGTACCTGCCGTGTTTCAGCCATTCTTGGAACTCCGAAGCATCGACGAAGGCTTCGAGCAAACAGGGACCGAAGTGTATTTAATGAAGTTGTTGAAATCCTGTGCAGAATAGGAAGGCTGTAAAGCACAGTTGCCCTCACCAATGCCGCGTGAACGGCGAGCAGGGAACGCTGATCACAGCCCCATCCTGAGCCAGAAAGATGTTGAATTGCGGGGAGTCATCGCTGCACTTTAGTTTCAAGGTGTTTAATGTGCCGAGCCCAGCGCAAGTCCGAGTCGATTACCACGCCAAGGAAGTGGTGAAAGCGTACCGGTTCAAGCTTCTTTAAACCAAGCCAAAGAGGGAAATTGGCCATAGCTTTACGCGTGAAAGGGAGCTCGACACACTTTTCGGGTGAAAGGTCCATCCCGAGGTGCGTGAGGTACGTATGGATATTGTTTAAAGCGAGCTGGGCAGGCGGCGCTGGAGAGCCTTGCGTGATTTTCCTACTGTCCAAAGGGCGACGTCATCTGCATAAACGGAGAACGACACTTTGCGAGGAATTACTGATTCTAGGCCGGCCATCACCACGTTAAAGAGTGTCGGGCTGAGAATGCTTCCTTGGGGGACTCCTTGAGGAACAGGATGCTGAGGGCTTTGGCCTTTGGACGTACGGACAGCGACAGTTCGGTCCGTAAGGAAGTCTTGGAGCCAGATGAAGAGCCGACCGGATACTCCAAACGAGCGCAAGGCGTGCAGCACACAAATGTGCGAGACGGTATCATATGCGCGCTTGATGTCGAGGAAGACCGATCGGACGATCCGTCGATGGGCTCGAGCATGTTGAACTGTAGAGACTAGGTCGAGAACTGGATCCATGGAGCTTCGGTGGCGACGAAATCCAGCCATTTCGTGAGGGAACGCACGTTGTTTTTCAAGCCACCAGTCGAGGCGATGCAAAACCATTCTCTCCATCAGTTTCCCCATACAGCTTGTCAGGCTCACCGGGCGAAAGGAGGATAGGGCATTTGGGGGCTTGCCTGGTTTCAGGATGGGAACAACCAATGCCTCCTTCCAGGTATGTGGTAAAGATCCTTGTTGACAAGACGTATTATAGACATGAAGGAGAGCTTGGAGTGACCGCCCGTCAAGGTTTCGTAGGGCGGCATAGGTGATTTTATCGGGCCCAGGGGACGAGGCGGCGTTCACAAGCTTCAACGCTGCCTTTAGCTCGATTAGTGTGAAGTCGCGGTCGATAACTTCCGGGGGACGGGGCCAGTCGTGGTGAAGTTCAGCCGTCAAACTGTGGACAAAACTGCGGTGTAGGGGCGTGGTCGAGGCAGCCGCCGGAGTCGTTAGTACCACACAGAAGTCCGTCGCAAGCGTGTTTTCGTCTACACGCTGAGCGATAGCCAAGGCCGTGAGAGGATTCTTTTGAGGGGGCGCCTCCTTCAGAGATCGGATTGTCCGCCAGATCTTCGTGGCCGGATCAAACGGTGAAAGGTGGTGGCAAAATTTACGCCAACGCTTCCTGTCCTCGTTTTTAAGTTCTCGTGTTACTTTAGCTTTCATCCGGCGGTATTCCACAATGTCCGTAAGTTGCCCTGTCCGACGAGCCGTTCTTTCTGCTCGGCGACGTAATGCTCTAAGGTGGTTAATTGCTGGGAAATGGCCGACACGGCCTGTTACCCTTTTAGACATGACCACCGCGTCCTGAATACCGCGGGTAATTGCTTGAGAGAGAGCCTCTGGGGACATACCGGTGTGCACAGATGTTCTGATGCCCGCACGAAAACGTCTCCAGTTTGTGAGAGAAATCAGTCCAGGAGGGGGGGGGAGGGGCAGTCTGTCGTGCGAAATATATAGAGGAAAATGATCGCTACGTCGCTAGTCACTAGTGTCAATGTCCGTAGCGCACGACAAGTGGCGAATTATGTCGGTTGAGCACCACGAGAGGTCCAATACATCAAGTGACATTGGGGATCGCATGTAAGTGGGCTCGCGGTTGTTCAGCAGGCACATGTTATTATTCTCCATTGCCTCCAACAACCTCCTTCCCCTACTGTCCGTCCTTCGGCTTCCCCAGGCCGAGTGATGTGCATTGAAGTCCCCTAGCACAAGCGCCGGGGCTTCCAGAGAACCAAGTAAGCGTTCGAGGTCACTCCACGGGACCTGTACCGCGGGACGGATATAGATACTGACGACCGTTAACAGCATGGGGCCAAGGCGGATCCTGCAGGTGACGTAAAAATAAGAGCGATGACAAACTGAGCCGATGGGTGCAGCAACGAGGTCATTGCGAACGTATAGCGCTGCTCTGCTCTCAGGGGAATGATGAGAGCGATAGATTGTGTATCCATTAACACGATGTGTACAATCCATGCCGTGTTCGCATATCGCTATGAAAGGGAACTTGTACTGTTGTAGATGTAATTTAAAATCTGGGAGCTTGTTACGCAGGCTTCGATGATTCCACTGCATAGTCAGGGCCTTTTTATACAATTCCGTCATGCTGATGCGAAGATAATGCCTCCAGTGGCAGAAGCGCTTGAACCTCGGGCAGTTGCGACGCACCAGGAAAAGCAGAGACAATGGACTTAAGGGCAGCGAGTACCGCTGAGAAGAGTCCCAGAGAAGGCATATATTGAGAGGCTGATGAGGGTAACTGTCTCCTCGAGCGTGCTGGTTCCGTCACACTGGCGTAAGTGTTTGTAATCTGTCTCGATGGACGAGGAGGCGGTGGGCTTGTGATAGGCGTAGCCGCGACTGTGTTCAGCGACCCTCGTTCACCTGGTGCAGATCGAGGGGGTAGTGGAGGAAATTCTTGTGCATTTGTACGAGACGGGACTGTGGCACTAGCATCCCTAGGAGCGTCAGACGGAAGTCGTAGGGTCCGGTCTTGGTGCCTCTTGGTGGCGGCGGTCTTGACAGGACATAAAGAGAATGATGCGGGATGGCTGGATTTGCAGTTAGCACATTTGCAGTTGTATTGCCAACTGTAGGATGGGACAAACGAAAGCTTGCCCACATCGCATTTCAAAAATAGTACTTCTCTCGCCCTAAAAACGAAGAGCTGACTGAACTGATTCGCTTCGGCACGCAAGGACTCATCGGAACTTGGAGCAGTTAGCGGTCTAGAACATTTATATATGCATTTGAACAGCACCATCTGAAGCACGTCTACAGCAAGCGAAACACCGGCCTTATTTGCTAAGCCTAACGGATTTGACGGTGTCATCTTGTGAAAGGTAGACAAGCGTTCGGTCATGTGCACTAGGTTAGGGCAGCGTACCCCAGTTAGGTTAGGTAAGGTTAGGTTGCACAAGTTGGGGGGGGGGGGCTCCTGGGGGGAGCGCACTCACTCCCGCGTGCGCTTTAGGCGGTGCCGGCCTCAGACTCTGCCGCCTGGATCCCTCAGTAAACATAGCGGAACATCTTGCATCAACTAGCGATAAAATATTAGTTTGATATGTTTCACACGACATTCAACGTTCATTCCTGTTTCATTTTATCTCTTACTTTCTCTTCTTTCTGGTGAGGTCATTTATTCTTTGGTGCTTATTCCTCGTTGTTAAAAACAAAGAGCCATAAGTCCGTTTACGGAACTACATCCTAGTTTTTTTTCTGCGTAAATCGGTGCTTCAAGGCAGCCCGAGGTTCCACCTTTGAAAACTTCACGCTTGTAGTATGAGCGCGATTTTCAACTTTGAGTTATCCCATAACGGTCGTTAAATGCGTTACTTTGGCCCGTGATTCGCCACGAGCTCTTGCGCGAGCACCAGAGCGGCTTTGGGGCGCGCGATAACGATAACGATCGCTGAAACTTCAAGGTCGGGGTATGGTACTGTTGATAGCCCGAGCAAAAATAAACGATCCGCATATAATTTTTTCTGATTCTTCGTCTCGCTCGTTGTGTCTACGATGACGAGATCGCCTGTGTATATCTAGAAGTGGGTAGGGCCGAGAACTTTTCAGCACAACCTCGTATGTCGTAGCAGCGTTCTAGAGCTTGCTGTCTTGCGGGGGCATGGCCAAATGGCTTGTACGTGTCCCGTATTTCGTGGACACACATACCGGTGTCGGTGTCAAGGGGCTTGTCAAGGAGCCAAAAAATCTAAATCTAATCTAAATTCCTGCCGGTAATTGTGTCCGCGGTGTCGAAGATGATGTCAAAATGGTGAAGACATAGCACAGGTGTCGGAGCAGGCTTGAGGCTGCAGATAGAAATGCTGCTGATGCAGGACAGCGCAGGCCCCGCGCGAGTTCCTCAGGCAAAAGCGCGGTTTCTGTATTGCCTTTCCCGCTCTTAATAAAGTGAAAAATGTTTTTTGTGGTGTTCTCTTCCCATAACTTCGTGAATGCGAAAAGCCAATGCAAGCTTTCAGTACAGTTACACCTATTGTACAGTAATAGTTACAAAGGAATGTTCAGCTTCTTAGACAGATAGTTTTGGCAGGCTAATTTAGACTTGTTTTAGAGACGGTTGAAATGTCATCCGCGGCCCCTGGAAGTAAATTTAGGAGAGAGAGTGAAATGCGGCCCTTGTGATTGCTATGGTTCCCGACCCCTGACCTAGCAAAACAACGTAATGAGTGAAGAGTTGACTTCTGTCACGGTGAGTTCAGCAACGCCATTAATGACAGAAGCATGGGTTGGATTGATGCTGTCTTCAGCTCGTTCTTCTGTCTTCAGAAGGTCGTTTATGCTCTTCATGACGTGGAACAGGCAATTGGTACGGAACCCAGCTACTTCTGCCGCCTTCAGTTGTTGTTTCCCGGCCACACACACGTCTGATCAGCATGTGCGTTAAACGCAACGTTGTAGCTTCAGACAAAATTTTACCGAACACGGCACTGGCGTATTTCTTCATCGGATCCGCCCCCTGCTAGATATCCGGGAGAGGTTGAATAAGAAACGGTTGACCCGCTACTCTCTCTCTCACTATCTGTGTCTACTCCTGTTTGCTGCTAGGGTGTTGTCCCAATGGTCAAATGTGATACTAGGGTGTTCCGTAAACTTTTGTCCCAAGCCGTGCCAGCAATGAGAGAATGTCAGCTCTCGTAACGGAGACCTGCTGCGTCGGCGTGAATCGTTCCAGTAGAAACGGAAAGGAAAGCGGTGAGGTCTCGCGGTCGTGTTGAGCAAACAGTGTAGTTAAGCCTTTTACCAACACCCTTAACCGCGCAACGACTGTTTGCAAGGTGCTTACGGTGGAAGGCAAACCAGCGGTGGTGCACAGTTGATAATGAGCCGAGTCCACCGTTGTAGGACTTGGTATGTAAGACCACGGCGACGTAGTGGTCTATAGATCCCAATGAAACTTCATTCGTCCGGTTGCCCGTATTGCACTTGCGAGTAAGTACTTGCGTAAGTAGGTGCCGGAAGTGTACTTGCGAATGTGTTAGGGCGCTAATCAATAGCGTGACCAGCTAGACGTGCCACATCGTCCAGCAACGTCTCCCCGGCGTCTGTAAGCGCGACGCGTATATCATGTGGTAAGGGCTGGGCGAAAAGTCATTGCGTAATAGCGAAGTCCAGGGTTGCCTCACCTGTGAGTTGTCGCATGTGGCACCTTTAGGTGTTTCTGGTTTCAAAACTTATCAACCGATAAGACCGTTAAAACTTACTGGTATACTGTTAAAACAGAGCCAACCACCACGTAACACACTCAGTGAAAGCATTATATGAATGACGGTACTTACTGCGTCATTCCGTATGATGGCTGTCCGCGGTGCCATATGGCAAAGTTCGGTTTTAACAGTGTACCTAAAAGACTTGTCATACAGATTGAAGAAGGCAAATACGCTTGAAGAAACAAACATACCATATATAAATGTAATTTTCCACACTCATTCCGTGAATTCCAGACTCTCGAAAGTCAGCAATACATTGCACATTATTTTATTGCACAAGCATATATACATTGGCTCCTTGCAGAGTTAAGAAAGAGCACCAAGTGAGACCGACGACTTCCTATAGCATCTTCCCCGCCCCTCCGCATCGAGCCGCTACTGCGCAGGGTTGAACGAAAGTATTTTAGTCATACATTCAGACACAGGCTGTCCGCGTTAACTGTGGTCACATTTTCTTTGGGGAAACGCTGGCCTTTTTATTTTCCAACTACAGTAACCGGCAATATAAATTGGTTAAATGTGCCACCTTATAGTAGCAGTACCAACCTCCTGGAGCGTTGCGGCTATTAATTTTCACGCATGATCTTTTGAATTACGAAATGTAGCGCACACACCTGCACTTTTTGGAAGGCAAGATCTGAAGTGCGTTGCAAAAGATTTGCACACTTCTTTCGGTGAAGAAATAGATCGAGAGCTCTCGCGTAAGGTTATTGAGCTGCCAGAAGAACTCTTCGTACTTTTACGGACATGGCGCCAAAACTTCTTGGGGTCCGACGTAAGGTTATTTCCCACCTGACTGATATACACCCAGACAACCATCAACGTCCCGAGGACACCCAAGTTTGGTCCTAGCGTCCAGATCCATGGGGGATGTCCAGGGGACATTCGCTGGATATCCAAAAATATCCATAAATTTCCTACATTCATCCAGGGGTAACGTTGCAAGCGGGACGTCCCCTTGATGTCCTGTAGATATATATTTCGGACGTGTCGTGAAACTGACAATAAGGCTAACACTAAGGCTAAGGTTTTAAGGTGTGCTGCATTCTGGTCGCAACTAATAACTACATGCATAAAATTACATCACGTAACTTTTGTACTACATGCGTTAATTTGTTGCAGAATCTTAGCAGCTATGTTTAGTTTCGAATGGCGTCCTGCGAGAAATATTACACCAGTTTCATTTGCTCAATACCTCCATGAATTAATGTGCATATATCTGCGACAGTATCAAATCAGAATACACGCTAGGTTCGCTGTGACCAAAGAGCAAGAAATGTTGCCCGCTGTCCACTGCTGAGCATCGTCTGCTACACTAACTTGCACCACCGTGACCAAGGCAGAAAGCGTCATGGTAATCGACAATAGCGCCACATTCAAGGTAAATATAAATGGTAGCGAAGGCGGGAAAAAACACGAAATCTGTGTTAGCAACCCTGCTCCCTTCATGATACACATGCGAGCGTGGTTGTTGAGGGGCAAGCTACGAAGGTACACAAAAATAATTTAATCGGAGGCGCGAATAATGTCTGTACTAATACAACATGCATGTTTTTAACGTAGCAATTCGCGCGTAGCTGTCGCTCTCCATGTTGTTAGCTACGAGTTTGCTGTACGTTGACTGCGCACTTTGTGACTGTTCATAGCTATCATCGGCTATTTTTTCTGATGGGATAGCCCTTGAATATCCCCGTCAATTATCATTAATTTGAGTGAATTAGACACGCTCTTCACATTGGTGGGGTAAAAAAGTGACCTTTACTTAGCAAATTTCCGACTTCAGTTCGCAAAAATTTACATAATTAAACTTACGTTACACGATATTCACATGAGGAGGTGGCAAAAACCTAGTATGAACAAATGCCGTTGACCGCATGATTCTAGGTGGTGTAGTTTTTTTTTTAATTATAGTTCAATGAGACGTTTTCTGGGACACTCTGTATACGTAATGGTGACGTACCAGGTGACGTCGTTATGACGGAATTTGTAGTTTGCCCCGCAGCGGATGGATGGCGCTGACGGTCTTTATCATGGCCGCCCGTGAAGACGTGGTGGCCAATGCAAGCTTCGCTACCATCTATATTTACCTTGCCACATTCATCATCATCATCCGCTCGCCTGTGCCGGCTTGTTTTATGTAGTGGTACTTTCCGTTGTGTGCAGTTGCAAGTTTCAAGGTGCATGAAGTTGCCGTGATGCCGAAAGTTAAGGGTAAAAGATATGTTCACATGAAGGCACTATATGAGCTGCAAAAAAAGCTCCATACGATTTCGGCTGACGCCCTGAGTACGCTACGCGAGCAACATGATTGTCGTGCGTCTTGTTCCCGGAATCAAGATGAAGACCTCTGTGTACGTGTTGATTGAAAGTGATGAGAATTGTGTTCTCAGCAGTTCCTCCAGTCAGCCACCCATCGCCGAGGAGATTGAGGAAACTTATTCGCCAACGTCAGAGAGTGCTGAACAACAACAACAACAACTTTATTGTGAGATAATGTGTCCAAACAGTTTGCTGCTGAACAGTTTGAAAAACAAAGTACTCAATTTGATTTCCAAGACAGAGGAGAATCGAGCCCGGCCATACATGGTACGTTCATGCCAAATGTAAACGAAGTCCCGCAGATTTTGACTTCTCTGAGGAAGTGGGCCGTGGAGTGTAATGTAAAGCATATATGCTATCTGTGCCATCATCCCGAATGACATCGTTCTCGCCCGTGATTTGGTGAAAACGGGAGGCGTACGCCTTTTTTGTACCACTTATGAATTGTGTAATTGATACAAAAAAGGCCACGCCTCCGGTTTTCAACACATCAGAGGCGAGAACGCTGTCATTCGGGATTATAACGAGAGGATAGAGAGGTAGCAAGCGAGCTGGTGGTATAGATCCATAAGTTAAAAACCCGAGACTAGGGGACAAAAAACGGCAAACACAGACAAGGTCTCAAACACAGCTGAAAGTTTACCTAACAGCACAAACATATAAGGGTTTCATGTGGGTGAGAATGAAGGGTGAGGAGAACGTAAGAACGTCCCCAAAACCAACGGGAAGGTCAGGGAAGGCTTGCTGACACAGTTCCCAGCAGAGATAATGGACAGCGTTTCCTTCATAAGCCTTTTGTTGAGGTCACTTTCACTGGACATTACAAAGGTTTCATGCCATCTGGGCGCACAACCTCTACAGACTTGTAGGTGTTTTACCAATTCGGAAGAACAATCGTTATTTTTTACTTTGAGGGCATGCTCACGCAAGCGATCATTTAGGCAGCGTTTACTTTGGCCGATATAACAAAAACCACATCCCAGAGGTATCTGATACACAATATTAGAACGATAGTTAACATACATAGGTCTGTGGGTTTTACACGAAGTTTCAACTTTTTGAAAAGGTGTCAACGAGTCTAAACGAAAATCATTTCTAAATACAAGGTTCACATCAAATTTCTTCGCAACAAAAAGCAGGTTATGAGAAATTTTATGAAGATTATATGGTTGGGCAGGGAGCAGGCTATGGGGTAAAGTTAGTTTTGAAGAGTGCGCTGGTAAAATCCTGTGTCATATTTACTCCAGTCTGCTCAAGACAAATTATTGTTTTATAATATCACAATCTTATTTTGAACAGATATTCTGTGAATGATGGATTGAAATTTTTTTGACAAAATTCAGTTGGAGCCTGTCTAAACAAGGCAGGGTGCTATGCTATCAAGTGAAGTTTGTTTTTAGAGTGTGCCATAAAAGTTCATTCGAAGAATGTCTTTGTTTTATACTCTAAAGACAAAACTTCACCACATAACACGTTGTGCGCCAAACATGGCCACGAACGATATGGTTAGCCTCTAATTCAAAGAGAGAGGAGGGCGTAAGCCTTTTTGTGTCAATTATCATATATCCAAATCGACACAAAAAGGCGTACGCACCCCCTGTCCTCGAATCAGAAGCGACGTGTCAAACACAAAATGAAACTCAACAGTGTCCACCCTGTGTTCCTGTCTACTGTGCTTTATTTGTGTGAAATTTTTGATTTGGTGTATTGTTACACGTAACAGTAAGAGAGAGAATACGATCTCGGACAGTATACTTTTAGAGGAGGAAATGACGTAGGGTACTGTCATGGGGTGGTGACTTTTCTACACTTTTAGAAATGAACTTCACCGCATAGCATGCTACTAGCCAACCATCACCTCGAATGATATCCTTATCTGCCCTTATTTGTTGAAAACGGGAAGCGTACGCCTTTTTTGTGACAATTATGAACAGGATAAGTGTCACGAAAAAGGCGTATGCCTTCTGTTTTCAACAAATCAGGGCAAATAACGCTATCATTCCGAGATGATGGTTGGCTAGGAGCGTGCTATGCGGTGAAGTTCATTTTTAAGAGTGTATATCGGTAAATGTGTCCTTATATGCTCACATAACATATATTTCAACTTTTTTGTTGCTTTAAGCGAGTGTGATAAGCAAGCTACAGCTCATTCCGCACTATTTTACAGTTACTTTATTGAAGTGCTCCCTGATGATGATAATCTCTAAGCATTGAATTTATTTATTTATTTATTCATGTAAGCACAAGCTGTGATGCTTACTCGCTTCCACGAAGTTGATAGAAGTATGCCACAAGGTTATAGTGACATTCCTAGGAATGTGATTTCATGTGTTTTCTGAATAAATTTGACTACATTCGTTAAAGAGTGTTGGTGTCTTTTGTGCTACCATTTATATTGCGAAACATATATTACAGACATTACAACAAGTGAGCTCCTGTATATAAGGAGTGTAATACTAGAGCATATTTCCTCGAATAACCTAGGTGTAGTTCAGTGGAGCCAGCATGTAATTCGGCAACATACATAGCTGGATAGTCACTGTAAATCATATTTGTGAGGGTGGGCTAAGATGACCGCACAATATCCTTGAAACATCAGTAAGGACATCCACTGGACTGACCTGGGACATCTATGGATGCAACTTTGGCGGTAAATATGACGGATTTTCCCAAGGATGTCCAGATGTCCCAAAATTAACGTCCACAGGATGTTCCTGGAACGTTGGTGGTTGTCTGGGCATATTCTTATAAATCCTGTACAGTTTTTACACGTGAGCGACACTAGCTATATAGCTTATACCAATGCAACGAGTATTTTAAAGAGTCTCTGAAAATGCAGTTCACGACGCATGTAGTAACGCAGTTCTCTGTCAAACCATACAGGGTAACATATCATTCACGCGGTTGTTATTTAGGAATGAACAGTTGCATGGCTTTAAGAATAGTGGTTGTAAGACCATCGGCTACAGACTCCACGTCAAAATTCTGAAGGATGGATGACCAGTCATAATCACGAATATAGCAAAACAGACCCAGACAATTTCATCTACTGCACATAAATCTCGGAAAAGAACGGCTTGTGGGCGTATATATACGTAAATGAAGAGAAGCGGTCACAGACGGGTGATAAACTTTCGGAACTACCAGGCCACACACCACAAGCCGGTCTTCATCGACAGCTTCATTCCCAGAATTGCGGGACACCTACTCTTAAAGTTGGCTTAACCTGCGAACTCGATGCCCTCCATTGAAGCTATACATTCCGTCTGCTTTCCGTAAAATATCCATTAGTACTGAGGGTTTGAAAGAAGTGTCCACATCTAGGCGTGACGGCAGAAGGTTCCTCGATTGTCCACAAGTGGATTGGTAGCTTGAGACCGTCACACTTTTTTTCCTGAGAGACTTCTTTTCGCCGTGTTGGCTTCATGGCAGAATACATTGGCGTGTCTTAATCCTTTAATTACTTCAAAACTAGGGCTTCCCCAAAAAGTGTCCACATTGGACATGAAAGACTGGCCTGTCTTGTGCACTCTGCAACTTTATGCCCAGTTGCAGGAGGTCCTAATTTTTTTCCCACGACGGAAAAGGTACACGATAGGCCTACGATGGCTTTCAGAGTATTTCTAACCAAATTCTTCGAACTGTGTTGTTGCGTTGCTGGTCTCGTGGTATAGTGAGCGCCCTGCGGATTTGCGTTCTTGGGTTCGATCCTTGATGTGGTACTTTTTTTTATACACATATCTTATAGTATTTTATTTCATTTCTTAGAATTCAGGTACACTTGCTCATAAAATTGGCTTTACTTGCCTGCAGCTCACTACCGTAGGCGCGACGTAATTTAGTAGTCTCGATAAGATAGCACAGTATAGGATTAGTTCATGCCTGTCCCTGTAGAAGCAGAACGGCTGAACATTCGTCAATATGACTCTTTCGTTAACTAGCTTAACTTGTGTAGTTGCAGCTCCTGTGTGTCGGCGACAGCCCAGCAGCTAGCGCATCGGTACTACATTGGTACTGATTGACGAACAGCAGGTCTGCAATAGCTATCTCTGGACGTCCCTGTCTACTCTTATTTAATTGCGATAGAAAATATTCTCGAGAACATCGTTCATATTAATTTCCACTAAAGGTTACACTAAGGTCATAGCTGCCTTTGCATCATGAAATTGTTCACAAATGGACCAATCTATCTACCGTGGCGTCGCTCATGATCATAGTCGGCGCCACCAATTATTAATATTAATCCTACTTAAATACTACGACGACAGGAAGTCAACCATTTTACACAACTCTCAATGTAACGACCTGTTGTTACAACATCGTACTGAACCGGGCGTCGCGAGTATCGTAACGTCAGGTTGGAATCCAGCCGTTAGCACACGAGAAGTCGCTTCTGAGGTCCTTGGTTAGAGGCACTATCGCATCCGTCCCGGCCGATTCAGAAACTACAGGGTGTTTCATTTTAGCTGGATCGAGTTTTCATAAAAAGAGGATTTGCTTTAGAAGGCTTTTAGTTTTGTCATTGGATTACTCGACGGCGCTGCTACTAAGAAACCGTATTTTTTCTCAATTATGGGACTAATTAACGGAGATAGTTCAATCGACTTTTTAAATATTCACTTTAGGGAGCACATTGCAATTGTGATATTAAAGCCTGATCTTCACATGATCAGCCCAAACTACCGATAAAGCACAAAAGTAATTGCAGCGCGCGTTACAGATAACTATTTCAGCTCCGCCGCAAACCGCAAGTGTTCCACAAAAGAGCGATAGTGACGTCGATATCCCCGCCCTCACTTAACGTCACAGAAAGATATGTCATACGCGATTCAAGCAACCCCTTATAGACGTGATGGCAATTGATGTTCTGAGACTGGAACACATAGAAAGGACAAGTACATACAAAGCATCAAGTACCTAAGAAATTAATGATGAAAGATGGAAGTTACTGAAAAGGTTAGCCTTAGCCAGCTGTAGGTTCGAGTCCTACAGCTTGTTAATCTTTTCAGTGATTTCCTTCCTTCCTTCTTCCATCCTTATAGACGACCTGCGCCCCTACGTCATTGATTACGTAACGCCGCCGCGCAAAGCATGCTGGTGAGCATTATCAGCTTCATCAGCCTATCTGTCGACGCGTTTTTCCCGCTTTTTGTCCACCACAGCAAAAGATAACCTCGAACCAGTCTTCTAATGACGTCACATGTTTGTAAACAGGGGAGTCATCTATAGCGGTATGTTTCACGATCTTTGTTTTGTTTTTGATTTTTGCTTGCAAGGAGCCTTGCGCAACACCACTACATGTAATATGCCCAACACAAGGACCTTCGTTTTATTCTCGGCCATTGTCCGAGTTCTAACCTCTTCTTCGCTTCTTCTTCCGACCCGTCGGCACCCTACATATGCCGGGGGAGCCTGAAGTTCATCCCTCCTTGGATGGTACTTGCGGATATTCGCAACAGAGGCCAACTGAAAGCGATCTGCTTCGTCGAGGTAACCAATTGTCTTCAAGACACCCTGTTTAGTGGCCGTTTGGACCACAGTAAAGGGACCTAGAAGTGTTGAACGAGGGTCGGGTAATCCCTTACGGACCAAAACTTTGTCTCCGACTTTGACGTGGGGAATATTCGTATTGTGTCGTCTGTCGAAGTGCTTCTTCACGGTGAGTCGGTATCTGCGTTCTTCTTGTGGGTCCTTCTTGTGGATCCTTCTTGTTTTCCTGTTAGCCTTAACCCGTCAGCAATTCCCAGATCGTGGTCCGCTCGGAGGAGGGGCGTTGACCGATGAAAAGCGAAGTAAGGTGTGCAGCCAATTTAGTTGTTATGTGACCGGTTATGATGGTGGGTGGCTGCTTCCAGGCAGGGACGCCGTCCTCCAGGAAAGTCGTGATACACATGGATGTACTGCTTTATGTCCCTTATTGCCCGCTCTGACATACCGTTTGCCGCAGGATGATAGGGAGCTGTAAACTTAATTCGCATCCCTCTTTCTCGAGCCCATGCTTGCATGCGTTTGGAGGCAAAGCCTGGTCCATTGTCGCAAACAATGACCTTTGTGGGCGCAAATATATTTCTCTCCAGGAGCTTGATGACGCTGTTGGTGTCCTCACCTCCCACGCGTGTGCACACGATTCGGGTGGCCTCGTCGACGGCCAGCAAGAATGACTGAGTCCTTTTACCCCCTCCGACTTCTTTCGGAGCTCGGCAAGATCTAAATGAACTACTCCGAACGGTACTGTCGAATGGCGAGGCAGGACCGTCATATCTGGTTGTCACTCCCAGAAATGCGGGACACAGTTTCTTAAAGTTGGCTTCACCGGTGTACTCGCTGCCCTCAATTGAAGCAATGCATTGCATCTGGTTTTGCTAGAATATCTGTTGACCCTGAGAAAGAAATCTCCACACACGGGTGTTGCTGTGAGAGGCCCTTCAATGACGTACTAGTAGAATGGAAGCGCAAGAGAGTCACAGTTTTGTTCCTGGAGGACTTATTTTCGCCGTGTTGGCTTCATGGCAGAATGCACTGGTGTGCTATTTTTGTCGTATTTGGCCAAAACACTGGGTTCTCCAGAAAATGTGCATGTAAGACATGAAAGTTGAATTTGTCTTGTACGCTTTGCAACTTTGTCCGCAACTGTGAGGCGCTCAAATTTTGTTCCCACGACAAAAGAAATGTTGACGAGCTCAGTGTGGCTTGCGTAGCGTGTGCATCTTAGTTCCTGAATGCCGCAGAATGCCTGAGTGCCGTATGAACGGGCAGTGTTAGCTCAGTTGTAAAGACGTTGGTCGCAAACTTCGAGGACCGTGGTTCGATCCGCGGTCTGTGTAGTTTTCTTTTTCCTCTTTATTATTCTTTTCTTTTTCTCTCTTTCATTTTTTTCTTCTTTTCTCTCTTTTTTTTTTTTTTTTGTAGAGGGAGTTATGAGAGCAACGACAGGGCGAGAGTGTCAGAGTTTCGGCTTAATAATGCCATACTGGATCTATATCATACCGCGTAGCGTTAGGTTTGATTTAGTTGCGGTAATGCCGTGCGATCGCCTGTGCACTTAATATGTGAATAGCAGATGATTCTCCCTTGCACTCCGACTTACTTCACCCTTAAAGGAATCCCCGTTTTGCACAGTGCCACGCGTGTTTGTTGTAGTGTAGATTATTCTCCATCATTTAACATAAATTTCGAACTTGTGGCTTAAACGTCCTTCTCGCCTATGAAGTCGAGGTCGATGTGACGACAGAACCAATTATGCGGGCCAACTTTGACGCGCTCTAGAGGTAAGAGTATTTAAAATGAACGAATTACCATGCGTATTTGTTGTAGTGTTGATACATGTCAATCATTTACTATAAATTTCGGACCTGTGGCTTAAACGTCCTCTGTTCCCTGTCAAGGCGAAACTCATCAAATTTTCATTGATCGAGGTCGACCTCACACGGAATCGTGGTGCGGGCCCACTTTAACGCGCTCTAATGGCGAAACTAATTAAGATGCACAAAGTGCCACGCCACGCGTGTTTGTTGTAGTGTAGATTATTCTCCATCATTTAACATAAATTTCGAACTTGTGGCTTAAACGTCCTTCTCGCCTATGAAGTCGAGGTCGATGTGACGACAGAACCAATTATGCGGGCCAACTTTGACGCGCTCTAGAGGTAAGAGTATTTAAAATGAACGAATTACCATGCGTATTTGTTGTAGTGTTGATACATGTCAATCATTTACTATAAATTTCGGACCTGTGGCTTAAACGTCCTCTGTTCCCTGTCAAGGCGAAACTCATCAAATTTTCATTGATCGAGGTCGACCTCACACGGAATCGTGGTGCGGGCCCACTTTAACGCGCTCTAATGGCGAAACTAATTAAGATGCACAAAGTGCCACGCCACGCGTGTTTGTTGTAGTGTAGATGTTTGTAAATCATTTACCATATATTTCAAACCTGTGACTTAAACGTCCTTTGTTCCCTGTCAAGGCGAAACTCATCAAGTTTTCATTGATCGAGATCAACCTGACACGGAATCGTCGTGCGGGCCCACTTTAACGCGCGCTCTAATGGCGAAACTAATTAGGATGCACAACGCGCCACGCGTGTTTGTTGTAGTGTTGATTATTCTCCATCATTTAACATAAATTTCGAACTTGTGGCTTAAACGTCCTTCTTGCCTATGAAGTCGAGGTCGATGTGACGACAGAACCAATTATGCGGGCCAACTTTGACGCGCTCTAGAGGTAAGAGTATTTAAAATGAACGAATTACCATGCGTATTTGTTGTAGTGTTGATACATGTCAATCATTTACTATAAATTTCGGACCTGTGGCTTAAACGTCCTCTGTTCCCTGTCAAGGCGAAACTCATCAAATTTTCATTGATCGAGATCGACCTCACACGGAATCGTGGTGCGGGCCCACTTTAACGCGCTGTAATGGCGAAACTAATTAAGATGCACAAAGTGCCACGCGTGTTTGTTGTAGTGTAGATGTTTGTAAATCATTTACCATATATTTCAAACCTGTGACTTAAACGTCCTTTGTTCCCTGTCAAGGCGAAACTCATCAAATTTTCATTGATCGAGATCGACCTCACACGGAATCGTCGTGCGGGCCCACTTTAACGCGCTCTAATGGCGAAACTAATTAAGATGCACAAAGTGCCACGCGTGTTTGTTGTAGTGTAGATGTTTGTAAATCATTTACCATATATTTCAAACCTGTGACTTAAACGTCCTTTGTTCCCTGTCAAGGCGAAACTCATCAAGTTTCATTGATCGATATCGACCTGACACGGAATCGTCGTGCGGGCCCACTTTAGCGTGCTCTAATGGCGAAACTAATTAGGATGCACAACGTGCCACGCGTGTTTGTTGTAGTGTAGATGTTTGTAAGTCATTTACCATATATTTCAAACCTGTGACTTAAACGTCCTTTGTTCCCTGTCGAGGCGAAACTCATCAAATTTTCATTGATAAAGGTCGACCTGACACGGAATCGTCGTGCGGGCCCACTTTAACGCGCTCTAATGGCGAAACTAATTAAGATGCACAAAGTGCCACGCGTGTTTGTTGTAGTGTAGATGTTTGTAAGTCATTTACCATATATTTCAAACCTGTGACTTAAACGTCCTTTGTTCCCTGTCAAGGCGAAACTCATCAAATTTTCATTGATCGAGATCGACCTCACACGGAATCGTCGTGCGGGCCCACTTTAACGCGCTCTAATGGCGAAACTAATTAAGATGCACAAAGTGCCACGCGTGTTTGTTGTAGTGTAGATGTTTGTAAATCATTTACCATATATTTCAAACCTGTGACTTAAACGTCCTTTGTTCCCTGTCGAGGCGAAACTCATCAAATTTTCATTGATAAAGGTCGACCTGACACGGAATCGTCGTGCGGGCCCACTTTAACGCGCTCTAATGGCGAAACTAATTAAGATGCACAAAGTGCCACGCGTGTTTGTTGTAGTGTAGATGTTTGTAAGTCATTTACCATATATTTCAAACCTGTGACTTAAACGTCCTTTGTTCCCTGTCAAGGCGAAACTCATCAAATTTTCATTGATCGAGATCGACCTCACACGGAATCGTCGTGCGGGCCCACTTTAACGCGCTCTAATGGCGAAGCTAATTAAGATGCACAAAGTGCCACGCGTGTTTGTTGTAGTGTAGATGTTTGTAAATCATTTACCATATATTTCAAACCTGTGACTTAAACGTCCTTTGTTCCCTGTCAAGGCGAAACTCATCAAATTTTCATTGATCGAGCTCGACCTGATATGGAATCGTCGTGCGGGCCCACTTTAACGCGCTCTAATGGCGAAACTAATTAAGATGCACAAAGTGCCACGCGTGTTTGTTGTAGTGTTGATGTTTGTAAATCATTTACCATATATTTCAAACCTGTGACTTAAACGTCCTTTGTTCCCTGTCAAGGCGAAACTCATCGAATTTTCATTGATAAAGGTCGACCTGACACGGAATCGTCGTGCGGGCCCACTTTAACGCGCTCTAATGGCGAAACTAATTATGATGCACAAAGTGCTACGCGTGTTTGTTGTAGTGTAGATGTTTGTAAATCATTTACCATATATTTCAAACCTGTCTCTTAAACGTCTTTTGTTCCCTGTCAAGGCGAAACACATCAAATTTTCATTGATCGAGATCGACCTGACACGGAATCGTCGTGCGGGCACACTTTAACGCGCTCTAATGGCGAAACTAATTAAGATGCACAAAGTGCCACGCGTCTTTGTTGTAGTGTAGATGTTTGTAAATCATTTACCATATATTTCAAACCTGTGACTTAAACGTCCTTTGTTCCCTGTCAAGGCGAAACTCATCAAATTTTCATTGATAAAGGTCGACCTGACACGGAATCGTCGTGCGGGCCCACTTTAACGCGCTCTAATGGCGAAACTAATTATGATGCACAAAGTGCCACGCGTGTTTGTTGTAGTGTAGATGTTTGTAAATCATTTACCATATATTTCAAACCTGTCTCTTAAACGTCTTTTGTTCCCTGTCAAGGCGAAACACATCAAATTTTCATTGATCGAGATCGACCTGACACGGAATCGTCGTGCGGGCACACTTTAACGCGCTCTAATGGCGAAACTAATTAAGATGCACAAAGTGCCACGCGTGTTTGTTGTAGTGTAGATGTTTGTAAATCATTTACCATATATTTCAAACCTGTCTCTTAAACGTCTTTTGTTCCCTGTCAAGGCGAAACACATCAAATTTTCATTGATCGAGATCGACCTGACACGGAATCGTCGTGCGGGCACACTTTAACGCGCTCTAATGGCGAAACTAATTAAGATGCACAAAGTGCCACGCGTGTTTGTTGTAGTGTAGATGTTTGTAAATCATTTACCATATATTTCAAACCTGTCTCTTAAACGTCTTTTGTTCCCTGTCAAGGCGAAACACATCAAATTTTCATTGATCGAGATCGACCTGACACGGAATCGTCGTGCGGGCCCACTTTAACGCGCTCTAATGGCGAAACTAATTATGATGCACAAAGTGCCACGCGTGTTTGTTGTAGTGTAGATGTTTGTAAATCATTTACCATATATTTCAAACCTGTCTCTTAAACGTCTTTTGTTCCCTGTCAAGGCGAAACACATCAAATTTTCATTGATCGAGATCGACCTGACACGGAATCGTCGTGCGGGCACACTTTAACGCGCTCTAATGGCGAAACTAATTAAGATGCACAAAGTGCCACGCGTGTTTGTTGTAGTGTAGATGTTTGTAAATCATTTACCATATATTTCAAACCTGTGACTTAAACGTCCTTTGTTCCCTGTCAAGGCGAAACTCATCAAATTTTCATTGATCGAGATCGACCTGACACGGAATCGTCGTGCGGGCACACTTTAACGCGCTCTAATGGCGAAACTAATTAAGATGCACAAAGTGACACGCGTGTTTGTTGCAGTGTAGATGTTTGTAAATCATTTACCATATATTTCAAACCTGTGACTTAAACGTCCTTTGTTCCCTGTCAAGGCAAAACTCATCAAATTTTCATTGATCGAGATCGACCTGACACGGAATCGTCGTGCGGGCCCACTTTAACGCGCTCTAATGGCGAAACTAATTAAGATGCACAAAGTGCCACGCGTGTTTGTTGTAGTGTAGATGTTTGTAAATCATTTACCATATATTTCAAACCTGTGACTTAAACGTCCTTTGTTCCCTGTCAAGGCAAAACTCATCAAATTTTCATTGATCGAGATCGACCTGACACGGAATCGTCGTGCGGGCACACTTTAACGCGCTCTAATGGCGAAACTAATTAAGATGCACAAAGTGACACGCGTGTTTGTTGTAGTGTAGATGTTTGTAAATCATTTACCATATATTTCAAACCTGTGACTTAAACGTCCTTTGTTCCCTGTCAAGGCAAAACTCATCAAATTTTCATTGATCGAGATCGACCTGACACGGAATCGTCGTGCGGGCCCACTTTAACGCGCTCTAATGGCGAAACTAATTAAGATGCAGAAAGTGCCACGCGTGTTTCACCTGGAATTTTCTTTGTACCTCAGCTTTAGAAAGACGTGTAAACATTTAGGTATTCTATGACAGGTCCCACGATGGTGAACAACTGGAATGGAAACCCAAGTGCGTCAGTTTATTTTTTGTTGTTGTTGTTCGTGTGGTACTTATTTTCGCCGTTTCAATTTCATTGGCGTGCCTTTGTGCTTGCATCATCGAGAAAGCAATGTGTTTCCCACAAAGTGTCCTCCTCTTCGAAAGCGTTCATGTCATGCACGAAAGGCGAACCTGTCTTCTACGGTTCTTTTCGTGCAACTGCAGTGTGCCTCAGTTTTTGGCTTCTTTTCTTTTCTTTTCTACGACGAATGAAGTAAGGACTGCTCAGTGTGCCTTCCGAAGCGGTTGCGTCCTGGTTCCTCACGATGACAACTTTCTGGGCTGTTGGTTCTGTGGTGCAGATGTCGATTCTAGCTTTCATGTCCCTTGGTTCGATCTGAGGGTCATGCCTTTCTTCTTTTTTATGAAGAGAGTTTTGAGATTACGGCAAGGTAAAGGCGTCACAATTTTCTTCCTGGATCGCTTATTATTTGGGCACTATGACATAACATGACTAGTATATGAAGGGTAGACCAATCTCCATCGCATCCGAACCTACTGCAATGCTACAGGAAGTCAAACGTGTTAACATTGCAGAACAACAGCAGAGAGAGCATCGTTAACCCCTATTTTTACACAGCCAGGCGCGTGGAGTAGAGACTCTTGATTCTCTTTTTCACTTTTATTTGTTCATCCTTAAGAATGTCTTGTTCGCACTCACAAGGCTTTCCATGCCTTTTAATCAAACTGTCATATCAAGTAATGCATCTCCCACGGTGCTTCCGATGAGTGAGAAAACTTGTATTTGCATCCGTGTTTTTCTTTACCGCTTCTTGCATATTACAAAGTGCCTTCATATGGGACTGCGAAGACTGTCTTTACTGGCTAGTTGAAGTCTCTTATTTCACGTTATCAATAGTATGCACATAAAAGCAGTTTTAGCAGACGGTTTGTAAGGTTATCATGCTTGTCGGCGCCAATTTACAGTTATATAAGAATCTTATCCACTGATTGGTTCAGGCAAGCCACGTTATATGAACGGTTCTCTAAAATTGTCTATCGTGTTCACCCCATTTTATAATAAAACGAGTCAGACGCCTATAAGAATCCCAGAAGAATGGCGATTATCTGCGAAAAGCATTACGGACGTTTCTCCGACTCTACTCTTGGTGCGATGAAAGGTAACTTTGATACGACGTCCGTTTGTCCCTACGATCTTATCACCACAGTTTGCGGTTACATCTCTCTTCCTTTTGTCTTTGATTATGGCGCTCATTTGAGCAACACCTCCAAGATATGGAGAAAGCCGGTGCCCTCACACTGGAAGGCCTGCTGTTACTAGTGTGGTTGTTTCTATGAAGTAAATGAAAGAACGAACGAGAAGAAAGGTCTAAGCAGATCGCAAAGCAGTACAGGCCTCCATAGGTGGCGAAAGCGTGAATGCCCGACGTTATCTAGGAGATGTTGGTTTACGAATCAAACTCTGCTGCCACCTCTGGATGTTCTGAAAATAAGCACTCTTCCGCTTGTTTGTTTATTTTTATTTTTCTAGGGGAGGGTGTTGGTAACCGACAAACCTTCTTGATGGTGCCGGGAAGAGACTAACACGTAAAATTTTGAATTAAGGATTGAAATGTCATCATGATAAGGGCAAGAACAAACTGAAGCGTACGATACAGTGATCACGGAGTAACAAGGTGCAAGTAACAAAGTGAAGTGCAGTTACTTAATTTGTTTTCGTAGCTTATAGAGTATAATTTCTGTTCTTCATCATTATGTAGGATAATTTCTGGGGTTTTCCTCAGACGCTGTCACACATACGGCGGCACATTTCCCTCAGAAGTCGCCCCAGGACACACATTTCTCATCGTCGACGGCATCCCCATTCCCCAGACGTTCCCCAACAACAGCCACATAAGGTCGCAAAGAAAAAAAAATAAACGGATTAGAACCAGCCTTACGAGTGACAATCACACTGTTCCACACGCTACGAGCAGCAGCCCAGAATTCTGAGCAGCAGTACAGCAAAGAAAAGCTTGGCAAAAGTTATCAGAGCTGATTCATCACGTTTTCATTCTGCGCTGGGCAATTGCTGCTGATAGCCGGGCTCCGCGCGCGATATCTGATGTACAAACTCCCTTTCTCGTCTGCCCACGCCTCTTTCCATCTTGCTTCCTCCTCGCCTTATACTTTTCTTTCAAGTTGGCTTTCTTACACGTTCTTCTGCTATCAGGCAGAACCTGCATCTGAGGAGGTGTCCCTGAATTCTGGTCATGCGGCGATGTTTGGCTTTGTGTATTGGGCATATCTTGCAGGACCGGACATAGTCTCTGACATCCTATTTCATTCTTGGCCACACGAAACGTTGACATAACTTCCTGTATGTACACCGTCATGTCCGCCCGATTCATTGCTGTCATGGTACAATTGAAGAATCTTCGTTCGTAACATTGGGGGGCGTATCATAACGTCCATTGACAAATTTCAGTCGTTCTGCGCCCTCCCACATGAGGGGGTCCTCAAACAAGGTTGCTACCACTCCATCCAGTGCAAGCCTTGACAGTGCGTCCGCGTCGGTCAGGGTCTTTCCCTCCTTGTATTGGATTCTGATGTCAAAGTATTGAAGTTCCAAAGTCCACCTTGCAAGTCTGCCTCTCAGTTCAGCCGAGGCGAGATTGCCCATAATCGGCGTGTGATCGACGCAAAGTTGCACTGGTCGGCCTTCAAGATAGGTGCGAAAGTAGCGCACCGCCTGAACCACGTCTAGTAGCTCCTTCTCTGTGGTGCTGTAGTTGATTTCTGCTTCGTTGAAAGTGTACGAGTGACAGCCGATCACAGACAGTTGCTGTTGCGAGGGCTTAGATCCGTCACGCTGATACAAAACTGCGCCACTCCCGTATTGTGATGCGTCTGTATGGAGTTCGAAAGGTAGACGGAAATCAGGAATCGTGAGGACCGGGTTTGAAGATATGGCTTCTATGATGTCAGCATATGCGAGCTCGCATTCCGTCGTCCACACGAACGGGACTGCCTGTTTCAGCATGACTGTGAGACATTTCGTTCTTCTGGCGTAGTTTTGAATGAAAGCGCGGAAGTAGCCTGCGAGCCCCCAAAGGACCCTCAGCGAGTGAGTATTTATTTATTTATTTATTTATTTTACCCTCAGGGCATACGCATTTCAGAGGGGAGTGGTGTACAGAATGGTTATTGAGCATAGCACATAAATGAAAGACACTAAAGGTTGGCATTTCACACAGCAGTCAAACATTCGAATAGTGCACACATACCGCATTTTTAAACAACTGAGACGAAGAGGTAGCCGTCAGGGAGCCGGGAAGGCAGTTCCAGTCGATCGATGTGCGTGGAAAAAATGAGTCTGAAAAGCCTTTAGTAGAACATCTAGGAATTCCTACTTTTTGTTGATGGCTAGTGCGATGGGAAATATATGTGGGAGAAAGTAAAAAGTGGTTACGTAGCCGACCGTTGTGATAATATATTTTGTGAAAGAGGCATATGCGGGCAATTTTACGACTCTCGAGTATCTCGAGGTTTTTGCAGATTCTGGATCTTCTTGATAGATTTCTCTTTCGTGGTCTTGGTTCCGCCATCGAACTTGCGACCAAGATACACCACATCACGATTAAAAGCACTTTTCTTTAGGTTTACCTTCAGGTTCGCTTTTTTCAAGGTGTCCAAGACCTGCGTGAGGTGTGTAGCGTTTGCGGATGAATATTCACTGGGATGACACAATATCGGTTGCGGGCCAGCCACATAAGGTCGCAGCCTCGTTGACAAGTTCTGGATTCCTATTAGACTTAGGTACCAAGGACGACGTTGCTAGGTGTTATCCTGAACTGATTTCCGTGTCTGGATACCCTGCAGCAACCACTGCCATTCAAGTTCCTTTTGAGTTAACGGACACCACTGTGGTCAGAAGAAAGGCTTATAACAGGACACGTGAAAGGTATCCTAGGTATCATAACGACTGCGCTAAACCCTATCGAAAATGTGTCTAAGAGACCTCTCAAAATTTCCTGAGAGGTCTGAGAGGACCTTTCAAGAAATCTTGAAAGGTCTGGTAGGACCCTTCAGGCAGCATAGAGGGGTCTGAGGGGAACTTTTAGAGAAAATATGGAAGACGTTGTAGAATCATTCATGTAGCCCTGAGGGGTTTGGGGGGACCTCTCAGACAGCTTTGCGACAGTGCGTCGTGCAACACCTCCTAGAGCAACCTGCTACATGTTTTCCGCGCCGCGGGACATGCTACCTCGTCCGCTTTGGAAAATAGTTCGCAAGATTTCACATGTTTGTACATTATTCCTCCCCCAGTAAACCATAAATGTCCCTTTGATGACTGCAAGACATCCTTACCAGGATATGTGGACTACCTGTGGACGTCCACAATCCTCCCGATGATGTCAGAGTGGACATCCGGTGGATGTTAAAACAAGCATCTATATCATGTCACTGGGATGTCTTTCAGAGACATGATCTGGTACCTTGTTGGGACGTTTTTTTTAATGTTATGCTACGTGTATGTACTTTAAGCAATATCATGATGTAACTATGTGGTTCAGCTTCAACGTTTATTGGTGTACTGACTAAGTACAGTAAAACAGCTTTTCATAAAAATACTCTCGACTAGAGTGAATCAAAATAAAATAGGAAACTACAATAGTACCACAGCAGCTAGGAGCTTATACATATGCTGGGTTTATAAGCAGAATGGAGACAAAAATATACAGGTTGTGTAGAGAACAAGGTTAAGCCACATTGTAATACCATGCAAACAGAGTAGCAGAGGCACTGCCGTGGTAACACACGTTTATGGGTGTGTTTCCTATTGACGAGTGATATCAGGTTGATGTGATTGGGGACACTGTCTTGATGGTCATGTTAACACGTGGAGCTGCTCTGATACTAATGGTAACAGAGCTGTCCAGGCTGATGTTAACACTAGAGCCGCTCTGATGCTGATGCTAACATGAGGGCTGCCTTGGTGCTGATACGCCACAATAGTTGCATTGATGCTGGTTATGGAAATCTTGAAAATGCTGCTGTGTGGCCAGCAACGGCAAGCTATTCATCGCCCCTCCCCGTCGCTGTCTACATGCTTTTGAAATGTTCTGCGAAGTAGGCCGCTCATGTCTGGGGGAGATGAGAACCCGCAAAAACCCACGCGAAACAGTACATAACAGCAAGAAATCACTTTATTCAACTCTCACGAGTACGAACCTCAGAAAGCATCCCCATTCATCCATCAACACACCTGAGCGCTCGTCTCACGCGGGCACAAAATTCGCAATGATCGGATAATTAACAACAATGACAAAAAGCACATAGATTTTCACTTCGAGTCCAACTTGTCTTTCTCAAAGCATTTGCAAATCTTGACGTGCATGAGTCTCCGCCACATTGAACACAATGCTTGCGTCTTTCTTCTTGGTGCACGTTGCGCCATACACGCCTAGTCTGCAAGAAATATATTTTTAGAAAACATGATGACAGGCATAGCCATGTGCAGTAGGTGTCAAGACATACACACACCAAGTCGCTCACGGTTTCATCTTGCGTTCCATCTCCCTGTCGTTGTTCAGATTGCCTGCAAATAGAGTGAAATCAACAATGACAATGCATGGCAAAGCCGAATATATGATTTCACAGTTATATTGATTACACACCCGACACGGCAAAAATCCTGATGGCGAAGGGCGATTTTGGCTTCAGATCCAGGGCCGCGTCCTCACTTGACATTCCAAACGAGCCTGACTGGTCTGCTGGGGGTTCGCAGAAACATTTCCCCTTACGGGCTCTTTCTCAGACGGGTTGCTTGAACGACAGCATAAACTGGGAACGAGAGTACAAAACCTCTAATAGCTGCAGACTTAGCGGAATAATAATACGCTCGAGATCATGCGTACCACTCACGGCGATGAGAAACGTCCGTTACAGCCAAAGTGAACGAAACAAAACACAAAACTGCGCACGCGCGACAAACAGCGCTGGCTGGTGAACAGGCAAGGACGCGGGAGTTCGTGTTGGCATGCAGCCCAAGACGCAAAAATAGCAAGCTGTACACAATAATTTTTGTCCATTTAAACTGAAGAACTCGTATCGGGCACGTGCCTGGTATCATGCATATCTAATTCCACTGAAGTGACGCTCACCCCCACCTTAGAACCACATTACAGTAGTAATGTTACAACCCAAGATTTGCACAAAAAATCCACGGCAAGTATTGCACTTTTTACTTTAAATTATTTTAAAATTGTTTAAAAAATTTAAATTTTTAAAATTTTTAAATTGGGCAAAATCTGACTCAGTGCAATACTTGTCGTGGATTTTCTATGTAAAACTCGGGTTGTAGGAAATAAAAAACTAGAGTCTAAAAAAAACCACAAGTCTAACCATGCCAGAGCGCGGGGAAAAGGCTTAAGGCAATCGACAAGGCCTAACCAAAGCGTCACAACACTACGCGGCTAACACATGGCGGGAACCACTAGCCACACGATGGTAAACGTGCGTCAACAGGCTTGGACACCGCTAAACAAGTCTAAACATTCGCGTACGGCGAGAAAAGGCTTAACACGAGCACGGTAAAACAACGCGCAAACATCGGTAAATCACTCACCTTTTTCCCCGCTGCGACGGAGCGTCCGCTCTCATCGACAGCTAGGGATCAAGTGACGACGGAGCGACCGGCCGCACGTCTTCTACCTACGAGAGCCAGAGCTGGACTGACTCAGGCGACGCGCCGCGGCAGCTACGCATGCGCGCGCGCTCCTAGCGCCCTCTGCTCCACCCGACCGCGCATGCGCGCGCGCGCGCTCCTAGCTCCCTCTGCGCCGCCCGCGGGTGTTTTCGGTTTCGGCTCTCCGCTGCGCGCGCGCGCTCCTAGCGGCGACGGGTGGCTTCTGAGTTTCGGTGTCACTCTCGTTTCTTTGCGCGCGCGTTTATCTGTATAAAGGCAGCGCGCACCGCGCTCGCGTCATCACTACGTGAAGATGTTCAGCTACCACTCGTTACAAAATTGTTCCCGCACCCACGCTTCTTGGGAAGAAGTGGAGAAGGAATGTTTCAGCAGCGAAAGTCCCCGCAACGAGCTCGTCATCACCGCTTTTCGCTACGTGATAGACATGGTAGGCTTTGGCAAAATAGGAGAGATCTCGCCAGGGCCACTGCAGGAGATGGTGCGTCGGGTCTACGCCCGTTACAAGAACGTCTGCATAACGGTTCCTGACGGACCCCTGGGACTGATGAGCGAATTTGTGAGTCTGGCCAACTCAGAATTCAACTACATCGCTGCAGACATCGTGGACCTTCTCGCTCGTGCCATCGCTCATATTAAGCACGCCCTGCGGAAGCAGCGACATTTGCAAGCAGTCTATATCGCCAACTTTGTCATTGATTTATTGAAATACCGCTTAGTTATTGACATGCAACGCATTAAACAGTCCGAATAACGTTGACGAGACTCTGTCTTTTCTTTCACTGAAACATGTTTATTGAATACAAACAAAGGAGTTGGACGATAGATGCCTGCCCCCTCCCTGACTTGTCTGATCTAACGAACAGAACGAGATGATCAGACGTGCCAGAAAAGGGGAATCTTCATCGCAGCGTCGTCATTGCGCGGGTTACGGTACCAGCACGATGACGGTATGGTCATTCTTTTCGTACACACATTCCGCTACCGCACTGCCACGATGACCCCTGCTTCTCCTGTCTGCGAGAGAGAGAGAGAGAGAGAGAAGTGTAGCAGCAGCGTCATAATCATCACCAGCACCGCCATCGGTTACGCGCAGCACTGCGCGTGACCCGAGCTTTCGTTTTCGGTTCATCGCCATTAACCGTCATTAAACCCATCAACCTCAGTAGAGCCTGGTCGCCTCATTTCTCGCTCTACAACTGGTGACCCGAACGTGATCCAACGTTCCACCATCATGAACGGTGACCAGCACTCCACCAGCTCTTCGCCTCCCAGCCGGCCACCGCCACTTCCACCGCTCGAGGCTTCCGTGGCACCGCTCCGCCTGCCGCCTTTCTCCATCTCCGACCCTCAGCTGTGGTTTGCGCAGGCGGAGGTTCTCTTCGACGGACGCCGCGTCACTTCTCAAGCCTCAAGGTTTGGCCACGCCATCGCAAACCTTCCTCCCGAAGCTGCGGCGGAAGTCCGTGACCTAATAATCCACCCTCACCCCGAGTTGCCCTACGACACCTTACGGGACGAGTTAATTCGCCGTACATCTGCTTCGGAGGAGCGGCGATTGCAGCAGCTTCTGAACAGGGAAGAGCTCGGCGATCGACGGCCCACCCAGCTCCTACGCCGCATGCGCGACCTCGCCGGCAACCCTACCACGGACGACTCACTACTACGCGAGCTCTTCCTACAACGTTTGCCCCACAACGTACGCATGATCCTGGCCGCCGGCGAAAATTCCCGCCTGGATGACTTGGCGAAGATGGCGGACCGTATTATGGATTTTGCTGGCCTTCCATCTCCAGGAGCCGTTGCCGCCCTGGCCCCCCGCACCTCCCCTCCACCGGTGGACGTTGCAATCAATGCCATCAGCACGTCGCTCCAGCAACTCCAGACTACGGTGGCGGCCCTTGTGAACCGGGTGGACGCCATTCCCCCGCAGCGACCACGTTCCCCTCGCCGCCCGTTTTGCCGTCGCTGCTCGCCATCCCGTCAACGGTCTCCTTCGCCCTCTCAGCACCACTTCTGCTGGTATCACCGAAAATTCGGCGATGCCGCAATGAACTGCCAGGCCCCTTGCTCGTGGCCGGGAAACGCTCCCCCCAACCATTAACGGCTGGCATGGCTGGGGGCGACAACAGCCGGCTCTTCCGGATCACGGACCGCGTGTCCGGCTGTCGCTTCCTGGTGGATACCGGGGCTGACGTGAGCGTCGTTCCACCAACCCCCGCAGAAAAACGACACTGACAACCAGACTTGGCTTTGCAGGCCGTCAACAAGTCCACCATCTCAACTTACGGTCAACGCTCCGTCACCCTTGACCTCGGCCTGCGCAGAGTATTTCGTTGGGTTTTTACCATCGCCGACCTCCCCTTCGCAATCCTTGGCGCCGACTTCCTCCACCATTTCGACCTTCTTGTGGATATTAGACGCCAGCGCCTCGTCGACAACACTACTTCTTTGCACGTTTATGGAGCTCCAGCGCATATAGCCGCCATTAGTCCCACCATACGGCTACCGTTGCCCACTGCTTTCGCCGACATTGTCACGGAGTTCCCCGCTGTCCTGCGCCAATCGCACGCCTCTTGCCCACCTCGCCACAGCGTCACTCACCACATCGTGACACGAGGCCCCCCTGTCTTCGCTCGCCCCAGACGGCTGGCTCCAGAGCGCCTCGTCATTGCCAAGAGGGAATTTGAGCACATGCTCGAACTGGGGATCATTCGGCCTTCCTCCAGCCCGTGGTCTTCCGCTCTCCACATGGTGCCCAAAGCAACACCTGGTGATTGGCGCCCATGTGGGGACTACCGTGCACTCAACATCGTCACGGTACCGGACAGATACCCGCTTCCCCATATTCAGGACTTCACCGCGAATCTTGACGGAGCGACCATCTTCTCCAAGATAGACCTCATCAAAGCCTATCACCAAATTCCCGTCCATCCCCCTGACATCCCGAAGACTGCTATAACCACCCCTTTTGGCCTCTTTGAATACGTGCGGATGCCCTTTGGCCTGCGTAATGCTGCGCAGACATTCCAACGATTCATCAACGAAGTGCTCCGCGGCCTGGACTTCGCATTCGCATACATGGATGACATCCTCGTCGCAAGTCCATCTCCGGAGGCTCATCGCGCCCACCTGCGCGCCCTGTTCTCGCGCCTGGAGGACTACGGAGTCTCCATCAATGCCGCGAAGTGCGAGTTTGGCGTTACCACCCTTACCTTCCTGGGACACACCATCACCCCGCAAGGCATCCGGCCACTCGCATCCAAGGTCCAGGCCATCCGAGACTTTCCTGCCCCCACTTCTCGCAAAGGACTTCGTTCATTCCTTGGCCTCGTGACTTTCTACCGACGTTTTGTGCCTCGCTGTGCTGCCTTGCTCCAGCCTCTCTACGCAGCTCTCGGCGCTGACCATCCGAAAGAGGCCCGTGCTGCCCCTCTGGAGTGGACACCGGCAGCAGAACGCGCGTTCGCAGAAGTCAAGCAGGCCCTGGCAGATGCTGTGCTGCTCCACCATCCTCGTCCTGACGCCGAGACAGCGTTGTTCGTCGACGCCTCCACTGCTGCTGTCGGCGCAGTCTTGCAGCAGCGTCAGGATGGCCACTGGAAACCTCTCGGTTTCTTTTCCCAACGCCTCTCGCCAGCCGAAACACGCTACAGCACCTTCGGGCGTGAGCTCCTCGCCGCCTACCTGGCATGCAGACACTACCGCCATTTTCTCGAGGGCCGCCCGTTTGTGCTGTACACCGACCACAAGCCTCTCATGTTCGCCCTGCGCTCGGCCTCCCTCAACCACTCGCCTCGTGAAACCCGCCACATGTGCTACCTCTTGGAGTTCACGACCGATGTGCGACACGTCGCAGGCGAAGACAATGCCGCTGCCGACGCACTCTCGCGGCCGGACGTCAATGCTCTCCATCCGCCCCCCGCGGTCGATTTGGACGGCATCGCCCAGGCGCAACAGGCAGATGAAGAGCTCGCCGCCCTTCGTTCATCCCCCGCCTCATCCACCACTTTTCGGGAGATCTCGCTCCCCGGTTCGACGGCAAGTCTATGGTGCGACACCTCTACTGGTACCCCGCGCCCTTTCGTTCCCCTGGCCTTCCGCCGGCATGTTTTCAACGCCCTCCACTCACTGTCCCACCCTGGCGTGCGCGGCACGCAAAAGATCGTCGCAGAGCGCTACATATGGCCTCGCATGAATGCCGATGTCCGTGACTGGGCGCGGGCCTGCCTAGCCTGCCAGCGGTCCAAAATCTACCGCCACACCATCTCGCCTCCATCGCGGTTCCTTCCGCCAGATGCACGTTTCGACCAGGTCCACATCGACTTGGTCGGCCCGCTTCCTCTGGCCAAAGGCTACCGCTACCTGCTCTCGTGCATCGACCGCTTTACCCGCTGGCCGGAGGTAACGCCGATTCCCGACATCACGGCAGAGACGGTGGCCCATGCATTCCTCTTCTCCTGGGTTTCCCGATTCGGCGTCCCGTCCACTGTAACCACGGACAGAGGACGCCAGTTTGAATCGGCCCTCTTCCGTCACCTGTGCAGCGCCCTCGGAACCCATCACATCCGAACCACGGCCTACCATCCGGCTGCCAACGGCCTGGTCGAGCGCCTTCATCGGCAGCTCAAGGCGTCCCTCCGCGCCACTGACCACGGCGACACAACCTGGCCCGAGCGTCTACCCTTCGTCCTGCTTGGCCTTCGCGCCGCGATCCGCCAGGATGACTGCAGCGCGGCCCACATGGTCTACGGCTGCCCGCTCCGCCTTCCCGGAGCATTCTTCAGCCCATCGGCCCCGCTCGTGCACGACCCTTCCTCCTACATCGACCGTCTCCGCCAGCTCTTCCGGGACCTCAAGCCCACGCCTACCCGCTCCGCTCCCGCAACACGCGTGTTCGTGAGCCCCGACCTTAATCAAGCCACCCACGTCTTCGTCCGCCGGGACTCTGTGCGCTCCAGCTTGCAGCCTCCCTATGACGGCCCCTACAGGGTCATCTCGCGAGCCGGGAAGTTCTTCCGCCTCGATCTTCCGCGGGGACCTGACACTGTGGCCATCGACAGGCTCAAGCCCGCATTCCTGGAGTCGGCACCTCTGGTATCGCCCGACCCGCCCTCCCTACATCCGTGCTCAGCTCCTGTCTCCAGCATTCCTCCCCCTCCACGTCGAGTGCATTGGGCGCCGCAGCTCGCACACTACGAGCCGCCCGCCGCCTCGGGTCCGGCTCCTGCACTCCTTGGCCTCGGCGCCCGACCTTTCCGCCAACCTCGGCCCTCCTCGCCAGCCTTGTCATCCGCCACGGGGGGGAGCCCTGTAGCAGCAGCGTCATAATCATCACCAGCACCGCCATCGGTTACGCGCAGCACTGCGCGTGACCCGAGCTTTCGTTTTCGGTTCATCGCCATTAACCGTCATTAAACCCATCAACCTCAGTAGAGCCTGGTCGCCTCATTTCTCGCTCTACAGAAGCATATCTCGACTACAACTTTTATTCTCGATTACATGCGCGTGCAGCTCTCTGTTCCGCGGTTACTCGATCCCTGACGACGACGCTCTCGGGCTCTCTTCCGGGTTTTCCGATGCTGCACAAAGAGAGAGCACTATCGTAATCCAATACGCGTCAAAACACTAGGAAAGCTTACCGTATTCGCAGCTTCCATAAGGGAAGGAGTGTACGGCATCCACGAGATAGCGCTTGTCGTCGTAGGGGACCAAGCTCTTCTTGAGTCTCGAAATGATGATGATGATGATGATGATGATTAGTATTTTAATGGCGCAGCAGCAACGGAGGCTACAATGCGCCAAAACATTGTTAAAAATGTCACTAGTTAAAAATGGAATGATAAGGTTAAAACCAGTACATGATACAAATTAGCTCAAGTACTGTGTTTTCAGAAAAATATCGTTAAAATTACAAGGCGTTTAAAAAACCAGTGTCTCTACTAAAATTATAGACTCTACTAAACGGTAAAAGAGCGTCATCACCCAGCAGTAGGGCTGGGTGGAGCGGTAGGTGATTCCTATAAACCTCCTGGAAGTGACGATGGCGAAGAGATTCATACGACGCACAAGAAATAAGGATGTGCAGAACAGAAAGGGGTTCCCCACAGTGTGTGCACTCGGGTGGCTCCTCCCTGTGAAGAAGGAAACTATGGGTGAGGTGAGTGTGGCGAAGTCTTAGCCGTGTCCGGGTTACTGCATGTGCTCTCTTTTCCAAGCTCTGTATAGGGTGTCCTATGTTATTTTTAACCAGGTGGAGTTTATTGCGTATCTGTGTATCCCAATATTCCTGCCATCTTTTGTTTATCGTCCTCTTGAGATGGGGCTTCAAGTCCTGAAAAGGTACATCAAACGGCGTCACATCAGCAGAGATCGCAGCAGCGGCAGCTTTGTCGGCAAGCTCGTTGCCTGCTATCCCTCTGTGGCTAGGCACCCAGCAGATGATAAGAGAAAGACCTCTGTTCACTACTCTGCTGGCTATATACTGTGCTCGCTGCACGAGGTGGTTCTTCTGTGGTTTAATGTTACATACCGATTGCAAAGCACTAAAAGAATCTGTGTATATGACAGATGATTCGATGTTATTTTCTAAAATGAAGTTCAGTGCTAAAATGATGGCAAAACCTCTGCAGTGAAGATGGGCGTGATGCGCTTTAAGCAGTGCGACCTTGTACATGAACCTGATACCATGGCACAAGAAACACCTGTGCTTGTTTTGGACCCATCTGTATATATTTCAGTGTGGTTCCGAAAACCACTCTTCAGGTGCTCAAATTCCTGTTGTAGCACTAACGAAGGTGTTACATGTTTCTTATACTTTGTAAGGTAGCAGTTATATTTCAGGGGTGGTTGCCATGGAGGTACCCTCGGACTGCATTCGGCGATCATGTAACTGTAAGCAGTGAAGCCATACAGTTGAATATCATTTGAAATTCGCATGCTAAATGGTGGGGTAATTGTTGGCTTGTTTAGGAAGAGTTGCTTAAAACGTGTGGTCTTAACGCAGGATAAAGAAAGGTGTTGAGGGTAGCCTCTTATCCTCAGTGCATACAAAATCCCAAGATAGAAGCGACGTTTCGCTAAGGACCACTCATTTGCTTCCACATACAGACTTTCAACAGGTGTCGTACGGAATGCCCCCAGTACAAGTCGCAGTCCCTGGTGGTGGATAGGATTCAAAGCCTTCAGCACAGATTGGCGTGCAGACCCGTATACAATGCATCCATAATCTAGTCGTGATCGGACAATACATGTGTACACGCGATATAGTGTTTCGCGATCTGCACCCCAAGATATGTGTGACAGGACTTTAAGAATATTTGAAGATTTCAAGCATTTCCCTTTCAGGTTCTTTATGTGAGCTGCAAACGTGAGCTTTGCATCAAAAATGACACCAAGGAATGTGTGTTCCGATCGTACTGCCAGTTCATGTCCATTTACGCTTAGCTTGGGATCTGGGAATACACCTCTTGCTCTAGAAAAAGGCACACAGACTGTCTTTTCAGCTGAAAACTTAAACCCGTTCTGCGATGACCATTTGACAAGCTTATTAATTGTGAGCTGGATTTGTCTCTCACACATGGCCAAGTTCGTAGATGAATATGCTATCTGAAGATCATCTACGTACAAAGAGTACATAATTGAGGGTGGAATTACATTGGCGATAGAGTTCATTTTGATAATGAAAAGTGTAACACTGAGCACTGACCCTTGTGGGACACCATTTTCCTGTATGAACAGACGAGAGAGTGATGTACCCAGCTGTACCCTGAAAGTCCCTCCCTGGAGGAAATTAGAAATGCAGCGGAACAGACGCCCACGTATTCCAAAATCGTGCAGGTCCCGGAGGATGCCGTATCGCCATGCTGTGTCGTAAGCCTTTTCAAGGTAAAAAAACACGGATAGGCAGTGCTGTCTCCTAACAAAGGCTTCACGGATGGTGGTCTCTAGTCGAATGAGGTGATCTACAGTGGAACGTCCCACACGGAAGCCACACTGGTATGGAGTGAGGCATTCATTCTCCTCCAGGTAGTGAATGAGACGGTTACTCACCATACGCTGAAAAGTTTTACCAAGACAACTTGTGAGCGCGATAGGTCTGTAACTAGTGGGTATGGAGGCATCTTTCCCTGGTTTGAGGAAAGGGAGGACTGTAGCTATTTTCCAACGAGAAGGGAGCTGTCCTTCTCTCCATACGAGATTGAAGAAATCAAGCAGGCATTTGAGTGATTCAGATGAAAGATGCCTTAGCATAGAGTATGTTATCCTATCTGGCCCCGGGGCCGTGTTCTTGGATGATGGCAATGCTCTCAACAACTCCGTTATGTGAAAAGGCATGTTGTATGCATAATTCTCACCATGGCCACTCGGTATATTCTTCTTTTCGGCAGATGCCTTGACTTTAAGGAAATCTTTACTGTAATGAGCGGAGCTAGAAATGTTTTGGAAGTGTTCGCCCAGTACATTTGCTTCTTCTTCAAGGGTCTCGCATGGTGCTCCATTAACCTGCAATAGTGGAATACATAGGCTGGAATATTCACCCCTAATATTTCGGAGCCTTTCCCAGATTTTCTTCGAGGGGGTATTATAGTTGAGTGATGAAACAAAGTTTCTCCAAGATCCCTGTTTAGCTTTTTTCCGTGTCCACCTAGCCTTGGCACGGGCTCTCTTAAAAGCAAGGAAGTTTTGTGAAGTTGGGTATCTGCGGAAGGTTCCCCAAAAGCGGTTTTGTTCCTTCCTTGTCCTTTCACAATCGCCTGTCCACCAAGGCTCGGGGCGCTTAGGAACACGTGTAGACGTTTGCGGAATAGCCTGGCTGGCAGCCTCTATAATTGTGGTAGTAAGTGTTTCGTTGGCTTCTTCAATACTTAACCCACGAAAGGAAGACTCAGACAGTACTGCTTTCTTTTCAAAGGAGTTCCAGTCCGCCAAACGCAGTTTCCAGCGGGGTGAGCGCGCAGTTAATGTATCTGTCTGACCACTTAGTTGCAAGATAATGGGGAAGTGGTCACTTCCCCTTGGGTTCTGCTGGACTGCCCAGTCAAAACAATCAAAGAGGGAGGGACTGCATAGTGAAATGTCCAGACAAGAGAAGCTTTGTGTTGCAGAGTTGATGTATGTAGGTTGTCCTGAATTGAGCAGGCAAACAGGCCTTGACATCAAAACCCTCTCTAGCATTTTCCCTCGACCATCCAGTCTTGTGCTACCCCACAAATGATTGTGAGCGTTTAGGTCACCAAGTATCATGAATGGCGGAGGAAGCTGGTCACAAAGATGCTCAAAGTCCTTTTGTTCGATTGAAATTGAAGGTGGAAGGTACAGTGAGCATAATGTAATGACTCTGTCGAGGCATATTTGTACAGCCACGGCTTCCAGGTCTGTGACAAGAGGAAAGCGGGTTGCAGGTATGGACTGTGGGACAATGACAGCGACACCTCCAGATGCGCGGGTGCTGTCTGTGCGGTCTTTTCTAAACAAATTGTGTCGGCGGAAGGGATTTATACTGTTCTCATGTAGATATGTCTCCTGTAAGCAACAGCCAACTGCCTTTTGTTCCTCTAAGAGGTCATTAATGTCATCAAGGTTGGAAAAGAGACCTCGACAATTCCATTGTACAATATTACCTAGACCCATGAGAAGGAAGACAGAGAGGAGAAGGAGCAATATCTTCATCGTGCCTTGGATGCAAGTACATATCCCTATGGACTGTGTGTACATGAATGTCTTATTCAAGGAGGGGTTATTCTTCGTGGAGGTAATTTCTGCATGTCTTTTGTTCTGCTGCCCCTACCACGACCAGATGTTTTCTCTCTCTTTTCTTTGCCCTGAGAGAACACCTGGCAGACTGGATGACGATTTCTGGGATAAGCAGTCATCGTCATCCAATTCCATGCTTTGTGACATGGTCTGGGATGGTTCCGTCGGTTAAATTCGATTCCACAAAATTCGCAGTGCGTAGCGCTCGCGTGCCGAAAGTGGTCTTCCACACTCATGACCAACGGTGAGGGAAGACGGTTCAGCCTATGGATTTGTTCGCTAAATCCCTTGAGCGCGAACAAGCATTTTTCTGCCGCGTTGGGTCCCAAATAGCCATCTACGCCCATTATTTTCCCGTCACAACTCCGCACTACAACGGTGCTGTACGAATTCATCCTGTGCACACTCACGGCGTCCTTAACAAGTGCATCCTTTTCCAAGACGCTCTCCGTGTCTAACACCGCGAAATAGGGGTAGGGATGCGTGTACTGTATCTTGTTGAAGGAGACACTCTCCCCCGCTTTTGGCATTTCGAGTATCACTTCGTCTACGTCTCGACACAGACGTTCGTGCTGCTCCAACGCCTGTCTTGTCCCATGGCCGCTCGTACACTTCTCACAATAAAAATAGTCACCACGTCCCATGAAAGTGCTAAATTTTTTAATGCCATAGAAATGCTCCCTAACCTCGAGCAGATAGACTTTATCCTTATAGAGCGTACAGGGAACCCGTCCGGTAGATATCGAACTCGTCTGCTCGTCGAACACGTCGATGTACACGGAGATTTTGTTTTTTCTCTCCCACAGGGTAATGTCTTCGCAAGTGACTGGGAAGCAGGGGGGCCAGTACGTCACGCGCGTCTCCGGGTTCCGCGGATTCATATATATTTGTGATCTGACATAATGGTTTGCATTCCTCTTTAACGGATGCAAGAGTGCCAGCACGCTATACTTGAAACACTCGTTTTCGTGATTCGGTGGAAGTTTGACATTTGTGAGAGTCTTTCCTTTTCTTTTTAGCAGCTCGGGAAGCTCGATCGTGCACCCAATCCGCTTCGGTTTTAAGCGCGTTAGTTTTAAGTCGACACATTGGACGTCGTTCGAGGTGAAACCAGACCCTTCTCTCGCATAGTTTTCAACGCGTTGCGAGGATTCTGCGATAGCAGCATTTATCGCGCCTTCGATTTCTTGACGGATGAACCACTCTCATGTGAAGGTTCACGTGAAGGAGATGAGAAGTCAACCCGTCGGCTCCGTCCTTAACCATGAGCGCCTTCGAGCACAGACAAAAATTGAAAGGCATGGGATAAGCTTCGAGGACGCGCGCGATTACTGGAGCTATGCTCGGTAGATAGAGTCGCAAATCGTCGACGTTGTCGTCGTGCGGGGAGCAGAGAAGCGTGTACCTAGTAGCCGTTCCGTCGAATGCCTCGTCTGTGACAAAAAAAGGAAGGAATCGTCTCTCCGTGACGGAGGGATGATTCTCTACGACGTGTTCTCGCAATTCAACGATTCTACGACCCTGGACAGGCTCAGCTTCGTTTTGAAATTCTGGACTTGCATCTGGTGATTCATCTCTAGCCCTACCAGACAGAGGAATGAAATCTGCATAGGACTGATACCCTTCCCACATGAGCAATTCGTCTGCATTGTCGTGCCCATTTAGGGGTTCGTCGTCGTCGTCGTCGTCGTCGTCGTCGTCCGTTTCTGGTATCACGAAAGGAGGGCTACTGACTCTGTCGTCGTCATCTGAAAGGACGACTGGGCTGTTACCGAGATTCTCTATTCTAGCTTCGTGCTCTCTTTCTACGGCCACGAGCATGGCATCGATGGGGTCGTACTGACATACGAGACAGCGCGGCACTGCGGTCAAACAAAATCAGTACGAGATCCCCCTCACGAAACAATGCTCACTTTTCCCTTCAGTTGAGGAACGCTTGAGATTGATGATGAGAAAGGATGGGATGAGTCCCTGTGTGTGTGCAGTGTCATGCGGAGACAGCGGCTATTGGTTCCTGAAAAACAATGTCATACATAGAATACACTCTCACAGCAGAGACGGTCAACTTACATTTTACTCCATGAAACGCCTCGCGTCGTGGATGGATGCCCCTCGTGGGCTTTCGATCAATCGTCGTAGAACCAGCGCACCTTTTATAGTCGCTACACCACTCTCCTCCTCCTCCTCGCATTGCGACGGCGTCGTCTGTACTTTGACCACCCCGCCTTCCGTCTTTCGCGCCTTTTTGCGATGTCGCATATGACAATGATACCATCGACGTTGAATAAAACATTACACTAATTTCTAGCTAACACTCTGGGCCGACTTGTATATGACGACGAGAAGATCCAGTGTGGGATTCGAACCCAGGATCCTTCTACACTGGGCGCGACACACTAACCACCAGTCTAATTTGTACTGCGTGACGTTTTTCGTATTGCGGGGTTCGTGTCTACACACGTCACAACATGTTCAAACACATCCAAACATGTTCAGACATGTTCAGTGACGTCACAACATGTTCAAACACGTCCAAACATGTTCAGACACGTTCAATGACGTCATAGAGAGGGTGAGAGGAACGAGTGTGTCCAGGGGCGACTTCGACGGTTCGCCGCCCGTGTCTGAACATGTTCAAACACGTCTTAACATGTCCAAACACGTTCAATGACGTCATGGAGAGTGAGAGGCAAAGCTTTATTATAAATGTCGAAGCGAACGTTCGATCGTCATTCTCGTGCCATCATGATTAGCTTGGTAGATCCTCGTAAGTAATACCCATCATCGTCGAAATGTTTGAAGAGTTTCGTTTCCAGTGTACAACACTTTTGCTGTGCGTGAAGTCGGTTTTTTTCCGCCTCACATATTTCGGGAGATTGGTAGCGCCCGCTTCTTCTGCACCAATTGCGGTGGATTGTGGTCCAAAGGTACGCTTCCTCGTTATTTTTTTTTTAAATACGTTCTATAATCGTTCACATTTTTTCAGAGCAAAAGCATTGGACGGACCGATTGATTCGCCCGTTTCTCGGCTGTCGGACGGTACCGTTCGACGTACGTTGCGAAGGACTTCGACTATTGAAGGAAGATGGAGAAGATGGACCATCAGTGTCACTCTGTGACTGAAGAAGATTGTACGTGTGTGTGTGTTTGAGATTTAAAAAAAACAAAAAAAACACGCGTTTCTCACGCTCTTTTTGTTGCAGATTACGAATGGCTACTGACGGGAGATCTACCCCTGGTCTTAACCTTCAAGCCTCCTCCGAAGACCTTCTTTTTGCGGATCGGCGATCAGTTGACAACCTGTCGTTGCGGTGGACTCTGGTCGAGAAACCCCAGCCATTGGTTAGACTCGAGCCTTCGTCCGTATTTGGGCTGCCTTCCCGGCTACGAAACCAAAGCTGGAGCCTAATTCATGTGTAACTAGAAATAAAAAAAGGTTGTCTACTCTCATTCCGTCTCAGTTATGATGACGCCCGAGCAGAGGTTTGCAACCTTTGTGCAAACGCGAATGTAGCGGGACTTGCTGCGATTACGCGATTATATTCACGGCGATAGCTGCGAGGGAGACTTTGGCTCGATTCTCAAGACGATACCCTTACGTCTGTTCACCGTCAGTGGGAAGATTGCAAAGAAAATGAAGCGTTTCGTAGATTACAAGCTCGAGCTGTTGGAAAAGTATAGACGAGGAGAGACAGTCGACCCGTGTCTCATCAACGCGGGTTTCAACCGACCTATCGTCCGTCGCTACTGGCTTCTCCACACATCCCTCGACGTCACGGTGCAGACCGGCGACGACGAGCGTCGGGTCAGCACGTTGGAAGATCGTCTCGCAAGGGTCTTGTGTATGTCGTGAAAAAATAAATAGTCTATTTTTACGAAACGAGTTCGCTCACGAGGAGACGTTTTATTGTTTCGTCATTCTCTTCGAGGTTACAGGAAAACATGGATACACAATTTTTCAAGCCGTAGCGTTTCGACATGCGCGTGGCTACGTAGATACAAAAAAGCCTGCAGTAAGGCGAAAAAGGCGATTGAATACACTTGTCGTTACACTCGTTCACTACAGGTAAAGTCCTTCGAAGGTTTGCTTCAATGGGGTCCGTAGCTGTCGAAAAACACGGCAGACTCGTCGTAGTTTTTCAGGTAGAGCACCCAGTGCTGCCCACGCCTTCTTCGCTCTTCCGTATTGATGATTAAATAGCCGGGCTTGCGTAAAACGAAGGCTTCGTCGGAAGCGCAAATGCCTCTCAGCATGGAGGAAGCGAGGGGGTTCAGGGACACGAGTTCCAAGATGTCGCTCTCGTACATCTTTTCTTATGAGAAGGTGACCGTACGGTCCTTGTCGACGCACATGAGCTTGGGACACTCGGAAATCAAGAGGACGGTGACCGCGTGTGGAAGGGCTTTAGCGAAGCGTAATTGCAGGCGAACGTTTCCTTTTCGCCACTTGTTCAAATGCGAAGGAGAAGAACACTTGTCCACGTCCAAGTTGAAGAAGAGAAGAAACCCGTTCGTTTTAAATCGCTCGTAGCTATACTTGAAATGTTTCTCTCCCAGTTCTTGCAAGAAGTTAAAGTAGGGAATTTTGACGAGGTCGTTCTGAAAGTCGTACTCGGCTCGCACTTGCTGGCCGTCCACGGAGAGCATCGAATGAGATAGGTCGTAATGGCGGAATTTGTAGGGGTTCGGTTGGATGTCGCCGAGAAAGTCGGACGTGGCGAGCAGGGCGACGCATAATTTGGAAGGCACCCTTTCGGGGTAAACGTTTTCAAAGTGAGCGTCCAAGCTCCCGGCACTCAAGCTCCGCACCTTGGTTTCCAATCCGCGTAACACGTAGATGGCTGGCGTGGTCTGAAGCCGCCGCTCGTATTCCAAAAACAGTGAAGGTGCCAGCGTCACCTTTTTCAAGTGTAACGTCATTTCTTTAAAGGGACTATGAAACGATTTTTTTCTTCGTTTCGTTCGAAAGAAGACATTTTTCTGAGTATAGAACCGAAATTTTACTTTCGTCGCGCGAGCGGATTTCTCGGGAGTGAATTTAAACGGAGCGGCGAAGGGAGGACAGCTAGCGCCGCGCCGTGGCGAGCTGCCGAGCGGAGACACAACGGGCAACTTGACGCGACCACGGCCGGCTCAGCAACACGTCATCGTGACGTGTTGCCGAGCCGAGGAATCCCGCCAGGAGCATGCGCCGTATGCGTTTATCGGGAGTGGAAATCTCCATGACAGCAGCTTTCGCGTGATCGGCAGATTTCGGCAGTGGCGGCAGCCACAGCGCGAGCTCGCGGCATTACTTGCCATTGTGCAACACCGGTGACGTAACGGAGAACCGAAGTGCGGTCCGTACAGTTACACCATCGGCAGGGAAATATGCGCGGGAGAGGAGGAACGCGGAAGAGACATTTCCAGCGCGCGCTCCTCGCACAGTGGAGCGATTTCGTCCGGAAAAATTTGTGGCATATTAGTTTCTCTGCGGGAAGAACAGTTTCCATCGAAAAAAAGTATGGGGGTTCGGGAAATTTCATAGTCCCTTTAATGTCCACCTCGTAATTGTACGTTTTCTTGTCGTTGGGGGCCGATATGAGTTTAAATTCGTCGTTGTTTAATAGGAAAACGACGCGAATTTCGACGGCAGGTACCACCAGGCGCGGCTGTTGAAACAGGTCGGTATTGATCTGTCCGACCAGGTTAAAGTATTTCCCACCCTTCGTCGCTTCGTAACGTTTTTTCGGACCGCGAGACGAGACGTCGTAATCGTTCTTTAAATGTTCGTCGTCCTCGACATAAAGTCCGGCCGCGTGCACTGTTTCTTGAGCCATGGGCGTGGAATGAAGCACGACGTCCAAAATACTCCTGTAGGCATACAACTCGTTGGAACTGACGAGCTTGTTGTTCGCATAAACGGTGACCGTCTTAAACATGCTGCTCAACAGGTGGTTTATTGGGAAAACGACATCTTTCTCGTCCATCTCTTCCCCATCGTCGCGAACAATGCGCACGGTCAAAGACACGAAACTGCCGTAGAGATCCAAGTGCGCCCTTTGCAAATTTTGAATAGAAAATTCGATTACGGAATTATTTACTCCGTTGACAGGATAAAAGAGTTGGTACGAAGTATCTTCCACGCCGTATTGAATGGAGGGGGGTTCGAATATCATCACGTCACTCGTAAGACAATGCGGTGACCGTTGCGTCTGTATTTTTGCTTTCGTTGACGTCATGACGGAGCGCGCGCAGCGGATGTGTGACCTTCACGGCGTACCAAAGATATCTGCAGGTGCGTCGTGTGTCGGCGCCTTTTGTTGTCTTTTGCGGCGTTTCTTTCCATTGTTGTTGTTTCCAGAGCCCTCCATGGAATCCAGCACGTCTCTCCCCGTTGCTATGACCGTCTTTTTTACTGCACGCGATATTCCTTCGCCATCGGCCAAATTCCGCGCCAAGCGCTTCAACGTTCTCTTGGCGATCGGTTTTATTTGCTGCCAGATTGGAACGATAAACTTGGATATGTTGCTCAACACACCGCCCCCTCGTTGGAAAAGGGGTCCTGTGTACACGGGAATTATTTTGGGGGAATTACGGTACATATTTGAAATGCAATGTTAGATTGGTTCTGCCTTTGGACCGCAACGGCAAACGTCTTCCCGTTTCGTCCGCGAGAACGATCGTCACTGAGGGAATTTCGAATTGAGACAGGTTAAAATACTGGATGTTATCTAACGTGTAGGTGACGACGTGCTTGTCTTTCTCGTAATAAAAGGGTAGCATTTTTAATATCGGTTTTTTCCCGCTCCCCACGTACGTGGGTTCCACGATATCCGTGTACACGATTATGTTGTGAAACGGAGGTTCCAGGAGTACCTCGACGGAGCTCGTGGCATCCTCCCCCGTGAACACGGTACGCGATTCGAAGCCCAAAAGCACGGCCAGGTACTCGGAAAGTCTTAGGGTGGAGGTACCCTCGGAAAGCCGAATTTTACATTTCTGTTCGGTTCCGTCGAAGCTGAAGCGCGCGCGTTCGCCTACGCGCTGGTTAATCGCATCCAGAAGTGCTTGCGGCGTCGCATAATAGCCGGGAGGCAGATGTACTTGCAAAGATCGAGGAATTTTCGTCTTGATCGTGAAAGAAAATTGGCGCGCTACGGGGAGAGAGATGCGTAGCGTTTCTCCGTGTCCCTCGACGGGTGTGAGATGTAGCAGCTTGACAAGGGGTTCTGGTACGTGCAACCCTTTCGGCGTTTTCAGACAGTAGACGTTATCCGCGAATTCTAGCGAGGCGTCCAGCTTGTGCGTCTGGAAATACTTGTTGAGTGTGTTCCGTAGGGACGTAGTTTCCGAATTCAGAGTGACGTCGCCGAAAGCGACGGGTGCGGCGTGCTCCAATAAGATGGAGGTGGCTTCGCGTTCGCTCAATTTGGGAGGTTTCACCGCACGGCCTGCTTCGCGGGACGCTAGCGAGGCGTCGAGCGCCTGTGCGAGCCGAGGGTCCAATTCCACGGCTTTCACGTGCACGGGTAAGACGAAGTCGTATCGCGATTTATTGTACGCGAAAGAAACGTTAAATTCCGAAAGGGCTTTTCCCAAATCCCTCTCGAGATCCGAGGTGACACGAAAAGTTCTGCCGGCTTCCACCGTGTCCTCGAAAGAAACCTCGATTTTCCCATCTTGCCTTTCGTACCCGATATTTAAAAAATCGTTACTTATGCTGAGATCCATCAGACCGACTTTATAGCGGTTCGAGAGCTGAAGCGGACTATCGAAAGCTACCGTGAAGGCGTTGAGTTTATTCGAGGGAAACTTATCCATGCTGGCGTTCGAGAGCAGGTGGACGTAGATGTCTGACGTCATTTTCCAATCTTGACCACGTTGCTGCTCGGAACCCAACTGTCGTGTTCTTTGTCGTAACCGAACCAGCGAACCAAGGAGAAGCTATGACCGTTCACTTGCTTCTTTCTCACCACTTTCGTTACTGGCCAAGGCTGATTGGCGTCTCGGATTAGGACGAGTACCTCCTCCGGGTAGAAAGATCCGTCCACTTCCTTACCCCGGTAATCTTCCAGGTGTACGACGGGAGGAGAGATGTCTCTCAGGCGGGAGACGGTGAAAATCTGAGGCGACCAACTCCCTTCCGAGCTCTTATGAAAACCTTTTCTGTGTAGTAGGACCCTCACTTTATCCCCCAGTTTGAGCTTCTTTTTCACGGAGGGTACGACAGGCTTCCCATTTATCTTATTGAACAGCTCCAATTCGTTTTCGGGCGTGACTTCGGACGGGCTGATGCCCAAAGTCCTGTGTTTGGTGTTGTTGTAGTCGCGCACGATCTTGGGAAGCGCAGAAACGAAGTGGTATTTTCCCGTTACTCTAAAATAACGGAATATTCTGTCGCGTAAAGTGCGTATGACGCGTTCTGCCTGCGATGCTTTGATTACTGGAGAGAAGGTCGAATACATGTGCACCTTCTTTCGTGAGAGATACTCCTTGACGGTCTTGTTGTAGAATTCCCCGCCTCTGTCGCAAAAGAGGTGTGTAGGTACGTTACCTCCACGAAAAAGTCTTATCATGGCCCTTTTCATTTCGGCGGGGCGTTTCGTCTTTAGTGGGAGGGTGCGCAGAAAGCGGGAGAGGGAATCGATTGCCACGAGAATGTAGCGGTAGCCACCGTTGAATCTCTTGTATTTTGAAAAATTGGCGAGGTCCATTTGCCACACTTCGTTGATCTTGAGCGCAATTATGCGTCTCCTATTAAACTTTCTTCTGACCGGATGGTGTAGCGTGTAGGCATCCAGCTTTCTGAGAATGGTGAGAGCCTTCTTTTTGCTCAAGTGATGCGCTTTTCTATAGCGTTCCACACCCCCCAAACCACCCTCTGGTTTCTCATATCCCTCCATAAGTCGTCCACGCAATGGAGGCCTGCTGCTGCTGTTGAGGCTCGCGAGATTTGGGCAGAGAAATCAGGCGCAATAGTTTCGAGACTTTGGGGAACCAGGAAGGTTTCTTTCCCGTCTTACGTTGCAACAAATAATTGACGAGTTCGTAAACGGAGGAGTGTCTGATGGGCTTGCCCGACACGGAGACACAACCCTCGCGATTCCAGGAAAGAACCTTCTTTAATTCCGAGACGACCCTTTCCGCTTCCTCTTCGTCCACCTCTGGAGAGAGGAGCGAATAGTCAAAGTCATTTGTAGCGTCGGACGCCTTGTTTTTATTGTCGTAGGGGTCAAATCTGTACTGCTTGAGTATGCGATACAGTGCTTGCAGTATGAGTTTCACTTTGACGTCGTCACTCTGCTTCGAGGAAAGAATGTTTCCGATGGAGGAGGAGGTGGTCACTTCAATTCTCTTGGCCATTGGCGAAAAGGCTCAACACGGCGGAAAGCAGGAGAGGAACCACCGACGAAAGAACGCCCTGTCCTCGCTGTTGAGACCGATAGCGCTTCAAACGTTGCGGATTCTTGTGAATCTTTTTGTAGGCGAGCCGTCGTAAAAAGCGTTTGTGCTTCTTCAAACGCGCGAACGTATCTGGAGCTAGAGCCACCTTTCCGTTCAATACATTGAGGCAAATTTTGGAAAGGTGTTTCATGTCGGACGAGGACGAACGTCTCAAGACGTCGCGGCGGCGTGGAGGGGGTAGAGTGGAGAGTACTTTGAGTAAAGTGAGGTGAGGGCGGAGATTCATTTCGGAGCGTAGATGTATTGACGTTCTCCCGGAAAGATATTGCTACGCAACCTGTGATCCTCGTGCGTATAGTTGTGAAGATCCACGAGTAAATATGCGTGGGGCGACGACATCGGTTGTTTATATGCGTCCAGAAAATACTCCAATCTTTTTCTGCCAAATAGCTGTTGGCCGAAATGTTCCATCTGGTGCATGCTGCGCATGGTGCGCCACAGGACGACGTAACTGGCGTTGTAGGATATTGTTCTAAAATGGCTACTGTCGAAAAAGATGTTGTGAACGAGTAAGAAGATCGACGCGTTGGCATGGTGAGAACCCCGAATGAAAAGATCGGTCACCTCCTTCAAGGAACCGCCGTCGGTCATGTGATCGTCGACGACGATCAGCGTAGCGCGCGACGTGTCCCACTCTCGCGGTAGCTCCTTGGTAAACTTTACGGAGTCCCCGAATTCGTCCTGCATGTTCGGCGAAGCATATTTCTGCACGTAGAATATTTGTGACGGAGGCTTGTCCACCACGTCAGGTTCCTCAGCACGTTAGCAACGAAAGTAGATTTGCCGCACATGGAGGGGCCGCTTAAGATACAGCGAAAAGGATGACGGAAACGAAAAGGTTCGGGGGGAAGACATGTTGCGTGCGTACACGTTTCACGAAGAGAAAGAAGAGACTGAGACTGGAAGAGAAATGCATCCCTTTTATTTACACGTTGTCGTCGTCGTCCTCTACATCGGAACTGCGTTCCCAATACAGATTATCCAGGCTAAAGTTGGACTTCTTTTTCGCCAGTCTGTCCGCCGCTAAGATGCGGTCGAGCGTCTTCATCTTGTCCTGACACATTTCTTGACGCGCTTGCAACCATTCCAGGCGGTGGACTTGAAAGGCTTCCTCCACGATGCCGCGTATAAATTCGCGAAGTTCTTCGTTTTTTGTCTTTTCCTTGCGACGACGAGAAACGCAGGAGAATAAACCACACATGGCGTTTTCCACGTATCGGACAGAATGATGACGCGAGCGCGGTGCGCGCTGCCTTTATACAGATAAACGCGCGCGCAAAGAAACGAGAGTGACACCAAAACTCAGAAGCCACCCGTCGCCGCTAGGAGCGCGCGCGCGCGCAGCGGAGAGCCGAAACCGAAAACACCCGCGGGCGGCGCAGAGGGAGCTAGGAGCGCGCGCGCATGCGTAGCTCCCGCGGCGCGTCGCCTGAGTCAGTCTAGCTCTGGCTCTCGTAGGTAGAAGACGTGCGGCCGGTCGCTCCGTCGTGACTTGATCCCTGGCTGTCGACGAGAGCGGACGCTCCGTCGCAGCGGGGAAAAAGGTGAGTGATTTACCGATGTTTGCGCGTTGGTTTTACCGTGCTCGTGTTAAGCCTTTTCTCACCGTACGCGAATGTTTAGACTTGTTTAGCGGTGTCCAAGCCTGTTGACGCACGTTTACCATCGTGTGGCTAGTGGTTCCCGCCATGTGTTAGCCGCGTAGTGTTGTGACGCTTTGGTTAGGCCTTGTCGATTGCCTTAAGCCTTTTCCCCCGATGTGTAGTGTTTTCTTCGTGCTGTTTAGCAGTAGCGGTTAGGCCTTTTCCCCACGCTCTGGCATGGTTAGACTTGTCGAGCAGTGTTGCCATTTTTACGTGTCGCTAGTACTTTCTTGTTCTCTGTGTTTCTCGTATAGAGCTACGATGCTGGCGCCATCTGATGTGACGCCTTGGAACTAGCGTGCCACCTGCCTCTGCAACCGTCGTGCTCCAGTCGCCCGCACCGGCGTGATTTCTTCAAGATGGCGTCGTTGATTTTCAAATAAATCATTTCCCACTGTCTGCTTCCTTTCTATCTAGTTTTTTATTTCCTACAACCCGAGTTTTACATAGAAAATCCACGACAAGTATTGCACTGAGTCAGATTTTGCCCAATTTCAAATTTTAAAAATTTAAATTTTTTAAAAAAATTTCAAGTAATTTTAAAATAATTTAAAGTAAAAAGTGCAATACTTGCTGTGGAACAAGAGATAAACTGATGTTCTGAGGCTGGAACTTGCTGTGGATTTTCTGTGCAAATCTTGGGTTGTAACATTACTACTCATTACGTCCAGAGCAGGATGTTAAAATACAATCCTCAGGATGTCATGCAATTGACAGCCCTTGTGACACTACCTATCGATGTCCTAATGACGTTTAAATTGGACGAGGACGTCTGGACCAGATGAGGACGTCCATGGGCTTTTTGTGGTTGAACACGTGCCGTGATAACCTTGTATTGCCGTTCCCCCTTGAAGCTATTGTTCTTGCAATCCGTGCATTATTGTACTGCACGTAAGTGGAAGCGTTTCGGCCACGCGCCAGCGGTTTAATCAGTCTGTTTTGAAAAGTTGAAGTGTGAGGACGTCGGCCGCGGATCTCGAGTAATTTGCGTTTTGTCTTCGGGATTCTAACTGTTTTTGAGGTATGTAGACCATGTGTCAAATATGCTTTTGTGAGTGATAGGCATTCCTGTTCACTTTTCGCTTTTACCACTGTTCGCAGGTACGCCCCAGTAAACCACCGATGTCCCATGGGCGTCCTGAAATGATCCCGAAGTGCTGATCCGTAGGAAATATCCCGTTGATGTAAATAAAGACGTCATTCGAAACGTCCTAGCATTGTCTAACCAGGATGTCTTTTCATGATATCACTGGGACTCAGAAATTGCGTCCCGATCGGATGTTGATTTGGAAGTAGAATACAAGCATATTTTCGATGTTAATTATATATTTGCAGCCTTATGAAAACGTTCAACAGCGTGCAGCAAGTAACTAAAACAGTGACGCTAATTTTTAACTGTGGTACCAAAGTGCACCACACAAAAATTATTCATCTGAATTTACAAAGAGACTGGCCCAACATGGTCTGAGCTTGGCAGATGTACGAAAGGTCTGTAGCTTCTGTTTCATTTTGCTGTAGTACCAATAAAGATAGTTGGGAAGGCCAACAAAGTCTGAGATATCTCCTGCAATATCTCCATGTAGAACAGAACACACTGATCTACATGTCTAGATGTGCTTCCCTGCCGGAACGAGAAGACATGACATATTGAATTATCGCCACAATTCCAACGAGATCACAAATTCCAAATTCCAAGATTCCAAAGACAAATCAGACAGCCAATTCGTTCATTACGTACCCGTCAGGTACAAGTTACTCACTGATGGAATCATGAGTTTTGCAGAGAAGCTACCTTCGCTGTTCCACTATGCTGTGCGGCGAAGACCGCACCCGCGGAATAAACAAGCAATTCAATGAATTGGCTTAATGGATATAAATGCTAAGCGCCGATTTCCAGTTGAGTTAATGTGATCGAACATGTATTGTACACACTGCACCAGTTCCAAGAATGTGAAATCAATTGAAGGAATTGGCCTACAGTATCAATAAAACAACAACTTTATTTCTAAGGCTAATATGGGGTGTTTCGTCGCTAGGGGCGATACTCTACCCCAGTGCTGACATAAGGGGGGTGAAAGAATGTGCCCCTTTACCATAAGGACCGAAGGCCTGTTGTGTCCAAAAAGACCAAAGAAGCTCTCATTGCCGAGCGTTGATGGGCTGGATTTGGCCAGGGGCCAAGCAATTTTGATAGAGAGAATGGGTGAAATTCCAACTGATCTCAGAAAGCGCCGTTCGGGAAGGTTGGTAGCATGGACAATTAGGGAGAATGTGCTCCAGGTCCCTAGGGAACCGTACAGCATCGATCAGAATACATCAGATATGTATAGAGATTCCAACTGAGCATTCCGCATGCCACTTAAGGTGGCGGTTGATACAGGCGTCTTTTAGCCATCCAGTGATGGTTTAACCCCATCGAGCGACATCGCGGTGTTGCTCGATAGGTTTTCGTGTTAATATCTTGGCCTGCAGCAGTCATATCAGGATGCGGTTTCTTGTTACGAATCTCCCTTTCCTTCCCCTTCGCGTGCACCTTGGGGCCTGTGAGAAGTCCTGACGGTTGTCGAGATATTTGAAAATTCTAGCCGCCGTCGGTGCTTCAGACACTTTGGAAGTCCTGTAGCTCCCGCCTCGATTGTCGTATGGAGACAAAAATGCATGTCCAAACGGGTCTGGAATAGCTCTATAATCGCTCAAATCACACAGGAGCTGAGGTCTGTTTTTGACGAGGAAAATGTCCTCTTTCCGATAGCGTTGGTCCCGTCTTCGCGCGACTTTCCGTCCCCTTGCCTTATTCCGAGGAGCGCCTGGGCAGCTCACCATCCTACCGGTTCTGCATTCCTGCCGTTTCTACGCTGCCGCCGCTGCGGGGCTGCGGCAAGGGGATGAAACTCGCGAGTTCGCTTGCGGACTAAAGTGAGGCGCTGCGAGCCTTTCGCGTCATCAAACGTCATGAAACGTCAAAATTTTTACGTCGAAGCGCGAGTTCTCTACCGAGAGCATCCCATTGGCCCATGTGGCCGCTCCCTCGGTATGCGAGCGCTCATTGGTCGGTTTGAAATTATAACGTTTTCGTGGCGCGCGTGAGCCGGCACCGCCGTGTCTGGGATGTCGGAGCAGCTCGCCATAAAGTTTCGAAATATGGTGCAGCAGGGACGCACGCAAAGCATCTTTGCCGTTACCGCTTTGGATGGTTTTTAGTGCCCATCGATACCGACTCTGAAAAACTCGATTCCGCTTGGATACTTCTGCAAGTAAATTCAGTGATAGATAAGTGGAAGGCAGGAAGGGAGGTAAGTCGGCTCCTATTCCTCTCGGCCGCTTAGCGTAGCATAGCATAGCACCACACCTGTGGCATATACGCAACTTTTCGGCCGATAGAATTTTTAGTTTTCACGTTTTCTGATCCCTGTTCTGGTCTTTCTTGCTCAGGTATCAACTAGGTGCTGCTCAACTCATATCTGCTTCAGACAAGCATCTGCATGGATGCAGTAGAAGGGGTAAGCCACTCTAAGTGGTTGGATCCTGCCGTTTCTGCGCTGCCGCCGCTGCTGGTCCAGCGGGGCTGCGGCGTCCATTTCGCTTGCAAACTTCGTTGAGTTCTCACGCTTTGATCTCGCTCCTGTTGTCTCGCGTTTCGTCATGGCTCTGGTGCCCTGGACTGCTGTGAATGTGGTGTTTTTATGCCCTACTAGTGTTGCCTGGGCGTGCTTTTATACTTGTACCTTGGAAGATACGTCCAGAAGTCCTGCGAGAAGCCCTGCGAGCCTCTCTGTCAGTATGTTTCGTGCAACTTTTGGTTGGTATATCCTTCCTAGCGTGTGGGTTTATATTACTTTATGCTAGCAGTGTCATTATTACCCTTTTGATTCCTATTACTTTATATGCTTTATCTGTCAGCTCAGTGTACCCGTGACCCTACTAGCACTTATCAGAGTGAAAATGTCACGTGTGATCCTTCAGTGGCCCGGTTATATACTAATGTCGAATCCGTGAATTTCAGGTGCTTCCGATATATTCATTGCGGTGAACAAAGCGGTTGGGATAGCACACACACGACGTGGGAAGATACATCCAGTGCCGGATTTAGGGAAGGGCAGACGGGGCACTTGCCCCGGGGCGCCACCACAAAGGGGCCCCCACCAGTAGAGGTCTTGTCGAAGGGAAATCTGTTTTGCATGCCTGAAACGCATCCATGAAACGGAAACTTGGTTCCTCCGTCCACGCATATCGACCCCGAACAACACATTGGATAGACATGAATAGAATATTTATTTCACTTGTCTACGAAATGTTCAAAATATGACAAAACCCGACTGCTGAAAAATCTCGGACTAGTGTGCCACACGGCCGCCGTCCTTTAGATACAAAACGATGTCATTTATAGACATATAACACACGAATACATAGAATAATACATAGAATACACGAGGGAGCCCCCACAGCACAGTGCCCCGGGGCCGCCACCACTGTAAATCCGGCACTGGATACATCACAGAAATGGTTAAAGATATCAGGTAAGTTACGCTGAGGTGCGTTGCAGGGTTCTTCACTGGCTTGTGTTTACTGCGAAACAGATGGGGCGCTGAATGCTTTTAATAAATAATTTGCAGAGAAGTAGAATGTGTCGCAGCTTACTCTTTTACAGATGTGTCGAAACGTCGTAGCGGATGAATGCGAATTATGGATCTCCGACAAGTGGCGTCATCCCTGCGTCATTTTCAAGATTTTACCCGTTTTCAAGGTAGTAGTAATATGTGAGACATTTACGCTGCTACTACGTGGTTATCCATGCGTTTACCCGTCTTCGCAGGCAATAGAACTGTTGATAGGAAAAACGCAAGGCTGCTGTCACACCGCAACCATAGGCGCTGTGTGTAAAGGTATGTGTATAGGTCGATGCATCCTTCACAGTGACACGCTGCTGCAGCGATGTTTTTCAAATTGCACCTCTTCCAGGTTAAGCTCACATGACACGGCAGGCAGGGGAGGCCGTATTTGTGATGAGATGGTGAAAACTGAAATCTCGCCGAAGTTTGATGGCGTTAATTTTTTAGCACGAAAGGCAAACTGGACGGGATATCGAAAATCTCCAGGTGTACGAAACACAGCGCAGCATGGTCGCCGATTATCTCAGTGCTCAGTGATCATATTTTTCATCGTCGCCGTTCGGACATTGCGGGTATATGCTTTTGAGTTTACCCCATGTGGACCAATGCTGTGTGTGTTCATGGACATCATGTTTTCAAAGCCATGTAAGTGCTCAAAAACCAGTTGCGGAAGAATGCCTGTCATGTTACGCTGTCACGTAATACCTTGTGAGGTGATACGATGCAATGACGCTCAGTTTCATTACGAAATAAAAAGTTTGATATCATGTTACTTGTTTGTATCACTCATATGCACTGTTGTCCGGTGTTGGTGTAATGTTCAGGGAACGACAATAAGACTGGCTAAGGCACAGGGAGAAGGTCCACTAGAGGTCCGTCAAAGGTCGTCACTGACGTACGACGGACTTGTTTGGGACGTGCGCGCATGTTATTTTGGCACTTCTGAGTACATCCCAAATATGTCAAGATTGTTTCAGGATGTCCTCAGGATGTTTTCATCGTCCTGAGTGTAACATTATATGGACGTCCTTGGGACATCGGTGGTTTACTCATTATGAGCGCCGATAGGAAGATTACCAACCACGTTAGGTTACCAACGGCGCTTTCTGCCAAACGGTACGTTATATACAGTCGACCCGCGTTTATCCGGACGGCCTCGTTTCCTGTGAAAATGTCCGGATAGCGGGGGAACCGGATAGCGGGGGAACCGGATAGCGGGGGAACCGGATAAGTGAAACACGAAAATCCAGAGTGATCCTAAAAGGACATCTTTATTGAGCATTACAGAGAAAACTATCCATTGTCATCTGTTTCATTCTAATACACGCATCCAGTTCTTGCAAACCTTTGCTAACAGCATTAACTTGCGAAATATTGTTTTGTTGCTCGGAAAATACTAGCGCTGTTCTCAGTGCCGCATGCGGATTTTCTACCGTCATAGCTGGTGCATCCCCGCATTCATCATCAGATTCTTTTTGAACACTATCGGAAGCGACGACACTGACGATGTCGTCATCTGCGATTACAGCGCAGGAGTCCTCGTTGCGGACCTTCTCACTCTGAAATGACCAGTCAGCTGAGTGGATTAACGTGCAAAGCCGGAAAGGGAGAAAATTCTTCATAGCAACACCGTCTTTGTGTCAGTAAAAAGGAGGCCACAACCAGGGTCCTCGACCTCGCTTGACTAGGTGAGAGCCAAGTGTCATTCCTGGACAAAAACCGGATAACTGAAGCCGATTATTGGGTATTAGTCACTTCTGTTCCGTGGAATTCTCGTCCGAGTCCGGAAGCTGAAGTCCGGATAAACGAGGGCGAAATACATGGGGAGAAATCCGTCCCCATGCTATTTGTCCGGATAGCGCAGGATTCGGATAAACGAAGTCCGGATAAACGCGGGGTCGACTGTATTTCAATGCCTACACACTCACTTACACTGACATTTTGAAATTGTATTTCTTACAGATGAATCTCGTACGAAGCGACAGGTGGTGAGAACCCAATCTCGCCAGTTAGTTGGCGTCTTACGCAAGCAAGGAAAACTAGACGGTGCATCCGGGTCCCCAAGTATACGTAAAACAGACGAACTTGATCACCGAGAAGCAGAGTTCCTCAAGAATATTTTCATCGCCGCTGTACGGACATTGCGAATATGTGTCCCATGAGTTCACGCTTTGTGGAATACGGCAGTATGTGTTGATGATGACTGTATGCTTTCGTAGACGTGTAAGTGCTAAATCTAGTTTCTGTTGCTGCTACTTACCGTTTCGTGCAGTTTCTTGCGAGCGATCCTTCAACAAATATTAGATCGATATTCAAAATTCTGCAAGACATTTGAAATAACTGCTAGATAATCTGATAGCAGTGTGCATGCCTTGAGTGTATCTGTACAATCGAAGGAACTCAATATATGTGGAGTTTTGTGACATGTACTTGTCTGTATCTATCTCTGGTGTATCATAGCACTGTATGATTGTACCGCTCCGACGACAGGTGCAGCGTAGACGGCGAAATTGAACATTGATGTTCCGATGTCAGATCTGGGCATTAGCTTCTGAGAGGTCCTGAGAGGTCCTGTCCAATCTGAGAGGTCCTCTCAGCCTCAGAGGTCCACCAGCCTGAGAGGACCTCTCAGTCCCATAACACATTAGACCTGAGGTGCCCAACACAAGGACCTTCGTTTTATTCTCAGCCCTTGCCCGTGTTCTAACTAACCTCTTCGCTTCTTCTTCTTCCGACCCGTCGGCACCCTACACTACATATCAGCGCTTATCGTTCCGGTGAAGGGCAAGAGCTGTGTACAGCAGTATGAAAGGAGTGATACGGCGAGCGACTGCCAACACAAGATGGAAGAAAAGAAAGCCAAAAAGAAACCCAGAACAAATACCGTGAAACATACCGCGATAAGGGATTGCCAGAATCGCATATGTCGTTTTTCTGTGACGTTAAGTGATGGCGGGGATATCGACGTCACTATCGCTCTTTTGTCGATCACTTGCGGTTCGCCCAGACGGCGGAGGTGAAAGAGGTCTGCAGCGCGGGCTCCGATTACTTTTGTGCTTCATCAGTAGTTCGAGCGGATCATGTGGAGATAAATCTTTAATATCACAACTGCAATGTGCTCCCTAAACTCAACAATTAAGAAGTTGATAAAATACGTCTGTTCATTAGTCCCCCTAATTGAGACAAAACACGGTTTCCTAGTAGCAGCCCCGTCGAGTAATCCAATGAGCAACGTAAAACGCCCTAAGGAAACTCTTTTATGAAAATTCGTTGCAGCGAAAAGAAACACCCTGTATAGCGCCGTTTTACTCCTCGTTCATCACTAATAATAACGCTGGAAATCCGACAGGAATTGGTGGCGTTGTTCATGTGCAGTGTGATGTAGCACGTAGACGCCGCATGTTGAGAGTATTCCGGGATTCCCTATCTGGAAAAGTCACCCGACAAAGGCCAATCAGTGAGCGCCCTTTGGCGCAGACAAAATCAATCACGGAGCGGCTGGGTGGACCTTGGTAGCTTTGCCGACCGACCGACAGGTGGGCGGGCGAGCCAGAACACTAGGGTACGGCGTCTGCTCTGTGATCGGATTGCGGAATGTTCTTTCTGTTTAGCGTCGGACGTGTTCGTACATCCAGGAGCGTAACACCGTGCTCCACCCCACATGGTCGTCCCGGAACAAACACTGGTGAGCGAAAGTCGGCATATTTACCGAGAATTTCACTTACTATATTGTAATGCGAACGTCAAGCAGACGACCTCGGAGACAATCGCCTGCGCTGCGCTCCCATTCGTGTGCCTGGCTTACGCCATCATGGTGCTAGCTGCAGAGGGATTGCGAATCTTTGAAACTCGTCTATTTAATATATAAGCTGTTTTCAGAAGGGAAAATTGGCCAAGTTTCCTGTGATGCGGTGACGAACATTGTCGTATCGGTCTCATACATACGTTTCCGGATGCGGTAGTCCCTTTGAGGAAGCACAGACAACTATGTGACACACAAAGACGACTATAAAATTTTGCCTCTCAATTATTTCGTTCGTGATCGCATTCTCTGGATCGAATACCCAGAACCTCATTATCATTAACATTCTAGTTTTGGGGACAGAGTTATCGCTCTTGGCGATGAAACTCCCAATCTTCACCTTTCCAATAAAGTAGATAAAGTAGTTGTTGCTGTTCTCGCCTCGTTACATGCTGCTGCGCAGAAAATCGAGCACATGAAACTACAAGCACGCCAAATAAATGTATATATATACTGCAAATGTACACCACGAACTATGCTGTGTGTCGTGGCTGGAGGGTACGATGATGATATTCTCAGGACGTCCATTCGCTATCTTGAGGAGTCGCCTGTGGTACCATCCTGATATTCGTTCGAATGGGATTGGACTGTCGACACAACAGTATCTGCAGAAGGCTCGGTCAATATAGGGCCCTCGTCTCCCCGCCTGCCGCCTGGGTTCGGTTTAGTCATCTTGGCGCTGGTGAGATTTGTACCACTGACGGTGGTCTCCAACGATTCGCTCGATGTGGTTCCAGACAGTGCCCTGCAGTACGATGATGAAACCCCCCTGCGACAAGGCACAAGCAGAGGCCCACGCACAACAGGAGCGGTATGGCTGCAGCGGCGTCTCCACCGAGGGCGTCCGAGAGGATGCCGTCTTGGTCACGCACCACTTCCACCTGCATTCGACCACCAGGGCGAGCCGGGGCAGCAGCGGGGGCGGGTCCCACTGCCGCGTTTCCTTGACCACCGCCTGTTGATTGTCCCAAATTGCTCAAGCTCTGTAAGGTATAAAGTATGAGTTATGAGTAAAATCAGTCTCGTTAGAATAATACATGTCTGTTGCGTTCTAAAATGGGTGGTTTGGGATGAACCATCTACTGAAAGCGATAAGGGCCATAAGGAGGAGAACGTAAAGGAGACAGACGTCATAGCATCACACGAAGATTAGCCTGTACTGCACAACAGACAACCCTCACATTGATCTAAAGAGGCGGCCCTTTGAGTTTTTGTAACTATTTTTGTAACCGCCTCGGCTTAGGTGTTGTATTACCTGACCCTGAGTCCGAGTTTGCCCATGTAAACGGTACATTTGCAAATTTTTTGCTTCTACTTGTCTGTCTTGGGATTCAAGGATTTACGACAAATGTCGGCTTCTTCCATGTGTCAGACACGTTGTTCGTGGAAGAACAAACTTCGTGTTATGAAACCGTAGCAGTTGTGTTCCCCGCGAAAACGTCAGAATCATCAAATGAATCATCGTTTGTCAACTGAACGCGACTAATGCGAGGCATGTTTTGAGAAGTAGCTTGTTGAGAAGTAAAATCAAGGTGCCTGCAAAGTAGCCACGTGGGCCTTGCGTCAGCATGGACCATGAGCGACAGACGCCATAGCATGACGCGTCTTGGAAGCGCAGTCTGCCCGACAAACACCACGCGCTCTTGCACAAAAGTGATTTTGCGATCCACTTTGCGGCCGTAAAAGGATGAGTGTGGTTGACGTCACTCCTTAACCAGGTGGGCCCGATCACGATACCCTTGACGGGGCATCCTCACGGCTCCTACGTTACGCTGGGCTTCTTACACCACAGATGCGACTGACTGATTTATTGGTGCATTTTTGAAAATTGAATTCCGTGGTGATAAAACACCTTGCATGGTCCCTCCTGATAGAGTGCTTGGTGAATTAAACAGTGTTTAAAGTCAAATCTTCTCAACACACACTTCGCTGCTCCTCTAAAGGCAGATTTGGGGTCCGACGTAGTCCGACGTTCCACGCCGACAGCGAGCGTTCGCTACGCAACGCTTCCTCATTCTACCGGGATCATATTCGGACGTGATTCAGCGCAGCGCAACGAAAATGCTACCGAACATTTTCACATTTTGTAGTGGGAAAGCAGTCATATCTGGCAACTATCCGCGTGCTGGAATTCGACTATAAAGACAATCCGTGTTCCACCGTTGGCACGGCTATGTTTGTACTACTGTAATACGTTTGCTGCCGCAAACATGGACACTGAATTCAACAAGAAACTCCCACGTCTTTCCAGCTGTTCTTTTACCTGGCTCTAAATCCATCCGTCGTGTTTTATATAGGCACGGATGTTCCTTAACAGTTTCCATCAACAGCTGAATAGGTGACGCCATGTTGCGAGAGTCCAATGGAGACAACGCCGGTCACAGTTCGCTGGCCACCGCCAGATGTAGAGCATTGCTCTCCCCCTTGAAATGTAGTTAACTTGAAAATATTGTCGCCACTCGTAGGTATTGGTCGTTTTGGTCTATCCTTCGCCACAAATCTTTCAAATGACATTCGTTCAAGTCATATGTGCAAGCGTGAAGACACGCTAAAGAAGGACCCAGCAAATGTCCCTAAGATATCTCGCCGGACGTTTGGATATCCATTGGAGTTTGCCAGTTTCGTAGATTACAAGCTCGAGCTGTTGGAAAAAGTATAGACGAGGAGAGACAGTCGACCCGTGTCTCATCAACGCGGGTTTCAAACCGACCTATCGTCCGTCGCTACTGGCTTCTCCACACATCCCTCGACGTCACGGTGCAGACCGGCGACGGACGAGCGTCGGGTCAGCACGTTGGAAGATCGTCTCGCAAGGGTCTTGTGTATGTCGTGAAAAAATAAATAGTCTATTTTTACGAAACGAGTTCGCTCACGAGGAGACGTTTTATTGTTTCGTCATTCTCTTCGAGGTTACAGGAAAACATGGATACACAATTTTTCAAGCCGTAGCGTTTCGACATGCGCGTGGCTACGTAGATACAAAAAAGCCTGCAGTAAGGCGAAAAAGGCGATTGAATACACTTGTCGTTACACTCGTTCACTACAGGTAAAGTCCTTCGAAGGTTTGCTTCAATGGGGGGAAGTCCGTAGCTGTCGAAAAACACGGCAGACTCGTCGTAGTTTTTCAGGTAGAGCACCCAGTGCTGCCCACGCCTTCTTCGCTCTTCCGTATTGATGATTAAATAGCCGGGCTTGCGTAAAACGAAGGCTTCGTCGGAAGCGCAAATGCCTCTCAGCATGGAGGAAGCGAGGGGGTTCAGGGACACGAGTTCCAAGATGTCGCTCTCGTACATCTTTTCTTATGAGAAGGTGACCGTACGGTCCTTGTCGACGCACATGAGCTTGGGACACTCGGAAATCAAGAGGACGGTGACCGCGTGTGGAAGGGCTTTAGCGAAGCGTAATTGCAGGCGAACGTTTCCTTTTCGCCACTTGTTCAAATGCGAAGGAGAAGAACACTTGTCCACGTCCAAGTTGAAGAAGAGAAGAAACCCGTTCGTTTTAAATCGCTCGTAGCTATACTTGAAATGTTTCTCTCCCAGTTCTTGCAAGAAGTTAAAGTAGGGAATTTTGACGAGGTCGTTCTGAAAGTCGTACTCGGCTCGCACTTGCTGGCCGTCCACGGAGAGCATCGAATGAGATAGGTCGTAATGGCGGAATTTGTAGGGGTTCGGTTGGATGTCGCCGAGAAAGTCGGACGTGGCGAGCAGGGCGACGCATAATTTGGAAGGCACCCTTTCGGGGGTAAACGTTTTCAAAGTGAGCGTCCAAGCTCCCGGCACTCAAGCTCCGCACCTTGGTTTCCAATTCGCGTAACACGTAGATGGCTGGCGTGGTCTGAAGCCGCCGCTCGTATTCCAAAAACAGTGAAGGTGCCAGCGTCACCTTTTTCAAGTGTAACGTCATTTCTTTAAAGGGACTATGAAACGATTTTTTTCTTCGTTTCGTTCGAAAGAAGACATTTTTCTGAGTATAGAACCGAAATTTTTACTTTCGTCGCGCGAGCGGATTTCTCGGGAGTGAATTTAACGGAGCGGCGAAGGGAGGACAGCTAGCGCCGCGCCGTGGCGAGCTGCCGAGCGGAGACACAACGGGCAACTTGACGCGACCACGGCCGGCTCAGCAACACGTCATCGTGACGTGTTGCCGAGCCGAGGAATCCCGCCAGGAGCATGCGCCGTATGCGTTTATTCGGGAGTGGAAATCTCCATGACAGCAGCTTTCGCGTGATCGGCAGATTTCGGCAGTGGCGGCAGCCACAGCGCGAGCTCGCGGCATTACTTGCCATTGTGCAACACCGGTGACGTAACGGAGAACCGAAGTGCGGTCCGTACAGTTACACCATCGGCAGGGAAATATGCGCGGGAGAGGAGGAACGCGGAAGAGACATTTCCAGCGCGCGCTCCTCGCACAGTGGAGCGATTTCGTCCGGAAAAATTTGTGGCATATTAGTTTCTCTGCGGGAAGAACAGTTTCCATCGAAAAAAAGTATGGGGGTTCGGGAAATTTCATAGTCCCTTTAATGTCCACCTCGTAATTGTAGCTTTTTCTTGTCGTTGGGGGCCGATATGAGTTTAAATTCGTCGTTGTTTAATAGGAAAACGACGCGAATTTCGACGGCAGGTACCACCAGGCGCGGCTGTTGAAACAGGTCGGTATTGATCTGTCCGACCAGGTTAAAGTATTTCCCACCCTTCGTCGCTTCGTAACGTTTTTTCGGACCGCGAGACGAGACGTCGTAATCGTTCTTTAAATGTTCGTCGTCCTCGACATAAAGTCCGGCCGCGTGCACTGTTTCTTGAGCCATGGGCGTGGAATGAAGCACGACGTCCAAAATACTCCTGTAGGCATACAACTCGTTGGAACTGACGAGCTTGTTGTTCGCATAAACGGTGACCGTCTTAAACATGCTGCTCAACAGGTGGTTTATTGGGAAAACGACATCTTTCTCGTCCATCTCTTCCCCATCGTCGCGAACAATTGCGCACGGTCAAAGACACGAACTGCCGTAGAGATCCAAGTGCGCCCTTTGCAAATTTTGAATAGAAAATTCGATTACGGAATTATTTACTCCGTTGACAGGATAAAAGAGTTGGTACGAAGTATCTTCCACGCCGTATTGAATGGAGGGGGGTTCGAATATCATCACGTCACTCGTAAGACAATGCGGTGACCGTTGCGTCTGTATTTTTGCTTTCGTTGACGTCATGACGGAGCGCGCGCAGCGGATGTGTTACCCTTCACGGCGTACCAAAGATATCTGCAGGTGCGTCGTGTGTCGGCGCCTTTTGTTGTCTTTTGCGGCGTTTCTTTCCATTGTTGTTGTTTCCAGAGCCCTCATGGAATCCAGCACGTCTCTCCCCGTTGCTATGACCGTCTTTTTTACTGCACGCGATATTCCTTCGCCATCGGCCAAATTCCGCGCCAAGCGCTTCAACGTTCTCTTGGCGATCGGTTTTATTTGCTGCCAGATTGGAACGATAAACTTGGATATGTTGCTCAACACACCGCCCCCTCGTTGGAAAAGGGGTCCTGTGTACACGGGAATTATTTTGGGGGAATTACGGTACATATTTGAAATGCAATGTTAGATTGGTTCTGCCTTTGGACCGCAACGGCAAACGTCTTCCCGTTTCGTCCGCGAGAACGATCGTCACTGAGGGAATTTCGAATTGAGACAGGTTAAAATACTGGATGTTATCTAACGTGTAGGTGACGACGTGCTTGTCTTTCTCGTAATAAAAGGGTAGCATTTTTAATATCGGTTTTTTCTCCCGCTCCCCACGTACGTGGGTTCCACGATATCCGTGTACACGATTATGTTGTGAAACGGGGGTTCCAGGAGTACCTCGACGGAGCTCGTGGCATCCTCCCCCGTGAACACGGTACGCGATTCGAAGCCCAAAGCACGGCCAGGTACTCGGAAAGTCTTAGGGTGGAGGTACCCTCGGAAAGCCGAATTTTACATTTCTGTTCGGTTCCGTCGAAGCTGAAGCGCGCGCGTTCGCCTACGCGCTGGTTAATCGCATCCAGAAGTGCTTGCGGCGTCGCATAATAGCCGGGAGGCAGATGTACTTGCAAAGATCGAGGAATTTTCGTCTTGATCGTGAAAGAAAATTGGCGCGCTACGGGGAGAGAGATGCGTAGCGTTTCTCCGTTGTCCCTCGACGGGTGTGAGATGTAGCAGCTTGACAAGGGGTTCTGGTACGTGCAACCCTTTCGGCGTTTTCAGACAGTAGACGTTATCCGCGAATTCTAGCGAGGCGTCCAGCTTGTGCGTCTGGGAAATACTTGTTGAGTGTGTTCCGTAGGGACGTAGTTTCCGAATTCAGAGTGACGTCGCCGAAAGCGACGGGTGCGGCGTGCTCCAATAAGATGGAGGTGGCTTCGCGTTCGCTCAATTTGGGAGGTTTCACCGCACGGCCTGCTTCGCGGGACGCTAGCGAGGCGTCGAGCGCCTGTGCGAGCCGAGGGTCCAATTCCACGGCTTTCACGTGCACGGGTAAGACGAAGTCGTATCGCGATTTATTGTACGCGAAAGAACGTTAAATTCCGAAAGGGCTTTTCCCAAATCCCTCTCGAGATCCGAGGTGACACGAAAAGTTCTGCCGGCTTCCACCGTGTCCTCGAAAGAACCTCGATTTTCCCATCTTGCTTTCGTACCCGATATTTAAAAATCGTTACTTATGCTGAGATCCATCAGACCGACTTTATAGCGGTTCGAGAGCTGAAGCGGACTATCGAAAGCTACCGTGAAGGCGTTGAGTTTATTCGAGGGAAACTTATCCATGCTGGCGTTCGAGAGCAGGTGGACGTAGATGTCTGACGTCATTTTCCAATCTTGACCACGTTGCTGCTCGGAACCCAACTGTCGTGTTCTTTGTCGTAACCGAACCAGCGAACCAAGGAGAAGCTATGACCGTTCACTTGCTTCTTTCTCACCACTTTCGTTACTGGCCAAGGCTGATTGGCGTCTCGGATTAGGACGAGTACCTCCTCCGGGTAGAAAGATCCGTCCACTTCCTTACCCCGGTAATCTTCCAGGTGTACGACGGGAGGAGAGATGTCTCTCAGGCGGGAGACGGTGAAAATCTGAGGCGACCAACTCCCTTCCGAGCTCTTATGAAAACCTTTTCTGTGTAGTAGGACCCTCACTTTATCCCCCAGTTTGAGCTTCTTTTTCACGGAGGGTACGACAGGCTTCCCATTTATCTTATTGACCAGCTCCAATTCGTTTTCGGGCGTGACTTCGGACGGGCTGATGCCCAAAGTCCTGTGTTTGGTGTTGTTGTAGTCGCGCACGATCTTGGGAAGCGCAGAAACGAAGTGGTATTTTCCGTTACTCTAAAATAACGGAATATTCTGTCGCGTAAAGTGCGTATGACGCGTTCTGCCTGCGATGCTTTGATTACTGGAGAGAAGGTCGAATACATGTGCACCTTCTTTCGTGAGAGATACTCCTTGACGGTCTTGTTGTAGAATTCCCCGCCTCTGTCGCAAAAGAGGTGTGTAGGTACGTTACCTCCACGAAAAAGTCTTATCATGGCCCTTTTCATTTCGGCGGGGCGTTTCGTCTTTAGTGGGAGGGTGCGCAGAAAGCGGGAGAGGGAATCGATTGCCACGAGAATGTAGCGGTAGCCACCGTTGAATCTCTTGTATTTTGAAAAATTGGCGAGGTCCATTTGCCACACTTCGTTGATCTTGAGCGCAATTATGCGTCTCCTATTAAACTTTCTTCTGACCGGATGGTGTAGCGTGTAGGCATCCAGCTTTCTGAGAATGGTGAGAGCCTTCTTTTTGCTCAAGTGATGCGCTTTTCTATAGCGTTCCACACCCCCCAAACCACCCTCTGGTTTCTCATATCCCTCCATAAGTCGTCCACGCAATGGAGGCCTGCTGCTGCTGTTGAGGCTCGCGAGATTTGGGCAGAGAAATCAGGCGCAATAGTTTCGAGACTTTGGGGAACCAGAAAGGTTTCTTTCCCGTCTTACGTTGCAACAAATAATTGACGAGTTCGTAAACGGAGGAGTGTCTGATGGGCTTGCCCGACACGGAGACACAACCCTCGCGATTCCAGGAAAGAACCTTCTTTAATTCCGAGACGACCCTTTCCGCTTCCTCTTCGTCCACCTCTGGAGAGAGGAGCGAATAGTCAAAGTCATTTGTAGCGTCGGACGCCTTGTTTTTATTGTCGTAGGGGTCAAATCTGTACTGCTTGAGTATGCGATACAGTGCTTGCAGTATGAGTTTCACTTTGACGTCGTCACTCTGCTTCGAGGAAAGAATGTTTCCGATGGAGGAGGAGGTGGTCACTTCAATTCTCTTGGCCATTGGCGAAAAGGTTCAACACGGCGGAAAGCAGGAGAGGAACCACCGACGAAAGAACGCCCTGTCCTCGCTGTTGAGACCGATAGCGCTTCAAACGTTGCGGATTCTTGTGAATCTTTTTGTAGGCGAGCCGTCGTAAAAAGCGTTTGTGCTTCTTCAAACGCGCGAACGTATCTGGAGCTAGAGCCACCTTTCCGTTCAATACATTGAGGCAAATTTTGGAAAGGTGTTTCATGTCGGACGAGGACGAACGTCTCAAGACGTCGCGGCGGCGTGGAGGGGGTAGAGTGGAGAGTACTTTGAGTAAAGTGAGGTGAGGGCGGAGATTCATTTCGGAGCGTAGATGTATTGACGTTCTCCCGGAAAGATATTGCTACGCAACCTGTGATCCTCGTGCGTATAGTTGTGAAGATCCACGAGTAAATATGCGTGGGGCGACGACATCGGTTGTTTATATGCGTCCAGAAAATACTCCAATCTTTTTCTGCCAAATAGCTGTTGGCCGAAATGTTCCATCTGGTGCATGCTGCGCACGGTGCGCCACAGGACGACGTAACTGGCGTTGTAGGATATTGTTCTAAAATGGCTACTGTCGAAAAAGATGTTGTGAACGAGTAAGAAGATCGACGCGTTGGCATGGTGAGAACCCCGAATGAAAAGATCGGTCACCTCCTTCAAGGAACCGCCGTCGGTCATGTGATCGTCGACGACGATCAGCGTAGCGCGCGACGTGTCCCACTCTCGCGGTAGCTCCTTGGTAAACTTTACGGAGTCCCCGAATTCGTCCTGCATGTTCGGCGAAGCATATTTCTGCACGTAGAATATTTGTGACGGAGGCTTGTCCACCACGTCAGGTTCCTCAGCACGTTAGCAACGAAAGTAGATTTGCCGCACATGGAGGGGCCGCTTAAGATACAGCGAAAAGGATGACGGAAACGAAAAGGTTCGGGGGGAAGACATGTTGCGTGCGTACACGTTTCACGAAGAGAAAGAAGAGACTGAGACTGGAAGAGAAATGCATCGCTTTTATTTACACGTTGTCGTCGTCGTCCTCTACATCGGAACTGCGTTCCCAATACAGATTATCCAGGCTAAAGTTGGACTTCTTTTTCGCCAGTCTGTCCGCCGCTAAGATGCGGTCGAGCGTCTTCATCTTGTCCTGACACATTTCTTGACGCGCTTGCAACCATTCCAGGCGGTGGACTTGAAAGGCTTCCTCCACGATGCCGCGTATAAATTCGCGAAGTTCTTCGTTTTTTGTCTTTTCCTTGCGATGACGAGAAACGCAGGAGAATAAACCACACATGGCGTTTTCCCGTATCGGACAGAATGATGACGCGAGCGCGGTGCGCGCTGCCTTTATACAGATAAACGCGCGCGCAAAGAAACGAGAGTGACACCAAAACTCAGAAGCCACCCGTCGCCGCTAGGAGCGCGCGCGCGCGCAGCGGAGAGCCGAAACCGAAAACACCCGCGGGCGGCGCAGAGGGAGCTAGGAGCGCGCGCGCATGCGTAGCTCCCGCGGCGCGTCGCCTGAGTCAGTCTAGCTCTGGCTCTCGTAGGTAGAAGACGTGCGGCCGGTCGCTCCGTCGTGACTTGATCCCTGGCTGTCGACGAGAGCGGACGCTCCGTCGCAGCGGGGAAAAAGGTGAGTGATTTACCGATGTTTGCGCGTTGGTTTTACCGTGCTCGTGTTAAGCCTTTTCTCACCGTACGCGAATGTTTAGACTTGTTTAGCGGTGTCCAAGCCTGTTGACGCACGTTTACCATCGTGTGGCTAGTGGTTCCCGCCATGTGTTAGCCGCGTAGTGTTGTGACGCTTTGGTTAGGCCTTGTCGATTGCCTTAAGCCTTTTCCCCCGATGTGTAGTGTTTTCTTCGTGCTGTTTAGCAGTAGCGGTTAGGCCTTTTCCCCACGCTCTGGCATGGTTAGACTTGTCGAGCAGTGTTGCCATTTTTACGTGTCGCTAGTACTTTCTTGTTCTCTGTGTTTCTCGTATAGAGCTACGATGCTGGCGCCATCTGATGTGACGCCTTGGAACTAGCGTGCCACCTGCCTCTGCAACCGTCGTGCTCCAGTCGCCCGCACCGGCGTGATTTCTTCAAGATGGCGTCGTTGATTTTCAAATAAATCATTTCCCACTGTCTGCTTCCTTTCTATCTAGTTTTTTATTTCCTACAACCCGAGTTTTACATAGAAAATCCACGACAAGTATTGCACTGAGTCAGATTTTGCCCAATTTCAAATTTTAAAAATTTAAATTTTTTAAAAAATTTCAAGTAATTTTAAAAGAATTTAAAGTAAAAAGTGCAATACTTGCTGTGGAACAAGAGATAAACTGATGTTCTGAGGCTGGAACTTGCTGTGGATTTTCTGTGCAAATCTTGGGTTGTAACATTACTACTCATTACGTCCAGAGCAGGATGTTAAAATACAATCCTCAGGATGTCATGCAATTGACAGCCCTTGTGACACTACCTATCGATGTCCTAATGACGTTTAAATTGGACGAGGACGTCTGGACCAGATGAGGACGTCCATGGGCTTTTTGTGGTTGAACACGTGCCGTGATAACCTTGTATTGCCGTTCCCCCTTGAAGCTATTGTTCTTGCAATCCGTGCATTATTGTACTGCACGTAAGTGGAAGCGTTTCGGCCACGCGCCAGCGGTTTAATCAGTCTGTTTTGAAAAGTTGAAGTGTGAGGACGTCGGCCGCGGATCTCGAGTAATTTGCGTTTTGTCTTCGGGATTCTAACTGTTTTTGAGGTATGTAGACCATGTGTCAAATATGCTTTTGTGAGTGATAGGCATTCCTGTTCACTTTTCGCTTTTACCACTGTTCGCAGGTACGCCCCAGTAAACCACCGATGTCCCATGGGCGTCCTGAAATGATCCCGAAGTGCTGATCCGTAGGAAATATCCCGTTGATGTAAATAAAGACGTCATTCGAAACGTCCTAGCATTGTCTAACCAGGATGTCTTTTCATGATATCACTGGGACTCAGAAATTGCGTCCCGATCGGATGTTGATTTGGAAGTAGAATACAAGCATATTTTCGATGTTAATTATATATTTGCAGCCTTATGAAAACGTTCAACAGCGTGCAGCAAGTAACTAAAACAGTGACGCTAATTTTTAACTGTGGTACCAAAGTGCACCACACAAAAATTATTCATCTGAATTTACAAAGAGACTGGCCCAACATGGTCTGAGCTTGGCAGATGTACGAAAGGTCTGTAGCTTCTGTTTCATTTTGCTGTAGTACCAATAAAGATAGTTGGGAAGGCCAACAAAGTCTGAGATATCTCCTGCAATATCTCCATGTAGAACAGAACACACTGATCTACATGTCTAGATGTGCTTCCCTGCCGGAACGAGAAGACATGACATATTGAATTATCGCCACAATTCCAACGAGATCACAAATTCCAAATTCCAAGATTCCAAAGACAAATCAGACAGCCAATTCGTTCATTACGTACCCGTCAGGTACAAGTTACTCACTGATGGAATCATGAGTTTTGCAGAGAAGCTACCTTCGCTGTTCCACTATGCTGTGCGGCGAAGACCGCACCCGCGGAATAAACAAGCAATTCAATGAATTGGCTTAATGGATATAAATGCTAAGCGCCGATTTCCAGTTGAGTTAATGTGATCGAACATGTATTGTACACACTGCACCAGTTCCAAGAATGTGAAATCAATTGAAGGAATTGGCCTACAGTATCAATAAAACAACAACTTTATTTCTAAGGCTAATATGGGGTGTTTCGTCGCTAGGGGCGATACTCTACCCCAGTGCTGACATAAGGGGGGTGAAAGAATGTGCCCCTTCACCATAAGGACCGAAGGCCTGTTGTGTCCAAAAAGACCAAAGAAGCTCTCATTGCCGAGCGTTGATGGGCTGGATTTGGCCAGGGGCCAAGCAATTTTGATAGAGAGAATGGGTGAAATTCCAACTGATCTCAGAAAGCGCCGTTCGGGAAGGTTGGTAGCATGGACCAATTAGGGAGAATGTGCTCCAGGTCCCCTAGGGAACCGTACAGCATCGATCAGAATACATCAGATATGTATAGAGATTCCAACTGAGCATTCCGCATGCCACTTAAGGTGGCGGTTGATACAGGCGTCTTTTAGCCATCCAGTGATGGTTTAACCCATCGAGCGACATCGCGGTGTTGCTCGATAGGTTTTCGTGTTAATATCTTGGCCTGCAGCAGTCATATCAGGATGCGGTTTCTTGTTACGAATCTCCCTTTCCTTCCCCTTCGCGTGCACCTTGGGGCCTGTGAGAAGTCCTGACGGTTGTCGAGATATTTGAAAATTCTAGCCGCCGTCGGTGCTTCAGACACTTGGAAGTCCTGTAGCTCCCGCCTCGATTGTCGTATGGAGACAAAAATGCATGTCCAAACGGGTCTGGAATAGCTCTATAATCGCTCAAATCACACAGGAGCTGAGGTCTGTTTTTGACGAGGAAAATGTCCTCTTTCCGATAGCGTTGGTCCCGTCTTCGCGCGACTTTCCGTCCCCTTGCCTTATTCCGAGGAGCGCCTGGGCAGCTCACCATCCTACCGGTTCTGCATTCCTGCCGTTTCTACGCTGCCGCCGCTGCGGGGCTGCGGCAAGGGGATGAAACTCGCGAGTTCGCTTGCGGACTAAAGTGAGGCGCTGCGAGCCTTTCGCGTCATCAAACGTCATGAAACGTCAAAATTTTTACGTCGAAGCGCGAGTTCTCTACCGAGAGCATCCCATTGGCCCATGTGGCCGCTCCCTCGGTATGCGAGCGCTCATTGGTCGGTTTGAAATTATAACGTTTTCGTGGCGCGCGTGAGCCGGCACCGCCGTGTCTGGGATGTCGGAGCAGCTCGCCGTAAAGTTTCGAAATATGGTGCAGCAGGGACGCACGCAAAGCATCTTTGCCGTTACCGCTTTGGATGGTTTTTAGTGCCCATCGATACCGACTCTGAAAAACTCGATTCCGCTTGGATACTTCTGCAAGTAAATTCAGTGATAGATAAGTGGAAGGCAGGAAGGGAGGTAAGTCGGCTCCTATTCCACTCGGCCGCTTAGCGTAGCATAGCATAGCACCACACCTGTGGCATATACGCAACTTTTCGGCCGATAGAATTTTTAGTTTTCACGTTTTCTGATCCCTGTTCTGGTCTTTCTTGCTCAGGTATCAACTAGGTGCTGCTCAACTCATATCTGCTTCAGAAAAGCATCTGCATGGATGCAGTAGAAGGGGTAAGCCACTCTAAGTGGTTGGATCCTGCCGTTTCTGCGCTGCCGCCGCTGCTGGTCCAGCGGGGCTGCGGCGTCCATTTCGCTTGCAAACTTCGTTGAGTTCTCACGCTTTGATCTCGCTCCTGTTGTCTCGCGTTTCGTCATGGCTCTGGTGCCCTGGACTGCTGTGAATGTGGTGTTTTTATGCCCTACTAGTGTTGCCTGGGCGTGCTTTTATACTTGTACCTTGGAAGATACGTCCAGAAGTCCTGCGAGAAGCCCTGCGAGCCTCTCTGTCAGTATGTTTCGTGCAACTTTTGGTTGGTATATCCTTCCTAGCGTGTGGGTTTATATTACTTTATGCTAGCAGTGTCATTATTACCCTTTTGATTCCTATTACTTTATATGCTTTATCTGTCAGCTCAGTGTACCCGTGACCCTACTAGCACTTATCAGAGTGAAAATGTCACGTGTGATCCTTCAGTGGCCCGGTTATATACTAATGTCGAATCCGTGAATTTCAGGTGCTTCCGATATATTCATTGCGGTGAACAAAGCGGTTGGGATAGCACACACACGACGTGGGAAGATACATCCAGTGCCGGATTTAGGGAAGGGCAGACGGGGCACTTGCCCCGGGGCGCCACCACAAAGGGGCCCCCACCAGTAGAGGTCTTGTCGAAGGGAAATCTGTTTTGCATGCCTGAAACGCATCCATGAAACGGAAACTTGGTTCCTCCGTCCACGCATATCGACCCCGAACAACACATTGGATAGACATGAATAGAATATTTATTTCACTTGTCTACGAAATGTTCAAATATGACAAAACCCGACTGCTGAAAAATCTCGGACTAGTGTGCCACACGGCCGCCGTCCTTTAGATACAAAACGATGTCATTTATAGACATATAACACACGAATACATAGAATAATACATAGAATACACGAGGGAGCCCCCACAGCACAGTGCCCCGGGGCCGCCACCACTGTAAATCCGGCACTGGATACATCACAGAAATGGTTAAAGATATCAGGTAAGTTACGCTGAGGTGCGTTGCAGGGTTCTTCACTGGCTTGTGTTTACTGCGAAACAGATGGGGCGCTGAATGCTTTAATAAATAATTTGCAGAGAAGTAGAATGTGTCGCAGCTTACTCTTTTACAGATGTGTCGAAACGTCGTAGCGGATGAATGCGAATTATGGATCTCCGACAAGTGGCGTCATCCCTGCGTCATTTTCAAGATTTTACCCGTTTTCAAGGTAGTAGTAATATGTGAGACATTTACGCTGCTACTACGTGGTTATCCATGCGTTTACCCGTCTTCGCAGGCAATAGAACTGTTGATAGGAAAAACGCAAGGCTGCTGTCACACCGCAACCATAGGCGCTGTGTGTAAAGGTATGTGTATAGGTCGATGCATCCTTCACAGTGACACGCTGCTGCAGCGATGTTTTTCAAATTGCACCTCTTCCAGGTTAAGCTCACATGACACGGCAGGCAGGGGAGGCCGTATTTGTGATGAGATGGTGAAAACTGAAATCTCGCCGAAGTTTGATGGCGTTAATTTTTTAGCACGAAAGGCAAACTGGACGGGATATCGAAAATCTCCAGGTGTACGAAACACAGCGCAGCATGGTCGCCGATTATCTCAGTGCTCAGTGATCATATTTTTCATCGTCGCCGTTCGGACATTGCGGGTATATGCTTTTGAGTTTACCCCATGTGGACCAATGCTGTGTGTGTTCATGGACATCATGTTTTCAAAGCATGTAAGTGCTCAAAAACCAGTTGCGGAAGAATGCCTGTCATGTTACGCTGTCACGTAATACCTTGTGAGGTGATACGATGCAATGACGCTCAGTTTCATACGAAATAAAAGTTTGATATCATGTTACTTGTTTGTATCACTCATATGCACTGTTGTCCGGTGTTGGTGTAATGTTCAGGGAACGACAATAAGACTGGCTAAGGCACAGGGAGAAGGTCCACTAGAGGTCCGTCAAAGGTCGTCACTGACGTACGACGGACTTGTTTGGGACGTGCGCGCATGTTATTTTGGCACTTCTGAGTACATCCCAAATATGTCAAGATTGTTTCAGGATGTCCTCAGGATGTTTTCATCGTCCTGAGTGTAACATTATATGGACGTCCTTGGGACATCGGTGGTTTACTCATTATGAGCGCCGATAGGAAGATTACCAACCACGTTAGGTTACCAACGGCGCTTTGTGCCAAACGGTACGTTATATACAGTCGACCCGCGTTTATCCGGACGGCCTCGTTTCCTGTGAAAATGTCGGATAGAGGGGGAACCGGATAGCGGGGGAACCGGATAAGTGAAACACGAAATCCAGAGTGATCCTAAAAGGACATCTTTATTGAGCATTACAGAGAAAACTATCCATTGTCATCTGTTTCATTCTAATACACGCATCCAGTTCTTGCAAACCTTTGCTAACAGCATTAACTTGCGAAATATTGTTTTGTTGCTCGGAAAATACTAGCGCTGTTCCCAGTGCCGCATGCGGATTTTCTACCGTCATAGCTGGTGCATCCCCGCATTCATCATCAGATTCTTTTTGAACACTATCGGAAGCGACGACACTGACGATGTCGTCATCTGCGATTACAGCGCAGGAGTCCTCGTTGCGGACCTTCTCACTCTGAATGACCAGTCAGCTGAGTGGATTAACGTGCAAAGCCGGAAAGGGAGAAAATTCTTCATAGCAACACCGTCTTTGTGTCAGTAAAAAGGAGGCCACAACCAGGGTCCTCGACCTCGCTTGACTAGGTGAGAGCCAAGTGTCATTCCTGGACAAAAAACCGGATAACTGAAGCCGATTATTGGGTATTAGTCACTTCTGTTCCGTGGAATTCTCGTCCGAGTCCGGAAGCTGAAGTCCGGATAAACGAGGGCGAAATACATGGGGAGAAATCCGTCCCCATGCTATTTTGTCCGGATAGCGCAGGATTCGGATAAACGAAGTCCGGATAAACGCGGGTCGACTGTATTTCAATGCCTACACACTCACTTACACTGACATTTTGAAATTGTATTTCTTACAGATGAATCTCGTACGAAGCGACAGGTGGTGAGAACCCAATCTCGCCAGTTAGTTGGCGTCTTACGCAAGCAAGGAAAACCAGACGGTGGCATCCGGGTCCCCAAGTATACGTAAAACAGACGAACTTGATCACCGAGAAGCAGAGTTCCTCAAGAATATTTTTCATCGCCGCTGTACGGACATTGCGAATATGTGTCCCATGAGTTCACGCTTTGTGGAATACGGCAGTATGTGTTGATGATGACTGTATGCTTTCGTAGACGTGTAAGTGCTAAATCTAGTTTCTGTTGCTGCTACTTACCGTTTCGTGCAGTTTCTTGCGAGCGATCCTTCAACAAATATTAGATCGATATTCAAAATTCTGCAAGACATTTGAAATAACTGTTAGATAATCTGATAGCAGTGTGCATGCCTTGAGTGTATCTGTACAATCGAAGGAACTCAATATATGTGGAGTTTTGTGACATGTACTTGTCTGTATCTATCTCTGGTGTATCATAGCACTGTATGATTGTACCGCTCCGACGACAGGTGCAGCGTAGACGGCGAAATTGAACATTGATGTTCCGATGTCAGATCTGGGCATTAGCTTCTGAGAGGTCCTGAGAGGTCCTGTCAATCTGAGAGGTCCTCTCAGCCTCAGAGGTCCACCAGCCTGAGAGGACCTCTCAGTCCCATAACACATTAGACCTGAGGTGCCCAACACAAGGACCTTCGTTTTATTCTCAGCCCTTGCCCGTGTTCTAACTAACCTCTTCGCTTCTTCTTCTTCCGACCCGTCGGCACCCTACACTACATATCAGCGCTTATCGTTCCGGTGAAGGGCAAGAGCTGTGTACAGCAGTATGAAAGGAGTGATACGGCGAGCGACTGCCAACACAAGATGGAAGAAAAGAAAGCCAAAAAGAAACCCAGAACAAATACCGTGAAACATACCGCGATAAGGGATTGCCAGAATCGCATATGTCGTTTTTCTGTGACGTTAAGTGATGGCGGGGATATCGACGTCACTATCGCTCTTTTGTCGATCACTTGCGGTTCGCCCAGACGGCGGAGGTGAAAGAGGTCTGCAGCGCGGGCTCCGATTACTTTTGTGCTTCATCAGTAGTTCGAGCGGATCATGTGGAGATAAATCTTTAATATCACAACTGCAATGTGCTCCCTAAACTCAACAATTAAGAAGTTGATAAAATACGTCTGTTCATTAGTCCCCCTAATTGAGACAAAACACGGTTTCCTAGTAGCAGCCCCGTCGAGTAATCCAATGAGCAACGTAAAACGCCCTAAGGAAACTCTTTTATGAAAATTCGTTGCAGCGAAAAAGAAACACCCTGTATAGCGCCGTTTTACTCCTCGTTCATCACTAATAATAACGCTGGAAATCCGACAGGAATTGGTGGCGTTGTTCATGTGCAGTGTGATGTAGCACGTAGACGCCGCATGTTGAGAGTATTCCGGGATTCCCTATCTGGAAAAGTCACCCGACAAAGGCCAATCAGTGAGCGCCCTTTGGCGCAGACAAAATCAATCACGGAGCGGCTGGGTGGACCTTGGTAGCTTTGCCGACCGACCGACAGGTGGGCGGGCGAGCCAGAACACTAGGGTACGGCGTCTGCTCTGTGATCGGATTGCGGAATGTTCTTTCTGTTTAGCGTCGGACGTGTTCGTACATCCAGGAGCGTAACACCGTGCTCCACCCCACATGGTCGTCCCGGAACAAACACTGGTGAGCGAAAGTCGGCATATTTACCGAGAATTTTCACTTACTATATTGTAATGCGAACGTCAAGCAGACGACCTCGGAGACAATCGCCTGCGCTGCGCTCCCATTCGTGTGCCTGGCTTACGCCATCATGGTGCTAGCTGCAGAGGGATTGCGAATCTTTGAAACTCGTCTATTTAATATATAAGCTGTTTTCAGAAGGGAAAATTGGCCAAGTTTCCTGTGATGCGGTGACGAACATTGTCGTATCGGTCTCATACATACGTTTCCGGATGCGGTAGTCCCTTTGAGGAAGCACAGACAACTATGTGACACACAAAGACGACTATAAAATTTTGCCTCTCAATTATTTCGTTCGTGATCGCATTCTCTGGATCGAATACCCAGAACCTCATTATCATTAACATTCTAGTTTTGGGGACAGAGTTATCGCTCTTGGCGATGAAACTCCCCAATCTTCACCTTTCCAATAAAGTAGATAAAGTAGTTGTTGCTGTTCTCGCCTCGTTACATGCTGCTGCGCAGAAAAATCGAGCACATGAAACTACAAGCACGCCAAATAAATGTATATATATACTGCAAATGTACACCACGAACTATGCTGTGTGTCGTGGCTGGAGGGTACGATGATGATATTCTCAGGACGTCCATTCGCTATCTTGAGGAGTCGCCTGTGGTACCATCCTGATATTCGTTCGAATGGGATTGGACTGTCGACACAACAGTATCTGCAGAAGGCTCGGTCAATATAGGGCCCTCGTCTCCCCGCCTGCCGCCTGGGTTCGGTTTAGTCATCTTGGCGCTGGTGAGATTTGTACCACTGACGGTGGTCTCCAACGATTCGCTCGATGTGGTTCCGGACAGTGCCTGCAGTACGATGATGAAACCCCCTGCGACAAGGCACAAGCAGAGGCCCACGCACAACAGGAGCGGTATGGCTGCAGCGGCGTCTCCACCGAGGGCGTCCGAGAGGATGCCGTCTTGGTCACGCACCACTTCCACCTGCATTCGACCACCAGGGCGAGCCGGGGCAGCAGCGGGGGCGGGTCCCACTGCCGCGTTTCCTTGACCACCGCCTGTTGATTGTCCCAAATTGCTCAAGCTCTGTAAGGTATAAAGTATGAGTTATGAGTAAAATCAGTCTCGTTAGAATAATACATGTCTGTTGCGTTCTAAAATGGGTGGTTTGGGATGAACCATCTACTGAAAGCGATAAGGGCCATAAGGAGGAGAACGTAAAGGAGACAGACGTCATAGCATCACACGAAGATTAGCCTGTACTGCACAACAGACAACCCTCACATTGATCTAAAGAGGCGGCCCTTTGAGTTTTTGTAACTATTTTTGTAACCGCCTCGGCTTAGGTGTTGTATTACCTGACCCTGAGTCCGAGTTTGCCCATGTAAACGGTACATTTGCAAATTTTTTTGCTTCTACTTGTCTGTCTTGGGATTCAAGGATTTACGACAAATGTCGGCTTCTTCCATGTGTCAGACACGTTGTTCGTGGAAGAACAAACTTCGTGTTATGAACCGTAGCAGTTGTGTTCCCCGCGAAAACGTCAGAATCATCGAATGAATCATCGTTTGTCAACTGAACGCGACTAATGCGAGCATGTTTTGAGAAGTAGCTTGTTGAGAAGTAAAATCAAGGTGCCTGCAAAGTAGCCACGTGGGCCTTGCGTCAGCATGGACCATGAGCGACAGACGCCATAGCATGACGCGTCTTGGAAGCGCAGTCTGCCCGACAAACACCACGCGCTCTTGCACAAAAGTGATTTTGCGATCCACTTTGCGGCCGTAAAAGGATGAGTGTGGTTGACGTCACTCCTTAACCAGGTGGGCCCGATCACGATACCCTTGACGGGGCATCCTCACGGCTCCTACGTTACGCTGGGCTTCTTACACCACAGATGCGACTGACTGATTTATTGGTGCATTTTTGAAAATTGAATTCCGTGGTGATAAAACACCTTGCATGGTCCCTCCTGATAGAGTGCTTGGTGAATTAAACAGTGTTTAAAGTCAAATCTTCTCAACACACACTTCGCTGCTCCTCTAAAGGCAGATTTGGGGTCCGACGTAGTCCGACGTTCCACGCCGACAGCGAGCGTTCGCTACGCCACGCTTCCTCATTCTACCGGGATCATATTCGGACGTGATTCAGCGCAGCGCAACGAAAATGCTACCGAACATTTTCACATTTTGTAGTGGGAAAGCAGTCATATCTGGCAACTATCCGCGTGCTGGAATTCGACTATAAAGACAATCCGTGTTCCACCGTTGGCACGGCTATGTTTGTACTACTGTAATACGTTTGCTGCCCGCAAACATGGACACTGAATTCAACAAGAAACTCCCACGTCTTTCCAGCTGTTCTTTTACCTGGCTCTAAATCCATCCGTCGTGTTTTATATAGGCACGGATGTTCCTTAACAGTTTCCATCAACAGCTGAATAGGTGACGCCATGTTGCGAGAGTCCAATGGAGACAACGCCGGCCACAGTTCGCTGGCCACCGCCAGATGTAGAGCATTGCTCTCCCCTTGAAATGTAGTTAACTTGAAAATATTGTCGCCACTCGTAGGTATTGGTCGTTTTGGTCTATCCTTCGCCACAAATCTTTCAAATGACATTCGTTCAAGTCATATGTGCAAGCGTGAAGACACGCTAAAGAAGGACCCAGCAAATGTCCCTAAGATATCTCGCCCGGGACGTTTGGATATCCATTGGAGTTTGCCACAGATCCGTTTTACATCCATGCGATATCCCAGCGACTAGCATTTCTGCCATGTTTGTAGATCCACTGAAAGTCCCTACGACATCTGTCACGGATATTTGGATATATATGGGAGATTACGAAATTTTGCATTTAAAAATTTTGTGCATGAGATATTTAGTGTTTGTAGAGTGCTTCTGCAACTGTGTACCAGCAAATAATATTTATTGTGTGTTTTAACCCGTTTGATACCATTGTTCCCGTTTGGGAACAAACACATTACCTGAGCCTAACAAGATTCATCACAGTACAGCAACACCGTGGGACCTGCCAGCATATGTGCCGGACCCTGCCCACCTCACTTGGACCACTTGGAATAACCCGCAGTAGCATCTATTTGTGAGTTGGATGGAACGTATACTGAAATACAAATCGTTACACACACGTTCGTTAAGGGTAGCGTGGCGTAAACCATTTGTAACGGTGACGAGGATGTATCTTCGCAATTCCTGTGTATCTGTATCAACTCAAAGTATACCCACTAACATTCCTGACATCCCTTCCTATTAACTACTGTGTTTTTAATTCAGGTTACTATCTCTATAAGGACAAACAAATCTTTCCTGGATCTCCCATAGATATCCCTAGGATCTGCAGGCTGCCTGTCATGGGACATTCAAACATCTAGAGCGCGATATCCTTCCAACATACCAGGGACATCTGTTGTTTATTGAAATAAGCCCAAAACGCGATAAAATTGTGCGATATCCCATAGATATCCTATGGATGTCGAGATATTCAGGACGTTCGCGATCTTGTAGGGATGTCCCAGGGATATTAATGGTTTGCTGGGGAGTACATTCTAGTCAAGTTCTTCTATGTATACGCTAGGTGGCACGTAAAAATAATTAAATAACGGAAGAAAAAGAAAGAAACCTACTTGAAAATAACGTCCCACGGCGCAGGCAAAATGACGCTACTTGATACGCTACTACGGTAAAAAGAATGACGGTACTCCCCCTCCTCAACACAGGTGTTGTGTATTATGGTCACCTTTATACAAGACACACACAAACACCGTAGAACAGACCATTGTGTCTCTATTAATCCAAAGAGTAGGACTGCATGAACGAGAGAAACTTTACACTTACCGGCCGTTTCGCAATGAAAGCCTCTGGTGGTGGGATCGGTTCGTCATCCGGATTTTTAACATTTGCTGCGAAGGATAGCCTGCGCTTGATCTTAGACGTTGCGAATTTCTGCAGGATACTTTTCACTTGGGACATGGCTAGCAATGTAAAATACACCCAGACCAAAGGCCACTTTACTTCTCAAAAGGGTCTTCCAGAAGGCTAGTTGCTGTCACGTGAGATCCCTGCTTCTTCTTCTTTCTCACAGTTTCTGACCGTGATTGAGTAGCTTGGTCAGGACTGCGAAAAACTATTGGTGCTAGCTCTGACCGATCCACAGAACTCTCATAATAACTAGAAACCAAGCCAGCTAAGGGGGGCATCTCAACATGTGAACCGCCATGGTCGATACGGAACAGACCTTGCATGTTACGAACGGTGCTCCTACGAGTTCCGTGCGCCGTTCTTTCATGTCGCAGCACAAGGTTTAAACCGTACGATACTCGTTCCCTATCCAATCGCACAGGTGATGGCAGACAAAACAAACACACTTGAGCACACGGCATGGCACATGGAGCCCAGCAGAAGCGGAAGCCACTTGCATACTATTGCGCCGAACACACCTGGTCTTCACACGTGGAAAGGCTGCGGCCGAATCCGGCCGAACCCAGAATATCGATCATGGCGTCTCCCGGACTTGGACATTAGGAGAGGGTCTTGGCTCCGTACAACTAAAGTCCCTGAATACGAAGTATAGGCCTCTAGCGCTGAAGTTTGCCTGGCTACGCGAGCACCAATTCAAGGCCTAGCGGTAGCAAAGCGAACTCTTCGGTCGTACAGGAGGCCGGGACGGTAGAGGTAAAGCATGCAGCGTGCGCGACAAAATCCTGCTTTGGGCACGCCAACACGCAAGAAACGTAGGAGAACGCAGTATTGCTGCGTTGTTGGCTGCCACAACAGCTTAGAAAATGTCAGAGGACGTGTTCCAAGCATCGCGTTCTATCGCTTCCCTGGGAAGCCCTGGGAGGCTGAAAGGCGGAACGCTTGGATTGCCACTGTGTACCGTAAAAAGTAAGTAAATTTCATAGTTACCGTTCATGTCACCATGCCCAAAATCGGACGATAACACGCTTTGTGCGCGTGTGAGTCTGTGTTCTATTGCAATTTAACCGTGAGACACATGTTTATCCAAACAGTGATGACGGGTCTGACTGGGTTCCGTCCGCGACGTCAAGGATTTGCAGCGTTCATTTAGTCGGCAACTGCAAGAGAGAAACTGAGATGCACCCCTCCTATGTGCCATCCATTTTTTCGACTGAGTACCACAAGAAAGCGGCAAGCGGAGAACGACACATGGGGTATGTACACACACGTTACGTTTCGACGCGAAACGGGATTAGACAAACGAATATAAGTGCTTGACTGCGTCGCAAGGAGGAGGTGGTTGTTGCATCCTGAGCGGGGTACCTACCACTTCTTGGACTTCATAGGCATCTCCATGTGTCCAGTTTCTGGTACCTACCCTAGTAACACACATTGTTGCTGCAACTTTGAGAATCTTGAGAACAACATTGAGAATGTTGTCCAATGTGGAGCAACGTTTTTCAACATTCATTAACATTACTATAATATTTCCAAAAGTGGGCCAATGTTACTATCCATTTTACTATGTTCTTGCAACGTTGCTAACGTTGCAATGTTGCTAAGGAACAGTGTCTAAACGTTCCTCAGTCACCTTCGAGCAACATTACTCATCTAAGCACCTGACCGCACCATATAGTCGCACCATCTTTTGCAGGACCATTGTGGAAATGTTACCTTGAACATAGTGCTAATGCGGGTAATGTCCCCTTGAAAAATTGTTTGCCAGCAACGATGCTGGAGAACATTTCCGCAACATAGTGACAGCGTCACAGCCATGTTCCGTCAACGCAAATAAAACATGGAGGGAACGTTTGTGTTATGTTGCTGCAACATTGAGACAGCGTCACAGCCATATTCCGTAACGCTAATAAAACATGGAGGGAACGTTTGTGTTATGTAACTGCAACATTGAGACAACGTCACAGCCATATCAACGTCAATGCCGTCACAATGCCACAACGTCACAGCCGTCAATGCAAATAAAACATCGAGGCTACGCTTTTATGCTAAACGCTTTTATGCTAAGCCAGTTGAATGTGTCAACAATGAGCTTGAACTAAAGCTACCTGGCACTTATTTATTGATAACAAATTCAAGGTGGCAGAGGCGGTCAGCTGCTGCATCTGCTGCCAGGTTCAGCGTGGCTGAATCCTCAAGTGCATTGTTCACTGCATTGCATTGTGGAACGCAACGCATCTGACCACATTGCATTGTGCATTGTGGGGGAAGTTCAGGAAGAGGAAGGGTGTGCCTTAGACTGGAGCACAAATGACGAGTCAGAGGACGTACACTCTAAAAAAAAGGTATGATTTTCTACCCATTTCGGTAGAGCTGCATTGCAACCACATTTCTACTCCAACAAGTTTTACCTTTTGGGTGTAACTTGTGGTGAATCCGGCCACCACACATATATGGCAGCAGGCAAAACCTGTGTCTAGGTCAGATGTTAGCCTCACGCGCTGTGAGAGGGGCCTTGGCTTGGACAGATCAAAAACCGTGAGCGCGTGTGAGCGAGATGAGAGCCTGGAGCGGCTGGCCTCGGAGACGGTGTGTGGAACGACAGGCTTGGAGAACATTCTCGGTGTAAAGATTCCATTATGGGAGTTACTAAATATCATGTTTCTTTCCGTATTTTGGCTTTGTCTCTGTGCCTCGCTTTCCACGGGGGTCGAATGGACGGGCTTTGCCCCCGAGAGTGGGAATAGGCTCCCACAAATGGCGCCCAGACGTGGGGCACGAGCTCGTTCGTTCGATGACGTGGAAGACGCAGCACGTTTCATTTACTGTTGCGCTATTTTGACGTTTGAAATTTTTTGTTCATCGTGGTACCGCTGGATTGTGCTGCTTTGATCATTTTGTGTTTTCATTTCTCCGGCGTATCCGGTTTTGTCAGGGCAGCACTTTTGCTGTTTATCTTTTGTTTGAGTATTGTAGTTGTGTCCGGTGTCCGAGCCCTTACAGCTGAGGGACCGTACGCCTCCACGCGGGTACAACGAGGAGCGAAGGCCCCGGTACCCCAACGGTCCCACTCGGAGGAGCGGCCGGTACACGTCGCCCTGGCGCCTACGGAGCCGAGAGGACCGGCCGGCGATGAGAAGGCACCTGCCGTGCCTCCATCCCAAGGTACGTCGACTGCGGTATCTGCAGTGCCGCAGTCAGACACCACAGCAACGGCAGAGCTTCTGTTACGTATGGCAGAGCTGTGCTCGTTGATGACGCGACGCCTTGATGCCGGGTTGGTTTCGCCGCCGCAGGCACAAGCGCCCGTCCGACTGACAATCCCTGTTCCTACGTTCTCAGGGTACACCGATAGAAAGTCAGTCGCAGACTTCTTGGATGACCTTACCGCCTATCAGGCTGGTATGGGAATCTCAGACGAGGTCTTGATCCTACGCATCCTGCAGGTTGCTTTGGTAGAAGACGCCGCCCGCTGGCTTCGACTGCAGTGGAGGTTCACGTCCTTGCAGGACTTCAAGCAGCGGTTTAAAAACGATTTCCTTCCCCCGGATTACGAATATCGTATCCTGGAGGAGCTGCACAAACATACTCAGCATCCAGATGAGACGTTGGCAGAATTCGTACGGGCCCTGCAAGAGCTGTACAGCAGAGCACAACCAACTGCAACAGAGCAGCAGCGAGTAGCACGGGCTATCCGTCAGTGCCACCCACGCTTCCGGCCCTACCTTCGAGCCCATCGCTTTGATAGTCTTGAAGCGTTGGCGCAGGAGGCTCGTACCATACAGGGCGACCTCCTAGCCGAACTCGAATATCGGCCCCCGTTGCCGCCTGAATGGGCGTTAGAACCACGCTGTGCGTAGTCAGCGGGAGCAGCCTCGGTCGAACGCCTACCTGCAGTGGGACAGGATGAGCACCATCGCAATCCTTATGCGGAGCCATCCCGCCGAGCAATTGATCCCTTCCGTCATGGACAGAGGGCGATCCCCGCGGGAACGAGCCATGACAGACCCGTCCTGCCTAATGATCGTGGTCAACCCGGCAACACAGCTGGCGAAACTATGGACAGGCAGCGGGAACGGCAGCATCTGCATGCCGCGCCCGCAGCCGCAAAGGTCCGTCGTCTGTTGGAATTGCGGCAGCCCTGAACATTTCCGTCGGGACTGTCCGCACCGAGGGCCGAATACCCGTAATGTGCCAACGGGAAACGGCCGCAGCCGATGTCCATGAACGCTCGCTTAACGACGTCGGCTATCTGCCGAAAGAGCGAACGAACGGTCGCTAGCAGCGGCCTTGATCATGCAAAAGCTGGCTCTGCAAGCAGCAAGACAACCAAAGGAGACGCATTAGCTCCTTTTGCTCTCTCTCTGTTCGGAATGACATTCAGGACAGAGAAACAAATATCGCAGGTCGCATTTTGGGCAGAAACTACATCGCCCTTATAGACACGGGAGCTACACTCTCTCTCATCGGCGACTGTGTTTACGAGCACTGCCTGCAAAGACAAGTAGTTCTGCAGACTACTGAGGTCACCCTTCGTCTTGCTTCCAATGACGTCATTCCAGCACAATCTGCAGTTGTGCTGTGGCTCCGTTTCGATGGGAGACGGCGAAAGCAGCGCTTCGTCCACCTTCCTGGCCTGGCAGTGCCCGTTATCCTGGGCAGGGATTTCATCATTCGGCACAAGTTGGCGCTGGACCTGCCCAATGGAGGATACGTTTACCATGGCTCAACAGGGTTCTTCCCCTTCGCTACAGCAGCGGACGATTGCACAGCACAGCAAGCTGCAGCAGTCTCCACCGAACCGTCTGCACTCCCGACTGTCTTGGGGTCATTCCATGGTCCTGAGGAGGAGCGCCGTCAGCTTCAACAAGTATTGCGGCAGTACGACGGTATCTTTACGGAAAAACCCGGTAAGACGTCTCTGTTACAGCATAGCATAGACACGGGTAACGCTAGGCCCTGGCGTTGTAATCCAAGACCTTTGAGCGTACATAAGCGCGCTTTGTTAGACGCTGCTCTAGAAGAAATGCTCCAAACCGGTGCAGTTCAGAGATCCCAGAGCCCTTGGACGTTTCCTGTCGTCCTGGCTCCGAAACGTGATGGTACGGCAAGGTTATGCGTCGACTATCGTCGACTTAACGCAGTAACTGTAATGGACTTTTATCCTTTCCCGTCCATCGAATCAATCATGTATTCCCTGGACAACGCTGCGGTGTTTTCAACGCTTGATTGTAGCAGAGGGTTCTTGCAGAGCCAAGTTGCCCAAGAGGATGTCCCGAAGACAGCCTTTACCTGTCATACACTCTTAACTCGGTACCCTTTAGTAAAGGGTAAAAAATCGCAATATTTTACCCTCTATTTCAGAAGTTACCAAGTACCCTCTGAGCAGTACCTTTTATAAAAGTTACAAGGAAACCCACTAATTAGAGGTTACGACCTTCAATCCAGCACCTGCCCATAAAGGTTACGCCAACGTGCGGCTTTTTATACAGGATGTTCATTTTTATTCGCAACAGAGTATCGCTCATTTGGCAGGTGAGTTATGTGAATCTTTGCTAATTAATCGATCCGTAGTTACAAACACATGCGTCAGGAAATGTCGGAAATGTTTGTAACTACGGATGGGTTAATTTGCGAAAATTAACATAACCCACCTGTCAAATGAGCGCTGCTATGATGCGAATAAAAACAAACACCCTGTGTGTGGGATATGGACAGACATTTACAGAACACACCAATATACCAAAATGCACCAGCAGAAAAGGAGATCTTGCATATATGTATATTACAAAAACAGAAGTCTATCTAGAGGTGACACATTGTGCACAAGTGCGATTCTGATGTGAGGAGAAACCATGGTCGCTTTACCAAAGGTATGTGGAAAAAAGAACTATCTTCTAAGTGAGAAGCAATGCATAAAAGTGCGAGGAAGCCAGTGAGTCAAAACAACTGACCTATGTTTCCTAAGCTGAACAGACCCAACGAAATGGAGAATTGCAGAAGAAAAAAATTTTATTCCACATTCGTGTTGCAGAGGCGAGCGCAAAGGGCAATACAGTATTACATAAAACGCACACAACCTTGAGGAATATGAGTGTACAGTAACGCAGGAGACACCACATAACTGCGTTATCAGCGTTGGAGGCGCTCTGGGACGAGTTTGTGAGGTACTGCATTGCGCTGGTGACGGTATGTGAACCTGCATGTGGGATCCTGGGTACAAAAGTTTGGGCAATGAGAGTAACATTTACGGAACCATTCAAATCCGTACAAAGCACAAGGTACACTGAGAGAGCAGCATAAATGCGGGAAGGCGTTCACTCCGCGATTTACTCTTAGAATATCGTAAGAATACAACAAGTATGAAGCTGCGAATTATATATCTCGATGCATATATCCGCAGCTCGCAAAATGCACGCCGGTGTATTGACTTGGCGACCAAGTAAGAGCAGGAAAGTAGCAAGCGTAAGTGGCGTTCATATGCAGGATCGCAAAACGCTTGCCATAATCACAACAAACATGCGCTAAGAGCTCTTGCTATCAAAATAACGCACGTACCTAGCACAAAATGTACACTTACCCAGTGTATGAAGTGTGTGAATTAGGGCTGCGGTGGATGACGTTCGTTTTCGGTTATATATTCTTTGCAGTCTTCGCACTCACTACACTTTCCCTTGAGAACACCGAAAATATCCTTGTTTGCTAGCGACATCTAGCTTTTCCGTTGTTCCTGACGATACTATGATAAGCGCGAGGAAAACCACTGATTAAAACAGATTACACTTGTTAACGGACGGACGACGAGCGTTAAGCGTTTCAAGGAAACCGCTCTCAGTGTGGATAGACCTAGACCAGGCCCAGCTACGCAGCGAAATCGGAAATCTTGGTGGTTGCGGCATTGACAATGGTTTTCCACCCTTTAGAAAGAAACATTCTAACAGTATTCCAGACTGCGAACTTATAATCTGTGTTCATACAGCATTGATAACATGTAGTCGACGTTTAGATGACGCTGAAACAGATAAAAAATAACAGCGTAGATTCGCAACAGAAGGAAAACAAACGATAAGAAATTAACAAAGAAATTATCGTTGGAGATTTCGCTTAGAAGTTACAGTGTCGGAGTAGAGGGAACATTTATAAGTTACAACAAGCTGTTTTTGTTTTTTCCGAGATGTAACTTCTATTCGTGTTGTAAAGACATGACTTTGGTCGCTTTTAACCTCTAAATATACGTTACAGTGGTGTAACCTATAAGAAATCTCGAAATCTACGTCTATATAGAAGTTACATGTTTCTAAATGTTACAATAAAAGGTACGGGTTTAAGAGTGTAGGGGTCTGTTCGAGTCCGTACGGATGCCTTTCGGTCTGTCTAACTCACCAGCCAGTTTCCAGCGGTTGATGGACACTGTATTAGGAGATGCGAAGTACAATTTCGCGACGGCGTACATGGATGATGTCGCAGTGTTTTCCAGAAGTTTTCAGGAATACTTGGAACACCTGTCAATCGTCCTTGCAAGGATGAAGCAGGCGGGGCTAACCATTAACCCCCGCAAGGTACAGCTGGCATCCCCTAGGATCAGCCTTCTCGGCTTCGTGGTGGACGGAGTCACCATCAGTCCTAGCGATGACAAACTAAAGGCGATCATGGAGTTTCCGGTTCCCGGTAACGTAAAAGCCTTGCAGCGTTTTCTAGGTATGGTTGGTTTTTACCGGCAATTCATTCCTAATTGTGCTGAGTTAGCGCAGCCGCTTAACCAGTTGTTGCGCAAAGACACACGCTGGCATTGGGGAGAACAGCAGGAACAATCCTTCCGAGCTCTATCTCATGCAATCGCTAATACGGCGAGGCTATATTTGCCCGACCTAAATAAACCGTTTGTTGTGCAAACAGATGCTAGCGATTATGGCGTTGGCGCAGTCTCTTGCAGGAGCATGACGCTATTCTCTGTCCAGTGGCTTTTGCAAGTTGCACGCTGAATCCGGCAGAACGGAACTATTCCGTCACGGAAAAGGAGTGCCTGGCGATCATCTTCGCTCTCAGGAAGTTTGATCACTACCTGGATGGCAGCACTTTCACCGTCCAGACTGACCACCAGACACTCTCATGGCTGCAGCGGCTCCACAACCCAGCTGGACGTCTCGCCAGGTGGGCCCTGAAGCTACAAGGCTACTCCTTCAATGTGGAGTACAGGCGGGGGCTCCACGAACGTGGTAGCGGACGCGCTATCCCGTGCGCCTCTACCGGAGGGGGAAGAGGTAGGCACCGAGGCGCCTCCTCAACTCCTGGCAGCAGCACAAGTGGCACGGGACGGATCCTAGTCCTGGGGTACGGTCGTGAGCAGAGAGCAGCTCCTAGACGCTCAGAGAGCGGACGGCCTTTGTCAGCGGGTGTCTCAATGGTTAGCTGAACAGGTCTCGGCAGACACCGGAACGACTCCTATGTCCTGGGCGAGGATGGCATCCTTTTCAGGTACATACCCCAGGCGGATGATGACGACGGTACATGCCCATTCAGAGTCGTGGTGCCACGGAAGCTGCGTAAGTCTTTCATACGTTACTTTCATGACTCGGCTTTGGCAGGTCACAGCAGTGGCAGGAAAACTTATGAAAAGTTATGTCGTGTTGCGACATGACCAGGAATGAGGCAGGACGTAACTAAGTATGTTCGTACTTGTCCGATATGCCAGAGAGCAAAACCTCGTGGTGGTTTACCCCCCGGGCGCTTACAGCCGGTTCAGAGCAATAGGCCCTGGCAGATAGTTGCTTGTGATGTGATGGGACCTTTTTCTCGTAGTCCTAGAGGTAACCAGTACCTGTTTGTGGTTACTGATCATTTCACAAAGTGGGTTGAGCTGTTTCCTCTCAGGACGCTGACTTTCCAAAGCGTATGGGAACGACTACTCGACACCTTTTGCCGGTTCGGGTTTCCCGCTCAGCTGATCACTGACAACGCAACCTACTTTACACGTAAGGTGTTCTCAGATTCTCGCTGTCTTAGGCATTCAGCACAAGAAGACTTTCCCGTATCACCCTCAGGCTAATATTACCGAACGTGTTAGTCGGAACCCGAAGATGATGTTGGTTGGTTTTACTAGTCAGCACCACCGTGATTGGGATCTTCGCCTGACTGAGCTGGCATTCGCTACACGGACGACGGTCAACAGATCTACAGGCTTCACCCCGGCGTTCCTGAACTTGGGACGAGAGGCTCCTTTTCCAGTAGAGAATGCTCTGGGCCTCCGGGATGGCAGTACCCAGTCTCCTTATTCAAGGTACGCTGACCTCCAGAGCCGACTGGACGTCGCAGCTCGGACGGCTCGGGAGAACTTGGACGTCGCAAGGTTGGACCAGGCTCGCCAGTACAACCGTGGACGACGGAATCTCACCTACAGCGTCGGTGACCTTGTCCTTCGACGGACTCACCCACTTAGTGATGCGTCACGCGGCTTTGCAGCTTCGCTCGGAGATAGGTGGGACGGCCCCTTCGAGGTAAGTGCGTGCTTCTCCGGCCTCACTTACAGGCTTCGTCACTGCGACACCGGCGAAGAAACTGGGCCAGTACACATCTCGGATCTGAAAGCTTACCACCTTCGGGACCCCGACGGAGAGGAGACCGATCATCAGCCGTCTCCTCCCCAGGACCTGGACCAGGATTCCGCTTCCGGACCAGCACCCAGTCGCTACAGTTTGCGTCCCTGCAGGCGGCGCACGTAGCTTCCACTATCCTAGTCGCTAAATCCTAGTGCTCTTGTGTAGTTGGTCTTTCTTAGTGTGATTTCTGGTTTGCAGTCTTCAGCTATAATCTTCTGGGGGAGAGCCTTTTCAGATTCTCACGGTTTGAAATTGCTTTCTCGCCGGATTCCCCTTTTCTTCCCCGGCAGACTACGATGCCTCCCCGTGGGAAGTACTACAGCAGGAGGGCTCCCCCTCCGACACGGTCCTCGCCCAAAGGAGGTGGACCCTCATGCCGGTCCCGTTCCCCGCTCGGAGCCACTTCGGGGACGTCCACGAGGCGTCCGCGGCCACTGATCAAAGAGCCGCCTTGCCGAGAGCCACAGGCCTATAGGGGCTTTACGTACAACTCCTTTGCTCTTCCCCATCCTCTCTCTCCCAACTTTTTCCTAGCCTCTCTCCTTATGATTTCTATGGGCCGATCAGAACTGTGTGTGTGTGTGCACGCGTGTGTGTGTGTGTGCGTGCATGTGCGTGCGCACGCACTTATTAGTGAAACGAGCTGATAATCGAAAACAGAACATCACCGCTCAACACGGCCGCCATTACGCCCAGTCATGCAGTTATCGCTGCTGATTTCAGGAGAGAGCTGCTCACACGGCTTTTCGGCGAGGGTTCAAAAGAAATGCAACAGAAGCACCATAGTGGTAAAGACGTAGGTCTAGAAGCGGCAAGAGTGAGTTACGATGGGTTGTAAGATATGCCACGGAGTACTTTCCCACATGAGCTGTCCCATATGATAACAAGGATACTAATGAATTGGAGCTCCCCTCCTGTGGAAAGGCGCAAGTAAACGACAACAACAACTTTATTTTGGCTTTGGAGATTGGGGAGGTTCATCGCCACATGCGATACTCTATCCCATTGCTGGTGGGAATGTGGGGAATAAAATAACGAGCCCCTTCACAATAACGATCGAAGTCCGATGGTGTCCAGAAATGTCAGAAGAGCTTTGAGAGCAGAGCCTTGCTGGGCTGGATTAGGCCAGGGACCAAGCAGTTTCGATAGGGAGAAGGGGCGAGAGTCCAGCTGACGAAGAGACTCGGAGAGTGTGGTTCGGGAAGGTTGGTAGTGGGAGCAATGAAGAAGAATATGCTCCAGATCCTCAAGCACACCACAGTGGCAGCAGGTGAGAGAGTCAACTTGTCTCAAGCGGTAGCGCCACTGAGCTGTAAAGGCCACATCGAGGCGCATTCGGTGGATTAATGCAGCATCGTGACGAGAGGTGTTCCGTGGCATGCGGAAAGCGAGCGTTGGATCAACTCTGCTCAACATAGAGGGGGGAAGAATGTCGGTTGTCCATTCGCGGGAAGCCAGGGGTGTCACTAGGCGTCGGAGAATTGAACGGCGGTCTCCTCTCAGCAGAACAATACTGGTCCGTTTCCGATACGAGAGTGCTGCTTCTGCGGCGCTGTCGGCCTGCTCGTTCCCGACGACACCAAAATGGGCTGGAACCCACGGGAGAACTAGCCTGTGGCCTGCTGCGTAGATAGTGTGGTAAGCCATTAACACATCTGTGACGAGGGGTGCGGATGGGCCTCGTATGCCGGAATTTTCAATTGTTTGAAGTGCAGATTTGAAGTCTGTGAAGACTGCCCATTCCCGCGGTGTAAAATCAGCGATATGTTGTAGAAAGAAAAGGATGGCATAGAGTTCCGCAGCTGTGGAGGAGGTTGGATGTGAAAGCCGTCTTCTGTGCACTACGCCTTCACTAGGCGCAAGTAAACAGATCCGGCAGTGACGATGACAAAAACTACAGTGGATGAAAAATAAAAGATTGACACTGCGACACTCTTTGAGATTCAATGAGGACAACTGGCGAACACGAAGCAACAGCACAAGTCCGTTGTCGTCCCTCGATCTAAAGGAATGTCACCGTGTCTCCTGTCTCGATTATCACCAGCTCGCTTACGTCGCACTTTTATGTCGAGAATGCAATGTTTCAGTCGTCGAGAATTCCAAACAGTGGCAAGAAGCGAATCCGCACCTCATGGTTATTGGTCAAGTGCGCTGTACCATTACGCTGCAGTGGCACTGCTTATATACAGGGTGTTACCCTATAAAAGTATACCCGTGCTGCCATGCCGTACTCGCCAATTACTCAACGCAGGTGGCACATTGTGCGATCTTCATATAGAGCGCATAAGGACATTTAATGTTGGCAAATTTCCAAGTAATTGAGCGCCGCAGCACGAAGATATAACTCAAAACGTGCAATTCCCGTAGTCAAAACAATCAAGACGGCGGCGTTGAGACGAGCACTTGACATGCTGCTCCCCAGACGACGACGTGTCGCATATCCTGTCAGTCAGATGGAACTTAGTTTTCATTTCCCTTTCGTGTAACTGTCGTATTTTGCTCAGAAGTAAGCAACGTGAGTAACGACAAATGCCGACGTACTCGGCAGACGACACCCAAAAGGGATGTCGTCTGCATACTGAGAGGCGCCATCTTAGCCGTTTTGACTACTGGAACCTCACTGTTTTGCGCTATAACTTTGCGTTACGGTGCTCAATCATTTCGATATTTACCATGATGGAATGTCCTTATGAGTTTTACACGTAGGCAGCACATTGCACCGCCTGCATTGAATAATTGGGGAGCACGTCTTGCCGGCGCGTGCAGACTTTTATAGGGTAACACCCTGTACATACAGTCGGGATAGCAGACGCGGAATCCTGATAACAAGGACGTTATATTGTGTGGTACCCGTGTGGCACGTGAGTGGGGATCAGGCTCATCGGTCGCATGTGCGACGCTAGGGCCTTGCTAAGGCGCGTCAGTCGAGATGCTTATTTAACTCTTTTCTTACCGCCGCAAAAAATGGCCATTTTTGGGTTCTTTGACAAATATATTTTTATAGCTGACAATATCACTTCCAAAATATGTTGCTATAGGAAGATGTAGCCAAATTAATGCCCTATCGAATGATGTAGGTTTCAGAAACAAATATATTCATGTATTTCCAAAATGAATTTTGGAACACAAAAATGGCGCAAACAGCAGAAACCTCATGAAGATAGGCCTGTAACTTAAAAAAAAAAAAGAAAGATATGATGCAAGTTATACCAAGTCAACGACAGCGACAGAGCTGTTTGTTTGAGCTCGAACATAATAAGGTCACCGCCACAGCCAACGCGACAATCCGATATTACCGATCTGCGTCTTGCAACTTTATTCTCTTCTTCTTCGCTTCGTTTCTTCTCTTCTGTGTTTCGGCGATGCGACGTGGGAACATCTTCGCGAAATTGAGACCTTAACAGCTGTCGCTGTAAAATATATATAAATACACATGAGGTGTGGGAAATAACGTCAGCACTCATGTTGGACCAAGAAGTTCACGAATTGTGGAAAATAATGTTAACACTTATGTTGTTTGTGTAACTGAGTGACAGAGTTCATTGAAGGAGTAAAACAGAAATGAACATCATAAGACGTGTACATACATAATTTCTGCAGGAAACATTAGTTTCTAGCTCAACTTCCCCTGTTCTTGTACCACATTTTGCTATTTCACCGCTTTTCAATTACTTTTGACAGAGGAAGGAGAGCAATAGTCAGGTTATACATGTCCAGACATTCAGGACAAAAATCTGATTATCTAACACGTTCAGAGTCGTCATTTGCATTCTAATAAACGAAATCTAACCCAAATATGCTTCAAATGCGAGTATTGCGCATTTGCCAAAGAGGTACGCCTCGAGAACGCGAAGCTGCGACCAAGATAAAATCTTCACACTGCCTCCTTGGCGCAGATCCAGCTTCATAAATCATCGCCACGACGAAAAGTTAAAAGTGTAAACGAAACTCATCCAGTGGAGTTTTTAGTATCCACCAAATGCCACCACCTGTCCATATCTGCTTTGGAGGCCGAGTGGCGCCGCTCGAAAACCGTCGATCACCGGTGATCCAGGCTCTATGGGCGTGGTAAGGAACGTGTTAAGCGCTGAGCATGGCTTGGCTGTGGACTTTTGTGGTCCTGCTGCTCGGCACCGACGGAACCTTTGACATGTAAGGAATAAGCATTGTTTGTTTTTGAGTTCGAGGTTTTTTATTGTCTTTTTTTTATTTACTGACACATTGCTCGTACACTGATGAAATGTGTGACTGCGAGGCCGCAGCCTGAAAGCCTGAGGTTCATTATCATTCGTTATTTGTTAGCTGTTGCTGTGGTTTGCGTTCTTCGGGGTTACTACCAGGGATTTGTGGGCCATGAATCCCACAAAACTGGCGCCCAACAGGGGTGTCTTCTACCCGTCTTACCATTTCCCCAAATGGCACAGCATGTACTGTAGGTATTTTGTGTATCTTTTTTATCATTATTTGCTTTTTTTTCTTTTCTCATTCTGCCGCTGTCTTCGTTGCAGCGCAGGTTCTTGTGACGGTGATGCCTCCCAAGAAGGCCAACCACGACAGTGACGAGGACTTGTTTCGACAGATGGCATCCCTCTGTACGTTACGGACGTAGCAGATTGGTAACAGCACGTCCAGACGCGCCGCTGCGCCTGAACTTGCCGATACCGACATTTTCGAGTACAGCGACTCCATGTCAGCGGAAGACTTCCTCATTGACTTGGATGCTTGCCAAACGGCCGTTGGAGTCACCGACGACGACGACCTGCGTCGAGTTCTGCCGCAGCACTGCTCACCTGCTTCGAAGCTCAGCTGCTTCGTGGAGTAGGACCCAGCCCTATTTCTCTCTATGAGAGTATTTAAGCAGCGGTTTCAGGAAGAGATTCTTCTCCAAGACTATGTAATTCGTATGCGCGAAGAGCTTGCAGGTCAAACGCAGCATAGCGAGGAGAGCCTTCTAGAATACATTCGGGCTATTCAGGAGCTATACCGCAGAGCTGAACCGCTCGCGAAAGAAAGCGGGAAGGTAGCCCATACTATCCACCAATGCCACCCTCGTTTTAAGCCTTACTTGTGTGGCTCACCATTGTGGTGCACCATTCAAGCCGACCTCATAGCTGAATTGCGCAACCGCCCACCACCTAGACCGAAGGAAACTCTTGAGCCTAGTTGTGAATGGGACGGACCTGTACAAACACTGCAGCAGCACCGCTGGCCTGCAGGACTGAGTAGCGGAACGTCAGCAGAGCCTTCGTACCGCGCACTGGGCTCATTTCCGTAACAGCACAGGAACCGGGTGACCTGAGGAAACTTCAGGCGCAAGACCGACTGATAACGAGCTTCGCCGAACGTCGGAATACCAGAATCACGTCCGGTCGAGGGAACAACCCCTCTGAGCTCGAATGAACTACACGTCGGAAGACCACGTTCCTACGGATGCAGCGCGCGCGAATAGAACATCTCGGTACGTACGACCAGGTACGACCTAAAGCTCGCCTCTGATGCGGTTGTACATGCCGGTGGCGTGGTACGCCTTACCTTGACCACCAATGGAGATCGGGTCAGACAACGTTTTGCCTACCTTCCTGCGCTGAGAGGAGCAATAATCCTGGGACGCGACTTCATTGTCCTCCCTGCACTTACGTCGCCTTCTACCCATTCCTGGAGTGGACAACGCCTCGTACGGACCGACGCAAGACTGGTGAGGGAACTCAGGAAGTCTGCCCAAGGGGAAACCAGGAACCGACTGACAACAATAATGACCCGACGCAGAAAGCCTCCGGAGTACTTCATGGCGCTGGACCATCACCCGTTGGAGACATGACCTACTACTATACTAGAGACCTGGACATCCGCAATGCTGCCAGCACCGGTGTAGTAGTTCTGGCAATCGCCGCTTGGCTATGGGATTTGGCGCTAGCTCGCACTATTCGTTACGACGTGACTTGTCGAAACCGCGGCGATGTATGGTAGGCTGTGTTGACAACGACGAAGCAGCATAAGAGAGATAATAGCGCGTGCTTAGCAACAGCCCGTGTATCCCTGCGTAGCAGACTAAAGGCGGTGGCAAGGGTGCTTCCCTCTCCCCAATAATGCTATGTGGCGCTTGCGGCAGTCACTAACGTAACTAACCCGTGACCCGTCTCTCCCATAGGGGATCGCCAGCTGTCCAGGTCTCTAGTATAGAGTAGGTCGTGGTTGGAGATCATCATGGAACAGAATACCAAACAGCTGTAGTTGCAATTGCTGCCTTGCGCGGTTAGAGGCAAACTTGCCTTGACAGCGTGGACAATTGTACAGTCGCATTCTGGGGACTCAGACTTCTGAGGTTATATCTTATTTCAACGCAAAGTGTCTGAGCACAGAGGTGACATTCGTTTCCAGAACATTGACAGTGTAACTTTATTGCACCTTTACTGCAGCCCTCAGAATATCCCAGTGCTTCTGTTTTTCTCAAGCCAGCACCAGCAGTACCTCAAAACAACAACAACAACAACAATAGATGATGACGATGAGATGGGGAGTTTCACCGCGGTTGTGCGGTCCATTGCACGTGCAACATTATATGAAGACGATGAAGGAAGGATGAAAATACGAGAAGGAATTAAAGCGTCTGGAGCAATTCAGTGGACGACAGGAAGTCCACGAACAGGTGAAGAACCCGACGATGGAGCCCAGGATCTTCATATGGGCCAATGTGTGCAGCTAAATTGAGCGGTCTTTCGCTGATATACGGGCAAGCCCGTCCCACAGTATCCGACACAAAAAAACTGCGCAGAGACAGGACGTGAGTAGACAACTAACAACTGCGGTTTATGGGGAAGAAATGAAAACTAGTTAGTGGTTGACATACTGGATCCCGTGGGAAAGAGGGTTAATGGAACGCATGCTCACACTGTTATCACCTATTATGAATTTGAATAGCTTTGAAGATTTCACTGGCCCTTTTACCTCGATATCGTCCTAACACACGCGTGTCTTCAAGCAGAGGACGCCATCCGCAATCACGGCAATGCTCCCCGTGTGTGTTACAGGACGATGTGTTAATGACAGACTCCGGGAACACGCCAGGTCACTCACTACACACACGGGGAGCAACCTAGCCATTCATTGCCGTGATTGCGGATGCCGTCCTCTGCTTGAAGACATACGTGTGTTAGGACGATATCGAGATTTAAGGGCCATGGAAGCTTTCGAAGCTATTCAAATTCATAATAGAGCTGATAACAGTGTGAGCATGCCTGCCATTAACCTCCTTTCCCACGAGATCCGGTATGTCAACCACTAACTAGTTTTCATTCCTTCCCAATAAACCGCAGTTGTTAGTCAGCGCTTCGTTTGTCTACTCACGTCCTGTCTCTGCGCTGTTTTTTGTGTCAGTATGTACCAACTCGCCCACACGGTTGCTTTGCCACAGTATCCGCCTTTGCAGGCGGACACCGCAGGTGGAACAGAGGCTTGTGTCACAGCATCTGATCATGCACTTGAATTGTGAGGTGAAAGCCACATTGAAGCGGAGTATATGCAGGAGGGAGGTAAAATGGCCTAATAATGGGCAGGGAAAGAGAACGACAAATTTGGGTCTACCGAATACGTGAGGCTACTTCCATCTCAAATCGAACAACCCGGTGCATTTGATGTATCGAATGAACGGGAAAAACTATATGTTGAAGCCATTGGTGAGTTGGGAGAAATAAACGCTTTCGGAATTCGCAGCGCTGCGTGGTTCGGGAAATAGGAGAGGAGGAAACTGCGTCTCAGAAGATGATGTTGTCGTGCGCAGGTTTGAGTGTCTAATGCAAGGGTATTTCTTGTCGCATTATAGTGATTGATTTCTGCTGTGCCTTTAGACTACCTAAGGTACAAGAGGCTCCTGCGTTGGCAGTGCTGTGTCGTTTTTTGTTTTTCCGGAAAAAATTATAAAAGTTGACTCAGAGCTCCAAAAAGCACCATATTCAGTGCAACTGTCCAGACGATGTATAAAACGGATAAGATTGAGCTTTATGTCATTTAATGTCCCATTCATGGGGCTATCGAGTGGTATATTATTTGTTGCTCTACTCTATCAGGAACGTAAGCGATACCTTTTTAAGTAGCACCACACCTCCGAAAAAAATCACGTATTTCGGAAGCCTTTATCTAGAAAACCCCACAAAAACTTTCCTAGAAAATTTGATATGTCGTATATAGTCCCTTAGACTACATACAGAAGAAACATTAAAGGTCGGACTTGATCGGTATGCTCACTGTGAATTCTTTGCCGGCCCTATACGAGGAGCCCTATCAGGCGCTGGCTCCGCCCTCTGCTGGGGCAAAATCGACTTGAACTTTCGAAACTTTCCTTGAAAAACCGAAACTTTCAGCTTATATCTTTACATGAAAACTAACTGATATCATTTGAAGCCATTCTGAGCGTTTGAGTTCATAACAGTGTTATAATCGCTGAATGTAGATTGTGAAGCAACCAGATGCGCTCGCATTTTTCATCGGACGTCACACATGCATTGCAAGTGCAGAGCCCGTGAGGGAGAGGATGCTTTTGCATGTTTCAAAGATGTATATTTGCTCCCGGTGGTCATATAGAACCTACTGTTCACATTATATCCGAAGATGACTTCCAGCATTCTCTAAACCTTTCCTTTCGTATACGGTCCCATGACTCGGGACTGCGGAAACCTCACAGAGGAAGGTGTCGCTCTGTTTTGCGCAAGCACTCAAGGCTAATTCATGGTGCCTTTTATGAAGCTTGTCGAAACGGCCCGACTGGCGCCACTGACCAACACCCATGGTCTTCAGTGCGACATGCTGCGACCATGGGGAGGTCCTAATCGCATTAACTCCTGGGAGACAGCTTGCGCGCCAAGTTTCGCATCATCATCCTCGGCTACAGAAGAGCACTGAGGCCCTTTATACACCGCGTGAAAACATCTGCATTACTGCACTGTGTCGTCCGTGGCATCACACCCACCTCGCGTCCAGTGAAAAATGCGAGCACATCTGGTTGCTGCACAAACTACATAACTGACTATAACGCTGTTATAAACGCAAACGCTCAGAACGGCTTCAAATGAAAGCAATTAGTTTTCATGAGAAGAATTTTATTTTTAATTCTGTGTTAGCGCCGCTAAACAACTGTGGCTATGAGCGGCATACACATGTGGATAAATTGAGAGAGAACAGCAGGAAGGAGTGGGGGAACAGGGGTTTAGTATACGTCCTGGGCCGACTTCAGGGGGAACTGTGCCGATATTCACCTGGAAAGCCGTGAAGACAAGAGTTGAAAGTCCGTGTGAAAAAAAAATCGATTTTGCCACATGCGGGAGACGGTGCCACCGCTTAATTACCCTCCGCGTATCGGGCCGACAAAAAAATTCACAGTGCGCCTACCCGTCAAGTCCGAATTTTAGTTTTTCTTCTGTGTGTAGTCTAAGGGTCTGTCTACGATATATCAAATTTTCGAGGCAAGTTTTTGGTGTGCTTTTTTAGATAAAGGCTTCCGAAATTCGTCATTTTTCGGAGGTATGGTGCAACTTAAAGAGCTATCGCTTACGTGCCTGGTGCAGTAGAGCAAGAAATTATATATTATTCGATGGCCCTATCAATTATTAATTAAATGGCATAAAGCTCAATCTTATCCATCTTGCACATGGCGCGGAAAGTTGCACTGAATATGGTGCTTTTGGGCGCTCTGTGTCAACTTTGATAATTTTTTTTTAGATAAATAAAAAACGACAGAGCACTGCCAACGCAGGAGCCACTTGTGCCCTAGATGGTCTGCGACAAGAAATAGCCTTGCAGGGGACGGTCAAACCGGCGTGCGACGACATTGGATTCTGACAGGCAGTTTTTTCCTCCCCTCCTATTTCGCAAACCACGCAGTGCAGAGAATTTCGAAAGCGTTTATTTCTACGAACTCACCAATGGCTTCAACATATATTTTCCCCCGTTCATTCTAGACATCAAATGTACCGGCTTGTTCGATTTGACATGGAACTAGCCCACAGCGAAATAAGTACCGCTAGGAATGGGACCAATCTTTCCCCAGGATTTCATTTGAGCCTCATGAACAGGATAACGGCAATTAATCGGCTTTATTCGAGAGATAAATATGTGCAAGATAGGGCAACAGGCGAGCGGACGCCTCTCCTACAGGACTGCGTCTCATTGGAGCGGCCACAGCGAAATAAGTACCGCTAAGAATGGGACTAATATTTCCCCAGAATTTCATTTGAGCCTCATGAACAAGATAACAGCAATTAATCGGCTTTATTCGAGAGATAAATATGTGCCAGATAGGGCAACAGCCGAACGGGCGCCTCTCCTACAGGATTGCATCTGATTGGAGCGGCCATAGCAAAATAAGTACCGCTAGGAATGGGACTAATATTTCCGCGCCTCTGCTACAGGACTGCGTCTTCTTCGAGAGGCCACAGCGAAACCCACTCAGAATTTCACGAATGTCTCCCTAGAAGCTCATTTGGGCCTGCTGAACAGGATAAGGACAATTAATCGACTTTAGTCAATGGATAAATATGTGTAAGATAAGGCAACAAGTAAGTAAGGGCAACAGGCGAGCGGGTGCCTCTCCTATAGGGCTGCGTCTGCTTGGCCGGACATTGGAACTCATTTGGCTGACCAAGATAGTTGGCTGTCAACTAAGCGCCGAGTAATTGCCAACCGTTGGCCATCGGCCACTTTCAATTGGGAATAGTATCTATTGGGTGTTCGTCTTTGCTCTGCGTGGTAATAGAGCTGAAAGCGAATCTGTCTCGGACGACACGAACAGATGAAAAATGGGGTGGCGGGACACTCAGGGCGAAATTTCAGGGGGTGGGGGCGACCGCCCTCCCTGTCCCCACCTTCCGACGCCCGTGACCCTCGTTCATTGGCACAGCCGTCCCGAGGCGAGCTTCCCCCTGGGAACGATAACGCGATTGCACCGTGGATAACATATATTACAAAGGAAGGAAGTTGCCTCAGGACAGAAGCCGCCGATATTTCGAACAGAGACTGTTCTTTTTCTGGGTACCGTCCTCATCATTGGCATGGTATTTAAAGGGTTAGGTGTGACGTGTTTAAAGGTTCATGCGAATTGTGGGTCAACAGCCCGGAGGGAAGAAAGGTTCCGTACGGGCTTCTACGGCCGGAGTGAATGGCTGCTTTGTGTGGAGGGGATTATGTGAACGTAGTGATCTAGGCTACAGACCGGTTACAGAAAAATGGAAGGTTCACGAACACGTGGACGAAACGGGACAAGCTGAAAACTGACAGGCAAGAATTGGCAAGCATAGCGAAAGATAAGGAGGTTAGTGGTTACGTGGGAAAAATTCCAGAACGAGCAAAGTTTTTTTTTATATATATTTGTAATACAAAGTTGTGGCATGCAATAAAGAAAGCAGAAAGCAGTCGCCATGCAGAACATAACAGATGATAATGGAGATTTTATTTGTGAAGTGGTTCTAGGGTGCCTTGTGATTTGTTGATACACGACGGGTGAAGAGCGTTGAACTTGTATATGAGATAAGACTCCCTACCACGTCTGTCACGTATGGATCTAAACCCGGGTTCTAGAATATATAGTTTAATGTTGTCAAAATTGTGACCAGGAACGTTAATGTGTTCGGCGACTGCTTTGGGGAGTTTGTTGGACGTGTCGGTTCTGTGTCCGGTAAGGCGGTTGTTCATTTGTTGGCCGGTTTCACCAATGTATTGCATAGAGCAGTCGCCGCAATCAATGCAGTATATGTCATTGGAGCTTGTGCACGTGAATGCGTGGTTAACGGGGTGGGTGTAATTGCTCGCAGTGCTTTTGATGGAGTTAGCGTGTTGAACGTGCTTGCATGTTTTGCAGCGCGGGAGTTTGCGGGGCCGTGTTCCCGTGTACGGTGTGCTCGTTTTGCTGATTTTGGCATTGACCAAGGAGTCTGCTAGGTTTTTTGCGCGTCGGTATGTCACCTGTATGGGATGGGTGAATATATTGCTAAGTCGGTCACTGCTTTGGAGGAGGGGCTCGTGCTTCTGTAGAATAGCTTTGATGTTTGGAAGTGCGTTGGAATATCTTGTGATGAAGCTTATTTGGCACGCGTCAGGATTTTTTCGGTTTTTCAGAACCTCGTTTCGATCGAGTGTGAGTGCCTTGCGACGGAATTCGGTTAGGAGGGAGTCTGGATAATCCCTTTGGGCAAGTGTACTGCAGAGTTCGTCAAGCTTCTCAGCGTAATCTGTGTCGACTGAACAAACTCTGCATAGTCTTACACTCTGCCCATTAGGAATTCCAACCTTACTGTGACGCGGGTGGTGACTCTTGAAGCGAAGGCATTGTTGTTTGTCAGTTGGCTTTTTGTACAGGGTTGTGATGAGGTTGCCGTTGTCTAGTGATATTGTGGTGTCGAGGAAGTTACTTAAGTGAGTTGACTGTTGTGATGTGAACTTTATGTTGCTATGCGCGGTGTTCAGTAGATCTATGAACTTTTGAAATTCATGTTCCCCGTGTTCCCATATTATCAGTATATCATCGATGTATCGAAGGTACACCGTGGGTTTCAATGAGAGGGCGCTGAGAACTTTGTTTTCTAAGAACCCCATGAAGATATTTGCGTATGTGGGTGCAACAGGTGTGCCCATACTTGTACCGTGTACTTGTAGGTAGTGTTCGCCATTGAACTCGAAGTAGTTCAGTTTAAGGACCAAGTCCATTAGAGCGAGTATGGTTTCCGTGTCCTTTCTGGTGTTTGTTGTAGAAAGGGTATTGCAGAGGGCTGTGATTCCGTCGTTGTGTGGGATGTTAGTATACAGTGATGTCACATCCAGCGTGGCTAGTATTGTGTTCCTACCAAATGTACGAGTGTTGTTTATATCTCTGATTATCCTGAGGAGGTGGGGTGTGTCTTGTACATGCGATGGTATATGATATCTCTTCCTATTACAAAGGCCATTTTGCAGGACAGAGATTGTCCTGGAGACAAAAACCGGGCAGGGGTGGAGATGCTGTCAGGACTTTTGGAGCTACAATTGGATAAGCAACAATCTGCTTCTGGAGCAGATATGGAGCAGGAAAAATGGCATTTTGGAACACATAATCAGAAATTTGTAGGAGGAACGCCTGCTACGCTCATTGGCTCCATGAAGATTTGAGATCCGCACATGTCATATTTATTTATTTATTTCAAGATACTACTGGCTCTTCTGGAGCCAGCATACTGCAATATACTGCATACTGCAATGCTCCAATATTCTGCAGGATATACAATGAATCATGGTAAGCTAAACATTTGTTTAATGTAAAGATAAATTATCACAGCGTACAAAATTTTGTTGACTAGCTAGCATGATTAGTTAAACGTACACACACTGATGAAGTATGGTTTCCTACTAGTACAAACTAGTACAAAACGAAACTTTTAGCACTGTCCGAAGGCAGTCACAATGCAAAATCAGACGGACGTTGTACTTTCAGCAGTGCCCGAGAAACATCAAACTGAGGATAATTGTACGAATCTGAGCACCACACATGCGTAACAGGTTATCCCTTTCCTTGTTCTGCAGGATACTGTCAATGCGCTGGGAGGAACTTTGGCAATTTTGATTTTGCGTCCTCCAGCAGAACACTTGCACACTCTACCTTCCTCATGTCTCGACTTGACACCTTGGCTGACAAGTGACTGGGCATTCAAAAGAAGTGCTTGGAGGGATGCCACCTGCGAATGAAGCCTAGATTTTTCTTGTACGAGTGCTCTCGTGCCCTCCCGGTCATTTTGGGTAGCCTCGGCAGTTTGCTTTCCCTGTTCTGTTTCACTTTCTTCTCGTTCCAGTCGTTCTTTGCATGCTTTGTAGGAATTTCTGACACTTTTGAAAAGTTGGTCAGTCAGGGACACCTTCGTAGCATCACTGTCATATCGTTTTAAGAACATTCTTGTATGTCAAAGTGCATGTATGCTTGTAATGTTCATTTACCTTCTGTGTTGCAGTGCGTGTTTACTTTCGCTGAAGCCCATTTCGCAATCTTAGTTTCTGTAGGGCAAGCAAGGACATGCCCTAACCAATCTGCCCAACAGGGGGACTTTGGCTCCATACTAGCGTCTTGCTTGAATGAAAATACGTGATTCCAGTAGGTGGTCACATCTGACGTGAACACGGAGTCTCGCACGCGAACAAATGCCATTGATCCGTTAGCGAGGAAACATCGTTAGCTGCAACAACTTCAGGTAGGAAACTGGCGACGAATCTCAGTGATTTCAAACATACACTACTTTTTGCGCTGGGAGTCACGCACTTCATATGGTACAATAGCTTACATTTCAGCGGAAGCCTCGCCAACAGTTGCTGAGCGCAAGCTAGATAAAATGCCCGTGCACGAGCACTGGAATTCTTTTTTTTTTTTTCGTTAGCTGTTTACGATGCGATCTCTCTCTCAGTGTCTAGTCCAAGTTCTGGTTTTGATCTCCAATGCTTTGATGAATCGACGTCAAGTTACAAAAGTTGAAAGCCAGACAAATATTCGTACGAACTCTCAAGGGGTAAACGTACGAGCACTTGCCTTGAAAGCATCAGCATCTCTTCATAGAGAACTTGTACAAGAGGCTCTCTAGCTTGGAATAGACCTCTACCCGAGAAACGTCATCATGACGTTGGCAGACAGACTGAAACCGAAACAAATCGGGAGGGGACGGCTGGGTTCCACGTATGGGCACTTGTTCGCTGCCTCCCATTGAAAGAAAAGTGCCGAAGGTCCCTTTCAGGGGGACCATCGTAATCCCCTCAAGACAGTGGCCTTCGGGCGCGACCTTGTTCGCCCCTAGCTTCGAGCCTAGTTCAACTCTACCAAATTGGTGGCGCTGTCGAACACTATGACGTCATTTGTTTACAAACAGGGAGAGGTCAATAGTGTTTCTAACTTTTGGAAAAGCGGTGCAACTTTTTTAAGAAAAAGTAGTTCTGCCTTGAAGGCCTTGCTTCCAAGGGCTCCTTCTATTCGTGTCTGACCTGTTGCAGGGGTTCTCGTTGCACATGGCTTTGTGAAGTATGCCTTTATAGCATCAAAAAGTTCCAGTATTCTCTCAATGGCTGGCAAAAGTGTGAGAGCCCACGACTACTCACGTGCCCGTAGAAACTATGCTGGGACAGACCTAGTTCCTGATGTAGCTTTATTATTTCAATTTCAATTCAATTCAACTCTATTGCAATGCAAGTCAGAGTTACATGGGGTGGCCAAAAAACAGCATCATGCTGTTTGACGAGGGCGCATCCCCCTGATTTAGTGCAGCAACAGCAAGCAATATATACTAATTGTGAACATCAATCTTAATCGTGAAAAATACTACAATGAAGCAAGGAAACGGAATATACATATATACATAACAGAAAATTAGACATCATCATAGACGAAATAAGAGACATCGTTAACCACTAGAACATAAACATGGCCCGTAGTGCGACAGCTGACATGGATTCAAGATCAATTCCCTTTTTTAAATAAGAATTCAACAGGTTTGCGATGTTATGGGGTAGCGACTGACCTCCGCATATTGTTCGCGTCCTTGGCACCTTCATATTCCTTGGGACCTTCTGATTCCATATTGAAGGATTAACGTATTATTATATTTTACAGCCCTAAGGTATGTTTTTAGCAGGAGGACATCGTAAATGTTTTGTACCTTCATAATTTTTAGGCCATCAAAAAGATCTGCTGTGTGATGATCGAAAGGAACGCTTGCAATGAATCTTACTTCCCTTTTCTGTAATAGATAAAGTTTAGTAATGTTAGTCATAGATGTCGTACCCCATACGAGGTGACAATAGGTAAGGTGAGACCGTATTAATGTATTGTAAAGAGTAACCTTTACGAAGTTCGGGAGTGCGTAACGGTAAGTAGACAGGATGCCAATGGCTTTCGCAATTTTGTTTTGAAGATACGTCAAGTGACAATCTCAAGTAATTATCTGAACATACTACCCCTAGGATTTTAATCGATCTTACAATTTCAATGGACTTGTTACCTAACATGATGTTAAAGGGAATGGATACAGGTTTATTACGTGTCCTATATAGCACTGCCTTTGTTTTGTTCATGTTAATAGATATTCTATTATGCTCTGACCATATCCCGATCGCAGAAAGAGCCATGTTTGCATGCGTTACAGCGTCACTAATCGTGCTACCAGAAACAAATACGCTAGTATCATCAGCGTAGATGAAAAATTTAGCTACTAGAGTTGTATTTACAATGTCGTTTATGTAACTGGTGAAGAGTAATGGACCTAAGATGCTCCCTAGATTAGATAGAAGATTATGGCAGCATTTCTCGCTGCAAACTTGTAAATGTCATTTACAGATGTGTCTACATTGTCGAAAGACGTGTCCAGTCCAGCAGCCGATCCATTATGTACCTTGTGCAAGATGCATGCACCTAACCCAACCAGTCGTTGTCAACAGGTCCCAGTCAATCCCGAAGTACATAAAGACAGCACCTTCTCGAATGGACCGTCATGTGCCATGTCTCACGAGTTTATCACTCCGTGAACTTCTTCTGCTCCTGGTACGTGCGCGACCTTTTATTGGCGCAACTGTGTGGCGCTGCAAGCATGATCACTACATTCCTTCCCCCTTTATAATGGCTATGAACTGCAGCCTTTAATTAAAATCCAACAAAAAGTAGAACACTACAACACATTCAACACGAGTGCCAACTCCACGACAATTCAAGGTTGGTAGCGGTCTACCGGTCGGCGTACGCGGGCAGACCTCCGCAGATCTGATGTTGCGGGTCGACTTGAGGTTGCTGTTGACGACCCCTGGGACGTCGTCTCGCAGAGCTCCGCAGATGGATTATCCGCAGATTATCTTTGTTTCGGGTACGAGAGCATCAGTGGTGAACGCAGGAGAAAGAGCGTCGGACACACGGGGTGGCGCAGGTAAGGGCGCTGCATAGTTGCTCGGTGTCGCGCTGTATTTTACTGCTCGACTGTTCTCGAGTATTGCCTCTCACGAAGTCTGCGTGTCGGTGCCACTCCGTGCCGTCAGCCAGTCGCAGGTTTGAGGACGAAGAGCTCATTCTCTGTGTGACCTCGCCTGTAACCCAGGCAGCCCCTTGTCTGAAACTGCGGGCGTAGACCGTGTCCCCCGGTGTCAATGTAGGAAGATTCCGAGAATGACGGTTGTGCCATATCTTTTGTTTTAGGTGCTGGAATAGCACGTTTTCCCGTAACTCAGGTTTACGCTTGTCCAACGCAGTCTTCAACTTCTTTCCCATCAAAAGTTCGGCTGGTGTACGTCCAGTGACTGCATGAGGTTGTGAACGGTGGTGTAGTAAGAACCTCGATCGCTATCTGCGTTTTAAAGTCTCCTGCTGCACTTTTCTTCAGCTTAGATTTAACAGTCTGCACCACTCTATCAGCTGCTCCATTTGACGCCGGATGATATGGTGGAATTTGGAGTTGCTTGATGTTATTCCGCTTTAAAAACTTGCGGTACTCACTGCTCACAAATGCTGCACCCTTGTCAGACACAATGAGGTCTGGGATCCCATGTGTTGCAAAAATGTCCCTAAGACAGGCAATAGTTGCTGTTGAAGACGGAGATGTCACGGGCAACACCTCGACCCACTTGGAGAAAGCGTCCACCACTACGAAAAAAAATCGTCCTTTAAATGGACGGCCGAAATCGACATGAAGGCGTGACCATGGCTTCTCTGGGAATGGCCACGAGGTCATTTCGGTACGTTTTGGCATATGCTGCTGCTCTTGGCAAATCTGGCAGCCCCGAACAGCTTCCACGACGTCACGGTCCAGGCCTGGCCACCACACATGACTCCTCGCCACAGCCTTCATCTTCTCAACACCCGTGTGGCCCTCGTGTAGTACATGAAGCACCTTCTTCCGAAGTTTGCTGGGCACAACAACCCGAGACGACAAAGGCAAGAAAGAAAAAAAACGCCAAAGCGGCAGGCTGCCACACACCCTTCACCCCATCAGAGATAAGTCTAACAGCCTAACGAAACAAGGGAAAGGGTGCAGGCTAGCTGGTGTAGATCCATGAAGAAGACTGAGAGACACGGACACAGAAGGGGACGACACACGCAAGTTCCCAGAGAGAGAGAGAACTTGCGTGTCTCTCGGTCTGCTTTATGGATCTAACAGGCCTGTGCTGCCGCCTAACCGACCTGGAATTAAACTAGATTGTCTCAGATTGGCTGGCTTTGGAATTTATTGGTAATGAAGAGAGCTTTGTGGACGTGTGGATCGTGGGGTGGATATGGATAGCTGTGGCTCCCTTTCTGGGGTGTTACCATACTAGTGCGGAGTTCGTGGTGAGGGGGGGGGGGAGGTAGTTTGGCGCAGCTTTGGTGTTGGGACTCAAGTGGGCGCATGAAAAGCAGCGGGGCGCAGAGTGGAGCAGCGCTCCCACCCCTGGGCTGATCTACTCACGTACGTGCGGCATAACCAGCAAGAGCTTTTCAAGAGTACTCTCTTGTGGTCGGACCTTCAGCAGGAAGAGAAACAATGGACTTGGACAATGGACAAACTTGGACGATTACAGCAGTCTTGATCGTGTTTTAGCGATTTACCGCTTGGACACTGATTTTTACACAACGCTCAAAACCCAATTTCTCGACACGTCGTAACCTTATTGCCCAAGAACTTCTACAAGTGTGAACTATTGGATTACGGTTGTGCAACAAGAGAACTTTGGCTTTATAGTCGATTGCCTTCCAGGGTGCATTCCTCACCATTTTACAGTTTCGCTTCGACTTCGTCTACCCTGTGTGGGAGGCCGTTGAATGGCCAGGGGCGTGTTCACAGCCACGTCGCAGATTAGCAAGTTTGCGTGGACTCCGCCCCATGAGACGTATCTGCACGCCCCTCCTTCCTGCGCACATTTTTCCCGCAAAACCGTGAGCTCCTTTTCGCGCAACGGAGCAAAAATTTAGAAAAATCGGGACGGCAATCATTATTATTTCTATGGCCAACGCACGCTTCATCGGCGTGCAAAGGAAAGAAGGCTCGGGCGCCGCAAGGGCGACAGCCGGACCCAAGCCAACTCAGCGATTGACGCCTCCTTTGCCAGTCCCGAAAACTGCTGTTCTATATCACAAACCTTATTTGTCTCCTTCAAGCTCCACACTATTTTGAGCTCCTGAGAAGCTTTCCTGGATCCGCCACTGGGTGATTTCAAGCAGAGTCAGGCAGGGTGGTCCGGTCGACCTCTCATATTTTTTTTTTTTTGTTTTAATATATATTGAAGCCTAGTGCCTAGGAAGTGCATTGGCTGAGGAAATAGCTGAAAATATCGTATAGTTGTTTTATAAAAAATAATGTTGAAGAGTAACCATTTCGAGCACTGCGCTTCCTCGCAATTTTCAGGCCTTGTATCTTCGTAACCATTAAGGTCATGCAGTTAATTTTTTCCACACTTATTGCCTATGTGCTGCAGTACCTTTTGCTCTATCTTTGAGGTTGTAGGTTGTGCACGTGTCCAGATCAAAAATCGCAAAGTCACCTCATTGGCAAAAAATCGCACTTGTTCGGCACGTAACTGCTTTTCTGCACATACCAGAAGGTTAACATGTGTGACATCGTTCGTTCGTCTTTAAACGCTCTTTCCATTCATATAAAAGAGACTGTTGGATATACTTCCTAACGCGCGTTTAGTGAGGAGTGGTACGGATGCGCAACTTTGGTTGCGTATTTTCCATATTCGCCCACTCGTGACGTGATTCATATTCCTCACACAAGCTCGCATAGTGAAAAAAATTTCACTTCGAAATGTCTGAAGTTCATTTTCGGGCTTTCCGCGCACACCTGCCGTTGGGTCATAGGTCGGCATTTTCCTAAGAATTCATTCAACATCACATCATGGTCAGTTTTCTGCAAAGCCCATCACATCACATCACCGTCATAAACCATCACATCACGAGCCCATCACTCAACTTCAACTTCAGAATTCATCACGTCATAACCCATTATTCAACAACTTTAGAATTCATCACATCATGTCATAACCGACTCATCAGAAACCATCACCGACTTCAGAGCCCATCATCAGAATTCAACTTCAGATCCCATCACGGTTTCGAAGTTGAATTCCTATGATGGTTTCTCAAGTCGGTGACTGATTTTGAAGTTTGTGATGGGGCTTTGAAGTTGAATTCCTATGATGGGTTCTGAAGTCGGTGATGGGGTTTTGAAGTTGAACTCCAACAAAGGCCTACGTCGGGTGTACCCCAACGTAGGGTGTTGGGTGTAACTTGGAACTCCAATTCTCACTTTGTGCCCAATTGACAAGGTATATTCGGGCCTCCGCTCCCAACTTAATTTCGGTATGGTAGCAAGAACTTTCATTTCTCACTTAATTTCATTTTCAGAACTTCAAGGTTGTAACCTCGTTACATATTTAGCTCAATGACGTAACTCGTAACTAGCAAAATTTGGGTGATTTCACCCAATTAATTAACTTCCCCATCTCTGCTGAAATGTACTTTATTGGTTATGAATATCTAAGAAATAGCAGCTGCGTGCTCTGATGGAACACTTGTGTCCGATGGACGCTACACCGCATGCGGAACAGATAATTCCCCCAAACATGACCTATGCACCTCAGATAAATAAGAGACCTATAGTGACCTCTGTGTATTACATTTAAAATAAAAGACGTGCACAAAAACAATGCACCCCGATCTTGTCCTACTTGGATCCCAATCACACAAAGAAAAAAAAGCAATCTAAGAAGACACAAAATAAGTCTAGTAAAACAGACGTCGTCAGCACGACAGCAATCTACTGTCGTCTAGTAAAACGTGCATACGCGACCGAAGGCGAAGGCTCAAATCCGAACCCATCCAATATACATATATACGCACATTATAGCTGTAGGCGAGCAAATGAGTCAAACAGAACAACCACAACGCGAAGACCGCGCGACCGCAGAACGCCAAATCGCCTCTCGATCTAATCTACCGCTTACATTTGCAACATACAGTTGCCTCCGGCTACATGACATTGCCCTCCGCGCCCCACTACGCGAGAGAGTAACGCGTTCCAAACACTTTCCCTCCCTGCGACCGCCGATACACAACAAGGGGGGTGGGGGGGAGGAAGTCCGCCAGGCATCTGCAATGTCAGGCCCATACGCCCACACCAGACACGAAACGCGAAGCGTTTATGTTCGATCGGTGCACTCCAATACGCATTTGCCATTCACTCCGCACGCGTTCGCACAAGTAACAGTCACGACATGTGAACGTCAGACATCGACTAAACGTTGTCGGCTTCAAAACCTATTATGAGGACTCCGAAACCTATCCGTCATATTAAAAATCCATCGCACAGACTTCAACTTCAAAGCCCATCACGCTGACTTCCCCTTCAAAACCATCGCGCTGACTTCAAAACCCAACAGACGGACTTCGACTACCAAACCCACACACGCTGACTTCAATTTCAAAACCCATCATGCTGACTTCAACTTCAAATCCCACCACACCGACTTCAATTTCAAATCCCATCACGCGGACTTCAACTTCAAAACCCATCACGCGGACTTCAACTTCAAATCCCATCATAGCCCTTCATTCAACTTCAACTTCACTTCACATCATGCCGTTCATTCAACTTCAACTTCACATCACATTATGCCCTTCATTCAACATCACATCATTCTCTATGAGGTGATGGTGAATGAAGTCGGTGAAGGCCATCATGAATGAATTCGCCGACCTATGGTCGTGGCTAGTTCGCGACGGGCGCAGCCAGGGCGGACAGCGGAGTTTCGTCCCTTCGTGGAGATTTGATATAGTCAAGTTCTGGTTTATAACGTTTATTAAGAAACAGAGTTCAAATATCAATCTGCAAAGACACGGGTTACGCTCCGGAGGTCGGCATGAACGTTAGCCATACGTGCGAAACACAAATTGGAAGCACGTACGGTCCTTAATTAATGACAAACAGAAAAGGGAACGAAGTCTAACAGTGGAAGGCTATACTTTACTCCATGCACCCTTCGAAGTTTTTGCCGTGAGCACTTCATGAATGCCATCACCTGTTCATCCTGCTTTTCTGCACACACGTGAGGACTGTATTCCAGGAAGGCGCTGAAAGTGTTCCCATTCCCGTTTTTAGTTGTACGATAGTTTGCCATGCCTGGCAGATTAAACATCTGTATGGCAGCTTCGCATTTCTAATTATCTTATTTGCCGCACATCTCAGGTTGTACAGTGTGGCATTGTGCTTAACTACGTCACCGACACCATCGCATCCACTTTTCCAGTTTCCCGTTGCAGTAAACACCCACTTTGCTACTAGGTAGCTTTTACTTCGTAGTGCTTACCATATGCTCTATAAGTCATGAAAATCATGATAGAAAACAACGAAATTACACACCGGCTTGACGCAACAAATAACAAATTTAATGCAGACGTTTCGTCTCCCATGCGGGGGACATCATCAGTGAAAGCAAAATGAGAGGCGACCGCAACCAGCGGATTACTTAACCAGGTCGGCGAACACTTCGGGGAGGGGGCCGCGATTGGTATTACACACTGAAAGTTCTCCTCGCAGGTGCCATGACTCAAGCAGTTTCCTGGGGCCCCACCTTTGTTCCCTGGCTAAGGTCACAGCATTCGCGTAGTCAAAAGAGTGATCTGTGTTCCAACAATGCTCGGTGAGCTCTGTCTTAGATCGCGTTGCGTTTGTTGAGTTGCGGACATCTCGTTCGTGCTCTTTTAGTCTTGTACTGCGCTTGCGGCCCGTCTCTCCAATGTAGGACACCTCGCAACCGAGACACTGTACTTTGTACACAACACCCGTCTGGGACTCAGGGGTCAAGCCGGTGTGTAATTTCGTTGTTTTCTATCATGACTTCTCCTGGCTTCTGGAATATTTTTGCGTCATGAAAATCAGTTTGTGGAGTGTACAGTTGGGGTTGTTTATCGCATACCGTTTACTTGCGGGCGTGAATATATTTTCATGACTTATAGAGCACCGAGGTAACTGCTCCTGATTTACTGGGTAAATCAGGAGCAGTTACCTCGGTGCTCTATAAGTCATAGCCCTATCGCCACCACCACCACCACCACCACCACCTCTATAAGTCATGAAAATCAGTTTGTGGACTGTACAGTTGGGGTTGTTTATCGCATACCGTTTACTTGCGGGCGTGAATATATTGGGCAAACATCCCGGTGCATTAATGTTCGGTTAGAGGAACATCGTTGTTCGGTTAGTAGGGGGTATGGAAACTTGGTTGAACATTTAAAAAGTTGCCAGGGTTGTGTTGCTAAATTCCATGGGACAAAAATTTTATATAAGAGTAATAAGGGCGGTGCTTTATTATATCGTGAAGCTTTAAGTATAAAAAATGCGGGGTCCAGGTGCGTGAGTGTGCCTTCAGTACTGATAGCTGCACCAGTCGAGAAGTTTTTGGAAGATTGAAACAGGGGGGACGCAAGATAAGTCTTGTGTTTTTGATAAAGATAAAGCCACTAGGCATGCTGAGGGCGTGCTTGGGGACCTTGCGGAAGAGGGCGTTGTTGGTTCAGGATATAAAGCAGGTTTGACAATAATAAATCCTTGTTCGTCAGTCTGTTCCTGTGTATTGTGTCGTCTTCTGACTTGTTCCCCGGCACGGGGGTTTTATCGCTTTTAAAGTATGCTACACCGAACAGCCCAATTTTTAACCATTTAGCATCATGGTGTTACATCACACCTAGGCATAGGCGTTTTTAGAGGAGGGAACTAGAAAAATCAGATTTGGAGGAAAGAAAATTTTTTGACATACACGGACTACAAATACACGCAAACGCATATGGTTGTGAAGTAGCACGGAACGCTCGTGCACATTACTCCACATGTAAAAAGAAAAGAAAAGATGTGGAGTTAAAAACTAAAGAAATTTTCAAGGAACGAAGTCGGCTCTGCGCAGTCATCAAGTGTGTATCACGATGTATCGCGAGATAGACATTTACAGAGCAACATATACTGATATACTGGTGGCGACTTGACAAACTGTGGAGTAGCTTTCATCCGGTACGCAACCCTAAGGGTGAGGACATCTAGATTCAACATTCCAGTAATGAAACTTTTATGCAGTCATAAACTGGCCATGTGGATTTAGAAAGTACTGTACGGATGTCTGTGTTTCTTAGTTAAATATCCGTTTAACTTAGCTGATACCGTCTCAAGAAAAAATAATAATGATGTGATACAGCACGTTGCGGAAGTAAATGTGTAAAAAACCATAAAGGTATAAAGAAACAGAAGGTATAAGCAGCCTCATGTATATACCGTGAAAGGCATAGGCATGATATGAACGCGTGGTGATGAGGTATAAATATGGTACGTTAGCCCTCCTTTATACCTCTTTCATACCCTTGAGAAGGGTTGAAGGTATAAATAGGAAATTTGTACCTCTTCTATACCCTCCAAAGGTATATATCTGAAGCAGAAGGTATAAAAGAGGTTTAAGAGCACATTATTATACCTTATTAATACCGCTATTTTAACAGTGTACAGGACCTATGACCATGATCTTTTCCCTCGCTAGCTGCCTTCTACAATTTACGTCCACCTGAAATTTTAAAAAAGTACATAAGGTGCTGTACAAAGCAACATATGCTCTTGTTTGATGATGCCTATAAGACATATGTTGTCAACCAGATATTTTTGTCATATATTCAAGACATATTCAAGAAATTATGGAACAACAATGGCAATTATGTCATAATGATGCAGTTCCATAGCCAGAAAAACATTTCAGGAGGTGTTTTATGAGTCCCTTACATGAGGTGGAGGAGTCCCCCTCGTTCATTTTTTGGGGGCACTACATTAGTGGTTATGCCGCTGCACTGATGTCACAAGGTTGTAAGCTTGTGTCATCCTGGGCATCCGGAATTACTCAGCTACAATATGTAAATTCAGAATCAGTGTTCAGAATTTAACTGCAGGCTTCATGCTGAAACGTGTGTGCGCAAAACACTTCCGCTGTGGTGGACGGCGTCGTTGGTTTAATCATACACGCAAGACAACTGCGGGCACATGGAACGTGGAGCAGTGGCAGCAACCTGAAAACGATACATTTTCTCGTTATATATGGTATTACAGGCAGTAGCAGGATATCATTTGGAGTTTTCTCACCTTCCACCATAATCCCTCCACACCCACCCCGTCCCAGAGTCCAGGCCTCGCAGGGGAGCGAAAGGTGTAGTCGCCGAGCTCGTGCAGAAGGGGCGATATCAATCATCCCACTTCACTAAGCACTCTTTCTGTCCCCTTTCTTCTTGGTGCCAAAGAAGGATCCTCCCCCCCCCCCCCGGCCGATTCTAAATCTCAAACAGCTGAACACTTCCATTGTTCACGATCATTTCAAGATGGAGGGCTGGGAGACAGTAAAGGATCTCATTCTGCAGGACGACTTCCTCGTTCGACTGTACCTCAAGGATGCTTATTGTCTGTTCCAATAGCAGCAGTGCACCGTCCGTGGCTTTGCTTCCTTTTCCAGGGAAATTGCTATCAATGGAATGTCCTTCCCTTTGGCCTAAGCTCAGCTCCAAGGGTGTTCACCAAGATAATGAAACCTGTTGTAGCCCTCCTGCGAGCCCAGGGCATCCGGATGGTTATTTACTTAAACGACATTCTGTTGATGGACCAGTCTCCATCTCGCCTATCGTCCTTCGCTCAATTAGCAGTGGAACTTCTGCTCTCTCTGGGTTTCAAAGTAAACCTGTCCGAATCTCAGCTCCCGCCAACACAGAAATTAGTCTTCCTGTGCTTCGAGCTTTCCACGGCACCTCTAGCAGTATCCCTCCCGAGGCTGAAGGGGCTGGCGATAAAACAGGAGCTGGACAACCTGTCGGGGCAGCAGGTACAAGTTCGACACCTAGCCAGGGTAATAGGCCGTTTGAATGCAACATCCCTGGCCATCAGAGAGGCTCCACTCCATATTCGGTCCCTACAGTCCCTCCTACATCGGGCTCTGAAAGAAGGGTCCTACGAGAGCACGATTATGCTCACACCAGAGGCCAGAATGAAGCTGGAGTGGTGGAGCAGAGTGCTTCCCCTAGGCCAGAGCCGGAGTTTACGAGACAGTTCAGTGATGCAGGTTATTCAGTCAGACAGCTTCCTTCGTGGTTGGGGGGCTTGCTCACAGGGACGTGTAATCGGTCAGCAATGGCCCAAGGAACTTGTCGGTTGCCACATAAACGAATTATAGCCTAATAAAGACTGGCGCTCCTCGGGGAGCAGTTTTTCGTATAATCAACTCTGATTTGTTTCCTTTATATAGTAGTCGGAAAGACGGATTGGGAATCTTCCGCGGGGGTTTTATAGCAGGGGTGGCGCCATCTCGTTTGTTTTTCAAGAAGCATTGCTTCGAACTTGAAATCTGGCTAAGAAAGAAGAGGAAAAAGCACTTGTAAACCCTGATAGTAAGTGGCTCCCTATACATCGTATAATCCTAGCTCCAACTTCAGTTAAGTACCATTCGTTAGAACTGGTAATTGTTGAGGGGCAAACTACGAATGTAAACAAAAATAATTTAATCGGAGGCGCGAGTAATATGTGTACTAATGCAATATGCATGTTTTTAATATAGCAATTCGCGCGGTCTGCCAGTAATACGTCAGATTATAGACAGAGCCGAGTACGCTTCCGGTTCCTGTCCCTCTCCATGTTATCTAGCAGTTTGCCGTACGTTGACTATAGCTCACCATACGTTGACTGCGCACTTTGTGACTGTTCATAGCCGTTTTCTTCTTCATCGTCGTCTTTTCAATTTTAAACCACCAAGTCCAACATGGGACATTCCCCGGAGGAAGGCCACATTTCAGGACAGTAGCCAACTATTGCTTTATTTGAGTGTCAAGAATGTGGACAGGTACTGACTTTGGAGCTGTCGATTCCTCTTCCTGCCTTTGCGACGTTCGCAGGTGCGTGTGAGGAAGCCTTCAAAGCCAACGTCAAGGCACTCCTCACCTCCAAAGGGGTCAGGTCCAAGCTGTGTGCAGTGTTGCACACACTTGTGCCAAATGCATTGAGTTTGTGTTCTTCATCGGTGTATGATTATCTATTTCACTTTTTTCTGAGGGTACGACTGTTCTGGATTGCACGACAAAGGAATGAGGAAGTACGAAGTAGTACGTTACGTGAGAAGGCACTGCAGCAGACAGCGAGACTAAGTTTGTAATCTCTGCACGTGTTGTGATGTAACCAGAAGTTTTCTTTCCATGCAAAGGGATATGCATGGTTCTGTTGTCCATCCAATGCTTTCAGTTATAGCCTAGATTACACATGATCTCTTGTAATTCTTTCATTCCAGTGTAGCATACGACTTGTCAAAGTGCACTTTTGCACATAGCTCGTTACTGTGTTATTTGTATTTTGACAGCCATGCAGAGTTCAGTAGTCTATGCCTATTATTTATGTTTAGTGTATGTACGTATACCTGTGTACATAGATACCTTGCATAAATTTTATATTTTGAATCTTCAGCAGTTTGCCTATTCTTTGATACGTATTGTGTGTATACCTGTGTACATAGATCCCTAGCACGTCATTTTATATTTTGAATCCTGCGCTCAGTTCAGTAGTTGTGTGCACAACCGCCATTATGTAGGCGCAGTTATGTGCAGGGCTAAGCACCTTGTGCAGCTTGAAAATCTACACCACATGGCAAAATGTGCACAAAATAGCGGAAGCACAGAACATTGTCGATGCTTTGACATGCATTTAATACAAAAATGCTGTTGTAATCAAAGTAGAAGTAGTCATAAGCAGGGTGTGTACACACTGAACAAGGTTGTCATTGCTGGTTGTCATTATTGTGGCTGTTTTGCAAGATAAAGTATCACAGGCTTCTAAACTGAGCTCATGCAAAAAACTGTCGGCAGACATTGCACCACACAGTATGCAAATATCATATAATGTGATCTTCAAGTGCAAATATGTTCACTTCCACCTTCTTTGTAAGAGAGGTATGTGGAAAGTTCCAGATGTGCATGAGGACAGCTATAGCAGCATGCATTGGACATTAAGGTCCTGGGCCCCACCTGTGTTTGCTGGAATTTGTACATTATCCTTTCGTGCTTATTCAGTACATGGACTGTCATACTGATTATTTTGCACATTATTCTGTCGTGGGTATTTATGATGAAAGATGGAAGTCACTGAAAAGTCACTGTGTTAAAGCTTCAGAACACCAATTGTCTCATGTGGGTATTTATTCTGTTTACAACGGCATGGCGAATTTACCTGTGATAAAAGAAAGCAAGCCCCCACTTGGTCTCCTGTGTCCTTTGTTGCATGCATTTCGCTAGTGTTGATTCTTCTCTGTTTACAAATTGTTTATGAGTTGAGTTTGAGTTTGATTATAGAAAAATGGTATGTTTATGAAAAATGTTTATGAGTTTTTGCTTTTGTATTTGCTTTCAACAGCGATTGTGATATTCCGCGGCTCGACATCGCGATGGAAGGAACGCGCAGCGCGAGCGCCCGGCCCGCGCTATACGTAATGGTGACGTGCCAGGTGACGTCATTATGACGGAATTTGTAGTTTGCCCCGCAACGGATGGGGTCCATGCCTTTTGTGCATGCGAGGCACCAGACGCGCCACCAGATGGATGACGCTGACGGTCTTTATCATGGCTGCCCTTGAAGACGTGGTGGCCAATGCAAGCTTCGCTACCACCTTTGCCAGATAACCAAGCCAATCCACAAAAAAAACAAAAATGGCAGCTAGTGCAAGCACGTATTCGTTTTTCCGCCTCCGGAATGTGCCTCTCCAAATATTGTACGCTGCAACTTCATGCAGCGTTTTATGTCAGGTCTCGTATACCTGTTTCAACCGCAGGTTGTGCTAGCATGACAAATAATGTCTGTAAACACGTACGCTGCGTAATATCTTACAGGGATGGAACGTCAATACTCAAATTTTCAGTGCGTGTTACCGATATAACTTGGCCTGTGCAAGAAGTTTAGATATTGTAAGCTACTCTGTCATATTGAAAAATCCATGCACTGTGATCTGCGTTGATATGTGACCTCCACTGAGCTTGGTGTTCTTCACTAAGCAGACACACCGACACAGGAAAATGGGAGGCCTTAAAGGTGATAGGTGCTGTCATAGTTGCAGCATAAATTCTGAGCAAACGTAGGACGCTTCTCGCCTAAATATTAAAGGATAATTTGCACATGTAACGAACATGACTGGTTGAACTCGTTTATTGGTCTTGCCGTGACCTCCGCCTCACTGTTTCATGAAGACCACTTGTTTTGTCAGCTTGCTCATGATGTAGGCCTTCTGTTATCTTGCGAAACAGCTCGTGCAGCCTCAACAGCAGGAACCGCTTCATGATCACTTTCACCTGTGATATGATATGTTCCGGCTCAGAGCTGTAGTGGTCCAACCGATGTTCTTGATCTAGAGTTATGTTACATTCTTCATGACAATGTGATTAGCCAAAACAGACTTCTGCTCTTGAAAGAATCTCACTGCACGTATATGCATGTAGAGACTGTGTTTTCAAATCTGTTGCTTGCGCGCTCTCATTTTCAAATGTTTTAAATCCTAATTTCACAGGCTATGGACACTGCAGTCATATGCTCTGGAATGACATGAATGTGGCACCATGGCTCGCAAACAGGTGAAAGCGCTTCACCACCTTCAGAAGAAGGTATGGCCAGAGTGTGGCCACAGTACAACTAAACAGTTTTCAGTATTTGCTTATTCATTATAATACCTATTTCTTAGTTGTACTTTACTGTACTTAGGTGTGCACACTAAAGTGTGTACTTTACTGTACTGTCCTAGGTGTACTTTACAACAGCCAGTATCCAGCACTTCTTGTTTGAGCAAAGCAGTAATTCGGCTGGTGGACTGCACTTTACAACAGAGTGAATATCCCTGTACACCATGGTGTGTTTGACTTGACCATGGGTTTCAGCTAATGTTACGTTTGACTGAAAGAGCATTCACTGTATAATGCTCGAAATTGAGGTATTGATTTTGAACTTGCACGTTAGTTACACCTCAGTCATAGCTATTGCATATCTCTGACATCAGTACTTTTGTGGAACTGTTACTTACTTGTACTATAATACAAATCTTGATTATTACTGCCTACTCCTGCCAGAGGTGACAAGATGTAATTATGTAAATAAGTAAGAAAACAAATGTAAGTAATTATTTTCTTGACAGGCATCGTGCGTGTACACGACCTCATTCTTGCTCCAAGATTGCTTTCGTCTGTCCTGTTATTCAAAGGTCATACCACTTTTTGCATATGAAATAAATTGTAATGTACCACATCGTGTTCAAGTGTCATTCCTGCATATTTCACGGACAAGTGTAGAATAAACATCATGGACCCCCGACCAGTTGCAAACGCTGCCAATACCCCGAAAGTGTGTATAGGACTCTCTGCATCACAAAATGAAATTAATATCCTACCGTGTTGCTGTCCTGTTTCCAGGAGAAAATAGTGGGGATAGCACCTGGCTTCAGCCATTCCTTGTTGTGGCTAAAGTAAAAGCATGAGGGCTCGAAGTGTTTGGAACATATCCTTTGAGTCTGAGAAGGGTGAAAAGACTGCGCCGATAGGCTTTGAAACCACTGTCTCAACAGTATGGGGTCGTGGTGGGGAAACCTGCAATATTGACAGAAGTAAGACAAAAGACAAAAACAAAAATGGCAGCTGGTGCAGGTACGTATTCGTTTTTCTGCACCTCAACAATTCCCATCGCCTATGAATAGAAATAATGATTTCATTATTTCTATGTCTCCAATAAAGGTGTTAGGGAATGTTAGTGAGTAATGACACGCACTTGTGGAAAGATGCTCCAGACAGGGCAGAATGTCTTGTGTGACACCTTGGAAGCGCGCATGACATGGGCATGACTTGTGCCCGGAGCACAAACACAGTTCGGGAAAGAAAACTCCAGATACAGTGCAGCAAGATTCGCAAGTCCACCAGCCAACACCAAACACCTTATTACAAATGAAGAAATGCTGACATGCCAACAACAGTGGGAATCGTGGGTATTGCCGGTGTACATTGAAGACAAATATTTACCACGGTCCTGCGGCCTGAGAAGCTTCCTTGCACTGGCTTCAAAACTGTAATCCACATCTCCAGGAAGCAGGCCATTACATTAAAAAGAAAGTAAGTCAGAGCCCCAAAGAATTCTCGGCGAGCTTGTGCTGTGAGGTACCACCCCTTCCCCGGGGGCGCCGAGCCCGTAAGTCATTCCAATTCGCATTATGTAATCTTTCTGCTGTGTTCGCTATTCCAGTGACACTCCCCTTTTCATATGTTGTTTTTTCAATGCGTATTAATTGTGTATCATTGTGTGTCATTGTGTAAAAAGAAAAGGAAACAAGTCGTCGCACCCGAAAGTTGAACGTAAGAGCGTCAGGCAGGGCCCCATGTCTTTAGCGACAACATATGCACCTGAGGCGGTATGTTTGTTTGTGTGCTAAGAGGCTCTTCCGGGAGAGACGAATATTTTTCGGCTGTGGCGGCAGTCCTACAAAGGAGGGACTGCCAGGATTGCCATCCCCAGGGTCAAACCTGTCTTTCAATCGTTTCATTACTCCGTCGGAGTTTCCCCTAATTCCACATGTTTTAAAGGTCAGCTACGCCGATTTCCGGATGTGTTGAAACGGTTGTGATATTAAGAAAGAGCACATCCAACTGCTCCTGAAACGCACCTTCGTTTCTCAATTTTGTCTTCCTATTACGAAAATTAATTCATCAAAGAAACCAAAACAAGCCATGGGCGCAGCCATTTTTGTGACGTAGATGGGATAAACCTGCTCCATCTACGTAGATAGAGAATCGTGCGTCTGATTGGATGAAAGCTGAGGCTTTCTCTGACTTCCCTGGCGTCTTCTCCCGTTTGCGAGGAAATCCAGTTATGGCCGCCGGCTACGATGATCGTTTCGTCCGAGGTAATCCCGAGAACTATTGAACGATGGAAACAACAACCGCGAACTCACCTCAACATCGTTTTCGGCGTGAAATTGTGATTATGTGCTCGAGAACTTCGCAGTTCAACCGTTCAGCTGCCATTCACGTCAACCCGTTTGCTGCTTTTACTACAAGTGCAGGAATGGGAGCGATTGAGCAACAACGTGAGAATTGGTGATCGTTTGAGCATATACCTGCAGGGGACTGGTCTTCAAAGAAAGAAGGCCGTATTTCTGCCCATGCACATCGTGCGATTGCCAGGCTTGTTACACGAGATACATATATTGTGCAGCATCATAGCGCGACTGCAATGAACGACGTAGGAATGTATCGTGACCACTCGAACTGCATTCGTTGAACCATTCCTCGGTTATATGAAAGTGCTCATTAGAGTTGCCCCGCACAAAAAGTGTTGGATGTAGTTTTGTAGTGTGTTGTTTATCTCGTAGAGCGCATCGCGGCATGTAGATCGAGAGCCCTTATACGTATTTTTTGCATGTTTACTTGAGTGTGCGCATTGTTCTATACCACACAGGCCATATTTCATTCATAATAGTTTCGCAAATAAACACGTACGGGTCGATCTCATATTGCTTTTGAGTTAGGCATAGTGTCTTCAGATCAGGGTATGTGTATCGTGTTTGCTGGGCCCAACAGATGTTATTAAGGGTAGTGCAACATTTCCCACTTCTTGAACCATGCTAACATTGCCAGCATAAGGAACATTACACTGTGCTGTGTATTCCACACTCAGTTGTCTCGCGACGTAAACCCCCAATTATTATATTTGGTACTCCACATGTTCAACCAGTCAGCACTTCCCATTTCCTATTTTTTTAAACATGTGCTTAAAATTGCACAACTGCCACTCAAGTAACTTTGCCACCAAATTAGTCAGTGACAAAAGGTATGTGTACTTTATCACAAATGTAATAACCTTGGTGGAAATGGTTGATGGTGCCCTCTGCCTTGTACGGTGCACTTCATAGCAAAATACACAATAGTCCAAATGTTTTCCTTGTCCACAAATGCCCTGTCAAAGCTGAAAGACTCTTATCAAAATGGGGAAGCAGGCTTGCTTGTCCAGAGAAACAAATATGAAACTGCAGTGCTCAACGTAAATAACTGCATGCTCAGCAACTAAGGCTGGTGATGCCGAAGACCTAATATTTCTAGGTTAAAAGGAACAAAGGAGAAAAGACCACTGCAGTGTATTAATGTTGTTTCAAAAGTATAACACCACAAAATTTGTGAGAGTCAGTTGGTGTATTTAGTTATGTTGGTCACCTCCTGCACCAATTTTTAATAAGATTCAGATGCGTTGCTACCAACCAGGACCTAAGCCTGACCTATGATCTAATAATAATAATAGTATCTATCTATGACCTATACGGACCTTCAACACTAGTTTGGTCAAGGTTTCACACGTGGCTTCTAGTGAAATTCGAAGCTGCTCTGTAGAACTGACAGGAGACTTGCAGAGTAGATAATTTTTTATTTATATTTTCCAAAGAACATGTAAAACACAATGTGTTGTACCAACTGTATTCAAAGAAATACAAATATACTTTGTTTTAGCTATGTGCATATTAGCAGATTACAGGTGACCGATGACACACAATGGTCGTCAAGGGTGAGAACACAAGAATACTACCACTGCAGGCATTGTCCTGAAATTCTAAGTCACCATTTGCCAGAAACCAATGACCACGCACAGCCTAAGGATCATATTGAGCTCCTTCCATTATTCTTTTTATTGACAGCATGTTGGCTGCCATCCAGTCCATGAAAGTGACCCTTATCGTTGAAAGAACGGTTCAACAGCAAGCGAGCTGGTGATAGCGTCCATGATGGCGAGACCTGAAGAGGAGATACACGAAGGGACATAAACACGCTATGTTGAGACATTGTGTATGTCCCTTCCTATCCCTCGTCTCAGGGTTTTTCACCATGGACCTTCATGATGTTTCCTTCGTCAAACTTTATATATTTTTATGTAAAATTGTGAAGGTACAGCCAGGCGCTGTTAGCAAATCACACAGTACTTTTCTTGAGTCAAGAATCCATAGAAGGTACACAGTCATCTTCAGCATTGCACACATCTATGGGACATGTTAATCACTTTGGAATGTCACAGACATGTCATGGAGGCCGGCACATGATTAGTGGTACTGAGCAGACAACTATTTGTCATAGTTTAGGCATAAAAAGCATTTTTGTCACCTGCATGTTGAGACAGATGTATCTCTACATACTTTGCCATGACACAAATATATGAAGCAACAAATGTACCCTCTACTTTATTATGGTTATTAGTCAACACTGCCAAGAATGTGGGAACACAGTCTTGTACCACCTACACTCTTCAAAATGACCTTCACACACGACACATTGTAGGTCAACGAGACTCCAGAATGATGTCCTCTCCCTCCCCATTAGCTGAAAACATTTTTCTAAAACCTTGCATAAGGGGAAGTTAGTACAAGAAACACACACATTCCTTTTTTGAGCAAATCAGTATTCAGAGCGTTACCATACTGTGGTAGGCCTGCAGTGCATTACGTGGTACAGCACACACTGTAAAAAATTTCACCGTAGAACATATCCCCCATTCTAATGACAGTCTTCTCCATTTTTTCAAACTGCCATTTCCCATAGTGCTTTATGGTATGACACAGCATTTCTAAATCTTTACTGTAGTTTACTGGTTGTAGCAGAAAAAAGACACCACTGTTTCCGATCACAGGACGCGAGCCATAAGTGCTATACTGAAACAGTACATGCTGCTCTCTAGCAGTTGTTCGTATTTGGACATGGTATGGTGCATGCAAGGTAAATTCCATGGTTAAAATATCCAAACGTGAACAACTGTTAGATTACATGATGTAGAATGCTGTATAGTACAGTAAAACCTCCAAAGTCGGACACCTCCCTAATTCGGACAACTCCCCATGATTTCATTGCACGGGCAGGCTCCCATTGAAACTACATGGGGACGAAATTCTCTGTCGGACACCTCCCTATCTTGGAAGTAGGATAGGGTTTTCCCGGCAAAGTCTGACAAAACCCTGGCCAAATTACCTCAATATCGGCCCATCTTTGCACCAAAAAGACCCAAAATGAGCCAGTGGCCTTGACTTTTGCCCCTTTTTTCCCCTATACTGGTCTCAGCATTTTGTTGCTTTAGTTTTTAGAGCCCAAAAACAAGTGCTGTCAGTCTACATTGTAATTCTTTATGTGAGCACTTGTCTTCAGTTTGTCTAGAGCCTTTGAACGAGCACTGCACCAAAGCTATGAGAAGTGGGCTGACGCTTCAGAGACAAGTCCTTGCTGCTCTAAAAGCTCCAGAGGTAATGCCAAATCAGTAATAATTATCAGTGAAGAGTGGGTAGGGGTACCACTACCAGGCGTGCACCAGGCACCACCACCAGGTACCACTAAGGACCTTAAATTGAAGAAGGGAGGCATTTCTCACAGCTGTGATCTCTTCCATTTTTTGTTGCCGTCATAGTCTGTAACTCGGACACCTCTATAAGAAGGAGACGCTTCGGCTGCACCGCGGGTGTCCAACATAGGAAGGTTTCACTGTATTTATGTTCCGTGTCATGTGACCACAAACAATATATGCTTTTGCTCATGCTGCACAGCACAGGCGAATTGAGCTGCATGTGAGGATAATAACATGAAACCCGAGGCGCGGAGGAAAAGGCATGACTTTACGGTCTCTGTGTCAGTTGTTTCATGTTGTAATTGCGTACCACCTGGCCTGTACCTGAGAATAGGTTTGATGCATTGTACACGCACCATAGACATGCAGAAGGTGGTGTGTTGTGATAGTAATGCCACTGCCAATTGAAGAATAATGCTCCAGGTGGATTGTTTCAGTACAATCTTGAACTATGCATACCAGGGGGTAGGCCATCTGCGTGACAGGTTTACCTGGAAGTAAGAATGTAAATGTTAGCTGAAGTCACTGAATAATTAACATTATCAATATACTGCTGCAGATGATACAAACAATAGCACACAAGATGCTCCGATATGTTCTGCAGGAATGTCTCTGTACTTACAATATTAGTACAGCAGCTACAGAAAGGCATAAAACAAGTTTTTGTATACATGAGACCACTTGAATGCAACAAAAGCTTCTGCTGCACTGCCAGAACACCACGGCGGACAGATTTACCTTACTTCACTTGAGAAAAAGTATGTACTGTTGCACACATGATGCTGTTTGAATGTCTTGAAAAACATAATTTATGACTGAAAGACATCAACTGGGAGATTTCGATTTACCTTACTCAAAACTGAGAAAAAGTATGTGCTGTTGCACATATGAAACTGCTTGAACTGCCCTTGAGCGCTCTGGAAGAACACCTTATTTGTGACCAAAATACAACAGCTGAGCCAACATTGTATTCATACCTTACTCAAAATACACAAGATGTGCTGCCGTGCATATGATACGATGATACTGCTTAAATGTACTCCGAAAGCGCTGGCACCTCAGGCATGGCTGCTCTAAGCTAGCGAGCAACAGCAATGGTATACGAACACAAGAAGTCGAGCACAAGTGATGGAATGCACTTGATTAATCAGAAAATGAAATGTCTCAGTACCAGGTGTCACTGTTCCGTCAACAAAAACAGATGAACTTTGAAGGGGCGTCTGGTTGGCACTGGTGACAGCCTTCAGCTTGAAACCCAGACGGTGATAGTTGAGACGTGGAGTGCAAGCTTTTCGGTGGTGCCAGAATGCCTGCGAAATCATTTAACAAATAAGGCAATTCCAAATCTGTACTGAGAATACACCCGCTGGGGCGTAATCTCTAAAGGATGAAGCAGTAACTGACAGATAGCGTATTTTTCTCTTCTACGTGATGCAATTTGCACCGCATGACTGACTTGTCTAACATTACGCGTCTTACCTTTATCTGCTGCCTAGTCCTGCCCCTGCAATCTCCTGCTGCAGATAAGGTTGGCACAGCATCCCGGACGAGACATCTTCAGCTTCTTTAGAAACAAGTTGCGCATTGCTTCCGTAACATTCGTATGAGCCAGATGAACAGATCAAATCGCTGCTTTTGAAGGTGGCTCCCAGCCGGAGTTGTAACCGATTGTTGCAGTCAATAGATTTCTCCTTCGCCTTTCGGAAAATTGTGGTTTGAAACATTGGAACTGCATGCTGAAGTGTTCTTGCAGACGGGAGCAAAACGCTCACGCATTCTCGACACGCAGCACAGAACACGAATCACACCAGGAAGACTGTACTGGCCTAGAAAATGCTTTGCAGTCGAAGGAAGAAAAACTCACGTTCCTCGTGGGTTTAGTGAAGTCCAGAAATATACTGGCTCCCTAATAGCGAACTGTTTATCACTTCCCCAATGTGAATCTGCGCAGCAGACGGCTCGGCAGAAGAAACTGGCCGGCTTGGCGGAAGAAACCAAGCCAAAAGTCATGCCAAGCCGGAGCGCGGGCAGACCACGAATGTGTCGTCGACACAGGGTTTGCGGGCCACAAGACGGGATGTCAGTGAAACTAAAAATTCACTTTTTCGGAAAACCGCGAGGAGTTTGGGATAACTATTTTGCATACATAATCAGTGTTCCCTTATGAACACATCGTGTGAGTACCATTCCATTCTGTAACACTCGAAAATCGGCGTAGCTGAGCTTTAACGTTCTAGTCAACGATTTCTGGTCAGTTGTCGCACTCCGCGTAATACGCCTTATTCATAAGTGCTGCCATCTTGTGGCGGCGGCTGGCGGAGGCGACATGTTTGAGTATTTGGGCGGTCGCGCTATGTGCGATTTCCTGTAACGGGACCAGCTGGAAAGTCGGGAAACTTGCGATTCAAGCTTTTTAGCATGGCACGCGAGAAGAAAGAATGCACAGCCGAGCTCACGAAGCTAACGTTATACGAAGGTTTCTTTCGGACAACTTCGTTACTGTCTTCTACAACGAGCAAACAGCATCGGATAAGCACGCTCGGCGTAGCTGCAACTTCGTCACTGAATCTCACGTCGAACTGCGGAATTTTGGGGACTCTGTCGCTTTTGTACATGTGAATACTCAACTATACTTGCCCGAACTTTACAGCAGTGTTCTGATGCGGTGTGTTACGCAGTTACGTAGCGGGTCCCTATATATGCGCGTCTGTGCAGCATGGAGTGCCGATGGGTGATCTTACTACAGGACTCTCTGTTTGGCTGCTGGTCCTGTTCAGTAACGAAATAAAAAAGCACTTGAGCACCTGGGACTAGACACATTTTGTGTACATTCAGTAAAATATCAGATGTACTTTCATACTCGCACATGTAGTTGTTTGGTACCAGTAACCCAACAAAAGGTGAACGGATACATACTTTTTTTAGATGGAAGTCATGTGGAGCTGACTGTTCACACAAAGAAAGGGGAAGAGCCCCTTCCTTGGAGACACAGAAAACCAGACTTTCTGCGGTGATTTCACGATTACCTCGCATCATATGCCATTTTCTTCGGAAGGAGCACATTGCTTTTGCTCTGAGATCTGATGAGTCGTACTTGGTTATCTGCTTGGTACATAGCTCCTTTTTAAAAGCAATTATAGGAACAATGTCCCAAACGGACATGCACCACTAAGAGAGACAGTGCACAAAGCTCATTTTCCAAATCATCTTCTAAATGCTGGTCTGGCAGCACGCTTCCACTGGAAAGTCAACACTCCTGCACATAAATGAAGTCCTCTGTAGCTCGCGTTTAGTATAGACCTACTTCTGAGAGAAGCTGCCGTCCCGTGACACACCAAACAAACTCAATCTAAGCATGTTCTGACCTTGAACGTGTCACGCGTGCCTTTTTAATTATTTTAGAGGCAATAATAGCGAACTGAGGATTTACCTTATTGGTATTTGAGACAATATTGCCCTTTTGGATGCACAGTGGCACGAGCAGTAATGGGGAGTTGTCGGTGAACCTCCCGGGATGCCGCGTTGCTGGCGACAGGCGATGTGGCGAAACCCGAAACCACCGGTTCCTATACTCAAACATGGCGCGTAAACGTAGTCTCCGTCTCCGCACATAGATGGCGCGCACTTATGCACAAGGCGTACGTGAAGGCGTAAGGCTCTAGCTGATAACCGCGGCCGACTGTCGGCACCAGCTCCCGTGGCTCAGTGGTTAGCGTGCTGGCCATGTCACGCCGAGACTGGGAGGTACCCTGGTTCGAATCCCGGTGCCGGCTGTGGTGTCTGGGGTTTTTCCTGTGTTTTCCTCAGACGTTTTCAGACATATGTCGGCACAGTTCCCTTAGAAGTCGGCCCAGGACGCACATTCCCCCAGGGTGTCAGTCGTGACGTTGCTCACATCTGTGAGGCCAACAACGGCGACTGTCGGCACCACCCGACTGTCGGCAACTCCGGAACCGAAACTGTGCTAGCTTCCCCTTGCACTCAAGGACGCCTTTTCTTTCTAGAACAGGTGATGAGAGCACAGGAAGGGCGCAGTATTACTTACTTCATGTTTATTTTATACTTGCTTCACATTTGTTTCCTCGTAAATTGATTACAGTAACAATATTCACCATTGAAACCGAGCTGCCAAGGACAGCGCGCAGACAGCACTGGCACATGGCAACACTGGCCGCCACAATATGGCGCATCTCTGTCGTCTTGACGCAGAGCCAGCGCCACCTTTGCCTCTAGCCTCTCCTTGCCTCTCCTTATGATTTCTATGGTATCGCCATTCACATTTCGCAAGCGTCATGTAGGTCTGTGCGCCGATGCCACTTTGACCGGCGGCGGCGTAAAGCCGGTTTCGCCACCGACGGCGTCAGCGGCGCGAGGGCGTAAACACCTAAGCCGTCCACAAGCGTACGCAAGCACTGGTGGCCCACGAGGTGTATATACTGTCTAGACTACAGTCGAAGGAACATCCTAAAAAGGTTCCACTTTTTATTTTTAAAAAAAGTCTAACCGTAAAAAATTTATCACAAACAATAGATCTACTTCGGTCACCGTTTGACTAGAACAAGCCCTGAGAACCCGTACTCTGTGCACAGTAACATGGTTGCACACTCGTTGTACCCTCAGACGAATTTTTACGGAGGGCATAGTTGTCATGCACAAAAAACAACCCGGCCAGCGGAGGGATGAGGGGCAACGGCCCCTTTGCCCCCCTTCGCGGTGCCCATGGGGATCAACCTAATACCATCACGAATGAATGAAAACAACAATAATAATTATCACAGTGTAAGAGCCAGTTGTGTGCTCTTTTGTCACGTTGCCGCAAGAACGGAACCCTCCAAGTGGATTAAGTTGTTTATTGAAAAATATATGTTAGTTAACACTTGGCTAGAGCAGGTAACGCATGACTAGGTGAACGTTTGTTGCACGCTATCGAATTTTCTTCTCAGTTCTCCTTGCTGCTGATTGAATTTTTGCAGAGCTCGTAGTTGTCATGTACGAAAATTGATTTGTCCAAAGTCGACGGATGTAAGCTTGCCCTCTTTGCTTGCACAAACAGCCCGGCAATCGAGAACACACGTTCGCTGGGGGTGCTCGTTGCTGAAATGCTTAGCTTTTTTTTTTTCTTGCCAAAGACGCTAACCACGGAAGCTCGCGCTCTCTACGTTTCCAGAACCCCAAGAGCCCATCAGGTTCGGTTAACGGCATGCCGAAGCAACCGAGAAGCGCGTGGCACTCAGGTCGTATAGAGTTTGTCGTCACAAACGAAGTTGAGGAATACCTTTCGGCAAGGTCGGTTAGGCATCCCATAGAAGGTTTCGGAGACGCACCCGCAGCGGGCAAATCGCATTCCTTGCAGTATTTTGCGACCTGGGATGCCAGGAAGTCCACTTTATCCATGTACCTTTTCTCAATGATATCCTCTACTATCTTCAGACTCTGAAATCTTGGGTCAAGAAGCGGTGCTGTGAGTGCAAGGTCGCTGACAGGAAACCGGTGTTCAACCTTTCTCAGTATTGCTCTCTTGAGCGATCTCACGAGCTCACTGTCGTCTTCGCTGTCAGTGAGGCACTGTTCCATTTCACACCTTAAGACGAGGAGCAGGTTGGAAGTGCACCCTTTTTGGGCGGACAGAAGCTCGACGGATGTGCGAAACGTCTTGAGGAACTGGAGCAGTTCCGTTATCAAGGTCCGTTCCTCTTGACTTGGTAGAAGGCTGACGTCTACCATGGACAGGAGCTTTTTCAGCGGTCCATAGTTCGTTGAGACGCTTTCAAACATTTTTAATATACTGTGCCAGCAGGTGGGCGTATCGGACTTGATATTAGGCGCAAAGTGCGGATTCATGTTTCCCACTAAATACGATTACCATCGATAAAGTGGCAGGTGAAAGTCATGTAGCTCCTCCTTCTGTAATTGTCAGTCGAGAGGTCGTAAGTCATCGCCATGAATCTGGGTTCCCGTTTTATTTGTTGTTTGACGTGGTCACGCATCAGGGAATATATGTCCACCAGGGCACCTCTAGAAAGGGTGGTGCGGTCGGGAAGGTCATCTGCTGATTGCACAAGGCCTTGTTTTACCATGAAATCCTGTTGATAATTCAAACGACAAAACAAAACAGCTTCAGAGAGCACTGCCCGGCTTCAACAAAGTTGTTTTCTAACCGCTGGCACAAAGACAACATAACCTGAAAGCCATCCCCGTCTACAATGCTGAATAACAGCAGGTCTCTAGCTAACCAAAGCACCATGTCTCGTGCTAGGGTAGACTTCCGCTCTGCAGCTGTGGTGTGAGATGTCCTCCTTGGAGCAGCTTTGAAAAACGTTCCTATGTTCCCTGTTTGCCTTTCGTTGAGGTCTATCCGATGGGCTTCATACAGGTGTCTCTGAAGATTGGTTGTGCTCACCGATGAAGAGTACCGCTTTACGTTACTCCTGGGTGAAAATATTGGTTATTAACGTATGGGTTCCGGATGGGAAAGACAGGCAAACGGCTGGAGCGCTTTGTCTGGAAAATACAAGAGAGCTCAATATACCTTGATGCTTCTTCAAGATACTAACTTTTCAAATGATTTGTCTCCGTCCTTCTCCTTCGCGCGCACCAGGCACTCTTCACAGAATAAATCAGAACCGATGTTCCTCTTCTTGTCACCATCTTGCAGAACAAGACCACCAAAGTAGCGCCAGACCCCGCTCGTTTTTGTGGCCTTTGAACTTCTTTTTTTATTTTTTTATCTCTTGTTTTTCACCCTACTGGGTGAAGAGACCGAAGTAAAACAGCCTTCAGGCTTGACGGGCACCTCAGCCCCCCAGCCCCAGCGGCTACATATACATTCGCATACACTTCACTACATGTACATTCAATTGCACAACACATTTATAGACAAATAAGTGCACATGTGTAGTTCTTTACGCATGCCTACTCTTTTGTTTACAAGGCAAACAACGAGGAAGAAAGAAAGAAAAAGAATAGGAGAGAAAATTGACACATAAAGATATGGTGAAGGGAACGGAGGCTTGGTGATGAGAACGCGAGCTTGAGGGTCAAACAATACGGAACGTATTATCACGCATCGTCTTCTTAAAGGGAGAATCCGCATAAGGTCCCTTCCGAGATTTTCGAATATTCGTCACCTTTAGCCATCAACGACCATGCCTGTAAAATATCTCCTTCGAAAACTGAGTCAAACTTGATAAAAATGATTTTCTTCTATGACGCGCTCGGTGACAGGGTAGTGCGAGCCCCGAGCGCTTTTCCGCAAGCAACACCGAGAGTGATGTAAGTCGCGAGATATCCCGCGCCGTCCGCCTTGCTTTGCTGTGTGTTTTGGCAGTTTTGACGAAGGAAATTTTCCGTAGCAATTGTGTTCGTTACGTCGCACACTGATCTTACACCCACTACGATGGCCGGTAAGACATGCTGTATAATCAGTTGTGGCAACAGGTCGTATACAACAACAGACGTAGCACATTTCCAGTTTCCGACGGCCAAACAACGTCGTTTGGAGTGGGAAACGGCGCTGCGCAAAATCAAGTGGAAGAAGACCAGCTCGAGAACGATATGTTCTCATCATTTTGAGCCAGGAATGTTTGACACGAAAAGACGGCTCATGCGGGAACTCGAAGTGGCACCTGCGGGCACCTGCGGGATGCACCGACCGCATGTGCACCTGCAACATGTTTCATATTACGCGTGCACCCGTGGCACTTATACAGGGTATCCCAGAAAACGTGTCATTGAATTATAATAAAAAAACTACGCCACCTAGAATCATGCGGTCAACAGCATTTGTTCTTATTAGTTTTTGCCACCTCCTAATGTGAATGTCATTACTCCAAGTTTAATTATGTAAATATTTGCGAACTGAACTCGGAAATTTGCCAAGTAAAGGTCACTTTTTTACCCCACCAATATGAAGAGCGTGCCGAATACACTCAAATTCATGATAATTCACAGTGATATTCACGAGCTATTCCATCGGAAAAAATAGCCGAATATCATGCTTTTCGGAGCACCGGACAATAGCGCGCGATGACGTTTTGAGCGCAATCGCTCTGAGTGCGACGAAAGGAGGTTCCGAAGCCAACCCACAGAGTGATAGTAGAAAAAGTAACAGTTCCTAAAATTGGGAGAGGGAAAGCAAAATCCCAGCGAAAGTCGGACATGATAAGCCGTGCCTGTTTTATCTCTTTCTGCGATGTCGGGGAGGGCTGGGTTTCCAACCTCCTTTCGTCGGACTGACAAAGATTGCGCTGAAAAATTCATCGTGCGCTATTCTGTGCGACCTCCGTAGAGTATGTTGTTCGGCTATTTTCTCCGATGGGATAGCTCCTGAATATCCCTGTCAATTATCATTAATTTGACTAAATTAGACACGCTCTTCACATTGGCGGGGTTACAAAGTTACCTTTACTAGGCAAATTTCCGACTTAAGCTCGCAAAAATTTACATAATTAAACTTACGTTACGCGACATTCATATGAGGAGGTGGCAAAAACCCAGTAAGAACAAATGCCAGTGACCGCATGGCTCTAGTTGGTGTAGTTTTTTTATTATAATTCAATGACACGTTTTCTGGGACACCCTGTATAAGAATGTGCGACAACCTATTAGAAACTCATCATTAGTTACTCCGAGTTCGACAGTCTTCAGTGTATGGGTCCGAGGCTTCGGTTTCAAGCGACGCGCGCACTGGTACAGGGTCCGTCGAATACGGCGAGTCGTTGTGGTTTATGGTGGCGGTCAAGTCATTCTCCTCATTAGAATACACGTCTGAATCGGGCTGAAGTCCCGTGGAGTTCTATTCTGATGCGGAGTCGGTTTCCATGACTGCACGTTGAGCGTAACTTGCTTCCTGGCGTCTTCAATGCAATACAACACATGGGAATCACGGCAGACGAATCTCGCGACTGACGTCACGGCGTGGCGCTCCTCGATTCCGATGCCACCGCCTGCTCTCATAGTTTCAGTTTCGCTTTATCGTTTTCGCTGTTTATAAATTATACGCGCACATTTATACGAAACGGAGGCTGCTGTCAGCAGCAGGGTGGTCTCTGCTGAAATCAACTTTCACTTAATTTTGGGCACAACTGCGGACCCTCCCTTTAAGGTTTCGAAAAGATGTGGTTCGCACATTGACATTATGATTATGAAGGATATTTAGTAGACGCGGTATGGTGACTTGCAGTCTCTGGGTGCCATATCCCGAGCGGGAGAAGGGTACAAAAAAAGGGTGAGGGGATCGGGTATGATAGGGTCTTGTGTTTTCGCGGACGTGTCCTAGATCTAACAGATCGTTCTCGGCTATGAGTGACTGTTTGTAACACAGTGCGAGGCGATAGGCATAGAGCTGAAAGACAGGCAGAATGTGGTATTTGCTGAATAGGGGTGTGGCAGAAGCATCGTGTGGTACGCCTTCAATTATCCGGAGAGCACGCTTTTGCAGGACATACAGCTGCTGAAGGGACGTCCTGGATGCAGATCCCCACACAAGAGCACAATAATTCAGCCGAGACTGAATTAGAGCCTGATAGAGCAGCAATTTGGCCGAGGCGGGAAGCAAGTATTGTAAGTAACTTTTAGTTACTTAAGCAAGTAAGTACTTTTATCGATAGAGCAACAAACAACGACACTTTCCTTCAGAACGGACAACTCGTTTCCGATGTCATGGCAAACCTCGAAGGCAGCACCGCGCAATCGTTTTGAGCTTCCCGCTTGCGCTCGGCCACACACGAAACGAGATCAACCACGGAACGCCGTACCGAACGCGCGTGGTCCCTCGGTGCGCCAGCGGCGGCGCCGGCGGCGCACAGGTCTAGCGTCATGCAATCCCACGTGACTTCCTTTTGATCAGTGAAAATCACACCCGTCATGGACATATGTGCTCACTTCAGCGCTAATCACGTTATGCATGCTATAGAAGGAGAGGGGATCAATACGCTTCATTTCGTGTTTCGATATCTTGTTGTTTTGCTACTCTACTTGGGATGGTGTCTGGCAACGTTGAGCGAGGAACTGAGGATCTTCCTAAGCAAGATGCTAGAAGAAAGTAACATCCCTGAGAGTTGGAAAAAGGGGGAGAGTAACCCTGATCTATAAAGGCAAAGGGGACAAGAACGACCTAAGATCTTATAGACCAATCACAGTAACCTCAGTTGTATATAGGGTATTCATGCGCATCGTCAAAATCAGGATCGAGAAACAGGTTGAAGAGAGAGGATTGGTGGGAAACCTGCAATATGGATTCAGAAGGGGCAGACGAATTGACGATAATGTGTTTATATTAACCCAGTGCATCGAAATGGCAACAATGGAAAAACGAGATCTGTGGGCCTGCTTCTTAGATCTGGAGAAGGCACACGACAACGTTGTACATGCACTCCTGTGGCGACAACATCAACACTAACAAATAGACGAAGGTACCCTGAAACTACTGAGAAATATTTATACAGCTATCACCATCACAGTCTGCTGGGAAGGAATACGGACTGAAGAGATACCAGTAACAAAAGGACTCCGCCAGGGCTGCCCACTGTCTCCACTCTTGTTCATGCTATATATAACCCACCTGGAAAGAAATCTAGAGGAATCAAAAATGGGCTTCGACATCTCGTACTGGAAAGAAGGCAAGCTTTCAGAAACACGAATACCCGGAATCATATATGCTGACGATATTTTGCTGGTCGTAAACAGTAGGACCGAACTCCAGGACCTCATCAATATCTGCACTCATAGTGGCGAGCACATGGGCATGACATTCAGTGCAACAAAGACCAAGGCCATACACTGGAAGAATAACACAGCTAAGGAGGCAGAGAATATAAGTTTAACCCTGGAGTCAAAGCCAGTAGAACTAACAGAAAAAGTGAAATACCTGGGAGTGACAGTAACGTCCTGAGTAACGTAACTACCTGAGAGAGCATGAAGTGGGACTGAGAACCAAGGCCACAACCTATATGGCGATTCTTCGAGCGCGGGCACTATGGTCTTTCAACCGATTTGTGGTCCTCCGCGAACTATGGATGGCAGTTGCAGTACCAGGCCTGCCAGGCAACACTATGCATCTCGGCGGCCACAATGCGTTTCCTTGAGAGAAAGCAGAACGAGACGGGAAGAACCGCCCAAAGGACGCACCGGTCGGCACCAAATGCAGCTATCCAGGGGGAGCTCGGATGGTCGAGTTTTAAAGCGAGGGAGGCGGCGTCTAAAATGAACTACGAAGAAAGAATTAGAAGTATGCCAGAAACATGTATCCTGAATCAGATATATCGAAGGATGATATACATGGACAAGTACCCCAATTGGAGGAAAAAGACGAGAGCCCTGCACACTCAACTAGGTTTAGGTTTAGGCACCAGCTCCCGTGGCTCAGAGGTTAGCGTGCTAGCCATGTCACATCGAGACTGGGAGGTACCCGGGTTCGAATCCTGGTGCCGGCTGTGCTGTCTGGGGTTTTTCCTGGGTTTTCCTCAGACGCTTTCAGACATACTCGTATGTCGGCACAGTTCCCCTAGAAGACGGCCCAGGACGCACATTTCCCCAGGGCGTCAGTCGTGACGTTGCCCACATACGTGAGGCCGACAACGGCAAGCCCTTTCACCATCACCACCACCACCACTAGGGTTAGGCGAGAAGACCTTGGTGGATGATAGCATCCACAGTAGACGAGAAGTGCAGAAGAAGAATTAGGGAATGGGAAACCAAAAATTGGCGAGAAGAGATCCGATCCAAATCATCATTACAGACCTATGGAGCAGGAAAGACAGGAGCAGGAAACCGACGGTAGAGCGCAGGTGTATGATAACTCCATAGGCAGCACATTGTTGTTTGAGGCACGAGCGGGAGCGCTGCGAACAAGAGAATGGTGGGCCAAGACTCGTCGGAGGTCGACACGGGAGGAAACGGCCACAGCCGAAGACATCGACTGCGCCATCTGCAATCGTGCCGCGAGACTGTGGAACATGTTGTCATGCAGTGCAAGAAGCTGACGCCCGCAACAGAAACCTATTCATTTGGGGAGGCTTTGGGACGGACAGACATGTTCAAACGACTAAGAGAAGAATTTCTGCACTAGAAGTGCAGATAAATTCCGTTAAAGGACGCAGTTTTGTTTAAATTTGTTTGTTTCTTTTTGTTTAAATCGTACTTGGCTAGGACGCGCCTCATCAGCGTTGCCCGCCCGATACAAAGGGCACAGCCGATAGGATCATCATCGTCATCATCGTATCCATGGTGGTATCACCACTGATCTCGACTGCACGACCTACTAGATTATAACGACAATGTTACAATCAGAAAACCTGTCTGTCCGCTGAAAAGGAGTCTGTCCGCACGATCCGCCAGGGGCGCTACTGATCGGCACAACACGATTGGACGATGGAAATTTGAATTCTGAACGCGCAGAAGCGTGTGTACGACAACCGTAGCAGACGACAGCGATAGCCCCTATGTATGCCTCGTATGCCCCTATGAAAACGCGTAGAATGATGATGATAATCAACCTCAGAATGAAACACATGTGGAACGTCCACCGCTTGTACAGAAATACTAAGGTAAGCTGAAGTGCAAAGTATTGTCGAAGTTGAGGGACGATCAGAAGCGCCACCGCTACCTTCCAAAAATGCGCCGCATAGAAGGGGTGCGCCTGACATGGTCGTTATAATCTAGTAGTAATAGGGTTTCGTTATGCACGTGGTTTTGGAAGGCGCTGTAGGGCAAACGTTTCCAACACGATTTTCTCTTTTCAGCTGACGTAAAAAAATAACGTAACTGCTGCTATCATGTATTAGTTTTTCATTCCGTACAAGACCGCGGTGGCGCCACAATCAACCCATTATTCGACACGTTTCGGCTCGCGTGTTTTGCCTCTAGGCCTGAAGTGACAGGGTTTCGTTATGCACGTGATTTTTGAAGGCACTGTGGGACAAATGTTTCCATGCACGATTTTCTCTTTTCAGCTGACGTAAAAAAATAACGTAACTGCTGCTATCATGTATTAGTTTTTCATTCCGTAGAAGACTGCGGCGGCACCACAATCAACCCATTATTCGACACGTTTCGGCTCACGTGTTTTGCCTCTAGGCCTGAAGTAACAGGGTTTTGTTATGCACGTGGTTTTTGAAGGCATTGTGGGACAAATGTTTCCATGCACGATTTTCTCTTTTCAGCTGACGTAAAAAAATAACGTAACTGCTGCTATCATGTATTAGTTTTTCATTCCTTACAAGACCGCGGTGGCGCCACAATCAACCCATTATTCGACACGTTTCGGCACACGTGTTTTGCCTCTAGGCCTGAAGTAACAGGGTTTCGTTATGCACGTGGTTTTCGAAGGCACTGTAGGACAAATGTTTCCATGCACGATTTTCTCTTTTCAGCTGACGTCAAAAAAAAAAAAAAAAAAAAACGTAACTGCTGCTATCATGTATTAGTTTTTCATTTCGCACAAGACCGCGGTGGCGCCACAATCAACCCATTATTCGACACGTTTCGGCACACGTGTTTTGCCTCTAGGCCTGAAGTAACAGGGTTTCGTTATGCACGTGGTTTTCGAAGGCACTGTAGGACAAATGTTTCCATGCACGATTTTCTCTTTTCAGCTGACGTCAAAAAAAAAAAAAAAAAAACGTAACTGCTGCTATCATGTATTAGTTTTTCATTTCGCACAAGACCGCGGTGGCGCCACAATCAACCCATTATTCGACACGTTTCGGCTCACGTGTTTTGCCTCTAGGCCTGAAGTAACAGGGTTTCGTTATGCACGTGGTTTTTGAAGGTACTGTAGGACAAATGTTTCCATGCACGATTTTCTCTTTTCAGCTGACGTCAAAAAAAAAAAAAAAATAACGTAACTGCTGCTATCATGTATTAGTTTTTCATTTCGCACAAGACCGCGGTGGCGCCACAATCAACCCATTATTCGACACGTTTCGGCTCACGTGTTTTGCCTCTAGGCCTGAAGTAACAGGGTTTCGTTATGCACGTGGTTTTTGAAGGTACTGTAGGACAAATGTTTCCATGCACGATTTTCTCTTTTCAGCTGACGTCAAAAAAAAAAAAGAAAATAACGTAACTGCTGCTATCATGTATTAGTTTTTCATTCCTCACAAGACCGCGGTGGCGCCACAATCAACCCATTATTCGACACGTTTCGGCACACGTGTTTTGCCTCTAGGCCTGAAGTAACAGGGTTTCGTTATGCACGTGGTTTTTGAAGGCACTGTAGGACAAATGTTTCCATGCACGATTTTCTCTTTTCAGCTGACGTCAAAAAAAAAAATAATAATAACGTAACTGCTGCTATCATGTATTAGTTTTTCATTTCGCACAAGACCGCGGTGGCGCCACAATCAACCCATTATTCGACACGTTTCGGCTCACGTGTTTTGCCTCTAGGCCTGAAGTAACAGGGTTTCGTTATGCACGTGGTTTTCGAAGGTACTGTAGGACAAATGTTTTCATGCACGATTTTCTCTTTTCAGCTGACGTAAAAAAATAACGTAACTGCTGCTATCATGTATTAGTTTTTCATTCCTTACAAGACCGCGGTGGCGCCACAATCAACCCATTATTCGACACGTTTCGGCTCACGTGTTTTGCCTCTAGGCCTGAAGTAACAGGGTTTCGTTATGCACGTGGTTTTCGAAGGTACTGTAGGACAAATGTTTCCATGCACGATTTTCTCTTTTCAGCTGACGTAAAAAAATAACGTAACTGCTGCTATCATGTATTAGTTTTTCATTCCTTACAAGACCGCGGTGGCGCCACAATCAACCCATTATTCGACACGTTTCGGCACACGTGTTTTGCCTCTAGGCCTGAAGTAACAGGGTTTCGTTATGCACGTGGTTTTTGAAGGCACTGTAGGACAAATGTTTCCATGCACGATTTTCTCTTTTCAGCTGACGTCAAAAAAAAAATAATAATAATAACGTAACTGCTGCTATCATGTATTAGTTTTTCATTCCGTACAAGACCGCGGTGGCGTCACAATCAACCCATTATTCGACACTTTTCGGCTCACGTGTTTTGCCTCTAGGCCTGAAGTAACAGGGTTTCGTTATGCACGTGGTTTTCGAAGGTACTGTAGGACAAATGTTTCCATGCACGATTTTCTCTTTTCAGCTGACGTAAAAAAATAACGTAACTGCTGCTATCATGTATTAGTTTTTCATTCCTTACAAGACCGCGGTGGCGCCACAATCAACCCATTATTCGACACGTTTCGGCTCACGTGTTTTGCCTCTAGGCCTTAAGTAACAGGGTTTCGTTATGCACGTGGTTTTCGAAGGTACTGTAGGACAAATGTTTCCATGCACGATTTTCTCTTTTCAGCTGACGTCAAAAAAAATAAAAAAATAACGTAACTACTGCTATCATGTATTAGTTTTTCATTCCTTACAAGACCGCGGTGGCGCCACAATCAACCCATTATTCGACACGTTTCGGCACACGTGTTTTGCCTCTAGGCCTGAAGTAACAGGGTTTCGTTATGCACGTGGTTTTTGAAGGCACTGTAGGACAAATGTTTCCATGCACGATTTTCTCTTTTCAGCTGACGTCAAAAAAAAAAATAATAATAATAACGTAACTGCTGCTATCATGTATTAGTTTTTCATTCCGTACAAGACCGCGGTGGCGCCACAATCAACCCATTATTCGACACGTTTCGGCTCACGTGTTTTGCCTCTAGGCCTGAAGTAACAGGGTTTCGTTATGCACGTGGTTTTCGAAGGTACTGTAGGACAAATGTTTCCATGCACGATTTTCTCTTTTCAGCTGACGTAAAAAAATAACGTAACTGCTGCTATCATGTATTAGTTTTTCATTCCTTACAAGACCGCGGTGGCGCCACAATCAACCCATTATTCGACACGTTTCGGCTCACGTGTTTTGCCTCTAGGCCTGAAGTAACAGGGTTTCGTTATGCACGTGGTTTTCGAAGGTACTGTAGGACAAATGTTTCCACGCACGATTTTCTCTTTTCAGCTGACGTAAAAAAATAACGTAACTGCTGCTATCATGTACTAGTTTTTCATTCCTTACAAGACCGCGGTGGCGCCACAATTAACCCATTATTCGACACGTTTCGGCTCACGTGTTTTGCCTCTAGGCCTGAAGTAACAGGGTTTCGTTATGCACGTGGTTTTCGAAGGTACTGTAGGACAAATGTTTCCATGCACGATTTTCTCTTTTCAGCTGACGTAAAAAAATAACGTAACTGCTGCTATCATGTATTAGTTTTTCACTCCGTACAAGACTGCGGTGGCGCCACAATCAACCCATTATTCGACACGTTTCGGCTCACGTGTTTTGCCTCTAGGCCTGAAGTAACAGGGTTTCGTTATGCACGTGGTTTTCGAAGGTACTGTAGGACAAATGTTTCCATGCACGATTTTCTCTTTTCAGCTGACGTCAAAAAAAAAAAAAAAATAACGTAACTGCTGCTATCATGTATTAGTTTTTCATTCCTTACAAGACCGCGGTGGCGCCACAATCAACCCATTATTCGACACGTTTCGGCACACGTATTTTGCCTCTAGGCCTGAAGTAACAGGGTTTCGTTATGCACGTGGTTTTTGAAGGCACTGTAGGACAAATGTTTCCATGCACGATTTTCTCTTTTCAGCTGACGTCAAAAAAAAAAAAATAATAACGTAACTGCTGCTATCATGTATTAGTTTTTCATTTCGCACAAGACCGCGGTGGCGCCACAATCAACCCATTATTCGACACGTTTCGGCACACGTGTTTTGCCTCTAGGCCTGAAGTAACAGGGTTTCGTTATGCACGTGGTTTTTGAAGGCACTGTAGGACAAATGTTTCCATGCACGATTTTCTCTTTTCAGCTGACGTCAAAAAAAAAATAATAATAATAACGTAACTGCTGCTATCATGTATTAGTTTTTCATTCCGTACAAGACCGCGGTGGCGTCACAATCAACCCATTATTCGACACGTTTCGGCTCACGTGTTTTGCCTCTAGGCCTGAAGTAACAGGGTTTCGTTATGCACGTGGTTTTCGAAGGTACTGTAGGACAAATGTTTCCATGCACGATTTTCTCTTTTCAGCTGACGTAAAAAAATAACGTAACTGCTGCTATCATGTATTAGTTTTTCACTCCGTACAAGACTGCGGTGGCGCCACAATCAACCCATTATTCGACACGTTTCGGCTCACGTGTTTTGCCTCTAGGCCTGAAGTAACAGGGTTTCGTTATGCACGTGGTTTTCGAAGGTACTGTAGGACAAATGTTTCCATGCACGATTTTCTCTTTTCAGCTGACGTAAAAAAATAACGTAACTGCTGCTATCATGTATTAGTTTTTCATTCCTTACAAGACCGCGGTGGCGCCACAATCAACCCATTATTCGACACGTTTCGGCTCACGTGTTTTGCCTCTAGGCCTGAAGTAACAGGGTTTCGTTATGCACGTGGTTTTCGAAGGTACTGTAGGACAAATGTTTCCATGCACGATTTTCTCTTTTCAGCTGACGTCAAAAAAAAAAAAAAAAACGTAACTGCTGCTATCATGTATTAGTTTTTCATTCCTTACAAGACCGCGGTGGCGCCACAATCAACCCATTATTCGACACGTATCGGCACACGTGTTTTGCCTCTAGGCCTGAAGTAACAGGGTTTCGTTATGCACGTGGTTTTTGAAGGCACTGTAGGACAAATGTTTCCATGCACGATTTTCTCTTTTCAGCTGACGTAAAAAAAATAATAATAATAATAACGTAACTGCTGCTATCATGTATTAGTTTTTCATTCCGTACAAGACCGCGGTGGCGCCACAATCAACCCATTATTCGACACGTTTCGGCTCACGTGTTTTGCCTCTAGGCCTGAAGTAACAGGGTTTCGTTATGCACGTGGTTTTCGAAGGTACTGTAGGACAAATGTTTCCATGCACGATTTTCTCTTTTCAGCTGACGTAAAAAAATAACGTAACTGCTGCTATCATGTATTAGTTTTTCATTCCTTACAAGACCGCGGTGGCGCCACAATCAACCCATTATTCGACACGTTTCGGCACACGTGTTTTGCCTCTAGGCCTGAAGTAACAGGGTTTCGTTATGCACGTGGTTTTTGAAGGCACTGTAGGACAAATGTTTCCATGCACGATTTTCTCTTTTCAGCTGACGTCAAAAAAAATAATAATAATAATAACGTAACTGCTGCTATCATGTATTAGTTTTTCATTCCGTACAAGACCGCGGTGGCGTCACAATCAACCCATTATTCGACACGTTTCGGCTCACGTGTTTTGCCTCTAGGCCTGAAGTAACAGGGTTTCGTTATGCACGTGGTTTTCGAAGGTACTGTAGGACAAATGTTTCCATGCACGATTTTCTCTTTTCAGCTGACGTAAAAAAATAACGTAACTGCTGCTATCATGTATTAGTTTTTCACTCCGTACAAGACTGCGGTGGCGCCACAATCAACCCATTATTCGACACGTTTCGGCTCACGTGTTTTGCCTCTAGGCCTGAAGTAACAGGGTTTCGTTATGCACGTGGTTTTCGAAGGTACTGTAGGACAAATGTTTCCATGCACGATTTTCTCTTTTCAGCTGACGTAAAAAAATAACGTAACTGCTGCTATCATGTATTAGTTTTTCATTCCTTACAAGACCGCGGTGGCGCCACAATCAACCCATTATTCGACACGTTTCGGCTCACGTGTTTTGCCTCTAGGCCTGAAGTAACAGGGTTTCGTTATGCACGTGGTTTTCGAAGGTACTGTAGGACAAATGTTTCCATGCACGATTTTCTCTTTTCAGCTGACGTCAAAAAAAAAAAAAAATAAATAACGTAACTGCTGCTATCATGTATTAGTTTTTCATTCCTTACAAGACCGCGGTGGCGCCACAATCAACCCATTATTCGACACGTTTCGGCACACGTGTTTTGCCTCTAGGCCTGAAGTAACAGGGTTTCGTTATGCACGTGGTTTTTGAAGGCACTGTAGGACAAATGTTTCCATGCACGATTTTCTCTTTTCAGCTGACGTAAAAAAAAAATAATAATAATAACGTAACTGCTGCTATCATGTATTAGTTTTTCATTCCGTACAAGACCGCGGTGGCGCCACAATCAACCCATTATTCGACACGTTTCGGCTCACGTGTTTTGCCTCTAGGCCTGAAGTAACAGGGTTTCGTTATGCACGTGGTTTTCGAAGGTACTGTAGGACAAATGTTTCCATGCACGATTTTCTCTTTTCAGCTGACGTAAAAAAATAACGTAACTGCTGCTATCATGTATTAGTTTTTCATTCCTTACAAGACCGCGGTGGCGCCACAATCAACCCATTATTCGACACGTTTCGGCTCACGTGTTTTGCCTCTAGGCCTGAAGTAACAGGGTTTCGTTATGCACGTGGTTTTCGAAGGTACTGTAGGACAAATGTTTCCATGCACGATTTTCTCTTTTCAGCTGACGTCAAAAAAAAAAATAACGTAACTGCTGCTATCATGTATTAGTTTTTCATTCCTTACAAGACCGCGGTGGCGCCACAATCAACCCATTATTCGACACGTTTCGGCACACGTGTTTTGCCTCTAGGCCTGAAGTAACAGGGTTTCGTTATGCACGTGGTTTTTGAAGGCACTGTAGGACAAATGTTTCCATGCACGATTTTCTCTTTTCAGCTGACGTAAAAAAAAATAATAATAATAACGTAACTGCTGCTATCATGTATTAGTTTTTCATTCCGTACAAGACCGCGGTGGCGCCACAATCAACCCATTATTCGACACGTTTCGGCTCACGTGTTTTGCCTCTAGGCCTGAAGTAACAGGGTTTCGTTATGCACGTGGTTTTCGAAGGTACTGTAGGACAAATGTTTCCATGCACGATTTTCTCTTTTCAGCTGACGTAAAAAAATAACGTAACTGCTGCTATCATGTATTAGTTTTTCACTCCGTACAAGACTGCGGTGGCGCCACAATCAACCCATTATTCGACACGTTTCGGCTCACGTGTTTTGCCTCTAGGCCTGAAGTAACAGGGTTTCGTTATGCACGTGGTTTTCGAAGGTACTGTAGGACAAATGTTTCCATGCACGATTTTCTCTTTTCAGCTGACGTAAAAAAATAACGTAACTGCTGCTATCATGTATTAGTTTTTCATTCCTTACAAGACCGCGGTGGCGCCACAATCAACCCATTATTCGACACGTTTCGGCTCACGTGTTTTGCCTCTAGGCCTGAAGTAACAGGGTTTCGTTATGCACGTGGTTTTCGAAGGTACTGTAGGACAAATGTTTCCATGCACGATTTTCTCTTTTCAGCTGACATAAAAAAATAACGTAACTGCTGCTATCATGTATTAGTTTTTCATTCCTTACAAGACCGCGGTGGCGCCACAATCAACCCATTATTCGACACGTTTCGGCACACGTGTTTTGCCTCTAGGCCTGAAGTAACAGGGTTTCGTTATGCACGTGGTTTTCGAAGGTACTGTAGGACAAATGTTTCCATGCACGATTTTCTCTTTTCAGCTGACGTAAAAAAATAACGTAACTGCTGCTATCATGTATTAGTTTTTCATTCCTTACAAGACCGCGGTGGCGCCACAATCAACCCATTATTCGACACGTTTCGGCTCACGTGTTTTGCCTCTAGGCCTGAAGTAACAGGGTTTCGTTATGCACGTGGTTTTTGAAGGCACTGTAGGACAAATGTTTCCATGCACGATTTTCTCTTTTCAGCTGACGTAAAAAAAAAATAATAATAATAACGTAACTGCTGCTATCATGTATTAGTTTTTCATTCCGTACAAGACCGCGGTGGCGCCACAATCAACCCATTATTCGACACGTTTCGGCTCACGTGTTTTGCCTCTAGGCCTGAAGTAACAGGGTTTCGTTATGCACGTGGTTTTCGAAGGTACTGTAGGACAAATGTTTCCATGCACGATTTTCTCTTTTCAGCTGACGTAAAAAAATAACGTAACTGCTGCTATCATGTATTAGTTTTTCATTCCTTACAAGACCGCGGTGGCGCCACAATCAACCCATTATTCGACACGTTTCGGCTCACGTGTTTTGCCTCTAGGCCTGAAGTAACAGGGTTTCGTTATGCACGTGGTTTTCGAAGGTACTGTAGGACAAATGTTTCCATGCACGATTTTCTCTTTTCAGCTGACGTCAAAAAAAAAAAAAAAATAACGTAACTGCTGCTATCATGTATTAGTTTTTCATTCCTTACAAGACCGCGGTGGCGCCACAATCAACCCATTATTCGACACGTTTCGGCACACGTGTTTTGCCTCTAGGCCTGAAGTAACAGGGTTTCGTTATGCACGTGGTTTTTGAAGGCACTGTAGGACAAATGTTTCCATGCACGATTTTCTCTTTTCAGCTGACGTAAAAAAAAATAATAATAATAACGTAACTGCTGCTATCATGTATTAGTTTTTCATTCCGTACAAGACCGCGGTGGCGCCACAATCAACCCATTATTCGACACGTTTCGGCTCACGTGTTTTGCCTCTAGGCCTGAAGTAACAGGGTTTCGTTATGCACGTGGTTTTCGAAGGTACTGTAGGACAAATGTTTCCATGCACGATTTTCTCTTTTCAGCTGACGTAAAAAAATAACGTAACTGCTGCTATCATGTATTAGTTTTTCACTCCGTACAAGACTGCGGTGGCGCCACAATCAACCCATTATTCGACACGTTTCGGCTCACGTGTTTTGCCTCTAGGCCTGAAGTAACAGGGTTTCGTTATGCACGTGGTTTTCGAAGGTACTGTAGGACAAATGTTTCCATGCACGATTTTCTCTTTTCAGCTGACGTAAAAAAATAACGTAACTGCTGCTATCATGTATTAGTTTTTCATTCCTTACAAGACCGCGGTGGCGCCACAATCAACCCATTATTCGACACGTTTCGGCTCACGTGTTTTGCCTCTAGGCCTGAAGTAACAGGGTTTCGTTATGCACGTGGTTTTCGAAGGTACTGTAGGACAAATGTTTCCATGCACGATTTTCTCTTTTCAGCTGACATAAAAAAATAACGTAACTGCTGCTATCATGTATTAGTTTTTCATTCCTTACAAGACCGCGGTGGCGCCACAATCAACCCATTATTCGACACGTTTCGGCACACGTGTTTTGCCTCTAGGCCTGAAGTAACAGGGTTTCGTTATGCACGTGGTTTTCGAAGGTACTGTAGGACAAATGTTTCCATGCACGATTTTCTCTTTTCAGCTGACGTAAAAAAATAACGTAACTGCTGCTATCATGTATTAGTTTTTCATTCCTTACAAGACCGCGGTGGCGCCACAATCAACCCATTATTCGACACGTTTCGGCTCACGTGTTTTGCCTCTAGGCCTGAAGTAACAGGGTTTCGTTATGCACGTGGTTTTCGAAGGTACTGTAGGACAAATGTTTCCATGCACGATTTTCTCTTTTCAGCTGACGTAAAAAAAAACGTAACTGCTGCTATCATGTATTAGTTTTTCACTCCGTACAAGACTGCGGTGGCGCCACAATCAACCCATTATTCGACACGTTTCGGCCACTGATCTCTATCTATAAAGGCTGAATGGCGCATGGGAGAGGGGCTCGCGGGAGAGGGGCGTGAATTTGGGCCGCCATGTTGGGAGGCCCTAAAGCGCAGTGTGCGCCCATAGAAAACAATGGGAGGCAACGGAGATTGTGAGTATTTATAGCGCTGCAGGCGTTGATCGTTGCTTGTCATCACACAATTTTGTAAGGTGCCAGTATACTGATGTATCCTAACAGTGTTTCACAGGTGTCCTGCTGTTCGATTCTTAATTACGTTATGTTTTGCATTCCGAAACTAGACCGTCACAGCAGTGCAGCGCTGGGGATTGTACTACAGTACGTTTCCCAGCCAATATTTCAACAAGAAACGATGTGAGGTTAACAACCACCATGTATGTAATATCCCGTGCTGCGTTCTGGACAAAAATTGTTCCATAAAGAACGGTCCGGGAAAGGATATACTCGCATGGCAGAAAGAGATCGTTCTGTAGAATCACAGCCGTTGTTTTAGCCGTGTATCGGTTTCGTATGATTTATATCAAGCACCGCCGCAGAAAGTGTCTTTTAGTGAACGACTGCGGTGCTTTGCCTTGCAAATATGGACACACCGAAGCAGCCCAAATACGTTGTGAGCGTGATCTAATTGCTTCACGCAATTAGAACACGCTCGTTAGGACAGTTAATCAGGTAGTGATGTAAGCTTAATCAATTAAGTTACTTAAAAGTGGTAACACCTCCTTGAGACACAAGATTTACCTCTTTTTGAAGTACAGCCCTTCTATGTTTGTTTGTTTCTTCCTTCATTTGTTCTGATTATTTGCAGGCGCGGTTGTGCAAAACTGAATGTCCTTCTCGAGTACTCACATGCTTTTGCTGAATACAACTGCAGCGTGAACAAAGCTGCTTAAGAACGGGGGCCTGCTATCCAGTGCTGACTTTGTCATGCTTGTTATGTGGAGCACGTTCGAAAAAATGCAGCTGCACATCTGAAACTCCAATGAGTATCATCGTCATCTAAAAGAGAGCGTCGTAGCACCGTTGTGAGACCAGACACGCTTTCTGAATATGTTCTATGGCACCTTCCGCAGTTTGCACAATTTTGTTCAGCATCGAAGTCTCCCATAGGAACCACTTTGCATTAACTGTGACTCCCATCTTACATTTTGATGTGCAAGGGCCCTCTTGCACTACACACGTATGGTCTGCAACAGGATAATTGCAGCAGGACGATTTGGAGCTTGAAACAGTTGTGATTTTATCATTTTGGCCCTCGTGTACCCCGTCTGTGAAACGTAAACAAAAAAAAATCTAACACGATATGCTTTTGTAAAGAAGGTCACTGACGGTGAGTAAAGAGAATATACAAGTTCAAGTTTATTCAACATTTTATATGATACATTATATTATTCAACATTTTATATCAAGTTTATACAACATCAAGTTTATTCAAGTTATTTCTTGCACTTATGCGTTTCAGGATACAATGAACATGCAGGGAGGTCACAAAAGACTACATTTATTGTTTTATGACCTTGCTACAATGACAATATATATTTTAGGAATGACAATGGACAGGTACTCTCTCTAAATTTGTAGCACTCAATTTTAGGTTAGAATGAGCAATGAATAGCAACTTCCCTCCTGGTATTTTCTTATATATGATGAATTTTGAATTTAATGTGATCAAATATGTGTTAATATAATAATATATATAAGAATATAATATGTGATAAATGAATGTGATCAACAGTAGATGTAAACAACATGCGTAGCCAGAGAAGCGCATTCTCAATAAATAATTGTCTTCTTATAGCGTATATGTGCATGCCTATTAACTGAAACAATTATCACAGTTTTCTGACAAGTTTTAATTTCTGAGAGTGTACTGTAGAAGCTGCTTAGATCTACAACAGTTCATACAAGGTATTATATACTGTGAATGCCTTTAAAAATCCCATGTGACACATATCCCTTTACTTTCTGGAGGTGCTGTGGTAGTCAAAGTTTGCGGGCATTACGGAGGTTCTGCACCCATTTCTTGAGTATGTCGAGGCAGCTGTGAAGTAACCTGCATTGATGATGATTATTCCAACTTTTATGGTGCATCGACAACAAAGGAAATAATACATCAGAACATTGGTTTGGGTGCAACCAGTTAAAAATGAATATGTTGTTTAATAAATGCATTGGACAAATGTTAAAACATCAGTTTAAAACATGGTTTACAATCCCTGTATCTTCTAATAATTAAAAAGATTAAAAACTATTCTAAAAAGAATATGGGGAACTCTTCTAAAAAGAATTATAATCTCTAATTATTATATTGCTGGGTGAACGATCCTAAAGTGTAAGGTGTGTTTCTGATGTGAACATGTAAGAAAATATGCAAAACTGAGAGAGGCTAACCACAGTGCGTGCACTGAGGTTGTTCCTTCCTGTAAAGTAGAAACCAGTGTATGAGGAACGTGATACTTACCTGTACACCCAGCCGTATCACGCTGCACAGATTATTCACTGGGCAGCCCTCATGACGAAACCTGTATTGAGAGACCACTTTTGCCTTAAAACTGCTACAAATAGCAAGACACGCTACAAATTATTACTATCGTAACAAGCTGACGATACAGCTCAGACACAAAGGCGTTATTCAAGTCGCGCCACACCACCGTTACGTAGGATTCTTTGTCACAAATCAAACCAAGGCACAAAACAATACCAATACATGAAAAAATGTGACAATCGTGGTCTTATTATGACGAAATACCGAACTTGTGCGCGAAGGTAATTCAAAGAAATGAATGTGGCACTTGCTTCCGCAGAGAACACCGTGTACCATGCTAGCAATGCATGCAAAAAAGCGCTCGAGTGCTCGCACATACAGGGTGTGTGCAGAAAAACATGACCCGCATTTAGGCACATAGCTTGTTGCCTACCTAACTAACGAACTTCCGGTGGCGCACGATGGCGCATTTATGCGTGCAAAATCTGTAGAAAAATTGTGGAAGCCATACCCAGCTTAAAAAATAAACGGAACAACGAAAACGTCGGCTTCCGTGCATCAGAATAGGGCAACATGGCGGACAACAGGGTTTATGTGAAAGGGCAACATGGTGTACGTAGGAGAGTTGTGTTCAAGTACCCCTAGGGGTGTACATTTGCCGCCGGGTAAAATGCAAGTGTGCTCGATTGAACGTCGGAAGAGCGATCAAGCAACCTGCATCCAGTGCTCGTTTTGGGCAAAAAACACTTCAAAATGGTCAAATAAATGTACAGAATGGACGCCTATTTATTCCTTGATGAAGAGTGACTCACCTGTATAAGTTTAGGTCATGTAACCTTGCCAGTACGGTTGGTACGACCGTAATTGCAAGAAGTTGCCATGATCGCTGCGGCGGCTGTTGTGGGCACCTTAAGATGGCGGCCGGTTTCTTCACGCTCGCGCTCCCTATCCGCGATCCAGCCTTTTACAATCGAGATCAGTGGTTTCGGCTCACGTGTTTTGCCTCTAGGCCTGAAGTAATAGGGTTTCGTTATGCACGTGGTTTTGGAAGGCGCTGTAGGGCAAACGTTCCCATACACGATTTTCTCTTTTCAGCTGACGTAAAAAAATAACGTAACTGCTGCTATCATGTATTAGTTTTTCATTCCGTACAAGACTGCGGTGGCGCCACAATCAACCCATTATTCGACACGTTTCGGCTCACGTGTTTTGCCTCTAGGCCTGAAGTAATAGGCTAGTAGGTCGTGCTCGATTGTAAAAGGCTGGATCGCGGATAGGGAGCGTGAGCGTGAAGAAACCGGCCGTCATCTTACTGTACCCACAACAGTCGCCGCAGCGATCATGGCAACTTCTTGCAATTACGTTCGTACCAACCGTACTGGCAAGGTTACAGGGCCTAAATTTATACAGGTGAGTCACTCTTTATCGAGGAATAAGTAGACGTCCATTCTGTATATTTAGTTGATCATTATGAAGTGTTTTTTTGCCCAAAACGAGCACTGGATGCAGGTTGCTTGATCGCTCTTCCGACGTTCAATCGAGCACACTTGCATTTTACCCGGCGGCAAATACAGTTTGAGTGCATAATATGCTTGAAAGAACACGTTACACTACACAGGTAGTGTTGTCATCAATATATGTGCGAGCACTCGAGCGCTTTTTTGCATGCATTGCTAGCATGGTACACGGTGTTCTCTGCGGAAGCGAGTGCCACATTCATTTCTTTGAATTACCTTCACGCACAAGTTCGGTATTACATCATAATGAGACCACGATTGTCACCTTTTTTCATGTATTGGTATTGTTTTGTGCCTTGGTTTGATTTGTGACAAAGAATTCTACGTAACGGTGATGTGGCGCGACTTGAATAACGCCTTTGTGTCTGAGCTGTATCATCAGCTTGTTACGATAGTAGTAATTTGTAGCGTGTCGTGCTATGTGTAGCAGTTTTTAAGGCAAAAGTGGTCTCTCAATACAGGTTTCGTCATGAGGGCAACCCAGTGAATAATCTGTGCAGTGTGATACGACTGGGTGTACAGGTAAGTATCACGTTCCTCATCCACTGGTTTCTACTTCACAGGAAGGAACCACCTCAGCTAGTGCACGCACTGTGGTTAGCCTCTCCCAATTCTGCACATTTTCTTACATGTTCGCATCATAAATAATTATTATAATATAATATTTATAATTCTTTTTAGAAGAGTTCCCCATAATCTTTTTAGAATAGTTTTTATTCTTTTCAATTTTTAGAAGATACAGGGATTGTAAACCATGTTTTAAACTGATGTTTTAACATTTGTCCAATGCATTTATTAAACAATATATTCATTTTTAACAGGTTGCACCCAAACCAATGTTCTGATGTATTATTTCCTTTGTTGTCGATGCACCACAAAATTGGAATAATCATCATCAATACAGGTTACTTCACAGCTGCCTCGACATACTCAAGAAATGGGTGCAGAACCTGCGTAATGCCTACAAACTTTGACCACCACAGCACCTCCAGAAAGTAAAGGCATATGTGTCACATGGAATTTTTAAAGGCATTCACAGTATGTAACACCTTGTATGAACTGTTTTAGATCTATGCAGCCTCTACAGTACACTCTTAGAAATTAAAACTTGTCAGGGAACTGTGATAATTGTTTCAGTTAGTAGGCATGCACATATACGCTATAAGAAGAAAATTATTTATTGCACTTGCACTCTGGATACTCATGTTGTTTACATCTACTGTTGATCACATTCATTTGTCACGTGTTATATTCTTATATATTATTATTACATTATCACATATTCGATCACATTAAATTTAAAATGTAGCATATATGAGAAAATATCAGGAGGGAAGTTGCTATTCATTGTTCATTCCAACCTAAAATTGAGTGCTACAAATTTAGAGAGCGTACCTGACCATTGTCATTCCTAAAATATATATTGTCATTGTAGCAAGGTCAGAAAACAATAAATGTAGTCTTTTGCGACCTCCCTGCACGTTCATTGTATCCTGAAACGCACAAGAGCAAGAAATAAACATTGAACAAACTTGATGTTGTATAAACTTGACATGAAATGTTGAATAATATAATGAATGATATAAAATATTGAATAAACTTGAACTTGTATATTCTCTTTACTCATCATCAGTGATCTTCATTACAAAAGCATATCGTGTTAGACTTTTTTGTTTTAGCTTCACAGACGGGGTACACGAGGGCCAAAATGACAAAATCACAACTGTTTCAAGCTCCAAATAGTCCTGTTGCAATTTGAAAACCATACGGGGGGCTGCATTTTTTGGAACATGCTCCACATAACAAGCATGACAAAGTCAGCACTGGATAGCAGGCCCCCGCCCCCAAGCAGCTTTGCTCACGCTGCAGTTTTATTCAGCAAAAGGATGTGAGTGCTGGTGAAGGACATTCACCTTGGCACAACGGCACCTGCAAATAATCAGAACAAATGAAGGAAGAAGCAAACAAACATAGAAGGGCTGTACTTCAAAAAGAGATAAGTCCTGTGTCTCAAGGAGGTGTTACCACTTTCTAAGTAACTTAATTTATTAAGCTTACATCACTACCTGATTAACTGTCTTAACGAGTGTGATCTAATTACGTGAAGTAATTATTTCGGCTGCTTCGGTGTGTCCATGTTTGCGAGGCAAAGCACCGCTGTCGTTTACTAAAAGACTAACGCATACACGGCTAAAACAACGACTGTGATTCTACGGAACGATCTCTTTCTGCCATGCGAGTATATCTTTTCCCGGACCGTTCTTTATGGAACAATTTTTGTTCAGAACGCAGTACGGGATATTATATACATGGTTGTTGTTAACCTCAAGTCGTTTCTTATTGAAATATTGGCTGGGAAACGTGCTGTAGTACAATCCCCAGCGCTGCACCGCAGTGACGGTCTAGTTTCGGAATGCAAAACATAACGTAATTAAGATTCGAACGGCAGGACACCTGTGAAACACTGTTAGGATACATCAGTATACTGGTACCTTACAAAATTGTGTAATGACAAACAACGATGAATGCTAGCAGCGCAATAAATACTCACAATCTCTGTTGCCTCCCATTGTTTTCTATGGGCACACACAGCACTTTAGGGCCCACCAACATGGCCGGCCGAAGGCACGCCTCTCCCCCGCGAGCCCCTCTCCCATGCGCGATCCAGCCTTTATATATAGAGATCAGTGGGTATCACTGATCCCTACAGTAATAGGCTGGATAGCGGATTGAGGGTGCAACCGTACTATGGTGGCTCTAGCCACCATAACCGTACGGTCATCGGCCGCCATCTTGGAAAGCTCAAAACATTGCCGTCCGCGACTCAGCTGCATATTCTGCATGCGCCTTTGCGTAGCATTTTTGTGGTGTCATGCCCGCCTGCTGTGGTTATGGGTGTACTGCTCGTACTGGCAACATACCGGGGACGACATTTCACAAGTAAGTGACTTAGTTTTATTAATAAATGTGATTTATTAGTCCACGAGCGGTGCGACAAAACGTTGAAGCATGTGCGCGGCACTTTGTGACTCGTATCTCAAGATCCACAGGGTTATTCTAGCAAACGTTACACATTTCGATCGTACTATAAAAATAGAAGACTGGGTTTGGCCCCACTGTAGACTGATAGCCACTTGTCTGAAGTTTCATTAAAATTTCTTGTAAGTGCTATGGTCATGTAGAAAGAAAATAAAAAATCTCGCCCCATGCATTTTCAATGGCCTATTCCACACAAACACCGCCACTTTTTCTTGTGTCAGCTTCACATTCATATCACTTCACATAGGTGGCGCTGCCTACAACGATGTTACATGCCGATTCTTATGTTATGCACCAATCCTCTTGTTTCAGTCTTGTTCTGTATACTGGTGCCACCTGGGGAGCTATTCTCGATGAAGTAATGCGTGCATTACTTCGTTTGCAAGCTATCATTGGTCGCCGAGCGAAGAAGGCGTGAAGATACCTCACGCGCACGCAACCAATGCTAAAGCAATTTATAGCGAATTCGGGTGGTCATTTCGTAGCAAAACGGCCGAGCGCTCGGAAATTGCTAGGTCGGCGACCGAGCTGGATCACGTGACCGTTGCCACCCGAACATGATTGCTAGGTATCTAGCGGTTTTAGGTACTTGGATCACGCTAGGGGCGTCGCGGTCGCAAGTCTTCGAGTTCTGTCGTCTGCTAAACCACGTGATTCCAACATGCGGGCCAATGAGGGCACTCGCCACCGTTGCAGTGCGGATGTGACGACACCGGATACAGTTGAGCAATCTGCTGCTCGATCGATGTGAGGCCGGGCAAAAAAAGTGCTAGCTAGCAAATTCCGAGCGCTCGGAAAGCGCCACGCGAACATGCGAGATTTGCTTCATTTTGACCAAGCGAACATGACTGCTCGAGATCTGGCAAAAAAAGTTGCTCCGAAATGACCACCCGAATTCGCCATAAGCATGCAGTTGCATTGTTGCACTGGGCTATGGTGGGACTAGAATGCGACATCCTGCCGTGCAATGACCACTAGAACGAGTGTATGAAGAGAAAGATGCGCGCTGTGAGTCTAGAAGCACTAGTGCTATCACGTGATGAATAGTTCCACTGGGAACTCTTAGGGGCGCCTCAATCACAGGCCTGAGAAGGTACAGCTGGCACCATCTACCGGCGATAACATCAGAGGTGGCCACGCGCAATCGCCGATAAACACACCCAGTCATTCTAGTCCCACCATAACTGGGCTACCGCCTCACGAGACCGCCCTTGCATTCCGTTGCCGGAAACGGAAGAGCACAATGCGAAGGAAAGATTTGTGGGAATGTGTAAGAGTGGAGCAATATGCAACTTAATTGCGACGAGACAATTTTCTCGGACTTGTAAGAGCTAAGGAGAAGAAAATATGTGAACGTGAGCGCATTGCATTACGAAGTTGCTGACAGTATGGTAGCGATGAAAGATGGAAAGTAGCGCTTGCGCATGAAATTTCGGTGCGATTTTGAACAAACCGAGTGGCGCGAACAAAATTTGTGCAAGTGTACAATGGCTGTGGGAGCGATTGCTAGTTCTTGTCTTGTGAACACCGTCACAGTTTTCACCAACATTTTTTAGGTGGTGGTGGTGGTGATGGTGAAAGGGCTTGCCGTTGTCGGCCTCACGTATGTGGGCAACGTCACGACTGACGCCCTGGGGAAATGTGCGTCCTGGGCCGACTTCTAGGGGAACTGTGCCGACATATGTCTGAAAGCGTCTGAGGAAAACCCAGGAAAACCCCAGATAGCACAGCCGGCACCGGGATTCGAACCCCGCGGTACCCGGTACATTTTTTAGGACGTTCCTCTAATCTCCTCGTTTGACGAATACACAATAGTTATTCGCTGTGTGCGGGGGCACCGTCGCGTGCATGGAACATATGATGCAGCCGCATCATCGCGAGCTCGGGCCATCGACAGTGACCATGCATAGCTCGCATTGCCGACGTCTTTTTTTATTCCCCTTGAGAATCAGTGTGTGGCAAGTTCTTCGAATGGGAGGATGTCCCCCCACCCCACCCACCCACAACCTAATACCCCCAAAATCTAGAAGAGAACCCCCTACAATTTTGTGACATTGGGCAATACTTCGTCAAAAGCGTGTAAAAGTACCCCCCCCCCCCCCGGAGGAAGAAATTCTGTGTAAACTACTGAGGCCATCCCTTTGCTTGCACGACGGTACATTGGAGAAACGGCTCAATGGAGATGCTGTGTGGTGAAGTACGAACCAGCAACAACACCGGTCATCATTATCCCAAACAAATGCAGTGTACGCCACCGTTGAATCGCGAAAACAGTTGCCGAAAATGATAAAATACCATAACCCAAATGATGTATGCTATGTCGATCATACCGCCGTCCTTGATCAAAGTAATGCACCCCCTACGCTGCCTTACTTTTCTGCGTTAAAAGTGATGCCGTACGTCATTGCATACGTCAAAATGACGTACGGCCTAACGCAATGTTAGCTTGTGTCTGCCGGCTAGGGAAAATCTTGGGACAACTCCTCGGTGTAATGTTGTAAAAGTCAAAGCGTAGGGTGTGGCGCCACTGTATCGCTTTGGAAATCTTCACATGCATGTCTACATAAAGGACTCTCTGCAATTTTTTACTGAAACAGTAAAGTTGGAAATGAAATATTCTCATGAACGGCTTTCTCATGAAAGTTTCTGCTGCCGCATTACCATTCCGCTTGAGTTTTGCTCCCATATTTATTACATCTTGTACGTAGCGCCACCGCAACATTATCTTACAACAGAGCATGCCACTGCAAAGAATGTACTTGGAAATGACTTCGCTAAAGACAAATGTCCCTAGAAATGGGCGGCGCGTTCGCGTGGACTCCACCCAAGAGCTCGTGACGTGCAAGTAATGCACGCATTAGTTTCATCGAGAATAGCTCCCCTGTGTGTGGTGCAATGAAAATGGCGGCTTGTGAGTGAGATAGGCCATAGAAAATGCATAGAGTGGAATTTTGCTTGATTTTTAACTTTTCTTCTACAGGACCAAAACGTTCACAAAAAATTCCAACAAAACTACACACAAATGGCTGCCAGTCTGCAAAGTTAGAGGTTGGAAAAACCACGTCTTCTATTTTTACGATGCGATAAAAATGTGTAACGTTTGCTAGGCTAACCCAGTAAACGTTAAACTCTATGCAGTACGTTATCTGGATAGAGTCATTGTGATAGTCCAGACTTCCTGCAGTTCACGGGTATGGCCTCTGCACGTAGCAGGCGTTGAAGTGCGCTTGTCAGGTGTGGGACCTACAGCTCAGTTTGTTGGTCACGGTATCGACGATTGCTTGCTTGGATCAGCCTTGTCAGCCCTGCCGTAACTTATGGCATAAACTGTTCAATGCAGGTTCCCACACAGCTACCCACAACATTTAAAAAAGTGTGTGGTGAATGTCAGGCGAAAGGACTGGACGCCGTCGGGGACATCACTGGTATGCAGCAAATATTTTAAAGACAGGTGCTTCGACAGAACAGGGCAAACCGTTTGTCTGAGGCCTGACACTGTGCCCAACAAGTTCGACTTCCCAGAACACCCAAAAGAAAGTAATAATGCATGTCATATGTAGAGGCCGGATTTATATGGACTAAAAGTTGGTTGAACACACATGCATGAAAAATTCATTAATCTTCATCAAAATATGAACCTCTAGAAATTCACTTGCATGGATTTAAAACACGCAACAAATTCACTGGGGCAAAAGTATCTTACTTTATGCAGTGTACAAAAAGCATGCAGAGCTGAAAACATAGATCGAGAAGTTACCAGTCAAAGGAACTCCCTACGAAGTTACCGTGTGAAAAATGTAACTAAGTTAATAACGAAGTTGTTCAGCCCGAAACGTAACTCACAGTTTTGGAGTCACTCAAAAAAAAGAAGAGTCACTCCCAAGTTACTTCGGACACAAAATAGCACTACACAGGTGCAGTCAGTTCGACCGAGTTGCCTGCGTTGAGTTTTCGTCGATGTCCAACAATGCGAATGCTTTGCATCTTATCCCCTGTGGGCACACAATGGTTCAGCTTCATTTCAAAAGCAGCGGTCCTTACTTCCTGAACGGAATACTGTCATTGACTGAACATCACGTTTTATGACATAAAATGTCATGGAAGAACCGGAGGGAAAGCAAGAAAACAAGTGGACGTGAGTGAAAAGCGAAATAAAAAAACTTGTAACTTCGCAAAGTTACCTGAAAAAGAAACGAGTTCCTCTGAAAGTTACCACGGCGCAAAAGTAGCGAGTTAAGTTATAAGTTACCAAAAAAAGGAACTTAGTTACAGTAATGGGTTGCCTCGAACTCTGGTTGAAAGTATGTATTTGCATGAAAGTCTAGCCTCTATGAATCATGTTCCCTAGTTAAGAGTTTCAAGCAGTGGTTGATGATTGGAATCAGTACTGCATGAAGGGCACCTTAAAGCTGCAACTAGTCCAATATACGAAAACACTCCTGAATTATGCATTCATATGCAGTTAAAAGCCACTCCATATTAGATAGAACAGTACTAAGATGGGCAAAAGCATATAAAGAAAAAGTATTGCATGAAAATTTTGCCTAATGTACAAACTCTATTAGTGGGACATACAAACACACCAGACACATGTCTCTTTGGTGCGTTCCAAAATGTTTAGTTTACTTAGAGACAAATAATTTTTCAACCTCGAATGTCTACTCTTTATTCTCCTGCTTAAGTTTGCGACAATATATATTTGAATGCAGCCCAAATGAAAACAATGTGATCCGTCTGATCAAAGAAGTTTTCCAGTGCTAGCAGCAGTATCGGACTGTACCACCTTGCCAAGGAATATACAGAGAAGGTGACAGCCAGGCCTCATCTGCGAAGGAAATTGTCAAGGTTGATCATATTCAACAACCAGTAATGCACTCTGCCCACTTACCTGGTTGACTGCTTCAAACTTGCTGTTGCAACTGGACTTGTGATACTTTGATGTTGGAGCTTTCACAACAAGACCTTGCTACTTAGCCTTTTTATGACTTATTCACTCTACCTCTAGTCATTTTGAACTGTCTTTGCCGCCATTTACTTCTCCAGTGCACATATTTCTAGTCGGCATTTCGTGTCATAACTAGTCATATCTAAACTTCCTGTGCAAAGCCTAATGTTTATACCCAAGCATATTAAGGTGGTTACATAAACAAACGTGCCAAACATTGCTGAATGCCGAGAGTCAATTCTGAGAATACTGCTCCTTGGCATTCCACACACCCCCGCACAAAGGAAATGGAAGAAACACGAGAAGCAACACACGCTGCATACGCTGACAGACGACAAAGGAAACGTCACACAACAAATACAACACCACACAAAACCAGCAAATCACATAATCTAAGTTCAAAGTACAAAATTGGAACGACACGACCTCACACGAATACAAAATAGACAGGGAATAACATGTATTTGACGGGATTTCACACAAAAAACGTAAGGAATCCAATCACGAGGGATTTCTGCAGCGATCCGTGGCAAAATGTTAGCGAAGCAGCAAGGGAAGCGCTCACAAACACCAAAACTTGTCACAGCTTACATGCATTCCAATGGGCTGTAATGGCCCTTTTGAGCACCGCAATATGGCGGCCGGTTGGCGTACCCTTTCCCGCGATACCCTCACCCATCCGATATCCATCCTTTATACACAGACATCAGTGGGTGGTAAGAAGTCATTTAAATACATTGTTAGTTATAGCTATTTTTCCATTGCAGTCATGTGGCAACTCGAAGGATTTGGCAAAACAAACAACAACATGGCTAATACGATGTTGCTGCCCAGGGAGTCTTGACCGAAGAGGTGAGCTGTTAAGATTACAGATGTATCATACGGCTCTGTTGTGAAGTGAGAAATTGTGTAGTAGCGAACAAATGTTAATTCGTGCACTACTTTTGTAAAAAAGAAACGAGAAAAGGAAAGTCATGCATGCATCACTACGGCTGCGTTCCAGAACTCACCCGGGTCGACCCGAGAGTAGGGGTAGTCCGCGTTCCAAAACCTACTCGATGACGTCGCGACCCCCGTTCCAAAAGCGGGTTGCCTACTCGAGAGTAGCTACCCGAGGTCGACTCTCTCTATTCCCTATCAGACGGGAGTAGGTAAGAGTAGTGACGTCAGAGCTGTCGTCTGCATTGAAATCTACGGTCGTCTGCTTTTGCTGCTGCTCGTCTCGGCGGTCTCGGCAGCATCATAGCGGACCCAGGAAAGTTCCAGTGCGAATTTTGCGACCTGGTGTTTTCTTCAGAGCAACATGAACGGAACCATACATAAAACACACATCAGATCGTTGTATGTGAAGGTCGAAACCTGTTTCTGTGCGTTTCAGAGCTAGCTGCGGACGATAACAGCGCTACGCTTTCTCAGAACGTGCGGTAAATACCCCTAATTCGTGGCGTGAATGCTTTACGAACCCACGCAGGTGTCCTCACACCAAAGTCAACAGCGTCACACTAAAGCGAAGCAGCCGACAGCGGTTCTTATGTCGCGGGGCCCAAATGTCAATGTTGTCTGCTGTCGCCATGTTGAGAATCGTACTCGCGCCCGTTCCACAACCTACCCGAGGGTTACCCTACCCCCATGGTCACGTGGTACAACTCTGTCATGTGACCAACTCCTACTCGAGGGTTAGTTGTGGAACGCACCCTTCATGAATTGTAATGTATCACTATTTCATATTCACATGTTTCCATTAAGTGAATGAACTAATGAAACTAAATTCATCTCATGGTTATGCTCTGTGTTTGCCTGGAAGTCACATTTTTAAGGCTTGTAATTTTTTTTGTCTAGATCAAGGTTTATGTTAGCCTTATTTATTTAATAATAATACTAGCACCCTGGGGTGCTGTCGTAGGAGTGGAACAAACAGAGCGTACAAGAGAAACTCACACAACAAAGCATACAGAATTACAACATATGCATCAATAAGACAGCGTATTACACTGCCTTAGGCTTGTATGAAATAACAGACACATATCAACATGTATGTAGCTTGTGCACATTAAAATCAGCCATGTAGAGTCGAATGCCTGTTTTTTTAATGTTCTAGCCTATTCAAGGCTGCTCTTTGCTTATTGCAGGTTTACTCATTCCAGAAGCAAGAACTGTACCATTGTAAGGCGAATGGAAATAAACTGACATTGACAGGGTGTCTACCAAACTGCAGCCTTCAAATTCCCTGACTTTTCCAGGTTTTCCCTGATCATTTCAAGCGAATTCCCTGACAAATTTTAAAGGGAACCTGGTTCCTGCTCCAATGTTTTGATACAGATCCCTCATAAAAAAGACCATTTATTGAGTATTAGTGAGGCTATCCTACTTTTCTGGCCTCAGAACTTGTCGTACTGGCAAACTGCTACTCGCAGTACCGTTGCTGCGGCATCGCCGCTCAACCACCGGTCGGCACTCACGAATTCGCCGTGTATCATCATGGTACTTGTCTGCGATTTTCCCTGACTTCAGCTGCTTTTTGGCCAAATTCCCTGACAATCTCCTGACTTTTCCAGTCACATCAAAATTCCCTGACAATTCCCTGTTTTCCAGGTTTGTAGACACCCTGATTGAGTAAGATAGGTGTTCTTTCTCGGCCAGTGCCTGTAGGATGACTCCAAAAAACGTCACGACAAAGTTCTTCTAGCTTCCCACAAGTAGCTAACTCCACGTAGTAGACCGCTTCACAGCAACATCAACACTACCTTGTGGGTGTACAGGAGGAGGAGGAGTGTCGTTGGGAGGAACCCGAGAGGTCTGCCTGCCTAATTAGGCGGCATGTTTCTCGGGAAGGGAAAGGTGGTGGAGAGGAGGAGAGGAAAGGGTGAAGTGGAAGACCGAGCGGAATCCGCTCGGGGGGAGGATAGCTGCGTCCATGGGCCGACTTCGGGGGAACTGTGCCGGCATACGCCTATTACACATCTGAGGGAAACCCAGGAAAAACCCCAGACGGCACAGCCGGCCCGCGGATTCGAACCGCGGACCTCCCAGTCTCCAAGCGCACGCGTTACCGCTGCGCCACCGGAGCTGGTCACACGGAGCTGGGTGTACACATTACACAATATGCTGCATTGTGCAGTAGTATGATAACATGCTGTTTCTCTCTCTCTCTATATATATATATATATATATATACGAGCGGGGACCCAAAAGAAACCGGAATTATTTTCTAAAAAATTGTGTTTTTATTGTTGCATGCTCTAGCTTCAAACACCTTCAAAGTAATCTCCCTTTGATGCAATGCACCTGTCCAGACGTTTTTTCCACTGCTCAAAACAGTTTTGGAACTCGTCGACGTTGATGCTTTTTAGTGCTTGTGCCGTTTTCCATTTCACTTCTTCGACATCGGAAAACCGTTTCCCTTTGAAGACTTTCTTCATCCAGAGGAACAGTAAAAAGTCACAGGGGGCGAGATCAGATGAGTAGGCAGGGTCGTGCACAGGGGTCATTCCATTTTTGGTCAAAAACTGCTGAACACTCAGCGCGGTGTGGGCAGGTGCGTTGTCATGGTGATAGAACCAGTCACCTGAATGCCACAGTTGGGGACGTTTCTTCCGTAGATCGTGGCGCAACCTTCTTAAAACTTCCAAATAAGAGCTTTGGTTGACCGTTTGACACGGCGGAACAAATTCCGAGTGCAGAAGCCCCTCACATAAAAAAAAACCGGATCATCATTGTACTGACGTGCGACTTCACTGGTCGTGCTTTTTTGGGTCGTGGTGAACTGGCTGTTATCGATTGACTAGAATGCTGTTTCGTTTCGGGTTCGTAACCGTAGCACCAAGATTCGTCTCCTGTTATGATTTTAGAAAGAAAGTCGGGGTCCGTCTCCAACTGGTCCTTCAACGCACGGCACGCAGCCATGTTCAGCTCTCTCTGTTCGGACGTGAGCAGTCGAGGCCAAATTTCGCTGCATCTCGTTTCACGTGCAAATCGTTCGATAAAATTTCGCTAACATGAGCTCTACAACATCCCTGCCAACTTCACAAGCTCATCAATGGTCCGACTGCGGTCTTGCAAGAGGGCTTGACCAATTCTGTCGAAATTTACTTCAGTGTGGCTGGTCGAAGTCCGTCTGGAACGAGGTTGATCGTCAATCGACATTTCGCTTCGTTCAAATCGAGAAACCAATTCGTACACTTGTGTTTTGCGCAAAGCAGCCTCCTTGTAAGCCGTCTGTCGCATAACTGCCGTTTCTGATGCGTTTTTGCCCAACAGGAAACAAAATTTCACTGCCGCACATTGTTCGTGCAAATCAGCCATCGCGAAATAGGCAAACGCATTGAAGGAGTCTAACAACAGAATTCACTGAAGCCGAACGCAGCGTTGCACAACAACGCCATCTGGTGCACTGATGCAAAACAGTTCGTAAAACTCTCACCTAGTGGTGGAAGCCTGTATTACAAGGGATCCGCCCTCACGAGGACAATTCCGGTTTCTTTTGGGTCCCCCCTCGTATATCTACAGGGTGTCCACGCTAAGTGTGAACAGATTTTTTTAAAAAATATATCAATCACTTTTTCTGAGATGAAATCAATTGCAATATAGCATATGCTGAAGGGCACTCCCTAGGGGGGCATTAACAGACTCCTAAGGCAATGTCTTAAAAACTTTCAATAATTACCTTTTTAATTATAGAAGCTACGAAGTTGCTCAAATGAGAATATCTGATCTCTTAGGTCACCGGATACCAAACCCGTTTTCAGAACAAAAATCCGTTCGGTAGATCGTCCGCAAAAAATTCGTGAAGGAACGCCATTTTTTCCTTTATTTGGTTTATTGCGCATCTTCAAAGAAGCGGCTTTCCTTTACCCCAGTGTGAGAGAGTGAAAGGGCACAGTGCCGCCTCATGCGTCGAAGATTAGCTTTAACTTGTGGAAACAAAACAAAAACACAAATCTATCGGGTGACTCTATCGCGACTGCCCTTATCTTGGGCTGCATTTTCTGTTTTCTTTTAATCTTTTTCCAGGACGCAAGAGGCGATACTGTGTTCTTTCATCCTCTCGTATTGGGGGTGAAGGAAAGACAAGTCTCTAGAGATGCGTAATGAATAAAATAAAGAAAAAAATGGCGTTCCTTCACGATTTTTTTGCGGACGATCTATCGAACGGATTTTTGTTCTGAAAACGGCTTTGGTATCTGGTGACCGAAGAGATCAGATGTTCTCATAGCTTTTATAATTAAAAAGTTAATTATTGAAAGTTAATTAAGACATTGCCTTAGGAGTCTGTTAATGCCCCCCTCGGGAGTGCCCTTCAGCATATGCTATATTGCAATTGATTTCATCTCGGAAAAAGTGATTGATATATTTTTTAAAAATCTGTTCACACTTAGCGTGGACACCCTGTATATATTATCTATCTATATATATATATATATATATATATATATATAATGCAGGGGGAAAAGCCATTAAAGGAACAAATAAATGGTGCTAGACGTGTTTGTAATTCAAACTTACAGATTAACATGGCTTCTATGGCTGCACGCAGAAAAACAGATACTCATGGAACAGAATACTCATGGAGATACAGATACTCATGGTATATATATATATAATTGAAGAAAAATAGCATAGGCTCTTTTGCTGCACGTTGAACATATGTTTGTAAGTCCCAAACGTCGCCACACCAGCATTGGACAGCTGTTTCGGCCTTATTGGGCCTTCATCAGCCATTGGGTCATTGGGTCTTCATATATATATATATATATATATATATATACTATATACATCTAGTGTCATTTACTTCTTTAATGGCTTTTTTCCCCTCTTCATATATATGATAAGGGTACACTGCATGGCTTATACCCTGCTGAATGTATATCCATACCTGGCTGCAGCATTGCATATCAATGAAGGTTACAATACACACGTCGACTTTTGGCCGTTATGAGACATCTTCAGCCGTAATGAGACATCGAAAGAGATAACACCGACTTAGCTTATCGCGTCCGGCCTTTGCTGGGACCATACCTTCCCTCTCCCAATTTCAGGAACTTTTCCTACTATCACTCTGTGGGCTGGGTTTCCAACCTCCTTTCGTCGGACTGACAGCGATTGCGCTCAAGAAGTCCTCGAGAGTTATACTCAAGTGCCCTGAGAAGCATGATGTTCGGTTATTTTTCCTGATAGGACGTCCACTGTCAATTATCATGAATTTGAGTAAATTCGGCACCATCTTCATGTTCGTGGGGGAAAAAAGTGACCTTTACTTGGCAAATTTCCGGGTTCAGTTCGCAAAAATTCACATAATTAAACTTAGGTCACATGACATGCACATCAGGTGGTGGCAAAAACCTAGTAAGAACAAATGCCGTTGACCGCATGATTCTGGGTTGAGTCGCTTTTTTTTTTTTAATTCAATGACACGTTTTCTGGGACACCCTGTATATGAGTCATTGATCGTCTGCACTGGTGGCATGCACATTGGGGAATTCCCTTTTGCACAGGCTACATTTAGTGGACTTTCAGTGTATACTGGAATAAATCAAATCGTATCTGATAAACTTCAGCAGTACAGCATATTTATGTACACTTCCTTGTTTCTTTTAAATATTTTATTTATGATAATTTCCTCTGCTCACTGAAACGAAAATTGCTTTCCTTTGTGGTTGTGCAACACTAAATCACATGATTGCCTCCTAAAATTTACACTGTACTGAAATGCAGCTGATCAATGGTGATTGTACACTTCAGTTCAGGTGTACCATACTTATAAGAATGGACATACAAAAGGAATGACAGAATATAACCATATCCGTAATACTGCGCAATGTTCTCAGTGTTGTGTTATCTGTCCCTTTTGTTAAGAAGGAATTCCCAGCTATCTGAGAGCTACACAAATCGTCAAATAATGCGCATCAATAAAACTGCACAGTGCAAAGACCTCGCATCTTCCGAATAAAAACTAACGATTTGTTGCACGAAAGTGAGTCGCTGATACACGCAAAAAGAAAAGTGCTTACAATGTTATGAGAAGAGATAAAAGATGTCACCAGCAGTTATAATGAATTACATATGACAAAAACATTTCCTATTGTAACCATGCTATTTGATATAAGCACTCATCCATAGTAAGCACAGGGAATACCCATGAGAAAGACTGCAGAAACTATGAAAGTTTTCCAGGTTTACCTTGGTATTTCTACTAGAGACACAATCTGCTCTCTTTAATTGAAAATATCATTACATGACAAATGGCTCTCATACACAACTTCTTATGCAATTTCAGGCAGCATAGTTACACAAAATATTTTTCAATATACAGTGTACCTTTCTGTGTAACGTACATAAAATACACTATTTAGTGCAAGATTACTACTATATTTGCACTTTTGCACACCATAATTTCACTATTTACACACAGCCCTATTTACGAAAATGCTTAGAGTTGGAGTCGCCAATATTTATTATGTATGGTTATGTAGAATTTTCCGTTGGAATGAATGATGTAGGTCTCAAAAACTATTTCAGATGTATGAGTACAAACTGAGCTACAACACCTTGAAACACCTTTTTTCATCTGTACATAAGGGGCACTATTCACTTTGTTCAACATAAATGAACAATGTCTGTAAAGTGAACAAGCACAGTAGGACCAGAATCAACAGAGTTCCAGCTCCGGAGTCAGCAGCACACATTTTCTGTACAAATTACAAACATTCAGGTTGACAAAAAGACAACTGCATCAAGAAGCATCTGGCAGTGACGAGATTTCTGCAGAGATTGTAGTGTTCGAGGAAGTACTAATTGACAGGTTTGTATATGTGTATTCCCACATGTCAGAGAGTCTCTGGAGAACTTTCTCAATTTCAGAGCCTGTTTGTATGGAAATGCTTAGATGCAGAAATGCAGGGCCATTGCATTCACCTCATCCACGTGGCTCTGCTGACTTTCTCATTTCGATAGACATGATTTACAGCTTTCCATTTTTGTTAGTGAATTTTTTTTTCCAACTTGCTGGAACTATACAAAACCATTCTTCTCATGTGTGCTGAGCTTGTAGATCAAACTTAGTGTGTAAAATATTTACTATTTCAGAATGCACGGACTACACAAGTATGATATGTTGCACGTCTAGTGCATACTTTTTATAATGGTCTCTCCCTGTTGCGAATGTGATACTATGAACCACTTAACAAAGTCTGTGTGCTATCCACTTTTCAGAACTATCCCTCATAAGTTCTTTGGCATGGAAAATGCATGTTTCTTTGTGCTCAATGCTCAACTGAAGGTGATGTGACAGAAGAGTTACATGTGCTTTTGTCCTAGTGCTATCATTTAGAAAACTTTTGGAAAAACTTTGAAGAATTTTCAAGTGAGTGTTGTAGCCTGTTCCATTGCCTTTTTCCACTGTTCTGCTAGAGATGCACTGTCAGCGTAGAAGACGAGGGAGTTGATGCCACTGTGGGCAAGCTCAAAAAGGTGCTCTCGAGGTATGTCTTCAAAGCCCTGCAAATAAAAAGTCTTTTTCAGCAACAGCTGTGGGAGTCAAGACAGAATGCTGCAAATGTGTCAGTGATGGCAAGAGGGCAGAATAGATTTCCACATGTTTTGCAGATAAGCACTCATAACTAGTCAGGAAAAGGCTTTCACATTATCATATGATAAACTCCTGGCAGTCATTTCCGAGACAGTTGAGTGGGGTTTTCTAGTTTCTGGGCAACGACTGCTTTCTGCATGATGTGCCACCAAACAGAAATGAAAGTTTTTACCACCACCAAAAAGAAAAGTGATTTCAAGTGCAAGATGTTTTTGCAACAATAACATGTCTGCTTAATGAAATTTGTACATTGGCACAATATTGTGTTAAATTCACTGTAGTACTGTGGGATTCACCTTCCATAAACCATAGTTCCCACTCAATGTTGGAACAAAAGTTCAAGGGTCTTTCAAGGACTTTTTAAGGCTCAGCCGTCATACTGTCCACGATGTAAAACACTGTTTATGGCCAGGACATGAATAGAATTTCACTAACATATTTATAACCTACAGGTATCACACGAATGAACACACGGAGACTGTGCAATAGTAATTCATTCGCAAACATGACTGAGGACTCCTGTTGAAGATCATAGGATAGACAGGAAGGGTGACAAACAAAACAAAGCGTGTTGTTCATTTCTCGCACTTCAGGTTTCCACTGCTGACTTCTATTGCAACTAGAGCTAACCCCCTGTGATTTCAAAAACTATAGCTCTGACTCTGGATTAATTTTGCCCATGTGAGGGTTCTTTAACGTGCGCTAAACGTCTTCCCACACAAAAAACGGCCTGTCTAATCAACTTGTACCCTGCCGCCAAGTTGCTGGTGCCCTTGGCCTGGTTTGAATCCACAACCTTGAGATCAGTATGCAATCACGCTACCACTTCACTATTTAAACACAATGCAGTTTAAATACTATAAGCACATTATATCCATATCTTGTATTTAAATACAGAAACAGAAATAAATAAATATAAAATATTTATACACATATACTGAAACGCTACTTTGGGATGTTTATTGCTTAAATAATTTGTGAATAGATGAAAATATACCCCAAATGTCTAGGTTTCCAAATTTCAGAGCTGCAGTTGCCATCACATCTGGCTGTAATGTATCTGAGGTGAAGCTTTCGCTCTTTTGAAAAGTTAAATGAAAAAGGGTCGACGTTTCGACAGTGGCACTGTCTTCGTCAGGACGAAACCTTTTGTCCTGACGAAGACAGTGCCACTGTTGAAACTTCAACCCTTTTTCATTTAACTTTTAATTTCTGCCCATTAAATATACTAATGTTCCTAACTTCCCTAAAATCTGTTGTCCACATCTTTTTCCTTCCACTACTGTAAAACTTCATGGCCTTTTGATTTTTTGTACTTCCCTCGACATATATATATAGACACAAACGAAAAATAGCCAAAGCTCTGTGGCTGCATGTTGAGCATATGTTCACAATTTGATCGTGCACTCCCAGCCGAGGACAGCTGTTTCGCTCTACTTGGAGCTCGTCAGCCCGGCGCAGAGAAGTGACAAGCTCTTGGGTCGGCACTAATAGTGCGTCTCGGCAAGACGTCAATGTTCCACAGTGATGTGGTTGACATTGACACACAATGTCAATGTCTCGCAGTGCAGCCTCCCCAGGTGACGCCGTCACAGTGGGGTCAACCCCACGGAACGAATTGTTGTGAGCATCACGAAATAACTAAAAGCCCTAAAAGGTAAGAAAGAGATCGACACGACGCTGTACGAATACCTTCTTCCCCGAAATTACAAACTGGGCAGGTTCTACATGGTGCCAAACATTCATAAAGAAGGAAACCCTGGCCGGCCAATTGTGTCTTGCAATGGTACAGCCACTGAAAAGGTATCCAGCTTTGTAGATCACGTCCTCAAAGACATACCCCCACAACTACCGTCTTACATCAAGGACACTAACCATTTCCTTCAAATACTAAATCAGTGCCAGCTCCCCGCATCAAGTTTGCTAGTTAAATTAGATGTCTTGTCCCTCTACACTAATATTCCCCAGGAAGACGGCATTATTGCAGCTGAGACAGCTTTTTCTAGATACGCTGGAAACAGTCCTATCAACCCACTTGCCCTGTCCAAGCTATTAGACCTAATCCTAAAAAACAATAACTTGAAATTTGATGGTCAGCACTACCTCCAAATCAGCGGCACGGCTATGGGCACTAAAATGGCGGCAACTTATGCAAATATATTCATGGGAACCTTGGAAGAAAAATTTCTGGAAGGACGTGAGAGAAAGCCGGCATTTTGCAAGCGCTACCTGGATCATATATTTATGATCTGGCCACATTCAGAAAGGAACCTCGTAGAATTCATAAATATTCTCAGTCAATTTCATCCCACTATTAAGTTCACCCACATGTAGTCAACTGAAACTGTTAACTTCCTAGATGTTCAGGTAAGACTACACGATGGAGTTCTAAGCACCGACCCATTCCGGAAGCTCAGTGACTCCCAACAGTATTTGTCCTTTCATAGCTGTCACCCACGGCATACAAAGCTTGCCATCCGTTACAGCCAATCCCTTCGGTACAAGAAAATCCGCTCGAACGATGACGATCTTGACAGGAATCTAAACGAGTCGCAACAAACATTTGTTGACCGCCATTTTCCACTGAACCTTGTGAAACACGGTCTCAACAGGGCCCAAAAAATAGAGCGCCAGTCCCTATTTGGTACGCGAAAAAATTGCACAAAAGAGGACACTATCAATCTGATCGTAACATTTGCTGGAAATATCCCAAACATTAAGGCTATTCTGAATCGACACTATAGCATACTTCAGCAATCCGAGCGCACTAAGGAAATTTTTCCGCAGCCACCTCGTGTCACATACAGGCGTGCACACAATCTGCAAGATTGCTTATTTCATTCTCAAATCAACGAACCAAATGATTCACCAACGGGTTGTCACCCATGTGAAGGCCGTAGATGTCAAATATGCAAATCAATGCAAAATACCACCATAGCCAAAAGTACTAGTTCTCACTTCAGAGTGACAATTAGAGCAAACCTAGACTGTAATTCGTCCAACATTATCTATCTCCTGCTATGTAACACATGCCAAGCACAGTACGTGGGCCGGACAAAAACCGCATTCAGAATCATATTTAACCATCACCGATCGGACGTGACGAAAAAACCTTCCAGTTTCTTCCAGAGTCTTCCAGTTTCACACCATTTTAGCCAGCCAGGGCATTCAATTAACGATGTTTAAATTTTCCTTCTTCAAACAAACTTCAGTTCCGACCAGTGCCGAGAACAGCGCGAATCTTACCTTATCTACAAATTCAAGGGGTGTGCGAATATTTGAATTCTCGAATTCGAATCGAATATCAAACGCTCGAACTATTCCATTTGCGAATCGAATATCCAATATTCGATTTTTCGAATATTCGACTATTCCACGAATATGAACGACACAACCCGAAAGTGGGCTTCACCTGATGCTTCCGTGCATGAAGTGAAGCCTGCTTTACGAAATTGCTCTTGCTGCACGACCAACACGGGCGGGACAGTGTTTAGTTTAAGATAATGTTATCCAAAGTTAGTTTTGTAGACATCGTCTGTGAAAGGGGTGGCGCCCCTCCCACGTGCAGTTTAGCAGTGCCGACGAGGGACTTTGATTTGATGTCTGTGAGGTTGCCCTTAAAAAGTTAGGACTTTTGAATAATGACTACAGCCCACAAACAAGAAGCGTGTCTTAAAGATGTCCTTTACGTCTAAAGTTTCAGTAGTGCAACTTCCTAGGGCGAGTGCAAAGAAACTAAAGGGTGTTCATGGCAAAGCTGAGGCAGGATGCCAATTTGTTTGTTTCAGAAATGGCCTGTGGTTGTCTGAAACAATTACAGCCTCATCCGTATAACATGCTAGTGCCGGACATAAAATTTTGAAATGAGCTCACCTGAAAAGCAGGAAGCACTCTCATGTAAAATTTAAGAGTAGGGGCTTTAAACAGAATAATTGCATGTCTCTCTTGTGACAGTTAATGCCAGAAAAATTACACTAAAGCCATGGGCTACAAAATGAAAACTTTTAGTGCGAAAGTCACATATTTTAAATTTTGCACGAATATTCGATTCGGTATCCGGAATTTTTTTCCCTCATTTGATTCGATATTCGATTCGACTTAAAATATTCGGATTCGCACACCCCTAACAAATTCCAATCTATCATAAACGAGGACCCTGGTGTACTGTCAACCATAAGAAACTTATCTGGTTAGATAGTGTACTGCTACTTGTTACCCTTTTGTTTGCAGAATGACAGTTCACAGCCCTTGGATTCCATCCCACCTCCCAGACAATGACCTCTCCACCAGACATGACTCAACCATTTCCTCGTACTTGACCTGCTGACTGCCGCCAGGGTCCCGAGGCAACTCTCCGTATTTGACCGACAGAGAAGACTGGAAATCTCCCAAGAGCTAAGGTACCATTTAGACACTGAAGGACAGCCGTTCCTTGATCGAATCATCAGGTGCGATGAAACGTGGGGGCACCGTTTCACTCCTGAGTCTGAATGTGCACTACAACAATGGAAGCATCCGGGCTCGCCAGCTCCCAACAAGTTCCGAAGCACCCCGTCTGCGGGTAAGATCATGGGCACGGTTTTCTGGGACAAGGCTGGCTTTGTTCATGTTGATTTTCTGCCAAGTGGCAATAGTGCATATTACTGCCAGGTCCTTAGGGATGTGCATAAGGCACTGAAGCAATAGCGACCGGGCCTCATCACCAAGGACTGTCCTCCTCCTACAGGACAATGCACGCCCGCATACCACGCATCTCACGACACGTACCTTACAGAAACTTGGCTGGGAGTTGCTGTCACATCCCCCTTACAGTCCACACCTGAACCCCAGCGATTTCCATCTCTTCTGGCCATTAAAGCGTTTTTTGGGGGCCGCCACTTCAGCTGCGACGACGAGGTCAAGAATGCGGTCTGATCATGGCTCCTACGCGCTGGTAAGGATTTCTACGCTGCTGGCGTCCAAGCCCTCGTGAAACGCTGGCACAAGTGCATTAGTGCAGCTGGAGATTATGTTGAAAAATAAAACTAATTTCTCGCCTGTAAGTTCATTTTACTTTTGCGAAAATTGAAAAGTCCCGGTTTGACTTGAACACCCCTTGTATAATACTCCAAGTGTCATTTGTCATTCTACAGTCCTGAAGAAGGCGGAGCTTCCGCTGCAATGTTGACTTCCCCCTTAACTTTCCACTAGTAAATAAATAACTCCCCCTTTTCCTACTTCCTACATCTTCGTTGTCTGCCTCTGATTTTGTTAGTACTTATATATATATATAATCATATAATCCTAATTCTCTCAGAATACATACACTCTTTTGTATCTCTTTCAGACTCCCTGGTTGGTCACCCCAGGAAATCATTTCCCTCCGGCGAGGAACATGACTGCCTGTGATTCATTGTACCTTTTTACCTTTGTTTGACAAAGCATGTGTGCTGCCCCCTCCCCTTGTACATATTCCCCTCTCATTCTTTGGAATTGTCTTGCGTCACCATAATATCCCATTCCTGTTGAAGACAGCGCTGCTGTCGAAACGTCGAATACCCCCTCTTAGTTTTTAATAAAGTTCCCCTTTTATTCCTTGTCCTGTAGAAGCACCGTCTCCACTTCTGATCCTTATTGAATACCTTTATTTTTCGTGGTCAACCGCATTTGTTTATTTCATTTATATATATATATATACAGTCGAACCCGCATATATCGAACTCGAAGGGGATCGGCAAATAATTCGATATATCGATAGTTCGATATATAAAGCGTTCGCATTTTAACTGACATTCGCGTGTGCCATATTAATTACCATTTAATTGGGATAGTATGAAACAGGAGCTTACCGATTTGCATGAACGAGAGCAGAAACTGCACAAACAAAGCGGGCAACAGGACAGTTAACAACATTTATTTGGGACGGAAGAACTCCGTGAGTTGGGCTTGTCTCTTGTTGCGAGCCATGAAGTCCATTACACTATTTTCGATCTTCTCGAGGCCTCCTAAATGAGAAAGTCCAGCTCCTTCTATTGCCCCGCAGCAGCGACGAATGGTAGCGAAAGCCAAAGCGATCTCGGTGGCTGTGGGCATGACATCGTCGCCGTTAAGACCTCCCAGTGAGCCTTCATCGCCGCTTGGATCGACGTCGTCACCAGCAACGTCCGCTATGATGTCCGCATCCGTCATCTCTGCCACAACGTGCACATTGTCGTCGGCGCTTACAAAATCATGTGCCGTCAGATCAGTGGGAACGGCTTCTGGGAACTCTGCGACCTTTCGAAGCTCGTCATCCAGAGCGTACTCGAAGTCGTCATCGTCGTCTAAGGCATCCGCACACGCCTCATCTGCAACTGCTACGAAACCCGCTTTGCGAAAGCAGTTCGCTACTGGTTCACGCTTGACGTCATTGACGTGGGATGCCGAATGCTTCTGCTACCGAAGACTTCTTTTCTCCATTCTCAACACGTCGGATGATGTCGAGCTTGGTCGCGAAGTCCAGGTTCTTCCTTTTCTTAGCGTCCATGGCTGCCTCATTCGTGCCAACTTTCAAATGGTGGCGCATACCAAAGGAATGCTCCGACGCCAGTCGCCACTGCGCACGTCTCGGCCACGCGCTGCGCACGGCCGACATGGACGATTCCATTGGAGGTCGCGTGCTCGGGGAAGGTAGCATGTAGCATGACCCCGTGATTTCTCACTTCGGAGCGTGCGAAACAAAGCTCCGTGGGGTCACTAACTTCTCCTGTTGGCAGCCTGCCCTCATTTCCAACTCCTTTTCGTGTGGATGGCTTCATCCCTAATCTCCAAGCCGCGCTTTGTCCTTTTCAATCGCGAAAAATGTGCGGAAGTTACTAAGGGCGCGTCATAGGATTCCAGCAGTAGTGTGATATAGCCGATGACAGCGGTGCCGGCTGTTCGATATAGACGTACAGCACGCCTATACATTTACATGCTATTTTCAAGGGGATGTTTCGGATGTTCGATATAGGCGATAATTTGATATAACCGGGTTCGATATAGTCGGGTTCAACTGTATGTACAATTTTTTTTCGTTATGTGCATTCTCCAGGCACACAAATTCGTGCACTAATTTCTGTATTTGGCTGTAACAACTTCTGATATCCTTTGTGTCTTTTTCACAGACCTTTGAATCGCGCACACCACATGCGTCTTTACTGTGGCATCGCTTTCGTTTTTCTATTAATTTATTTCTCCAAGTTTCTGCAGTCACAAAGCATTGGTCAGTTCTGTGACTGTTTGCTGCAACATTGGGTCCCAAAGTGGATTCTGGAGTAAATTTGTTGTTTGAAATAACCCTACCCATGCAAAATAGCCTTATTTTTTTACATTGATATTGTACAATCAAAATTATCTAGTTGCATTACATTTCCGTGTGGCAGCGTGGGCATATGTTTTTGTTTTCTTTTGTTTAAAAATTGTAGTGTCTTGGAAGCAAGAGTGAGAATATCAAGAGGTCGCAGATATTAGAGAGGGGAGTTGTGTGGCTTGCAAGAAGTATGACATTTTCGTGCTCTTGCTTATTGAGATCGCTCAGTGAGCATGTCAGATTAATGGGGGTCATACTAATGAGGGTTCAATGTATTAGTTATTTTCACCTATGTAGCTGTAACCCAGATACGTTTTCAAATAAGTAACTTTAAGAACCCGAGCATTATCTACTGGGTGGTTTCATTTCAAATCGAACAACGTGTGAAAGTCGTATTTTTTAATTCGCCCAGAAAAAATACATGTTAGATGACAGCTCAAACGGCGCAAATGGCGCCACGTGCGACGCTCGTGCGTGGAGTAGTTTCCGCGTGGGAGAGGAGGAAAGTCTGAGGCTGTTTGAGCGCGCTTTCTTCTGGACCGATTTTGACGGGATCTAGCACCGCTGATTTTTTGCCTAGGAACTGGAGGTTTTTTGTGATTGTAGGCTGCACCATAGACACTGTCGACAGCCACCCACACAATTCTGAGGGCCACAGATTTTCTGTTAAAAAATGCCAAACTTGGCGTAAACGTTCAAAAAGGCCAAACTTTGTTACCTACAGTGAACACTCCTTAATATGACCACCTCCGTTCCCGCAGATTTTGGTCATAAAGCGAATTGTCATAATAACGAGAAAGCGGTCCGGTCGGGACCAGAGAGTATGCACGGCCGAACAAAACGCACGCATGATGCTGCACAACAATTTATTTAACAAAAAAGTCTGTCAACAATGACTGCTTGGTGTAGCTTGCAGTGATCAGCTTTTATAACTGGACAAGAGTACTATCAATCACGCGAACATTATGAATGTCATTGTGTTGCTCAAAAAACAATAAAGCAACCTTCAGTGCTTCACTGGCCTCTTTCGTAGTGACGGGCGGTCACTGTCTTTTATGGTTTTTCTTACTTTAGCAATCCGAGAAGAGGTATGAGTAATCTCGAGGTCAACAACGCCTGGAGTCACCCTAATCCTTTGCGCCCCACTTTAACTGTGCAACTTTGTTCATGAACAACTTAAGCAGCCGCTCTAAGGGGCCCCTGACGCTGTCATAATAACGGGAGGATAATACATGTGTTTGACACCAGCTGTGCCCAAAAATCTCGGTCATAGTCCGATAAGCGGAATGTCATAATAACGGGGAGATTTTACATGGCGAAGAAACCGTTCCCCAGGAATTCGGTCATAAAGCCTGAATGTCAGATTAACGGGGGTCATAATAACGAGGGTTCACTGTATTTGCTTCATGACCGAACGTCTGAGGACATCAAGCTTAGTGCCATTCGATAGGACGTTGAAAGAACTTTCGTGCTGTATAAAGTTCATTTTTCTGAGTCTAGTGCTTTCTGTGTTATTAGCTCGATAATCGCACATGGTAGGCGAAAATTGCCAATGTTGCATCTCAATTTTCTCAAAAATGCCATCTTCGATTTCCTTGATTATTTTTGAAAAGGTGGCGTCATGTCTCTACTATAGACCCCAAGTGAGACAATCTTTTATTTTTACCTGAGAGACGCGCAGCGATTTTTTTGGTCAGGCATGGTCCACAAGACTGTAGCCTTGCGCACCCCATCCACGAGCACGCGACCTTCAACCTCTTCTTTGCTACAGGTCTCCCGCTGACGTACAGTAAACCCTCGTTATATCGAAGTCGCTTTATTCGAAGTACGGCGAAGTCCCCGTGCATTTACATGTATATTCAACCGGATTATCCGAAGCGCGAGGGCAGCGAACTCCGCATATTTCGAAGGGCGCGCCTGCCATCGGCTGCTGGTTACCACGCAGAACATTCCCGAAAGCCGCCTTACCCTTCTTTTCTTTATTTTCTCCAAACACAATCACTCATGCAACCTCTTTTCCTTCCGTACAGCGAAGAGTGGGAAAGTAGGACGCGCGAGGACGGTTCGTTGACATGGGTGGGAGAAAAGGGAGAGAGAGGGACCGGTCATGTGGCCCTAGCACGTGAGATGACTCACCATTCTCCCGTGGATGGTTTTGTTTTGCGTGGTTCATTTGCGACGCGTTGGTCTTTTACGCACGATGGCTCCGCGGAAGTGTTTAAAAAGGTTTTTGTCGTGCACGTATTGCGGCTCAGTCAGTTGAAGAAGTTGAATTTCAAGACGATGAGGAATCTGAGAGCCTGTACAGAAGAGTACACGATCTTGTACGACAAGAAGTGCAAGATGATTTTGATACCTTGGCGCGGGCGGACGCAAACGTTCCTGTTGTCAGTCCTGTGACGGACGCCGAAATTGTGGATATTATCATCAGTCGTCGGGACGTCGACGATGGAACTTCGGACGACGAGTCAAAGAACTCCGTAAAATACCTACGGCGGCGGAAACACGGAATATTTTGCGTCTGATTCGCAACAAGGTAGAATGCAGTGGCGGTGATAATGAACTGATGATGTGCCTGCGGAAACTCGAAGAACATCTCCTCGCCCGCAGTGGGGCTACGCGCCAAACCCAGGTGACTGCGTTTTTTGCACGTCAATAAAATATTATCGCGGTGACATCGAATTTTCACGTTTTCCTGGGTTTGGATTTACTGTTTTTGAAGTGTCTCCGCTTTTATCGAAATACCGCTTATATCGAATTTTTTTGCGGTCCCGTCGATTTCGATATAACGAGGGTTTACTGTAGTAATCAATGACCGCACTGCGTGAGCCTGTAGTATCCCCAGAGCATTACTTTACGTTTACCCAATCGTCTCCCAGTTCCGTCAGGCTCATTCAAACCGTGGGAGAGTACATGAGTTGCTTGTGCGCCCTTGACGAGAAGCCCCTTTTTCCGCGAACATACCGACAAAGTAGTGAGAAGTAACGAAGCGCTTCGTAAAGATCTTTATCCAGTGGTAACATCGTAGCTTTTGTTTCAGGTGCACCCGCACGTCGCCTCGGAATGGGTGCCGCATCACTCAGTTCATTTTCTCTCTCTCCTACTCATTCCTATTGCAGCTTTACGCAAACTGGGTCAAGAGAGCGAGACTATCGAATATGATGCGTTCTCAACGATAAGTTTGTCGTTGTGCCCGTGATGGTGTGAAGCAATAAATAAAGCTTGAAATTTGCTACAGATGCCAGCAGACTGGGGCAAGCTGAGAAAGGAGAAAAAGACTGTTTTACAAAGTCTGAGAAAATGATACAGTAGAACCTCGTTAAACTGCACCCGCTTAAGCCATAGTTCCTGTTTAACAGTATACTTTGAATTGGATCCCGGAGCGAATTACCATAAAGCTTAATGTATCTTATGTCCGTTTAGACCGCAGTGGCTTTTCGCGTACGTGTCAGATAATGTGTAGTCATTTCACATTCAGGCATCATTCTTGTCCTCCCTGAGACAACAATCAGTGAATTCAGTCACAAAGAAAGTCACGTGGCCATTCTGTGGAGCCATGGGGTAGTGCATTTGGTCTGCCCGGAAAATTCCTCTTATAGCCCAGCCTATGAAGGCACGACCTCCACAAACAAGAAAAGGGGGAATGCTAACAGGACTGTACTGTAATATGCAAGTGCCTCACTGTTCTCAGCCCACAATGTCTCTGATCATCGCACGGGCCAAAGGAACCGCATGCAAGCTACACCATGCTGAGGCAACTGGTGAAGCACCGCGTTTTGAGCATAAAGGTGAAGCTGGAATTAATTCAAGCTATTAAGCGAGGAGCGAAGAAGGCAGCACTAGCTCACGAGTAAAGTTTGCCCTTGACTAGTCTGTGGTATCTGGAGATCCAGGGAGATACTGTGTAAGAAAGGACTGATGTAGCAGCTGGCAGCTCGTTTGAAGGACTTTGAAGTTTCAGTTCTCTCAGCGGGGTGCATATTTAGAAGATCTTTGATGCATAACTGAGTGCACATTTCTAATGATAATATTTTCTTATGGAGTACAGCACCAGCCTTTTGCAACTTTGTAAGTGTGTGCGTGCGTGGGGGTGAGGGTTGACAACAACGACAGCGCACAGCGTAGGCATTTCGTCCACAAAGCCCGGAGGCACTTTTCTTTCTTTCTGCACATGCTTTCTGCGATAAAGCCTAAAATATGAAGATAACAAGAAATGCGTGCTCACATTGAGAAACAGTGGCGGACCGAGTGAACGCGGAACCAAGCTGAGGTAACAGTGATCGCACTGGTTAGATAAGGATCTATCGGATTCACTTATACAAAAGGTGCCACAGCCAACAAGTGAAAGTCGCCGTTTGGTGCCGACACAGTCGGCAGGCTAATGTGGTAGAGTTCATAGCCCCTTTAAATGAACCGTCACCTTCAAAATGTGTGTGTGAAGCAGAGGACATGGGCAGGAATTCTTGGGCACCAATAAAACAACAATTTCAATTTCAATGTTCGACATCATTCGACAGCCTATTTGGCCAATTTTCTCTCCTGAAAAGTGCTAAGAAATTCCATAAAAAGTTTTATCAACCAGCATAACCTCTGCAAAATGCACAAAAACATGGTGATGTGCACTTGAAAAGTTAACTAGAGGGCAGCACGCAGATAATTGGGATTCTTTCCGAGTTTGTCTACTTCACTTGCTAGGCACCTTGCAGACACTTACCGCCCAAGCAGCCCAGGGTCACCAAGGACATTCCTCTATTGGTGAGTTTCTGACATTTTTCTCATTTCTAGAGAGAGACTTCTGCCATACTCTCAACATCCGACATCTGCTCCTGTAGTGTATCTCGTCAGATTGCACCGAAACAGTATGCCAGTAATTCACGCGGGATTTGTGGGAGTCACATGTTATCATTGTTAGTGATCAGCGAGGAATGAAATGCTGCCGTAGCAGTTTTGGAATGGATGGGCATGAAGGTGACCATCCCTTCAAGGGGTACAGGTATGTAATGAGCACATGCACATGCACAGGCACGAGTACACTTGCCCATGCAATGTGCCCATAGTGAGTAGAGCATTTTTAAATGCTGCTGCATGTACCAATAAAATGGGAAACATCTAGCGCAGCGAAAAAGGTGGCCTTGCCTTGTGTACTGGTTGAACTTGATAACCCAGGAGAGGCACAGTCCGCAAAGCGCAGATATCTTCACTAGCACGGTACACATAAAGTACGTGATCCTTCACCACAAACCAGCGTCGTTTCCAAGCACCCTTCCACCACTGATGCAGATAGCCACTGAGCAGGGAACCTTGGTCATTGGCTGCTACTTCCTGAAATACCATGCAGAATCACTACCTTAGTATGAGTCCTATGCAACAATATCCCAAGTAGGGCAAGACTATGCAAGAAATGCTTGAGCCTCTTGCACAGATTAACACAAAGGGTAAACTACTTTGAGAACACAATTAGATGCAGAAATGCTGGTCTGCATGCGACAGGATAATGTCTACAGTTGCCAACCTTTAATTCGGACCCTAATAATTTGGACAAAAAATTTGGCTTCATCAAAGTCCCCACAGAGCCAATGCATTTTCACTTCCAATAATTCGGACCGTTTTGGGGAGTCAGTGCTCGATCATTCGTACGGATTTTGGCCTGACCTCATCTACTTTTTTGCACAAATCTGCGTTTCAAACTCCAAAATGGTGAGATCGGACTTCCGAGTTTAACTGTCAGCCCACCCACCGCTCACGGCGCGCCGCGTCCGGGGAGGCGAAGTGCGTGCACGTGCAAATTGTGCGGTTGTGTCTCATGTGACCTGCAACGCGAGAAGCGAAAATGATAAAATGTCGGGATCTACGTCCAGTGACGATGACGGAACCAGTACAAACATTTTCTGTATAGATGACGAAGGTCGTTCATTGTCGGAGGCTCCACTCGGCAATCGCTAACAGTTTTTGTCGTGCTGGGTTTTGCGCTGGTAGTGGGAGCACTGGGACAAGTGACAACGACGACAACAGTTCAATGGACAGCCTGACATTGGCTGATAACATCCACGCCACGGGAATGGTGATTCCAGCTGGCGTAACATTTGATGCTTACGCCAATGTTGACCGGTGCATCGAACCTTTGGGCGAATTTTGGGTGTCAAATAAACTTAATTGAATTGAATTGACAGATGATGAGATCGCTGCCCAAGTTTTTAATTTGGCCGCGGACAAATCAAATGACGACGACAGCAGCAGTGGCGCGGACATCCGGGATCCTCCGTCAACCACGGCCATTGACACGCTCGGAACTGTGTATTCCAACATCGCGACCTTAGCAAAAATGCGATGTGACGTTTTTTCCTGTGTGCGTGCTGCTAAGCAGACGCGCATTGACGTTTTTTGTTTTCAATCCAGTTTGAATGTCTCTAATAAAGTCTTGTTGGAAGCTGATTTTCGTCATTGGCTACTAATTGAGACTTCTCGATAATTGAGACAAATTTTGTGGCTCCTACAAATTCAAATTAACGGTCGGTGACTGTATTTCATTGAAAAGCACCCCTTTTCACGTAAGTGATGGTGTTATTCGAGACCTGGTGCGGGCAACAAGATTCCTGTCAGATTTCTGTGCTTGTGTCGTCCACGTTTGTAGCTTGCCGGGGTTAATTCTCATTGTTTACAGCTACTTTCTTACTACTCCTCTTATACGTTGGAGCCACAATAACTGATGGGCAACAAGAGTGCTTTTTCACACAAGTGTGCACACTAGTTGCTTATCTTCTTTGCCACATGTAACCAAAAGTACTAATTTTAAGAAAAGTTAACATTGTTACCATGTGAAGTAGAAACAGCACGCGAATACTCAGGAGGCACATACGAGGTGTGGCTATTAAATAACGGGATTCCGCATCTGGTAGGAAGTGTACCTCACGGAGCAGGAAACGCACGCGCAGTTTAGTGACCTTGAATCTTCCACGACTAGCCCCAACAAACCGCATTTTGTTGTCGCTCGTTGTCTATCTGCTGGAGTCCGCTGCAGAGAGGGGTATAATGTTGTGTTGCCGGAATCATGGCGAGTGCCAAAGTGGAGCAGCAGATAAACCTGAAATTTCCAGCGAAACTGAAGAAATCTCAGAGCGAGTGCTTGAAGCTGTTGCAAGAGGTGTACGGTGATAACGTGATGTCACGTACGCGAGTGTTTGAGTGGCATAAACAGTTTGCCGAAGGACTGGAAAACGTTGAAGATGATGAAAGATCGGGTCGGCCCGTCACAGCAACAACAGAAGAAAACGTTGAGAAAATTAATGCAATTGTTTGCAACAATTGCCACCTGAGCATTCGGATGATAGTAGAAATGGTACTGTACGACAAATTTTACACGAACAGTTGAACATGCGCAAGGTCTGCGCCAAACTCGTCCCCAGAAACCTCAATCAGGATCAGAAAGATGCCCGGAAAACCGTGTGCGCAGACTTCATGGAACGAATCACAGCAGAGCCTCAACTGCTGGAAAACACCATCACAGGTTATGAGACATGAATTTTTCAGTACGATCCAGAAACAAAGAGACAATCCATGCACTGGAAGACTCCCACGTCACCAAGAATGAAGAAGGCAAGAATGAGCAAGTCGAAGGTGAAGGTTTTTTTCGATATCAATGGCGTGGTCATGGCTGAATGGGTACCACAGGGTCAGACAGTGAATCAACACTATTATATAGAGATCCTGACAAAGCTGAGAGAAAGAGTGAGAAAAAAGAGGCCCGAGTTGTGGAAGAACAACTCGCGGATTCTCCATCAGGACAATGCTCCAGCTCACAACGCTCGGAATGCTTGGAATCTTCTTGTCCTGTGCCGTCACCCTAGGACTTGGTCCATGGAACACAGCATCCTGCAGCCTGTGTGCTAGCAAGTGACAATAGTGGCACGTCATCATCGCCTATGGGCAACTACATCCCTCTCCCACAAACGCAAGAAGTGGTGAATGAGGAAGACACATAGATGAGGGCTGCTGGGCACATGGCTTGTGGTAGGTCGTAGGACAGTGCGGGCGGTGCTCTTGGACTGTATGTATATAGAGGAGAGTGAGGGGCGGTGCTGTGTTGTCGACATTGGCATACAGCAGCCAAAACTTTAGCATGTGGCTCAGGGAGATGTCACAGCCTGCCAGCCAGTTCTACCGGCACCGTCCTAGTGTGAGGCTACGAACATCTGCCCGCTGGGACATTCCCTCACCACCGGTCAGGACTCATGTAGAGGAACCCCATCTCCTCTAAATTTGATGACCCGAACTACGAACACCCTTTTCAGCGTAATTCGGCCCAGTACCGTTCCAAATTTCCCCAAGATCGTATTCGAAGCCATCACTGAAGGTTCGGTGCATCGTTCTTCTGAAGAATCGCTAGGCAATCATGCCAATTCACTGCGACTAACTCAACACACTGCATCGCAACGGCCAGCCGCTTAGCACCATGGTTCGCCCACCTCGCTGATTACTTCGCCATTGTCACACACTGCTGGAGACTGCACGGCCCCATCTGCACCACCATGCTAGTCTCAAGAACCCTGCCCTAGAGCCCTGCGCGGATAAGATTTTTGGCATCCACATCCGACCCGCATCAGCGCACACGTTGTCCACATCCGATCCGCATCCGCAGCATACACAACCGTTTACATCAGCATCCAATCCTCTGAGCAAAATGCCACATCCGCTACTGATCCGCAAAATCCGCACTTTTCGAAGGACGCGTTAAGACCGCCGGAAGCATGTTGGCACAATTTCGGATGCCTCCATGCTGTCACAGAAGGACTCACGACGACAAGCAAAGGTAAACCTTTCATCAAACGCGATGTGGAGAGACTTCTGGAACGCGTGGAACGCTACCTCACTGGTGCTCGCGTGGTTCGAGACTCCAGAATGCCTCCTCTCCCGTCTTGGCCGTGCATGGTCAAAGGTGAACCCGAGCATGCATGCGCTCGCTGTCGGCACGCAATACAAATAAATTACTGGTTGAAAAATTACAGCACGCTGTATATCCGCTACCGATCCGCTGCCTTCACATCAGCATCTGATCCGCACACCGCAGAAAGTGCTAAATTTTCATCCGAATCCGCAAGTATCTTGCGGATATCCGCTTCCGTCCGCGGATGGTGCAGGGCTCTACCCTGCCCGCCTTCCCTTCATACCAGGTTTCGATACAAGATGCTGGCAGCCCAGCAAATGCAGTTCTTTACTGCAGGCACCTTCATGCCATGCAGTCATATTCACAGTAAATAGCTCCTACGGTGTCTGTTACAAATTCCCATCTTTTCCATTTCATTTGCTGTTACAAGGAAAGGTCTTCACAACTGCCATTGTCTCTTCCAACATTGCTATAGGTTCAAATTAAGCCAACGTCTTCTGTCTGTGCACTGTACGAACAGACAACAGGAAGCGGCATCAGCGAGCGAGCAGTGTAGCGCTCCAAAGTTGCTTTTCGCTGCTTAGTGGCCGTGTGTTTTATACTCCCGATTCGAGCGCGCCAAAAGTGGGGCACCTAGTTAACGCACCCTTTAAATACAACCGTCTGCGACTGGAAAAACACTCCTGCTTGGAAAGTACTGCAATGTCTACATCGACGACATTATAGTCTATTTTAGATCACTTGACGAACACATGAATCACCTCTCAAATGTCCTAATCTCGCTCAGTAGAGCCGATCTGCGAATTAACCTGAAGAAAAAAGCTTTCTTCCACGAACAGGTGTCGTTCCTGGGTTGCGTCTTCAACGGTCGAACAAAGACAACAAAGCAAGAACCGGTAGCCCATATAACGCTACTGTCAAAGCCCGCAGATGTTCACTCACCGTGAGTGTTACTGGGGCTGGCTGGACATTTCTGGACCTTCATCAAAGATTTTGCAAAAAGAGCAAACTGAGTAGAGAGTACATTTACTGCAACATGCAGTGCACAGAGTACACATGTTGACCATTTGCTCACAGAAGTTGTAGAATTTAGTGACAGAATATTGTGAACAGTGTAAAGTGGGCTTCACCTAAGACTCAATTGTAATAAGGTGAAGCCGACCTGCCAAATGGAGCCATACACCAAAAGAACAATGGCAGTGAAGTGAGGTGGGCTTGACCTAACTCTTGGACGTAATGAGATGAATCCCACTTGCAGAATGGCGATGGCGATACTTCACTTCGCTATTCATAAAATATTGATTTTATATATCATATTCGAAATTTTGAATATTCGCACAGCTCTAAAATGTGTTCTGTTTGTTTTCATTTCAGCTTTATGATCATTGTTTTTATGAATGCAATTCCAAAATTTGCTCAGTCAAGGTGTTTTTTTTTTGTCATCATAAAAATTGTGTGTAAAGGAACAGGAGTTACAGGTGGCTGGACAATACAGCCCAGGGTGCGATGTCTCCCCACATTTTGCAAAACGATTCCAGACTCAAAAACTTCCAACGCTGGTAAGTTGCACAGCTGCATTTGCACGGTAAAGAACGTGACTCTTGTGACCCTATGGGGCACACACAGGGTGTAGACTGTAGACGGAAGTGTGTACGTCAACTCGCAATGTGCAGCCCACAAAGCGGTTGTCTGTGTAGCGTCCTGTCTTCTTTCCACATCACGTATACCGTTGATCCAAGCCAGCTTGCTCGCATCAGTGCTCTTGCAACTTTCATTTTGTTTCTGTCGCAAAAATGTTGGTGCAGACGTTCACACATGCATCCCTTATCTATTTATTTATTTTAAAGATAACAGACTCTACTTGAATGGGATACAACAAACTGCCTGATTACAGGGAACATGTTGCATGTAGCACAATTAATGTGACGTTCTTTTCCAGTCGCCCCATGACGCATACTAACCCCCCTGTCCCCCACTCCACCCTGCTGTCCTCTCTCCATCTGTTCACATCCGTACGCTGATCATAGCCACAGCTGCTCTGTCTCCCCGCAGACGCAACCGACATTACAACGTAAGACCGTGGCGCACTCTGCGAGGCGCGAGCAGAAGCACTTTAGCGCCGGCTTCTCCCAACGTGAGCCTGAGGTGTCCTCTGTGAGGCACGTGACTCTCTCTCACACCCCATTTATACCTCCACCTTACAGCTAACGCTGTAAAAGGACGTCCCCTTTCTGTGGACTAAGGAGTGCGAAGATGTACGAGGGGGGACCCAAAAGAAACCGGAATTATTTGCTAAAAAATTGTGTTTTCATTGTTGCATGCTCTAACTTCAAACACCTTCAAAGTAATCTCCCTTTGATGCAATGCACCTGTCCAGACGTTTTTTCCACTGCTCAAAACAGTTTTGGAACTCGTCGACGTTGATGCTTTTTAGTGCTTGTGCCGTTTTCTGTTTAACTTCTTCGACATCGGCAAAACATTTCCCTTTGAAGACTTTCTTCATCCAGAGGAACAGTAAAAAGTCACAGGGGGCGAGATCAGATGAGTAGGCAGGGTGGTGCACAGGGGTCATTCCATTTTTGGTCAAAAACTGCTGAACACTCAGCGCGGTGTGGGCAGGTGCGTTGTCATGGTGAACCAGTCACCTGAATGCCACAGCTGGGGACGTTTGTTCCGTAGATCTTGGCGCAACGTTCTTAAAACTCCCAAATAAGAGCTTTGGTTGACCATTTGACCCGGCGGAATAAATTCCGAGTGCAGAAGCCCTTCACATCAAAGAAACAGATCACCATTGTCCTGACGTGCGACTTCACTGGTCGTGCTTTCCTGGGTCGTGGTGAACTGGCTGTTTTTCATTGACTAGAATGCTGTTTCGTGTCGGGTTTGTAACGGTAGCACCAAGATTCGTCTCCTGTTATGATTTTAGAAAGAAAGTCGGGGTCCGTCTCCAACTGGTCTTTCAACGCACGGCACGCAGCCATGTTCAGCTCTCTCTGTTCGGACGTGAGCAGTCGAGGCCAAATTTCGCTGCAGCTCGTTTCACTTGCAAATCGTTCGATAAAATTCGCTGACATGAGCTCTACAACAACCCTGCCAACTCCACAAGCTCATCAATGGTCCGACTGCGGTCTTGCAAGAGGGCTTGATGAATTCTGTCGCATTTACTTCAGTGCGCCTGGTCGAAGTCCGTCTGGAACGAGGTTGATCGTCAATCGACATTTCGCTTCGTTTAAATCGAGAAATCAATTCGTACACTTGTTTTGCTCAAAGCAGCCTCCTTGTAAGCCATCTGTCGCATAACTGCCGTTTCTGATGCGTTTTTGCCCAACAGGAAACAAAATTTCACTGCCGCATGTTGTTCATGCAAATCAGCCATCGCGAAATAGGCAAACGCATTGAAGGGGTCTAAAAATAGAATTCACTGAAGCCGAACACAGCGTTGCACAACAACGCCATCTGGTGCACTGATGCAAAACAGTTCGTAAAACTCTCACCTAGTGGTGGAAGCCTGTATTGCAAGGGATCCGCCCTCACGAGGACAATTCCAGATTCTTTTGGGTCCCCCCTCATATGTATATGTATCTCACACAGGTGATTTCGTCAGATTTCGTTCGTACGCTCCTCGATTCTGCCTCGCCTTTCTAACTAACCACTGATGCTTCGCATTTTGGAACAGGAGCAGTTCTATACCAAAGACACCACTCAGAGGCAGAGGCAAGATGGTTGAATGTAACATGATACTATCACTCATACACTTTCAAAAAGAGCGAAGTAAACTACTACACGACAGAGAAGGAAGCACTAGCTGTTTTGATTGTACTCAGGTACTTCTGGAATTACCTTGAAGCGAGGATGTTCAAACACTTCACTGTCAAGCACACGCTAACGTTTCATCCTCAGCCATTCTGAGCCCAAAGGGAGCATCGCTCAATGGATTGCCGAGTTACAACAATTTGAGTTGGACGTCACACACGTGCCGAGATATTGGGAGTTGGCGAGCATAAGTATAGCAGACGACACCATTGGTCATGTCGTCTGCTATGGAATATCTTGTGATCACGACCTACTATATTATAGCGACCATGTCATACAGACCCCTTCCCAGCGCCGCATTTAGAAGCAAGCGGTGGCGCTACTCATCGGCCCGGTTATCGCTTCCGCAATTTCTACAGTACTCTATACTTTAGCGTACCTTAGTATTTTTGTACAAGCGATGGGTGTCCCACGAGAGATGCTTGCTTCTAAAATTGATTATCATGTTTAATTTTTTCACTTTTTTTTTGCGTTTTCATAGGAACTGTTGCTGTCGTCGGCTACGATAATCGTGTGTTCGCTTCTGCACATTCAATATTGAAATTTCCATCGTCCAATCGTGACGCAGATCTCGCGGGCCGATGAGTAGCGCCCCTAGCCGATCGTGTGGACGGGCTCCTCATTCGGTTTCCCGATTGTGGTCTCTATAAATAGTAGGGCGTGCTTGTGACTGATCTGCAGGATATTCCCCACGGTTAGCAGAGTGCGAAAAGGCATGGTGCACATAGCAGACGACACCATTGGTCCTTTCATTTGCTACGGCATATCTTGGGACTCCCTGAAAGACATGACGCACATCCTGCATCTGAGTCAAGATATTCTGTAGCAGATGACAGGACCAATGGTGTCGTCTGCTATATGTGTCGTGTTTTCATGCTCTTCTAACCCTGGGGAATATCCTGCAGATGAGTCACAAGATATTCCTTCGCAGACGACAGGGGGGTGATTTCATCTCAATTCAGGCAAGCCCGTCCGTCGAGGTCCTTCGATTTTGCTACATATTTTTTGTGTGAAAGCCACATCTTTGTGATGAACATTGGCACAAATCTCGAACTTCAAATCGGAACGAATGCCAAGAACAAAATTGAGGCGTGCACGACGGTGCCTCATCAGAGCGCACAACGGAGCACTCGGGCCGAAGTTTGAGACAAGCCTTACACCCTACGTACAAGTAACGGGGACAACATTTTTTCTACCAGTTCTCTACATACTGGACTGTAACTGTGTGGCATACGCTGACACCTACTACCGTCCTTTCGCATGAGAAAAAATCGCAAAAACACCGCAGAGGGTGTTTTTGCGTGAACTTTGTCGCCTTCCTGTCGGGGAAGTGAACATTAGACCAAAGTGATTTTTACACTGAAAGATAGCCCATTAAGTGCCCTTTCTAACGGTATGCTGTTAAAGATTGTGAATGATAAAGCTAAGGCGGTATGATGGATCGATTTCTCGAAAACCCCACTTTTAATTTTCTAAAAAAAAATATGATGTATTCATCATTCTATTGCCTTTCAAGCAGTATAAATTTTGTAGCGACTAAAAACATCTGACAACCATAGCGGAGCGAAAAGGCGACACATGGTACGCAGTGACATCTCACAGGCTTGCGGCTGGATTAATACACCGCTGGCGTGCGCTAACATCTGAATATCCACGTCACCATTTATCTCTTGCATTCTCATATGCAGGAGAATGACCCCTAGTAGTTTCTTGTACCGTCGGGCGTATTCCCATTTCTGCAGTCACGAGATATCACGTTAAGAGGGGATACCACCCGTCACGGCCCCATGTATTTTCTATCGGGCAAACTTTTCTGTTTTTCTCGACAAATACCCGTCCGATCTTCACGATATCGGTCTCTTTTGATAGCTTTTAACAATTATGAGAAAATGGATTCATCAAATTTTCAATTTTCGCTTGGATTTTTTGTTGAGACGTTGTAGAACGTGTGGAAAATAGCCAAAAATTGACCTTGGACTTCTGAAGCGAATAGCAGAAAAAGAAATAATCCTAGGTGACATTTGCTCAATCCATTTCCTTCTAAAATGTGTCCTGCATGTTTTGGTACCACTATCTCGCGTGTAAAGTAAGCCGTTCTTGAGATAAATGAAAATATCTGAGTGTAGGTACAGCGCTTGCTCGGGACAACTTTTTCTGCCGCCCGGTGCTGCCACGACGCGGGCTTTACGTCCAGAGGGTATTTATCCGCCAAGTGTGACCCTTATTTCAGCATACTATCTGAGCTTCCCTTTCCCAGGAAAAAAGGGGGAAGGGCGCTAAGCTCCACTACAGCGGGGCTATTCTTTTTCCTGCCGGCCTTTGAGAAGCGGGCACAAGTGGGCATGTAATGACTCAGCCTGCTATTCTCGGTATTGGGCTCGTCCTTGCAGTTCGGACTGTCCCGTCGATTCGCTTGGTCCTGTGCGTGTGTTTGTTCCGAACATCTGGAAGCGTCGAAAGATATGTTTGGCGCAGGGACGAGCGGCGATGATGAGCTGAGCAACTGAAAATTCGGCACCCGCCAAAATATTTTCTCCTGTATACGAAAAAACACCCTCGAGATTTTTAATATGTTGTAGAGGAAGGCTCGTTCTATAAAACTGCGTTGGTTTCAGGCGTCTCTTCCGACCTCTTCATTGCGTGTTTTGCGCTCGATTGTAGCGAATTTTGGAAAAATCGCATACTTCCTCTTTTTTTTTTCCTGCAATATCTATGAAAGTTACGTGTCTGGCGATTTTTCCTGTAGAAGTATTCCTTGGGGCCTTGGCAGGAAAAAATATTCATTAAAATTTAATGGTTTGAAATTCCCCCAAAAAATCGCGAAGTAGGAGGAAAATTGCTAAACTTCCGGCCTTTGTATACCGGCACCGATTGCAGCACGACAACCAGGATTTGGACGCTGTGTAGAGCATAGTTTCCTCTATACGCAAAAGAAACCGCACAGTTCTAGGTGCTTTCTATGAGCCGCAGTTGCCGTTCACGCTAGGCACGGTTTTCGCCAGCGCTGCGAACTTTGCTCGTGTGTAGCACCCGCCACATTGAGATTTGGGAGGAAATGTTTCGTGGTGTGTTGTTTTGCACTATTAGGGACTGCTAAAAAAATTTCGTAAAAATTTGGGATCGTTTTGTGGGGGCCGAGCAGGTCCGCTGGATCATTTCGCGTGGAATCGCCCAGTTGCGATGGTTGCGTATTCTGTGTTCTGCGTCTGCAATTGACAAGCGAAGCTCTATGTTCTTAGTGTAATTTTGTTGTAATGTGCTCCATGTACAGTATAGTTATAGCCCTATTTAAAGTCAGTTATCTGGCTATCTGAAACCCAATCCATTCTCTTTCCCATAATATGCAGGTGGAAGTTCTCCAGGTATTTCTAAAGCAAATACCACTTTCAATGTTATCACTGGGGGTGTGATAGGTCAGCTTCATATGTTATGAAGTGGTAGTGGAAGTGGTAGTGTTGTAGGTAGTGGACCTCTCAGCTACATGCCGTCATGCAGTACGAAAAAACAAACAGAAAAGGAAAGGAGAGTGAGGAACGGAAACAAGCAGGTTGAGCGGCTATGATTGCGGGAGCTCTGCGAAGAGCCTGTCAAGCACTACATATTTTCCAGTTGATCCGACTTGGTGAATGGACATGTCGTTGTACTTGGCTTCCCATGCTAACGAGTTCAAGCCCAGCGCCGGCTGCGTTGAATGATTTTCTTCTCACGTTGAGGTGCGCACATGTGAACAGTTTCTTGCGATGTCGGTCTCGGGTGTAGGAAGAAATGGTCCCAGAAAGAATAGTCCCGTAGGAATGGCCCCGGAAAAAATGATACCGGCCAGCGAGAGAGAAAAGAAAAACGGTCCAGTTGACTTTTTCTCTCTCTCTCTCTCTCTGTCTTTGCTGTATCTTTGCAGTATGTTGCTTAGTTTTCAACAATGTCATCTTATCTCAACAATGAAAACAAAGGAAAACTAAATTTTGTGGCAGAGTTTTAGTATATAATAGCACATATGTCACATACTCAATCGTTTGCTATAGTGCACTTAAAGTATACGTACAGCGCGGTTCTGTTGAGCACCCAAAATGTTTTTATGGACATTGAAGGATTCTGACAAAACTACTTAATTAATTCATTAAGTATCATTTACCGGTTTAAGGGCTGAGTTCTCAATGAGACAGTCTTTCTTTCCGCCGCTTATGGGGCATGCACGAGCAACACCGAGCACCCTTTTCCCGCCATTACTGGTCGTTATTGTTTAGCTTTATTTATTACAAGTAGTTACCATTATTTTCGTATTTTTGTTTGCTAGCATTCAGATTATTTGCTAAACGTTTGTTCTGGCATTAATTTATACTTCAAGACGTGCACGCGCAACAGGGGACGGTTGCATCCCTGCGTCCGTGCATAACGTATAAGATAATGGTAATATCACATGACATGTTCAACTCAGACTTGTGCCCGTTACCAAAAAAAGGAACTAAATGCCGTTACTCGTTACTTCAGAAAAAAGTAACTAAATACGTTACTCGTTACCAACGTACAAAAGTAACGAGTTCTCGTTACTAAGGGTAACGAGCTACTCTTACGTTACCGTCGCATAGTTAAAGGAGCCAACAAACATGCCGTCACTTGCCTTCAACTCTTTATTAATGAGGAATTGCACTTCAGAAGAAGCTGATACTCGAAATTTACATTTCCGAAGTGGGGGTGATCGAAGATTATGAAAACACACGAAAAGACACCGGTTTTCGTGCCACCGATCACCAACGGTCCCCAAAAACAGACGAGGGGCTGGGTCATAATTTAGGGCGCTCAGAAGCTTAGCAAAGACAAGAAAAGGCGAGAAGTCGAAACGCGTTTTTTGTTGCCATAGCACAATTGGTGCCCATTCTCGGTGCCCATTCTGGTGGTCGGAGATTACGGAAACAAGAGAACAGACAAGGGCCTTCGTTTAAGACGATTCAGCAAGTCAACAACACATCCAGCGAGGTACTGCAATAATACTTTGAGTCACACGTGGTCGTGGGTCACACAGGTCAAATCTGCACGCATTGCGCCATACGGAGTACCGAAATGTGCTCCCCCGCGCTGAAGAAAAGGAACGAGTAACGTCAGTAACGAGTTACCAATTTTTGTAACTGATTCCGTTACTATTACCATTTTTGAAAAAGTAACTGAATCGTTACTTCGTTACCAAAAAAAGTAACCGTTACCAAGTAACGAGTTACTTGTAACGAGTTAGGCACAACTCTGGTTCAACTCCAGCCCAAATGATCGTATTCGGACATTCCAACCTGATACTTTTTCTGCGCGAAGATACAAAAGGGAAAGAAAACATGTATACGATGTGTATGTGTGTGCTTTTTTTTTCTTATTCAGTACCGAGCGAGAATAAATACACAAGTCATACTCTCGTGTAAAATTTGTACACAAAAGGAGGTGTTCAGTCAAAAGTGGCGTTCAGTCAAACGTCTTGAACAAAACCGCATTCAATTGAGCAGCATTCGGTCAAATTGGCGGACCACGTGCTAGCCACTAGGTGCAGATTTCGGGAATTGTCGCAAAAATGAAGTTGCTGAAGGTGCACGTTCATGGGGTAGACGGTTGGTACCATCACATGCGAAATTCACAAGTTAGTATTTTTTTTTTAATTTGTGAGGGTATTACAAACGAACATTGCATAGCATAAGTACAGCCCCACTGATGCCAACACAGAATAAATTATTTCGCCATCGTGAACCGTTTTCTACTCTTCCAGCTGGGAGATTTTGGTGAAGCAGCAAAACGATACACAAGTCGAACAGAGTGCAAACCAAGGAAGCAGCCGACAGACACATGAATAGATGCGTGTGTTCCTCAAAGCTGCATTCTCCTCAAGAACCCCTCTTTTCTTAGGAGATTAACCGCGCATCCCGAGCGAAGTCGGGGCGAACAAAAACAACAGGGTCACGCATGCTGTGGGGACTACATGCCACCGCGCTGTATCGCGCGCTTCTTGAACAACGGCGCTAGTTACAGCACTCGGCGCCCCTAGCGCCACCTCGTGGCTGGGTAGATCCCGGCGCCATCTCGTGCCCAGAAACGACGAAACGCCGCGGGTGATATCCCCTCTTAAGAGGACACAGGTTGACAGACAGCTATTTAGTATTTATTCTTTACATGTATTTTACTCTCTGTTCCACATAGAAAATGTATTTCACATGACACGTACAAGGTGGCACTGGACATCACAAGGCTCGTGAGTCTATGATTTCACGGGCACAAGATTGCAAAATTGAAGTAGATGAACTGCATGCATCACGAACCAGCGGGTCTGGACTACGGAATGTTCGGATCCTGAAACCAGACCCAATCACTCAGGAGGATTCATGTTGATGACGCTTCTTGCTAGCAGGACGTCTTCATTGTCGGACCCTCTATTCAATTTCTTATACCACACGTGGGGGGAACGAATGCCTGCGACGGGACGGACCGTCCCCCACTCCTCATTTCTTGCTTCTCGGAACACTGTGATGTCGCCCGACGTCGACGTCGTTAGCTCGACGGAATTTCTAGCAGGTGCGTTGAGTGATTTTTCTCTTTGAGAACACGGACGGGGAAATCAGCAGGTGTTCGAATAGCTGCCGCAACTGTACACCGCAGGTTGTGTAAGCTTGCCATATGTTTCAGGGAACCGCAAACACCATCGAAAGCATTTTTGCCGTGACCACTAGCAGAATACAACCATCTCACTAGCAGCCTGTTCTTCGTCATCTCGTACAGCCGATACCTATTCTTGAAGTGCGCAGCTGCACCGTCTGAGATGTAGATGAAATGCGTGAACACAGGTTGGATTTCTTCCAGGGCCTCAACTATTCTGTCCAGGGCTAGAAGTGCGTGCGCCGTGTCATGGGACATGTCGTCGCTCACCGTTGCGAAGCTCGTTGTCGACACAGGTGTTGTTGCCACGCAAGTGAATAAAGAAATTTGATCTGTTTTCCAGTACCGTCCTTGGACCTCGCTTGATAGCTTCACTGACCAGTTTTCGGCAAAATCAAAGTGCAACCCGACATGACGTCGCTCGACAAGATGTTTTTCGTTCCAGATGGCGTTCCTTTGAACGTTGCGTATGTGTTCGTGCTTGATGTAAACAGCGGTGCATTTCCTGACTTGCTTAAGAAATTGTGGTGCTTTTAGCGTATTCGTTATGAGGTCTCCATTTTCCCAGACTGCCAGATTAACGTTGTCGTCTCGCTGTATCTTCAATTTCTGCAGAGAAATCTTTTTGGCCCCTGCGCAATGTGTGCAGTCTTGGGAAAAGCAGGCATCTTGTGGCTCATCACACATAGACATCGTTTTTAGATCCTCTCCCTTTAGCTGCACGGATGAAGCATTGTTGATACCTGCGATGACCAAGTCGAAATTCGCACAGTACAAGCACACACACTGCTGTCGATGTGGGACTGTCTGTACCCACTTGGGCCAAAGTGTATAAAGCTTCGTTATTCCCATCTTGATACATGGATGAGCGCTTTTAAACAGGTTAAAGGTTTCACGTATGGTGCGTGCCATAAACCTTTTCGTCACAGCCACCCTCTCGCCGTCTTCCAGTACGTGGACAACATCCTTCTTGTTAGGGCTTTGGACAGTACAGTCCATCTCTTCTTGGAGATAGTATTTCAGCGCAGTAACTACGTCAGCCTCGCTGACAGAGTGTCCCGTGTACTTCTCAGGCATTGCCCACACTCCGTGCTTCGTCCTCAGAGCTCTTGATTTCTCTATGTCGTATTTTGTGGCTTCTGGGATCAGTCTCAACGCTTCCGTCTTTGTCATGCTTTCATGAAGAAATGTTAGGAGTTGACACCGCAGTTGATGCGAGGTGCACTTCTGGTACGCGCTCCTGGTATTTTGTACGTAGGTAGAGCAGCCCAAACAACTTGCATCGGACGTCGCAGGCTCATCCACATTAAATGCCTCACTGATTTTGCGGCTTATTGTCTGGCTTAGTGTGTTGCCAACTTCTTTCTTATTACGCGAAACGTACGACGCTACTCGTTCCCGTTTTACTGCAGTTGAGTTCCGCAGTGGAGTGACCTCAATATTCGAAGTGGAAATACTCTCGTTAATTTCAGCAACGATTTCTGTGCTCTGAACAAACACTGCGTCTCGTGGAGATGTGGGAGGAGACCACTGAGAAAGTTCATCTATAGCTGAACGGAGTTCAGCTACCTTGCGCAGTTACCTTGCGCAGTTCTTGCGCAACTGGTCTTCATCATTGACTGCACCACTGCTATCCGAGCCGAGGGCTTGCTTCAGTGCATTGATGTCGAGGCATGAAACAGACACGAAGCCGCGCTGCTTATAGATCCTCCTACGATGTCGTCGTGCGTAATCTGCACAGTAGACAGGTTCCGTACTGTGGACGAGTCGAGACATGGTACCATATCGAACAGGCCACGGAATGGTTTGGAGCCTTCACTTTGTACACAACCAAGAACACGTGTTTGTTCAAGCTCGGCCCTCTCCCCTGGTGATTAGCAGCCACAAGGTAAGCTGGCAAGGTCGTATTGGTTAGCACGTCTACAAAGCACACAGGAAAGGAAGTGTTAGGTTGTAAAGTACAGCGCTCCGGCGACAGACCTAATGAAAACGACCTCCCAAGACGTGGCTTTAGAAGCCAGACGTGTGTTCGTCAAAGATGCTTTGACGCATGATAGGTGGATGAATGCAAAGCGAAGCAAAATGCAAGGAAATAGCCAGAAGGCTGGCAGCAGCATCTTGGCCTTTTGGCGTTAGATCTCGTATAGTTTAAAAATATAAACACGCCTACACGGTGATGGTGCAAGAAACTACTAGGGATCATTCTCCTGCATATGAGAATGCAAGATATAAATGGTGACGTGGATATACAGATGTTAGCGCACACCAGCGGTGTATTAATCCAGTCGTATGCCTGTGAGATGTCACTGCGTACCATGTGTCGCCTTTTCGCTCCGCTATGGTTGTCAAATGTTTTTAGTCCCTACAAAATTTATACCACTTGAAAGGCAATAGAATGATGAATACATGATATTTTTTTCGAGAAAATTAAAGGTGGGGTTTTCGAGAAATCGATCCGTGAAGTCGGCGTATTTTTCTATGGTGATCCCGGTTTGCTCCCTCATACCGCCTTTGCTTTATCATTCACAATCTTTAACAGCATACCGTTAGCAAGAGCACTTGGCTATCTTTTGGGCTATCTTATGGGCTATCTTTTAGTGTAAAAATCACTTCGGTCTAACGTCCACTTTCCCGACAGGAAGGCGACAAAGTTGACGCAAAAAACGCGCTCTGCGGCGTTTTTGCGATTTTTTCTCACGCCAAAGGGCGGTAGTAGGTATCAGCATATGCCACACAGTAACAGTCCAGTATGTAGAGAACGGGTAGAAAAAATGTCGGCCAAGTCACTTGTACCACGGTCCCTTGATAGCTTCCTGGTCACGCAGCTTCTCCGTAACTCTATGGGGAAGCTTTTCCCGGGGACCGGAGCGCCTGCGTGGTGGCGCTGCCATCAGAACGCGAGAGAGGGACGCCTGCGTCTCCCATTGCAGTACACGCTTTCCGGCTGTTGTCGTGTTATAACCGTGTACTGGCAGCATGCCAGAGACATGCTGTGTTACCAAATGTCGCTCTGGGTATTCGGGGGGTGGCAAGGTATACATGTTCGCTTTTCCTGCGTATTCTGACAAGCGTGAGAAGTGGAAACATGCCATCCATCGCATTGATGGTGGGCAGCTCAGTTTTGACTCTCCACACACACGAGTCTGCGAGAAGCACTTTGACCACAGCGATGTCGTACGGCACGACGAACTCGTCATCAATGGCGATAAAGTGCTGCACAAGCGTGAAAAGTCAAAGCTTTGAGAAGATGCAGTGTCGCGCATATTCGACGGCTGCCTTCGTATCTGAGCACGCCCAAACTGCGAAGCCGTTCCGTCAGACAACGATGCAGAGGGAAACAGCCCCGTAAACACCAACAACGAACTCAGTGCTTTTATGGATAGAATCTGAAAGAAAATTGCTCATGCAACTGAGGCTTTTGAGCTGATTTGGCTCCCAGGGATGTCAACATTTGTAATAATCGTGTAATCGCGATCTAGCGATCGCGTCAAATACTAAGGCAGCGTTCACACGGGGCAGCTTTTTCCAGCAACTATAAGCAACTTTGGAGTTATTGGCAGTTGGCCAACACCGGCAACCTCCAGCAACTCGAACTGCTCGTAATCGCTCCTCGAACGAAAACTTGAAAAGTTGCTCGCGCGCTGGCCAATTAGCGAGAGGAGTGCTGTCACGTGGCTCCCGAGGGTGTGGAGGATTTCGTTCATGCATTCACGTGTTCAAATCCTGCACGTGCAGCTCAGAAATGACTTGTTTCTTTTTTTACAAACATCACGAAAGTATGTCAATTGCCATCCTAGAAGGTAATAATGATCTATTCGCGCAAAAAAAAAAGACTATAATTTGACAAACGGTTGATGAGGAAAAGACTCCACCAGTTGAATTCGAACACACACTCTCCTGTCGCCGTAAGGTTGCTTGTGGGTGAAGCTACCGAGTTGCTACATGTGAACGCGGCCTCTAAGTGGTCATGTAACTGCCTTCGATTAACTGTAGAAAGTCCTTTACACGCTAAATAAAGTACGCATTATTAAAGTTGTTTAGCACGGCAGGATAAAAAGGCCGCTCGAGATTGATTCACGGAAGGAAGTTGGATACATGGCGGTTCCTTTCAGTCTCGTAAAAGAAATGAGGTGGAGACAATGACTAAACATGAGATGACTAAATGACTAAATGATGATTAAGTAGGTGACTAAAACAAGAGATGAACGACAAGGACACAACGGTTAAATTTCGTGACATGTCTGTCAGTCGGGATCTTTTTAGACGCTATACTTTTGTCTTCATCAGCTTTGCGGCAACAATTGAGAGTAACACATCTGGTCCCTCGTGAAAGGGCTGGTGTGATTGCGATCGGCCAATCGTGTCAATTAGTACGCCGTCATGGGTGCAGCAACTGTCTGCAATTAACTGTAAGAGGTACTGTACCCACTAAGTAAAGTACAGATCACCTTACCACCGTGCCCTATGCACATAAACTGCGCTAGAATCTCCGGTTGAGGGTTTGAAGATAGGAGACTCACGACAATACATTCGTGCCGGCACGAATACGGTCGGCAGCAGCTTTGCACATAAAATAATGCCGAACAGAAAATGATTATTTGATTATAGTTGCTGCAACGTAGCAGGAAACCATTGCAACAAATAATTTTCTCGTTGGATGTCTGGAAAAGCGCAAAAACAACACTGCATCTGCCGTTCCCATGACTGGCCCTAGCGGGAGAGTCTACCGCGTTCCAATCGCGGTGCCACCACGCGGCTCCCGTTGTCCCTAGGCCAACTTTTTGACGGAGCTGCATGACCAGAAAGCTACCAAGGGACCGTGCTTATACGTAGGGCGCATAGGGTTGTCTCAAACTTCGGCCCGAGTGCTCCGTCGTGCACTCCGATGAGGCACCATCGTGCGCACTTCAATTTTTTTTTCTCGGCATCCGTTCCGATTTGAAGTTCGAGATTTGTGCCAATGTTCATCACAAAGATGTGGCTTTCACACAAAAAATATATTGCAAAATCGAAGGACCTCGACGGACGGGCTTGCCTGAATTGAGATGAAATCACCCAGGGCCAACGGTGTTGTCTCCTATGTGCGTCATGTCCTTTCGCGCTCTTCTGCCCGTGGAGAATACCCTACAGCTCAGTCACAAGATATTTCGTAGCAGACGACAGGACCAATTGTCGTCTGCTACGTGAGTCATGCCTTTTCGTGCTCTTCTAAGCACGCGCAATGTGCTGCAGCTCAGTCAGAAGATATTCTGTAGCAGACGACAGCACCAATTGTGTCATTTGCCATGCTCCTGCTTCAACTACCAATATGTCGGCATCATGGGAATGCTCAACATAAGATGCGGCAGAACTTTAGTCCCATCAGTATTTTTTTTTTTTCCTTTTCCTTCCTCTCGAATACTCTGTGGGGGATGTCCCTCGTGCGAATACACAGTTATGGTGCTTAAAAACACCATGGATTAATTCAGATGACACCTGGATTAAACTGAATAGCACCTGGATTAAATCAGACGGCACGTTGACTAAAATGGATGGGAGAACCTGTAGACTTCATGGAGCTGAAAAAAAAAGGTCTGACGGCATAGGAAGACAGCAATCGTTCTTGATTGCAATTGGCGAGTGCAGCAGGATGGTCGCAGCAAAACCGGGAAAGGAAAATACCAACAGCTTCATAGGTTTGCTCGAACGAGACACCTTTCACAATACAAAGTGCATGGTGTCAGATAACTACCCTGCATTTACGAGTAAGCGCCTCCCATCATGGGCTCTGTAAAGAGGCATTACCCTTCACTGGAATGCTGGGTAGGACCACCTTAAATGCTTCCCACTCTATGAACATGAGTTCATAGCATACAGTAACATGGACAGGAACATTCCATGTTGAAATCACTTTGAAACAGCATGTATTGCTATAGTACTTGGCTAGTTTACCTGGAGTATCCCCTTAACATTTCTTTTTTTCGTGTTGGCATGCTCTTGTAGCTGGTGACTGTCTTGATTTCCATTGGCGAAGCTGACTTCTGTGTGCCCACAGGATATTGCTGCAGATATGAAGGTGTAATTGGTGGGTCAATCATTCACGTGCAGTGAGCTTTTGGTGACACAAGATTGACATGCATTTACTCAAATTAGCACTTCTGAAGCAAATTACATGCACATACTAACAAAATTGCAAGTCTTAAATACCATAGGTGCTCCATCATTGAAGGTCAGTACTGACATATTACTGTACAGACAGCTTGCAACATCACTGCATCTAAAGTGAATCTATGTACTAATAATCCTTTTCTTTGTTTTTATGAGAACTGGGACTTGATGGAAACTTACCTGTCCGCACACTTGTCACATGGCCATACTCAGTGGCAGACAGATAAATGCTTGCAAAAGTACAGGAGATTGCATGTTTAACAACAGCAGGAGAGTACAGCTTGGGACGAAAGTTTATGGAACACGGCACTGGCATATTTCTTCATCGCAGCGGTTGTCAGGAAGAGTGCTAGTTTAAAGGGAGAGATTGAATAAGAAACGGGTGACCAGCTATTCTATCAATCTCTCAGTATATCTGCCTGCCTCTGTTTGTTCACAGGGCATCGCCCCAATGGAGAAATGCGGCACCCCGGTGTCCCGTGAACTTTTGTCCCATGCTGTACATGTACTATATTCGCTTTTGTGTCTGCCAAGCAATTTGTACATGCTTCCATTGAGGAGAAACTTTTCTTTATCATGGCACTGCATGACGCTAATTGCTACATAACGTTTTCACGCAAGGAATACAACTGTAGCATAAACACTAACACAGCACATGTCGGACACAAAACATCTCCCATTATCCTGCCTTCATAAAATGTCTCACTTGTCCACAGAATTTACTACCACAAAGCTCTCAATTAAAAATGTATTACTAATGCTAAACCCATTTTCACATGGCATGATCATCCTTTAAAGATTGTGCCAGTAAACTGCAGCACTGTGATATATTATAATTTTCCTCCCATATGTCATTCAAGAATGGAATGGTCTGCCGCACAGTGACATTGTTCGAGTCACAGATCATGCTCAACTTTGTGCCTCACTCTTTAACTATCTTCATGTACTGTAAAATATTGTTATGTTGGACGTGGGCATAGCTTCTGAGTGTATGGTGGTCAGTGTATGTTTACTGTAGAATACTGTGTTTTATAGATATACATTGTAACAAAATGTAACACGTACTTTATAATACGTAAGACCCCAGGTTTTCCACGGTTCCGCGAAATATCGCGGAATCCTTCGTTTGGCACGGAATCCCTTATTTTTAGGGGTGTGCGTATATTCGAGTTCTCAGTTCGAATCAAATATCAATCACTCGAAGTACTTCATTCGCGAATCGCACACCCAATATTCGGATTTCCGAATATCCGACTATTAGCCGAATACGAACGACAGCTCCCGAAAGCTGGCTTCGCCTGAAGCTTCCCTGTATGAGGTGAAGCCTGCTTTACCAAACTGCCAATGCTGCAGGACCAGCACAGACAGATTATAGCTTAGCTTAAGATAACGTTAGTCCAAGTTTATTGCGCATACTTTGCCTGAGGTGAAATAAAGTTGTTGATGTTGTTCGGCTAAGCAAGGGGCGGGGTCCCTCCCATGTGCCGTTTAGCGGTGGCAGTGGGGGACTTGGATTTGATGTCTGGGAGTTTGCCTTTAAAGACTCCAAAATAATGCCTACAGCCAAGAAACACAAATTGTGTAATGTAACGTCCACAGGGCATGTATTGTAAGCTCCTTCCTATAATCCTCCTATGAAGTTCCTATAAACTCTGTAGATGCTGAAAGATCTTTCAGCAGGTATAAAATGATTGCAGGTGACGTGCAGGTCTTTGTCAGAGCAGAACACAAGATATCATGAATGTAATGCTGAGCCACAACAGTGTTTTCAATCTGTAGTTTTATAAAATATTTTTGTTCCCACATTATCCAAAAAAGTAAAGTGCTTCCCATTTCAATCAGCCGTTGACTGCTTGCCGCGGCACATCGCAGAATTTACAAGTCGGTGCTGCAGAATTTTGAATTTGCCGCAGCAGAAAACCAGGGGCCTTAATAATACGTACTGAGTAATATTTCTTTGTGCGTGTTCATATATACAATTTAAAATCAAACGTATTCTTGGTGTAATGCCACTTGGCCCTTGTGGTATTTAAATAAATAAATAAATAATATTTAAGTTTATGACAATCAGTTGGGAAAAACTTGATTATTTCCCATAATTTATGCATTGTAGTCAGGTGTCAATTATATGATCTTCATCCGTGTGCCCATTGCCAAAGTAAGAGAGACGCTACGTTATGTTTCTGTTAGGGCTGTGAGAGTACTCAAAATTTCGAGTTCGAGTCGAGTCGATCTCATACTCCACTCGAACTCGACTCGACAAATGATGACTCGTGAACTTTCGAGTACTCGATATCGTTTCGAGCTCATGTTAGACCCACATTAAAATCCATCACATATAAGATATAACCTGTCGCAACGATTCCACCATTTGGAAACACGCATTTGGTGCAGCCGTGATCGCTGTCACAATTCCGCCATCATGTTTTCACTATTAGCTTCGGCTCACGACTTACTAGATTATAACGACCATGTCGTGCGTACCCCTTCCCAGCGCCACATTTTTGGAAGCTAGTGGTGGCACTTCCCATCGTCCCACTTATTGCTTCCTCAACTTCTACAATACTTTGTACTTCAGCTTACCTTAGTATTTCTGTACAAGCGGTGGACGTTCCACAGATGTTTCATTCTGAGGTTGATTATCATCATCATTCTACGCGTTTTCATAGGGGCTATCGCTGTCGTCTGCTACGGTAGTCGTACACACGCTTCTGCGCGTTCAGAATTCAAATTTCCATCGTCCAATCATGGCGTGCCAATGAGTAACGCCCCTGGCGGATCGTGCGGACAGGCTCCTCATAGGGTTTTCTGATTGTGACATGGTCATTATAATCTAGTAGGTCGTGCTTCGGCTAACCTCGACTTGGCTAGACTGAGTAGTGGCTATGAATGGCAAACCGGCTTCAACTGGCTACTGCTGGCCACGGAGGCATCGTGCGCGCGGAAGCGTATCCGACATAGGAGGAGGAGGAGGAGGGCATCTCGTAGTTTTGTTTCTTCGGCGGGAGATTCTGTTTCGGTTCTACTGGTTCATAAAACTCAGAGATGTCTGACAAGAGTGAAGAAAGTGCATCTGCACACAACCAAAAAGGGCTGGAGGCCTTGTGTAGGACTACTTTACGAAAATTTCCGGTACGAACGTTTCCTTACCGCGCCCATAAAGAGTCAATCACCGGTGATAGACATTTTATGAGCGGCGCTACTCGATCCCTAAAGTAGATTTGGACAAGTGGTCACATTCGTAGGATACTAGAGTAGAATCTCGATGATATGATCACGGATGATACGAATTTCGGGATGATACGAATTTCGGGACGATACGAATTTCGGGACGATACGAATTTCGGGATGATACGAATTCTTTTCCGGTCCCGACCAGAATGCCTATTCTTCCCATGTATTAGAGTTCGGATGATACGAACGCGGTATCTTGCCTTTACGGATGATACGAATGAGCCGAAGATGCGACAGAGGTCGTTCCCCCGTGACGCGTGAGCGCGCGAGTCATGCTGCCGCGTCTTTCGAAAAGGGAGGGCGATCCTCACCACGAACTCCCTTACATCATGTAGCGCAATGCAAGCAATGACTTTCCTTTCGGTGGTGGTGGAGATAAGATCAAAGCGATTGAACGGCCCGGAACCTTATCACCTTATCTCTGTTTTGACCTTTTTACCGGTGTCCGCCCATTTGGTCGAACGCCATTTGGTCGAACGCCGTTTGATCGAAGGCGTTTGATCGAACACCGCTTGGTCGAAAGCCGGTTGATCGAAAGCCGGTTGATCGACGCCGTTTGTTCGAAAGACGTTTGTTCGAAGGGAATTCAAAGCTGCATGAACTGTGTTGTCCGCACCACTTTTTCTGTAACTTTTGACTCGAGCATACGGAGCAGGCAATCAGTGTCCTCTGCTTTTTTATTTCTTCTTTTTTTTTTTTTGCTTTTTGCAGTTGAAGAGGGGAGACCACTGGTTAGTTGCAGGCGTTTGTCATTTACCAATCAGTGGGACACATATTGAAGAAAGCTGCCCCAGGTTGAGAGCAGCCGATAGTCTATCCTTGTTCTGGGCACCCTTCTTATTGCTGGCGACATATTTAAAGGGAACGGTCTGAAACGGGATAGTCATATGTGCAAAGCCACTCGAAGTCTGTGGGTGCTAAGAACGAAATTTCGCCATGGTACAAAGAGAGATATTAATTTAACAGCATGTAAAACCTTAGTTCGACCTTAGAGTATGCATCTGCAGCCTCGAATCACTACACATGCACGATATCCGAAGAAATAGAGAAAGTACAAAGATCTGCTGCCTTATAATCTTGTCTAAGTTTCGAAGGACTTCTTCGGTTACATGTCTGTTGCAAGAACTAAATTTAGGTACACTTGCACATAGGCGAAAAGTAAATAAACTGAAACTGCTCTTTCTCCTATACAGTGGTCAGTTGATTACAAACAATAATCCACTGTTAAAATTTGTTCACATTCGACGGGAATAAACATCAAAAATTTCATTTACTTATTTTTAATCCATTTGCCAAAATGTTTAATACTTGACACCTATTATTATTTCACAAAGGGTTGGGGAATTAACAAGTACAGCATGTTTAGTCACCATGTGTCAGAGCGGAAAACCCTATTCGGTTGTCCAACGGGTTAACGGTGAACAACCCTGGCCCTTGTACTGCTTTTTGGACACTAAAAAGTGGGTTAGCATCAGGAATGTGTTTACGGGGAAGCAGATTACACAAAGTTAAATGTTCCTTAGGATAACTCCATTTAGAACTGCAGCTTTTTTTTCCTTGTCTTTTTTTGTCATTTTCGACACTCCAAGTGAACCAATTAAAAAAATCGATCAAACGACCGCTGCAGTTTCGATCAAACGGCGTTCGATCAAATGGCTTTCGACCAAATGTCCTGCGTTCGATCAAACGGCTTTTGACCAAACGGCGTTCGATCAAATGTCCCGGAACCCTTTTTACCACCCTCGCAACAGTAAACCGCGAAGCTGTGTGACAACGCTCTGGCGGAAAACAGCGACCAGAACCCCAGAACACGTGGAGGGAACATATCAGGACAACTTGTGGCAACATTACGCATCACCGAAAGTCGGCTTCCGAAAGTCGGCTTCACCTAACGCCTGCTTGCTTTAGGAGAAGCTCGCTTTAGATCACTACCGCGCGACTCGCGGGTGTAAAGCACGTGCTACGTCTTTTGAATCATCTCGCGTGTTTGGGCAGCATTCGCCAAAAACGGAGACACAAAAGCGTTACAACCGACCTCTTTCATTGACAGTAACGGAAAATGAAAGAGTCACTGTCTATTTTCTTGCCTCAATTTTCATTTTGGTTTAATTCGTTTGGTACGAATTTCGGATGATACGAATTTTTTCCGCGACCCCGTGAGATTCGTATCATCGAGATTCTACTGTATAAACACTACAGAATGAGTTCCATCTTCACTTTTATCTTTTCTTTGTGGTAGCAATTTATGAAGTTGGCCCTGCACCAAGGAGGCAGTGTGGAGATCCTATCTTGGTTGCGGCGTCGCGTTCCCGCGGCAGACTTCTTTCGCAAATGCGCACTACTCGCATTTGAAGCATATTTGGATTCGATTTCGTTTATTACAACGCAAATAACGACTTTGAAGGTGATAGACAATCAGATTTTTGTCCTGCACGTGTGGGCATGTATAACTTGCACTATTGCTCTTCTTCCTGTCTCAAAACTAACCGGGAGGAATGGAAGAGTGGTGAAATAGCAATATGTGGTACAACAGGAAAGTTGAGCCTGAAACTAATGTTTTCAGCGGAAATTACGATGTTAATTTCCGTTTTACTCCTTCAATTAACTCTGTCACTCAGTTACATGAACAACATGCAGTGTTGACGTTATTTTCCGCAACTCATGAACTTCGTGATCCAGAGGGTTGATATTTTCAGATATTATTTCTGACAAAGATTGTATTTTGTATATTTGTAAATTTTGTATATTCTAGAACTTGTAGATTGATATTTTTATTCAAGATACAGGCGTATATTCATGAGGTTTCCGCTGTTTGCACCAATTTTTTGGTGTCCCAAAATCAATTTCGGAAATACATGGATAGCTTTGTTTATGAAACTTACATCATTCGATAGGGCACTGATTTGGATACATTTTCCTATGTAGCAATATATTTTGAAGTGATACTGTCAGCCACAAAAAATATTTGTCAAACCACCCAAAAATGGCCATTTTTGCGGCGATAAGGAAAGGGTTAAACCGCACCTTGTAGAAAGACCAGTTTTCCTACCCATAAGTTGTAAATCTTTTATGGTTGCAATATTCATTTAGCAATGTTGTCTTTAGGTGGCACATTGTTTCCCTAAAGCTCTTATAATCTTCATTCATTTCATTTTTTGTTGTCAACTGTAGCACAAAAGAACATTTTAAAGGGAAAGTTGGCCAAAAAGCGGCATTGAAGTAACTTGAAAGTTTATATCTATCTTCCTGCTTCTACACATTACCTATCATTTAATGGAACGCCAACTACTCGAACTCGACTCGATACTCGAAACAGTGATTTGGTATTACTCAAACTCGATTCGAACTTGAAAATTTTACTACTCGCACAGCCTTAGTTTCTGTACATGTGACTTTTACTCCTGCCAAGGAATATAAAACTAAATCCGGGCCTAATTGATATCAATCAGTTGGATAAATTTCAAGAGGCAATCGAATCAGTAAGTTCTAATGAATTAAAGCATCAGACAGAAAATTCTGTTAAAGTCTGTGACATCAGAAGAGGAGTCTCAGACTAGAACAAGATGCAAAAGTTCAATCTAGTCTTGGAACCATAACTGTCATACAGAATGCCGGTTTGCAAGGGGATGTTTGCAGAATTCAATTGGATCTAGCTGATTAATTTGCAAACATGTGTTAGACACGTACATGACCTAGAAAATAGCATGAGGCATAGCAACTTAGTAATCACTGAGACACACAGAAACTTGATCCGAACTAATTCTGGGTGAATTCGTTACACAGAATTTGCATATGCCACATGGTGATGTTGAGCAAGTACATCAGGTTGGATGTATATTGGGTGAAGGGAAACATCACTCTACCACTGTGCAATTTTTCAACTATACATAGCAAGAGCGAATACTTCAAGGTGCTCCCAACTGAAGACATCAGGCACAGCCAACTAGAACAGTGAAGACGACAGCTAGCCATTCTGATCTATATAGCCATTTATGATCACGATTGAAAGAAATTTGTTTCGAAACCAAGCAAATGTCAGTAAAAAATGTAAATACAGTCCCAGTTTTGGTGGCTAACATCAGTTCTGCCACTCCCTTAACTGAACACAATGAAAATCCTGACACTCACTGAAATACAACGTGAATGCATCATTTTACTGACAATTCTGAATGCTAACATTTTCATCAACCCTTCTTTTAAAGAATTCAAACAACTCAGAGAAAAGAGGTGCTGACGCCAGGAATCGAACCTGGTCTTCTGACCCGGTGACCTGGTGTGTCAGCACCTCTTTTCCCTGAGTTGTTTGACTTTGTTAATTTCTGGGCATTTGAGGCTTACTTCTCTGTGTCGTCCCTAATTGTGGTGTGCCTTGGCCCATTCTCGTTGTTTACCTTATGTTAAACTTCTGAAGTTTTTTATCTGTCCATGGGCGCTACCAGGATTTTTTCCAGGGGGGGCACTGCAGAATGCTTGGGGTGAATGGGGGGTGAACCTGCTTGAATTAGTCACATTGTAGTTGAATGCTTGGGGTGGTTGTGCATCAACTGCGCCCGCAACTACATTGTCTTGGCTCAGAAACCCTATGTTTCTGGAAGGTTTCTCCTCTCCGCATTTCAGTTTCGGTGACTATCCTTGCGTTTGCTGACCAAGAGCGAAGGAGGCTCCTCCTCCTGGATGCCGGCCAATAGGAGGACACGGAGGGCAGGCACATCCCAAGCCTCTACTCTCGGCTAAGAGATGGTGCGGCGTTACCGTTATTTTGCCTGCCGCAAGGCTTCTGCCATGGCGCACCAATCTGACCAACGGCTACGCCATCCGTCAACAGGGGAACGAGGCCACGCAGGAGTCGCACGTACGCCGGTTAACGGACAGCGAAGCGTTGGTTAGATTGGTGCGCCATGGCACGAGCCTTGCAACACGCAAAACAACGGTAACGCTGCGCCATCTCTTAGTCGAGAGTAGAGGCTTGGGAATTGCCTGCCCTCCGTGTCCTCCTATTGGCCGGCATCCAGGAGGAGGAGCCTCCCTCGCTCTTGGTCAGCAAATGCAAGGATAGTCGTATAATCAATTAAATGAAATATATACTGGTGACCACCCATCACTTTCTGGCAAGTGAATTGTTTAATACAATTTTGTGACACGTTAGGTGAAACTCCCTGCATAATAAATATGTCAGTATCATCACTGCAGGCAGGTGCCATCCCACAAAGGATGATACTTGATGTGACATCGCTCTGTTCCTGAACTGTCCTGAATAGGTTATGCTAGGAATTATAGTCAGCATGCTACAAAAGGGTGTGCTGTTTTAAAGCTTGATAACACGTTGAGTGACTTCCTCCAAGAACTCTAAGTATGTCATTAGCATTTATTTGCTACTGACAGATCCTGTTGCAAGCAGGTTGATTTACTACTAAATGAATAATTTTGAATAGCCAATATCCAAAGTAATATAATAGTTTGGTTAATCATGCTTACTGCACAGCATACATGTCTGTTTCCAAAATCTGGAGGATATCCCTTGCTTCATATTTTGCAGCTACAGTAGACTCGCGTTAATTCAAAGAATTTTCAAATTTTCGTTTGGCCCACTATATTTTCAATCTAATGATAAGCTCCAACATTCCAACTTTCCGTTCCCATGTAAAACGTTTCTGCCCGCAGCGAGCGGTGAAACAAAACCCGCGAAGTGGCTCCTGTTTTTGATTGGTTATGCCATTTCATAGGGCACGGTAAACCATGCACCGAAGGCAAACACATGCAGAAAGCGGAAGTTTAGCTGCTTGAGTTGCCCACACACACACATCATCCACCACTGCACGCTGCTTGAATGTGAGTTACTTCAAACGTGTCACACATAATGTCTCCGCTGCCTTGTGAGTGGAGAGACACTTTGCTATGTGGTGTCTCCAAACTCTTCCCTGTGCAGAGATGAACTGTCCTAGTGTATACCGTCGCTGACCGGTAATTCAGACTTTCTAATTGTTCGGGCAAAACCATTCTCTCTGTCGGCGCCCCAACCAATGTATTTCCGCATCCAATAATTCGAACCATCCTTAATTCAGACCGTACCCATCCTGTTTCAAACCTACATGCTTTTTGGTAAAATGTCACGTTATTAGTAAAACAAACGTTTAGAATAGGTGCAGGTATTACAAATATACAGGGTGTTCATTTTTATCTATTCTAGATTTTTCATAAAAAATGCTATGACGGCAGCATAGATGTTATTTTTGCATGTGGGTTCTACAGCCAGGCAGACATCCTCGCAAAGAGAGTATGTAACTACAAGATGTCTAATTATCCAAAATTCATTAGGTAACTCTTTAAATAAGGAATTTCGGGCAAAAGCGAGATAGCAGAATGGGAGACAATACTCGTTGAAAGTCATTCTACCTTTTAATTTTCCGCCGCCTTTTTTCGCTTATGTTTCGCCAATTTTTAACCGCCTAATTTCGCTATGCAAATGAGCTGAAACCACAGCTGTGCACCACAGGAGTGCACAACCTTCAACGACGAACACTTATCTGGGTCGGGGTTGATCTGACCAGCAGACAGGCAATCCATCTACATCGTCTATGTCGCTTTAAAGCACGTGTCCCTCTGATATGGAATAAGCGCTGTCCTCTCTGTGCTTCTCATCAGCACAGTTTCAGCTCATTCGCATAGCTAAATTTGGTAATGGATTTCAACTCGCAGGATCTTTAAAAAATGGAATTGATTTCAACAAGAATTGTCTCCCATTCTGCTATCTTGCTCTTGCCCAAAATCTCTTAATTGAAGAGTTAATTAATTTTAATAATTAGTCACGTTGTAGTTACATCCTCTCTTGGAGAAGGTCTCCGCCTGGCCATATAACTCAGCTGTAAAAACGACATCTGTGCTGCTCTTATAGCTTTTTTATGAGCAATATGCTTGCGATAAAAATGAACACCCTATGTATGCTCAGCTGTTGTGGAACCAAACATCCCAAGAACTTTCATGCTCCTTACCAAAAAGTAAAAGCCACTTACATTGCCTCAGAGAATAGTAGCAATGATCACAGACACGCACAGGCTTTGGGCCCACATAGTGGAGAGCAACTCTGTTGGATGAACACGCTGAGCAGATCACCTGTTCCACACGAATTGAAGTTAAGATTGCTACATACATGTGTTTGCTGTATGGACTCTCACCTTTCCACATGCTCTGCAGTGATGCCTTCGATGAGTGAAAGTGAACTCTCTCGTACATAGCTGACACATGGTTACTCGACGATCTGGGATCCACACCGGAGCCTCTTTGCCCAGTTCGCTACTACTGCTGTCTTCACCGCCATCCTGCCAATTCCATCAGTGTCATCACTGCTCATGCCACATCAATCATGGATCAATAATAACACACTTTTTCCATGAGCAACAGTTTGAGCTGCCAATGGCCATTTGCATAAACGTCTAGGGTTCTGACAGATAATTTGGAAAATTTTCAAGGTTTTTCAAGAACCCACATGGACTTTCAAATATTATATTAAGGGAATACCTCGAGGCTTACATCTGGTTCTGTGCACGCCACCCCTCCTTTAAACATTATGATAGAAATAACTAAAAAATATCAGGCAAATTCGCCGTTACGACTCTTTCGATATGCAGTTACAATAGGCTTCCATAGTTTGACACAATGCCTGGAAGGTACGCTTTTTGAGCATATTCCATTACTTTAATTTCATACGTGCACTTCACAGCAATGTCACCACCTGGCACATATGCAGATAGCTGCAGTGCATCTGCAGTGCCAGATGGCATTTAGAAGAACTCCTATCGGGCTGTACTAGACGAGCTCGGAGTTTTCCCAGTGTGGCCAGAGGAGGAGCAACGGCGGTCAACATTTGGTCTAATACGTTGACGCACGGCTAGTTCAGGATGTAGGCAGAGGGGAAGTCATTGTTTGTTAAATGATAGTTATTGTGGAGAAATGCTCCCAGAATTCAAGGGTTTCCAAGGGTGAATTCATATATTCAAGGGCTTTCAAGGTCCTGTGCGAACCCTGATTGTCTCTTCTGCTGGCATGTGCACACTGGTGCGATTGGGCTTTGCCATTTTGAAGCAGAAATTGGACCAGAAAATACCTGCTTGAAGCAGCAAAAAGCAGTTTCGGGGCAGCTCGGTAAACCAACATTTTAGTGCAATGATATTAATTAACGCATTGTTAAAGTGGCATACTTTGTAAAAAGTCAAACAACAATAAACTACAGTTTTTAGTAATTAAGTAACTGGGAACCTATTAGGTGACTACTCCTACTGCCCAACGCCTATTTGTTCTCTTCTGCACTTGCTTGGGACGCTGCAAGCTTGGTTCGTTCTCCCTTTTGATAGGAGGATCTGCCCACTCTCCAAGTTGTCAGTAATGTTTTTTTGTTTTCATAGCATTTGCAATGATATCCTCAGCATGACACAACATTCTTCTTGCATTTTCAACATCATCATTTAGTTTTCACTCTGTACTTTTCTTATTCATACAAATTCATGTGAAGGAATTCAGATAAAAGCGCATTTTAAGGATGAAAGTGCAGTTTAAAGCGTCGTTATACCATTGCCGTTGAATTTGTTTTGAGATATCGATGAAAAATGAGCTAGCGAATAATCTTTCGCAGAATGCAGTATGCATTTCTATGTAAGAACACGGGCCTTTAAACTAAAACAGCCCAAACAAAAAACCCTTCCGTACAATATTATTCTGTGCAACAAGGTTCAAACATGAAATAGCTGCAAGTCCTCAAAAACTATGTCAGTCATGTCAGCCAGGTCGGAGTTAACAAAAAAGTTGGACCGAGAGAAACACAATGCATACTCATGAATGATACTCTCTCCAGCAGTGTTCAGCTGTAATATCAGCTAGGAAAGTCACATTTTAACAAAGAAATCAATGAGCTGATTACCTGTTAGTTACGACAACGCTATGGCTAGCGCATTTGTTCACCTGGAGGCATTCATAGTGGATATGACGGAGCGTGATCGAGGGCATAGGCAAACTGGCTCAGATGTGCCTGCTCTCTGTTTGGATATTCGTTTGGGGTCACATCCGTGGCAGCACGCTTCTCTCAGAGGCTGGAAGGCGAGCTCGCCAGATGGTTCTCATAATTCCTCAGCTAGAAGGTGGCAGCTACTTTTGAAATGGTTTTTCATCTAGACTGTCTCACCGCCCGGATTCAGGATTTACAGTAAAAACCTCCAAAGTCAGACACCTCCCTACCTCGGACAACTCCCCATGTCAGACAAGATTTCATTGCACCGGCAGGCTGCCATTGAAACTACATGGGGACGAAATTCTCTATGTCGGACACTTCCCTATCCCGTAAGTAGGACAGGGTTTTCCTTGCTAAGTCGGACAAAACCCTGGCCAAATTACCTCAATCTCGGCCCATCTCTGCACCAAAAAGATCCAAAATGAGCAAGTGCCCTTGACTTTCGCCCGTTTTTTTTCCCCAATACTGGGCTCAGCATTTTGTTGTTTTAGTTTTTTTAGTTCAAAAACAGGTGTTGTCAGTCTACATTGTACTATTCTTTGTGGGAGCACTTGTCTTCGGTTTGACTAGAGCCTGTTAACGCACACTGCACCAAGGCAATGAAAAGTGGGCTGACGCTTCAGAGACAAGTCCTTGAGATTAATTTCAAGTTGGTTTAAATTATCAAGCAAGCAGCACGCTGCTCGAAAAGCTTCAAAGGTAATGCCACTGAGTGGAATCTGCACAGAACTGAATCTACCAAAATCAGTAATAATTATCAGTGAAGAGTGGGTAGAGAGGACCAGGTACCACTAATGACCATGAATTGAAGAAGGGGGACATTTCTGGCAACACAGCTGTGATCTTTTCCATTTTTTGTTTCCCTCGTATTCTGTAACTCGGACACCTCCCTAAGTAGGACACAGATAGGGAGGTTTCACTGTAGTTATAAGTGCTAAAATATTGCCCCTGGTGTAAAAAATGTATAGAAATCGCTGGGAATTAAACATATCAAATAACTTTAATGTTGGCTTTCATGCTGAGTCTGCATTCTTCAGGGAACATTCCATGTTGTACATATTATGTAGAACATAGAATATGTAACATTCGTCCTGGTGAGAGGTGGACAGACAAAAAGCAAAAAGAAGAAACACAAAACCAGAAAGATTGTAATTATAGACACAAGTGAAACCTTCGAGCAATTAACATATGGAAAGAGACAGCGAACGGATGAATGAGGAAAAGTGACACACAACAGAATTTGGGGCAGGTGATTAGAATGGAGAGAAACAGGTTAAGTGCAAGAATGTGTGTGTCTCACAGCAGGACACGTGGAGTCCGGACCTTGTGTTATAAAGTGATAAACAGCGCCAACTGGACGCAGACGACACTGTGCAATCGCACTGCGATTTCCGGTTCGATGACTGACTTCCGCTCAACTCAGGCTGTTCTCGAAGCGAATAAACATAAACACCCTTTGTGTTCCAGAATTTGGATCAACTTTGGATCGACTGGATCAACTTGCCTATCAGAGGGGGGTACCTAAGAGTAGTGACGTCAGACCTGTCGTCTGCTTTTGCTGCTGCTCTCCTCAGCTGCATCATGGAAGAAGCCCGGAAATTCGAGTGTGAATTTTGCGACGAGATGTTTTCCTCAGATCAGCATGTGCAGAACCATATATACAACACGCATCAGCTCGTTGCATGTGAAGTTCGAGAGCTACTTCTATGCGTTTTAGAGCTAGCTAAGGACCAGAACAGTACTACTGTTTCTCGGAATGTGTGGTAAATACCCCTAATTCATGGCAGGAATGCTTTACAATCTCACACAGCTGATCCTACAGCGAATTCAACACCATCACAGCAAAGTGAAGCAGCGACCAAGAGGTTCTGATGCCCCGAGGCCCAAATGTCACTGGGTACGTTCGTAAACCTACTCCAGTTAACTCGGGAGGAGCATATTCTACTCGAAGCGCCGTTTGAAAACCGGGTCGACTTGCCTAATGACGTCAGTACCTACATTTCAAAACTAGGCAGAGTAAACTAGGGAGTTAACTCGGTCAACTCACGTTCCCAAGGTCGGCAGGGTTGGGTAAGACCGAATAGTGACGTCACCAGTCACGTCTCCTCTTTTTCGAGGAACTTGGAAACTAAACAGGGTCAACACGTACTGCGGGAATAGCTTTCAAATAGTTAATCCCTTCAGGTGCACTAGGTCTTGGACTAGCCCATCATAACACCATTTGAAAACAAGCAAGCTGGCACAATTGTTTCAATGCACGTTTCGTGACTTGCTTTTCAAAAGCGAGATTCACTTCCGCAGTTGTCAAAGTATATTTTCATTTTTCTTTTTTTCCTCGTTCAGGCGAGCATTTCGTGCTTTGCATATTTCTCTTATATTCCATGTGCACAAGGTATGCAGTCATCCAAGCAAAAATCGTGTCATGCTGCATTGTTGCTTTTTCCATTTCACGCTGCCTAAGCTGTTGGAAGAGAATCGCAATTGTGTATTTTTACTGAATCTTCTAACAATATTTTCAAATGAGATTGGTTGGTTTGTGTAAAAAAGTGTGATGTTGGTCCATACATAACTAGTAATTGGGAGTAGGTTTACATGTAAGTTGAGTCAGCCAATTTATGTGGCGACATGCTGCACGTGCCGCAGGGTGGATAATTTGGCCACCTGGGGTTCATTTGATGTGTGCTGAAAATTGCCTACACACGGCGCTGGAATATTTATATCCCCCACATTGCCACCGTCCTCGGCCAAGATTGAACCCGCGATCTTGAGCTCAGCAAGCCAACACGTTACCAACTTGCTGGCCCAACTCTACATTGGGCCGGCTACTCCAGAACACTTAGGGTAGCGAGGTGTCTCTACCAAGGATTCTGAAAGGATGTTTGTTCTATAAAAGGAAGGAGATCACAGAGTGTGAAACATGCTGGCTGTGTCATGTTATGTGATTTTAAGAAACAATGTAGCCATCCTGTTGGAAGCTTCCCGTCCATCATCCCCATAAAAAGCCACACGTCTCCATGCTTACATGATGAAGCATAATGCATTCCCAAACCTACTCATCTGGCTAGCCACTTTAGGGTCACCGGATCTACCCCACAAAGGAGTAGGGTTCTGGAAAAATATGGTCTCTGGTTGCATGGGCGGAAATAAAGGCCCGCAGCGTTCCGTGTGCCCAAAAATACAGGAGCGCCGTTGTGGACAGCCGATGAAACAGATCACAACCGACCTAGTGCCATCATAACTACGAAAACTAGGTTTTGCTTGCTGGAAGTTCCGATTCATTTTAGCTTCACTATGAACTGAACATTTGTGAAAACATGATTATATCCTTATTGTTATGCACCTACCTTTTGAAGTAGCAAGAAGGAACATTTGCGGTTGACAGTGTCTTCAATAGCTTTGTTGAGTGCAGTTATCCATAGCTGACGCACTTCAGAAGAGCTACGGGGGAATTAGGAGACAGCACTGTGTCACAGCTGTACACTCACATCCCAGGTCAATAATTATTAATGTTGTTGTAATTACTGAATATCCGCTAATGAATTACAAATGCCACGATGATGCACAAATGTGAAGAACTCAAGACCACGAAGTTTTGAGCCACGCTGGACTGATGAGTATTTCTCTGTGGGAATTACTTTCAAGGACCATTGTAAATCTAATACTGTCATATAACACCAGTCGCTAATTCTCCTCATACTGAATGAATTTCTACTCCAAAGCATTGCAAGTACAATGCAGATCATGATTATAATGATGATTTCACATTCTTATGGCACAAAAGAAATACAGTTATGATGAGCAGAACCACAGTAAAAGGTCCCTCCAGTCGCTCCCTGATTAGTCTTGTCTGTGCCAAAGGGCGCTCATTGATTGGCCTTCTCTGGGTGGTGTTTCCAAAGAGAGAATCCTTAAATACTCTCAATATACGTCGTCTGCTCTTGCCATGTGTTACATGAAACTGCACTAGAACAACGCCACCAATTCGTGTTGGATTTTCAGCGTTATTATCAGTTATGAACGCGGAGTAAAACAGCACTACAGTTTCAGAATCGACCGGGACGGATGCGATATTCCCTTTAATAGAAAAAAACTAAGACGATCCTGTTAAAAGAAAAATGCTAACCAAAAGATAAAAGCTTCATCCTAATCATACAGACAACCAAATTTTGTTCAAAAACTAAAAACTGCACATCACCAAGCAACATATCTGGATGGCATGGTACGCAGTACACGGTCACCCACCATAAATCAATGGCCAGAATTTTTCAAAACAGTAATTCAATAAAAGAACTGCTGAAGTGCAAGCGAGCTAGTGATTAGAATTGATATTATGTACTAAAACCTTTTAGCGACTTTGCCTGTGTGTGTCTGTTTTCATAGTGACTAGTCTCGGGATTTTAGTGATACGTACGTACGAATTAATTCAATAAGTCGAGGTTCTCAATGGTTACAAGGGCTGGAAAGCAATCTATGACAAGTCAACACAGCTTAAAAGAACTTGCTATGTACCACGTTTATTTTTGAAAATATGTTGTAATGACTTTCATACATCTTCTCCTCAATGATATTCAAACCCACAATGTTACCGTCTTAGCACTGGATACTATACCAGTCCCTACTGTTTACGAGGGTGGACCAAATATAAACGAGACATTTGTTGTAGAGGGCGTTCTGTTAGAACGCCATGCTGAACGAATGCTGTGCACATGCTGCCGCTTGTGCACGTGCTAGGTAGGTGGGTTAGTAGTCACGTGAGAAGCCGTGCAGTCTCGTTTCATTTCTTCAGTACACCTGTCGATTGAGCATTGTATTACAGTCAAACTCCTTTACAACGAACGCCTTTATAACGAAAACACAGTTATAACGAACGTTTTTCGCGGTCTGGTCAGGTGCCCATAGGATTCAATGTATACTTCGGACATTTATAACGAATTCCTGTATAACGAACATACAGAAATAAGTGATTTTGAAATCGGGAGGGCGAAATTCACGCCCTTTACAACGAAGTTTTGCAAGCAAATGTTGATTGGCAAACTTTTTAAGAGCGTTTCTCATTCCGACGCGGCGCGCTTGGCACAACAGATGACGGTTCCGCGGGGGTCATAAAAGGCAGGGAGAGAGAACAGGTGTTCATTAGGGCTGTGCGAGTACTCGAAATTTCGAGTTCGAGTCGAGTCGATCTCATGCTCGACTCGAACTCGACTCGACAAATGATGACTCGTCAACTTTCGAGTACTCGATATCGTTTCGAGCTTGCGTTAGATCCACATTAAAATCCATCACATGTAAGATATAACATGTCACAACGATTCCACCATTTGGAAACACGCATTTGGCGCAGCTGTGACCGCTGTCATGACCTACTACTATACTAGAGACCTGGACATCCGCAATGTTCCCAGCACCGGGGTAGTAGTTCTGGCAATCGCCGCTTGGCTATGGGATTTGGCGCTAGCTCGCACTATTCGTTACCACGTGACTTGTCGAAACCGCGGCGATGTATGGTAGGCTGTGTTGACAACGACGAAGCAGTATAAGAGAGATAATAGCGCATGCTTAGCAACAGCCTGTGTATCCCTGCGTAGCAGACTAAAGGCGGTGGCAAGGGTGATTCCCTCTCCCCAATAATGCTATGTGGCGCTTGCGGCGGTCACTAACGTAACTAACCCGTGACCCGTCTCTTCCATAGGGGATCGCCAGCTGTCCAGGTCTCTAGTATAGGGTAGGTCGTGACCGCTGTCACAATTCCGCCATCTTGTTTTCACTATTAGCTTCGGCTAACCTCGACTTGGCTACAGACTGAGTAGTGGCTATCAGTGGCAAAACCGGCTACAACTTGCTACTGCTGGCCATGGAGGCGTCGTGCGCGCGCGCGCAAGCGTATCCGACATGGGAGAAGCACATTTCGTAGTTGCGTTTCTTCGGCGAGAGAGTCTGTTTAGGTTTTACTATTTCATAAAACTCAGAGATGTCTGACGGAGATGTCAGAGATTCCTTACCGCGCCCATAGAGAGTCGATCACCGGTGAGCGACGTTTCATGAGCGGCGCTACTCTACTAGCGCGCGCGCGGAAGCGTATCCGACACGGGAGAAGCACATTTCGTAGTTTCGTTTCTTCAGCGAGAGAGTCTGTTTAGGTTTTACTATTTCATAAAACTCAGAGATGTCTGACGGAGATGTCAGAGATTTCTTACCGCGCCCATAGAGAGTCGATCACCGGTGAGCGACGTTTCATGAGCGGCGCTACTCGGTCCCTAAAGTAGGTTTGGACAAGTAATCACATTTGTTGGATACTACACTACAGAATGAGTTCCATTTTCACTATTTTTCTTTGTGGTAGCGATTTATGAAGTTGGCCCTGCGCCTAGGAGGTAGTGTGGAGATTCTATCTTTGTTGCGGCGGCGTTTTCCCGCGGCAGACCTCTTTCGCAAATGCGCAATACTCCCGTTTTAAGCATATTTTGATTAGATTTCGTTTATTACAACGCAAATAACGACTCTGAAGGTGTTAGACAATTAGATTTTTGTCCTGCATGTGTGGGCATGTATAACTTGCACTATTGCTCTTCTTCCTGTCTCAAAACTAACCGGGAGGAATGGAAGAGTGGTGAAATAGCAATATGTGGTACAACAGGAAAGTTGAGCCTGAATCTAATGTTTTCAGCAGAAATTACGCTGTTAATTTTCGTTTTACTCCTTCAATGAACTCGGTCACTCAGTTACATGAACAACATGCAGTGTTCACATTATTTTCCACAACTCATGAACTTCTATCCAGAGGGTTGATATCTTCAGATATTATTTCTGACAAAGATTGCCACATTTTGTATATTTTAGAACTTGTAGATTGATATTTTTGTTCAAGATACAGGCGTATATTCATTAGGGTTTCTGTTGTTTGCACCAATTTTTTGGTGTCCTAAAATCAATTTTGGAAATACATGGATAGCTTCGTTTATTAAACTTACATTATTCGATAGTGCATTGATTTGGCTACATTTTCCTATATAGCAACATATCTTGAAGTGATACTGTCAGCCACAAAAAAATATATTTGTCAAACCACCCAAAAATGGCCATTTTTGCGGCGGTAAGGCAAGTGTTAAACCACACCTTGTAGAAAGTCCAGTTTTCCTGCCCATAACTTGCAAATCTTTTGTGGTTGCAATATTCATTTAGCAATGTTGTCCTTAGGTGGCACATTGTTTTTATAAAGCTCTTATCATCTTCATTCATTTCAATTTTTGGTGTCAACTGTAGCACAAAAGAACATTTTTAAGGGGAAGTTGGTCAAAAAGCGGCGCTAAAGCAGCTTGAAATTTAATGCCTATCTTCCTGCTTCTACACATTACCTATCATTTAATGGGACGCCAACTACTCCAACTCGACTCGATACTCGAAACAGTGACTTGGTATTACTCGAACTCGACTCTAACTCGCTACTCTAATTTCGCTACTCGCACAGCCCTAGTGTTCATCCTTCTGGATGGCTCCTTCACGTGGGGTGGGGCGCAGTCGGGATTCATGGACCTCGCTTGTGCGACCTGCTTCTTGGTGGCGGGGTGTACAGACCGACACGCGAAACAACGGTAACGTTGCGCCATCTCTTAGGCGAGAGCAGAGGCCTGGTAAGTGCCTGCCCTCCACGTCCTCCTATTGGCCAGCATCCAGGAGGCGGAGCCTACCTCGCTCTTGGTCAGCAAACACAAGGATAGTCGCAGAAAAAATCGTATCAAAATAATTAAACCAAAATAAAAATTGAGATAAGAAAATAGACACTGATTGTTCATTTTCCATTACTGTCAGTGTAAGAGGCCGGTCGTAACACTTTTGTGTCTTCGTTTTTGGCCTATGCTGCCGAAATTCGCAAGATGATTCAAAAGGCCCAGCAACCTTTCCACCCGCGAGTCGCGCGTTCGTAAAGCGAGCTTCGCCAAAAGCACACAGGCGTTAGGTGAAGCCGACTTGCGAAATGGTGACGTGTAATGTTGCCAGAAGCTGTCCTGATGTGTTCCCTCCACGTGTTCTGGTCGCTGTTTTCGTCACACAGCTTCGCGGCTTATTGCTGCGAGGGGAGTAAAAAGGTCAAAACAGAGATAAGGTTCCAGGCCTATTGTAGGTTGAATGTCTGAGGTGCGTTTTGATCAGAGCAACGAAATCCTACCAATAAACAAGATTGCTAGCATTTTAAGGCGTTTTTCCTTTGAAACATCCGTTTTAACGAAGTTACCTTTACAATGAAGATCTTCCGTGGTCTCCTGAAGTTTGTTATAAAGGAGTTTGACTGTATTATAAAGTTTCTTGCTCGTGAGGGTGTAAAACCGACCGAAATTCTGCACAGATTGAAGGCACAGTTCAGGGTCAAACACTGTTGAAGGCGCCTGGCATAAAGAATTTGTGGAAGGCCGTGACGAAGTTGAAAACGAAAGCACCTGTCAAAGCCAAGACTTGGCTATCAGCTGGCAAGGTGCTTGCAACTGTTTTTTGGCATGAGCGCGGCATTTTGCACATTGATTTCTTGCACGATCGTCGCACCATCAACGCTGCATATTACTGTGAACTTTAAGTGAGGTTAAACTTGCTTATCAGAACAAAAGGTGTGACCAACCCATGACCAACTGTATTAGTTACGCGACCATAACATACAGCCTCTCCCCCAGGGTGTCGAACCGAAACGTTTTTCGTTCCGGTTACATCATAAACGATCCGGTACCGGTTCTGCTCCGGAGCAAAAAAAATAACGGTTCATACCGGATTTTAACCGGTTCCGCTTCTGCTGGGAATATTTGTCCCCACAAAAAAACTCAATGTTACAAAATGTAAACACGCTTATTCCGCATACATGGTATTTAATATTAATAGACAGCTGTAAAATTGGTAGCTCCTGGTTCCTGTAGGTTACTGTCTGTTCAAATAGGCTTTCTCCTTTCTTGAAGCACATGCTACAAACGGACTTGTATGTCGTCATGTTATACGTAAAGTACTTTCTTGCTGGGTTGGAGCGATCGCGTCCCATCCGAATGTCTGTTGCTACTGTCTAGCCAGCAAGCACCACCGCACGAGTACGACGCAAATCAAGGAACACCTTCACTCACAAACGTGCCTGACGGCTCAGTTTTATTTTCTTCGTGTCCTGTCCACAAAAGAGTTGCCACTTCGCGCGGGCTTGCCCTCGCGTATACGTAAATGTATTCAACTTAGCTGCTCTCAAACAAGGGACGTGTTGCGTGACATTACCGATAAAGAAGCCGTTATGCAGCACCCTTGAGTCGCTGTTTAGTTGAGAGGGTGCGGGGATCAAATTAGAACGAACAGTACAGCACATTGCTAGAGAGTCACGTGTACCTCTAAGTCTGTGTGCGTGCGTGAACGATAAACTATTACAAAGGGAGCCTAAGGGTCATAGTATACAGACATACATTCCACCGTAACCGTAACCCTCGTATGGTACCCATGACATGACTTCAGAGCACACGACGTCTGTTTCATTCACCTATCCGTAGTACAAACCGGCGAAGTTCTTTTTTTGGACCGAAAACCGTTAAATAGATTTTTCGGTTTCCCTCCTGAGCGAAACAAACTTATACGGTTTCGATTCCGTTCCGGTTCGCACTAAAATAGCGTTCTTTTTTCGGTTTGCGGTTCCGGTTCGCTCCGACACCCTGCTCTCCCCTGCGCCGCGCTTTTGTGGTTTCTCCTCTGCGCCGCTTCACAGCTGTGGCGCTGATAGCATTAGGCTAGTTCCATCTCAAATCGAACAATCCGGTACACTTGATGTCTCGAATGAACGGGAAAAAAATATATGTTGAAGCCATCGGTGAGTTAGGAGAAATAAACGCTTTCCGAATTCTCTGCGCTGCGCGGTTCGGGAAGTAGGAGAGGAGGAAAAAGCTGCCTCTCATAAGACGATGTCGTCGCGCGCGGGTTTGACCGTTCGCTACAAGGCTATTTCTTGTCGCATTATAGAAGTTCCTTGATCTCGCTTTAGACCACTTAAGGCACAATAGGATCCTGCGTTGGCAGTGCTGTACCGGTTTTTGTTTGTCTGCAAAAAAATATCAAAGTTGACTCAAAGTGCCTTAAAACACCATATTCACTGCAGCTTTGCGGAAGATGTACAAAACGGATAAGATTGAGCTTTATACGTTTAACTTGTCATTCATGTGGCTATTGAATGATGTATAATTTGTTGTTCTACTCTATCAGGAACGTAAGCGATACCTCTTTTAGTAGCACCATCCCACCGAAAAATGACGAATTTCGGAAGCCTTTATCTAAAAAACCCCACCGAAAACTTGCCTCGAAAATTTTATATGTTGTAGGTAGTTCCTTAGACTATGCACAGAAGAAAAATCAACAGTCGGACTTTATCGGTAGGCGCACTGTGAATTTTTTGCCAGCCCTATACGCGGAGCGCATTCAAGCCGTGGCACCGTGTCCCGCGTGTTGCAAAATCGAATTTTCCAAGGGGACTTTCACTTCCGTCTTCACATAAAAAGTAATTGCTATCATTTGAAACCGTTCTGAGCGCTTGCGTTCATAATAGTGTTGTAATCACTGAATGTAGACTGTGGAGCAACCATATGTGCTCACATTTTTTGCGGGATGACACACATGCGCTGCAAGTTCTGGGAGCCCGTGACGAACAGAGTGCTTTAGAATACTTTCGCGTCTTTATAAGAGGTATATTTGTCCACGGTGATCATATCGAAGCATATTTACAGTACACAGAATAACAAGAACTTGACAGCGAATAAGACAAGGTGACGAAGGTAAGAAGGTAACGAGAGTTATGCAGAGCATTCCGGGTGGATGAGAGTGCTCGTGTCATGAACTGCTTTAGGCCGTTGTGGAAGCCACTTTCCTTAAAGGTGTTGCGACACTTTCTCTGATGTGTTGAAGCATAATATATATGCATTGTACTCATTATGAGAACACAGTGGGAAAAAGAATTTTTCTTCTCGCTAGATTGGTTCGGAAAATAGGTGCAGCCACAAAACGACGACCCACGGTGTGACCTCACGGACCCCTCTCCCCCATTTTGCTTGGGAGACGCGCGTCTTCCCTCGCTGCTCCTGTGTGACGTCAATGATGTCGCTTCTTCTGGGCCGTTTTTCTCCGTACCTGTTCACGTCATGGACCTGAAAACTTGAATATGGGGTGATGTCGGGTGATAGAATAGTTTTTCTTATTTATCTGGGAAAGCTCGAAACCAACTGTCACAACACCTTTAATGTTACTCTTGATGGCAGGTTCTTGTCAGATTTTCTTTCAAATGTGGGCAACATTGCTGCGTGTTGTGATTCAGTCACCTTTGCTGTGAAGTACTTGAAGCAGCTTCTGCATAGCTGGCCCATTTCTGTTACGCCTTCGGCTTGATCTGCTGGAACCACGGTCTTTATGGCAGCTACGCAGATCTCCGAAGCAAAGCGAAAATCCTTTGTCTATAGCACTTTTGTCTTGTGTATGAGGCGGTATATATATCTAGTCAGCGAAATCCACACGATCAGCACTGTACAACAAAGAGGCCATTGAGGTAGGTGTGACACCAGGACGACACACTACAGTAATGCAGATGTCGTCGCACACTCTGTATAAGGGCACCCCATGCACTTCTGTAGTCGAGAAGTGAGTGAAGCGTCTTCTGTGTGTAGGCGAAACTTTGCGCAAGGTGTCTTCAGGGAGTAAATGCGATCAGGACCTTCCCATGGTCGCAGCATGTCGAACCGAATAACATATTCGACAGCGGCGCCAGTCGGGCTGTTTCGGCAAGGTTCACAAAAGGCACCATGAATTAGCCTTGAGTGTGTGCGTATGACACTACAACATTTTCCTCAGTGCAATTTCCCCCGTCCGAGGTCATGGGGCCGTAGGAAAGGAAATGTTTCAAATAATACTGGAAGTCACTGCGTCCCTCCTGCCATAATGCGTACAGTAAATATGCTTGTTTAGAATAACCCTGAACAGATATGCCTCTTACAAAGATGTAAAATCACTGTTCTTCCCGGGATCCCAGCACTTGCAATGCATGTGTGACATCCCGCAAAAAATGCGAGCACATCTGGTTGCTCCACAATCTAGATTCAGCGATTACATCATTGTTATGAACGCAAACGCTCAGAACCTTGAAAAGGAAACCTTGAAACCTCAGAATGGTTTCAAATGACAGCAATTACTTTTTATATGAAGACAGAAGTTGAAAGTCCCTTTGGAAAATTTGATTTTGCAACACGCGGGACACGGTGCCTCCGCTTGAATGCGCTCCGCGTATAGGGCTGGCAAAAAAATTCACAGTGCGCCTACCAATCAAGTCCGAATTTTGATTTTGCTTCTGTGCATAGTCTAAGAAACTACCTACAACATATAAAATTTTCGAGGAAAGTTTTCGGTGGGGTTTTTTAGATAAAGGCTTCCGAAATTCGTCATTTTTCGGTGGTATGGTGCTACTAAAAGAGGCATCGCTTACGTTCCTTACAGAGTAGAGCAACAAATTATACATCATTCGATAGCCCTATGAATGACAAATTAAACGGCATAAAGCTCGGTCTTATCCGTTTTGTACATCGTCCGCAAAGCTGCAGTGAATATGGTGTTTTTCGGCACTTTGAGTCAACTTTGATATTTTTTTTGCAGACAAACAAAAACCGGTACAGCACTGCCAACGAAGGATCCTATTGTGCCCTAAGTGGTCTAAAGCCAGATCAAGAAATTACTATAATGCGAGAAGAAATGGCCTTGTAGCGAACGCTCAAACCCGCTCGCGACGACGTCGCCTTATGATAGACAGTTTCTTCCTCCTCTCCTATTTCCCGAACCGTGCAGCGCAGAGAATTCGGAAAGCGTTTATTTCTCCTAACTCACTGATGGCTTCAACATATATTTTTTTCCCGTTCATTCGAGACATCAAGTGTACCGGATTGTTCGATTTGAGATGGAACTAGCCATTAGTCATGAAAAATCATAGCATCAGAAAAAAATTAGTCATGAAATCCTCGCTTCGCCGTTCCAAGCTACGCCGCCATTTTCGGGAAAATTTTGGTGTCATTGTGGCCCTCATAGAAAACAGCAGCCAATGAAAAACGCTCAATTTGATTGACAGGTACAGCCTCTTTTTTAGGCTCCTCCTAATGGCCAGACTCCCTTTGGCATACACAGCTCTGAGTATGGTCAGTGCCGTGTATGCCAAAGGGAGTCTGGCCATTAATGGGACCTGCCTATACCTGGAGCTCCACCCACTTTTTGAGCTCTCTGGCCAATCATAAGGCAAAATACAGTTCACTATTAATCCAAGGCTATCCAAGCTATAAATTATCTCTATTCACTGGATGCCAACATTTTCGGGAAACTGGATTGAATTGGATTGAATAAGATACTCCCCGACGACCAAGCAATATAATGGATTTTGCGTCCACTTTTAATGGCACCATCTGGATGAAGAGGGGCATGTCGGGAAGACGCAGAATAGCAGAAGGGCAGAAGTAGCAGAAGCAGAAGTGTATGCTAACAGAACTCATTGGCCAGTAGAACTGCTAGTTGGAACAGACTGCCGGTATTATACGTATTTTAACTATAAAACATAACATGATTGAATCAAGAATGGGCAAAGGTGTGTACATGAATAAAAGTATGTCATAAAATGAAAATTTTTGGCAATCCGTAGCGTTTTTCTTGCTATTTGCCTCTGATTGCTGTCGTTACTAGGCCTAACAAGGACGATGAAACATGTTATTTTTAGGGCTGTGCGAATATTCGAATACTCGAATACGAATCGAATACTAAACACTCGAATTATTCGATGCGCGAATCGAATATCAGGTATACGAATTTTCGAATATTCGACTATTCGTCGAATATTCGACTAATTTCGCGAATACATCTGCCCAAATTGTCAAAAAGTACAAACGACAACGCACTGCACAATAAAGAAAAAAAAAAGAAACGCAATTGCGACGAAAACGTGTACCATACGCGTCCAAACCCAAACCGAAACTGCGCACTTTCTGCAACTACAACTCCGGGCACGAGAGGGCATCGTGGGCGTCAGTGAGTGCGTTCCCACTCCGAGCGTTTGGCGGGTACCTTGTATCAGCGGCGCACCTAGTTTCGTTTCCATTTCGTGCGTTTCGAAGGCTTCCTAAAGATACAAAACATTTATTCAAGTCGCTATGAGCAGGAGCGCTGCAAAGAGTGCCATATGGCAATATTTTACGAAGGTTACGTCCGAAGACGCTAAATGCAATGCGTGCGACGCCACACTCAGGACACCGTCAAGCACGACAACGCCACTTGCGAATCACTTGAAGAACAAGCATCACTCCTTGTACGTTCGTTTTCTAGAGGCAGGAGGTAAGAAACGGGCAAACGAGAAAGTAAGCTCACAGGAGACATTACAAGCAACATATCAAAAGCGAACTCTGCCAGAGAAGGAACGCGACGCAATAACACAGAGAATTGCGAGAATGCTCGCGATGGACCTACAGCCGTTTGACATCGTCGAACACACGGGGTTCAAAGAACTAATCGCGTATCTTCAGCCCTTGTACAACATACCACATCGCACCACGTTTTCCAGAAGTGTGATCCCAGCATTGTACGAAAGTACAGTGCAGAATCTAAAGAAGGAAATTCGTGATGACGCTGAAAAAGGACTGCAGTCTATTTCTTTTACAACTGACCTATGGACGTCCAGAGCCAACCACAGCTATATCTGTGTAACATGCCACTACCTGACGTCAGACTTTCAAATCAAGACCATGACCTTAGCAAATGTGCATATGCCTGAAAAACATAGTGCTCTTAACATTCAGAACAGACTTGCATCTGTGATTGAAGAGTGGGGTCTTCCCACAGAACAGCTACCTGTGTTTGTAGTGACAGACAATGCCAGAAACATTACATCTGCTGTTAAGGCTATGGATGTCATACACCTTCCATGCATGGCTCACACACTCCAACTAGCAATTAAAGATGCTAAAGAGCAAACCACTGGAATAGGCGCACTGTGCAAGAAGGCTCGTGCTATAGTTGGGCACTACAAGCATAGCCCACAAGCACTGAGGAGGCTCAAGGAATACCAGCAAAGAACAGAGATTGCTCCAGTGGGGCTTATCCAGGATGTTGACACACGTTGGAATAGTGAATACGACATGATGTGTAGGCTGCTGAAGTTAAAAGAAGCAATTGCACTTGAGCTTCTCTCATCTGACAATGGAGTTGAAAACTTGACCCCAGGTGAGTGGGAAGCAGCATGTGGTATGGTGACAGCTTTGCAACCGATTGCAGAAGCAACAAAAGGACTGAGTGGGGAGAAGTACAGCACTATTTCATCAGTGATACCATTTCTGTATGGATCTGAAGCTGTCCTAAAACAACAGGTTGTTGCTGAGGGGCAAGCCTCTCTATTTGCAGCACATTTGCTAAAAAGTCTCAAAGTTCGCTTTGCTTTCCACACTGAATGTAAAGAGCTCCAGATAGCTACAGCATGTGACCCACGTTACAAAGATATATTTTGCACGGAGCCACTGCAGCGTACCCTACTGGTCAACACTGTTGCTGCAGAGATGCCGACAGGAACTCCTTCAGTGGCTGAACAGCCTTCTGCATATGGAAGCCACCACACTGAGCCATCTTGTAGTTCTGTATGGGACAGCATTGATCAATTGCGCACCCATTCGAACAAGAAAGCTACAAGCCAAAGAAGTGACCATATTGTTGAGGAAGTAAAAAGTTTTTTCTCAATGCCTGTGATCTCCCGCAAGGAAGATCCCCTTCACTTCTGGAGGACAATTGGTAAGGTGACCTTTCCTAATCTTGCAAAGGTCGCATTGAAATATCTAGGGGTACCAGCAACAGAAGTTCCAAGTGAGCGTCTCTTTTCAGTTGCTGGGAATACTGTAACAGTGAGAAGAGAAAGCCTCACACCACAGCATGTGGAACATTTAGTTTTCCTCCACAACAACCTATGAGCTGTGTAGGCTTCAACTTGGATTTTTGGATGCATCGACTCTTATTTTCATTATGCCATGTATACTTGACCCTGTAATTGTAACATTTTGGTGCTGAAAATAAATATCTGTTGGGAATATTCGATATTCGATTCGATATTCGACATTTGGTTTCCGATTCGATTCGGTATTCGATTAGACTTCAAATACATATTCGGATTCGCACAGCCCTAGTTATTTTCAAGCGAACATCGACACTGGAGCGTAATTTAAAGATGAGTTGCAAGATAATTGCAACAGAATGTACACTTATGGAAAAACATTGACGTAATTTTTGAAAAAAATTGGTCGTAAAATCCTCGCTTCACCGTTCCAAGCTACGCCGCCTATTTCGGGAAAATTTTGGTGTCATGGCGGCCCGCATAGAAAACAGCAGTCAATGAAAAACGCTCAATTTGATTGACAGGTCGAGCCTCTTTTTTAGGCTCCTCCTAATGGCCAGACTCCCTTTGGCATACACAGTACTGGCCATACTTAGGGCCAGTTCTCACTTGGCGACGCCCGATGCGGCGGCGTGAGCGGGCGGCGGAAATAGACGCGCATTTCCGGAGTCGGGAGAGGAGAGACATCGAGCCAAAAAAACTGCCATGTCGACCTTCTTTCACGATGTCGGTGAGAGCAGAGCTCTATATTAAAAGGGAATCTGGCCATTAATGGGTCATGCCTATACCTGAAGCTCCGCCCACTTTTTCAGCTTTCCGACCAATGAAGTCTTGAAATATGGGGCGCTATCAATCAGCCTATCCTCCCTATTTGCCCCTTATCCAACATGGGCAGCGCCATTTTGGGTGGGAAGTGGATTGGATGGGATTGAAATGGATAGCTCTCGCAATCTGCAAAATTGGAGGATTTTTGGTGCCAATTTGATGAGCGCCACCTAGGGAGCGTAAGGCACGTCGGGAATTGTCGTCTGCTTCCGTCGCTGTACCGCTGCCGGCAGAACCACCTGCTGGGACACACTCTGTTGTCGGTATGATTTTTAATCAAATCTACATGAATAGTTGGAATGTAAGAGGCAAGAATGTTTATATCCATGAAATCCAGCAATTAAATGTAAGATTGTACAGGACAGCGCCGTTTTTGTTATGATTTCGTTGTGATCGCCGTGTTCACTAGGCCTAACACCGGCGACAAAACGTATTATTTTCGGTTAGATATCGATGGATGAGCATCAGTTGAAACTGATTTCCAAGAAACGTATATGAGGGAGTACATTTGCAGCGTAAAATCAGAGTAGTCTGTGAAAATTTTTTGTCACGAAATCCCTGCTTCACTGTGTTTGTTTTCGTCGCCATTTTGGGTGGCAGTGAGGGGTCATGGCGACCCCCTTGATAAAGAGCAAACCAATCAGTGGAGCGAAACTGTGATTGACAAGTCGAGCGTCTTTTTGTGACTCCTCCCAATGGCCAGACTCCCTTTTAATATACGGCTCTGAGTGAGAGCTGCCGAGAACGACAGCTGGCGACCAATTAGGTGACACAGAAAGGCCACGCCTCCTGATTTTTCGTCTGCTTTGGACGACGGGAATGCCACTGTGGTGGGAACATGAAAATCGTGCGCGCTGACGGGGCGGCGGAAATGCGCCTTTAATGGCGGATCCCGTAACCCGCGACAAGCGACAAATTCGGCGGCGGCACCCAGGCTCTCGCGACAAAAAAGCGGTGTCGCGGCTACAAAATCCTGCAACTGCTCCCCGTAGATATTTGTCGCTTGTTGCCAGTCACCGTTGCCCAGCGCGTGCCCAAAACTCGCTAGATTTTGGCGGTATGTAGCTGGAGCGAACGACAAAGCATAGAAATGCAGGGAAAACAGCGTAGCGTGAGTGTCAAGTCAACTTCGTTATAATGAAATTTCGAGATTGTAGGGGAAAGCAGCCGTTTGAATCGATGGTTATCGCGTATGGCCAAAATCTATTGCACATTGTGTGGAAACGGATGGAACTGCAGCGCTACCACAGACACACATATTATAACAAACTTACGGTAGTATAAATTTCTCTCGGTGTGTATCTTCCTGCGGCGTTTCAGGCGAAATTTTATTATGTTTTTGACAGATATGCCGCATAATCAATTGAAAAATACGAATTCTTCTCTCGCCAATGTAGTTTTGTTGCCAGCTGCTGTCGCCTCACAAATGAATCGGGAAGCTGCTCCCGCGACAACGGCGACAGCGACAGAATCTGTAGCGTGTCGCTTGTCGCGTGTTATGGGATCCGCCCTTTACTTCTGCCGCCCGCCCACGACGCCACGTCGGGCGTTGCCAAGTGAGAACTGGCCCTTAGGGAGCCTCCATGTGCGTCCCCTGTTCACAGGGAGGCTCTTGGCTATATGTGCCAAATGGCCGCTCGAATGCGCAAAATGCACAGCAGGCAATGGGCAGCGCGTAGCAAGTTGGGAGTCAAAATGCGCGCGAGGGCGAGGAGGAGAGGCGGCGTTGGCACGGTTAAAGGGTGTCTCCTCCCTGAAAAGCGGAGAAGCCGCAGCAACCCATTGAGGCTCCCTAGCCATACTTTTCTGTGCTTGCGTTCATGCGCGTCCGAGTTTGTCGCCTTTACAAGTCCTTCCAGTAGCGTCTGTAGTGCTTTCTGGGGTCAATGGCAGCTACAGCATATACTAGACAACATCAGCGTTGTGTACTGCGTCGTTCTGCAGTGCAAAAGTAAAAGTGTTAAAGAAACAACGCTTCACTAATCTCTGTCGGAGACTGGATACATGTTTTCTTTCAACGTTCTTGTTACACATTTGTGCCTGTAAGGTTCATCACAAATTCGCTTTCACAATTTTTTTTCTTCAGGAAAGAAAGACTGAATGGGCGCTCTCTGAAACCACACGTGTGTGTTCGCATCACTTTGTGCCTGAGTGCTACAGAACGTACCTGAAGATAAAGAAGCTGAAACAAGGTTCTTGTTCAACGATATTCCCTGAATATCCTGCATGTAGTCAGCTCAGACATAAAAAGGGTCGTCGTATCATTAAAAAACACCTGCTGGAAACGCAAATCCAAAGCAGTGCACCGTGGCTTCGAAGTCATCTCTGCCTGTTGAAGACGGCCAAATTCTGCCTTCCTAATGCACTCGTAAATAACTAATGTGTGATTGAAATATGGCAGTCATCGAAAAAGCCAGATGCAAAAGCTAGAAAAAGCGGGATTTGAACCAAGCATCTCTCAATTACCGTCCTCAGAACAATTACCTTCCACCATGTTAACGATGTGCTTACCATATTAATAACCAATTGATGTCTGGATACTAAGCATAACTAGAGCCTGAAGTTCTAGGGTTTAACCTGATTCTTCCACGAATTTGCACCCCGAATTGAAGGTTGCATCGTTAGGGTGAAACCCGATTTTTACCTGGCAAATTTTCCTCACTGAGACGTCTGTAGGAACGCATAATTCCTCAGCAAGCACATATGCAAAGAAGCATTCCAGACCTGGAAGCATTCCGACACTGGTTCGGCATGGAAGAAAGCACCCGTGCTTTGTTCCATGTTGAACCAGCGTCGTGTACAAGATATCGTTCACCTGTGGCTGTTCACCCCCTAAAATCAGGTTGCAGCAGCAATCTTTTGCTTCATTGTTGCAAATTTAATTGTTCTCCGCAGACAAAAGCTTTGAGGACAGAGATCAAAGAGCCAGAGAGATTTTTGAAGCCTTTGTTATCCAGGAAAAGAAAGACCCATGCATCAGTTTACCCTGTACAAACTTGCTTACAAAAAAATGTGGGTGATCTGCAGAGCACCGTATTTACTAGCGCATAAGATGCACATTTTCTCACCCAAAAACATAGCGCCATTGAAGGGGTGCATTCAGTACGTGGAGGAAAAGGGGGAAAATTGGAACCCCACACTTAAGGTACACTTAGCTCCCATTTTATTCAGAGATATCTGGGTCAATCTCCCTGGAATCGAACGTCGCAATTCTCCCAGACCAAAGCGGCGACCAAGCTGGCGACCAAGCTGGCGACGGCTTGGGACACTCGCGGGCTGGGCAAACCGTGTGCGAAATATCGAGCGGCAGAGCTGTATGGCATCCGAAATTTTGGACGCTGTTGTACATTAACGCTATGGGGCCCGTGGCCATTCCATGAACGCGTCCGAATAATCGAGCATGTCCGAAAAATCGGTCGGCGACTGTATATCAACATGGCACGTCGCAGAAGCTCTCGCAACAAACATACTAAACATACTGAACAGTCCCGCTTTCGATCTAATCGTTCAAAAAATTTTTTTTCCAACTTTGATTACTGGTTGGAATTCGTTACCACAAGAACAAGCTGTTGAATATGAATCATTGTTCCCTTTCATCGCTTTATTGAAGGGTTCTTGCATTTAGTGTTTCATATGAGGATCTTTTTTTTTTCATGATTTTTTTTCATATTTATGATATATAGTGATTCATATTTTATATATATATACATATACAGGAAAAATCAGAAGACGACAAAGAGCTTACAGGCAAACACAAAGGGGAGTTTATTAACACATATAGGGATAGGGGTCGACGTTTCGGCAGTCAGCGCTGCCTTCGATGGGACTCCCGGCATATATATATATATATATCATATAGTGCTTCATAACATCTCATACGTAAGTGAAGTTGTGCCTGTTTTTTATTTATGTATTATTATTATTACTTTTTTTTACTGTTTATTGCCCCTCCTTCTATGGCATTTTTTATGCCAGAAGTATTCTACATAATAATAAATACATAAGAAAATAAAAAAGCTGCCACACTGAACAGCTCTTTCAGCCTTATTTTGGGACCTTATCAGTGGCATACACCTCATCAGCAGGCAACAGCTGAAGAAGTGATGTCAGAATGTCATATTCAGTGGTTATACACCAACTCGGGGATATGCTGCCCACATCAGGTATTCACCACCTAGCTTGCATGCTACTTTTATGTTAAAAAGGTTTCATGATCGACTGATCAGATTAGTGATTACCATTTCCTTCAATGTCCCCCAGTTAGTTGTTCAGTGGATTAAGATGAGGGAGAACCTTCCTCTGAGTGACTGTTTGATAGCATTTTTTGAGCAGCTTTGGGAAATGTCAGCAAATTGCAGCTAAGGCCATCACTTGATCTCAAGATGCAGTTATTACTCTCACTAACAAGAACAAGGAGTAGAAAAAGAGCTTCAATAAATCAATGACAGTAAAAGCATACTTGCCTGGCTGAGAGAATGAAGGAGCGCTTTGTAGTTATGATGCTGAATTCATTTTGGTAGTCTGGCTGCTGGGGAACCATTACCTTCATACCAGAGAGCGGGAGCTCATAGTTCACTTTGTAATACCCCTGTTGCATGGGTGTCAGGTACAGCAGGCTGTCACTGAACTGCAATAAGTTTTCAAATTACCTTGAGATTGTCCCCCATGATTTTATGGTGCATGTGGTACTAAAATGTCAGTCTTTTGCATATTTAATGGTATCCTTGTAAAGATAAAATATCAGAGTGTGTTTTTAAACTTCATGTATTACAGCTTTGAAAGCTGTGTCTCAATGTATATTTTTATGATAAGTTGGAGATTATCGGGCACTTCTTAAAGTGACTGTTGCTAGGCCAAGATAAACAAGGTTGAGTTTGGGGACAGCTACCATATCTGCGGCAATGGACCTCTCCCTGTTTGCAAACAAATGATGTCAGATGGCACAACAGTGCCTCCAACTTGGTAGACTAGAACTACATAGAAAAAAAATCAGTAAGTCACAAGAAAGAAACATTCAAATACAGCTTTTGATACTGTAAGATTTTTATGTAATTCCTTGCATATTATTAGTTGTAGGGCCTTGTTCTGCTCCATTCTACCGGGAGCCCTATCTTTTCAGTAGCCCTTTCTAGAGATCGCTACCGGGCTCTTCCATCTTCAGGAGCCTGAAGGGCACGAGTTTCTCTCGGAGTGCACATGCTGTGTCTATACAAAGCAACTCAAACTACGTCATAATAACAAACCATATTCCACACAGGATTACAACACTGACTTTCAAGACAATGTAATCCTTGGCTGGAGCCTCGTTTTCTTTCCGCAGTGGACCGCGAATGCGAATGAAGACACCAAAGCAACTAAAAATGTGACCTCATTTACGTGTACCATTAATACAAAGATGGAGCAAATTTTTTGCAACGAAGTTTGCACAGCAGACTGCCATGTGCGTTCCGCCACCAGTTGTTCATCGGCACCAGCTCAAAGGGACAAATAACAAGTGGACAGCATCGGAAAGTCACTGCTGCCAGAGTACTGTACTGAGTAGAGTAGTTCTGATGTCACTGCTGCCAGAGTACAAAGTGAAAGCTTACTGAAATCAATTGCTCAAAAAAATGTACTCAATGTCACAAATTTTGCTACTAAATCCAACAACTGTCTAAAAAGATGCGCACAGTAGTGTACCGAAAGGCATATTCAATGCTGCGAGAGGAAAACATGTTTCTTGGCAGAGAATGCCTGGCGTTCTAGCAGTGCAGTAGGCGAGACAGCAAACAGACGACAGCACCCCATAGAAAGAAGACGACGACGACCCACGAGAGCGGAGGACCACATGCAGACGACAAGGCAGTGTAGCTGGCACAGATTCATAGCGTAAGAGCGCTTTGATTGGTCGGCCTCGTGTTCATCCGCACTTGACACTTCCGGAACCGTGGAAGCTGGCGAAAATATCTCGCATGGTCAGATCGCCGGCAGATGCTCACATTTTTTTCACCTCACACACGTCTGATTCTGAGTGAAGTTTGCAGCATTTTCGCTGTTCATTCGCACCACGGTGGTTTGCCTTTAGTAAAACGGCGGTGTTCTCCGTCTGCACTGTTTCAGTTTCACTATGTTTACCAACAGCATGATTATGTCAGAGACGTTTCTTCAGTAGAGGTCTATTGCTAGAAGAAGCTTTGACAAGGTCTCAACTATCTCAACTCTTTGGCTGGACTTAAAAGAGCAATGAGGTAACATTTAACGTTGCTTGAAATCCTGCCTCGTCTGTCAAGCTGTCCACCAGGAGTCACAATGCAAAATATTTTTGCTCTGCAGTGCTCTATAGCTGTGCAACCGAATTTACAAAAAACTGTCTGAGAAAGCAGTTGCAGACGGCCGACATGATTTTCGTGTGACGTACTCAAGGCTCCGTGCTTTGTTTCTTTGTTGTTTATTTTTCACAGCTCACGTGCCGCTTATACATGTTTGAGCTGTGCCGCTGTATGACACTGGTCATGTGAGGGGAGTAGCACACGTCACGACGTCCTCTCGTTCTGCGATACGCTCTTTTCACAAGGAGAAGAACTTTTCAAAGGTGTTTCAAGAACAGAGCCCTCGCGCTTGATCTGTAGGTCACCTGCACTCATCGTTCTTTAGCAGGAACTTTTTTCATTGGAGAACACTCTGCACCGAAAAAAAAAAAAAAAAAAAGAATTGAGGGGTCACCTTAGTGCTCCTTGAAAATGTGTTAGGAATGAGAGCAAAAAAAAGTATAGATTGGAGAGAAGCATTCTAAATAATCTGACTTCGTAATGATTGTCCTACATCACGTTCACACAAGTAGCTATCATTTGTCAAATTGCAGAATTGTACGTCGTTTTTCTCACACTGCAGGTATTGCAGAAATAAAGACGGCTAAAGAAAACATACAAGCACAAACCAGCGTGGCTGCATGATCTTCCGTGATGCCTTCATCAGTTCCCCTTCACGGATGATGATCTAGGAGAATCACGGAAATCATGTCACAATTATGTCAAACAGACATTCGATACATTAGATCATTAGAAGTTTGTTACACCTCAGGGGCCAGTGGCAGAATTTTCGTCAGCTCAATGCAAAGATTCCATCATTTAATATCCTTCCATAAAATACATTCCAACAGATAAACGAGACTCCTAGGTAAGGTCAAATGCACAGAATGCACACTGCTTGAAATAAATCATTATTCCAGTTATTTTGTATGACTGTGCAAATCAACACTATACTGGCATTCCCCAGGGCGTCAGTCATGACGTTGCCCACCCTTGTGAGGCTGACAACGGTGGGCCCTTTCACCACCACAACTGGATATTTGACTGGGATAAGGCAGAAGAATGTCTTCTGTTGCATATTACGGCTGCCAAAACAGTTGCCATTTTATAACTTGGCTTGGTGATGTACTCCTGGCTGTGTATTGGAACTACCCATTCGTGTTTCTCCCCGTTGCCCTTATTAGCTTTTCTAAAAAAAATTCCTGAACGAAACAAAAGCATTTTGCAGCATCTCTTTCTTGTAAAAAGCATCTCTCTCTTGTAGCGCTGTCATATTAGGTGAAGTAGTAGTTCAATCCATGTGCAGGTTTGAATTACCATTCCATTCAATGCAGGTTTGAATTGCCATAGAGCTTTTAACACTGCCCTCATTTTGTTGCAAAGTGTTATTACTGAGTTTGGAATCTGTTTTCTTTTTACATTTGTGATAGGTATAACGAGCCTGACAAACCAGATTTTTGCCTGTATCGTATTATTCCAGAAATTTTGCACAAGAACTCACCCGAACTGGATGCTGCTGTTTTCGACCCAATTTTTACCCCCCGAATTTGGCAGAAAATATATCCCAAAAACCTCAGACCCTAATTATAATGAAGATTTACTGTATAAAAAATTTTAAAGAAACCATGGTGGCATATCGACGGTGGTGTGCTTTGATGCTCTGCAGTTGTATGTCAAATACCATGTGCAGTGCAGCGCAATGCGTTTGATTTTATTTGTTTTTGTTTTTAAAATATACTCCAAAATATGTTTTTGAATATAATGTGTTCTCTCTTAGTGACGTCCACAACCTTCCTGTAGGCATGGACACTACTTTTGTGTTTTCAGGATCACCAAACTCGACATGGTCATTCATCAAACACGTCCAGAGCTCTGTGAATCCGACTTCTGTGTAGTGCTCTGTCATGCAGTAACTGATTTACATACAGGTTTCCCAGGTTGCTCCTTGGGTAGGAACTTTCCTAGCATACCATCTACCAAATATTTGCACAACACTCCCCCCAGAAAGGCAAAAAAAGAAATACTGAAAATGCAGTGTCACCACTTCATCCGCGACCCCAACCTCCGAAATTAAAAGCCTGCACAAGTCCCTGCCCTCTGGCCAATCCAGAAGGCTGTTTTGAGTAATGGTGTTCTAATACGGGTGAAAAGGAGAAAGCTGTTCTGAGAAGGCAGAATCGAGAATAGGTAGTTTCGATAACCACATGTCCTCTTCTATTCTGCCAATCATAAATGCAGTATGCTTTCATAGCACTTCACTCTGGACCTCCTTAACATTCCTCATGTAATGTCTGCTGATGACATAAAGCAACTAATCTCATGCATCTTTTAACTAGAGCTGTGCGAATAGCAAAATCTCTAAATCAAATACGAATATCTCACACACACTGCGGAACAAATTCAAATTATTTCTTTCAATTTCAAATCAAACTGCAATATTCACAAGAAGGCAAATTTCAATATTTTGAAATATCTCACTTTGTAAAATTTCATAATTTGGTGCCCATTTGGAGAATTACTGCTCCAAGTGGGTGAGCATTCAGGTTTTCAGTGAGAATAAAATATCATAAAAACATGTCCCAGTACTTCAGATATTGGAGCACATGTTACATCACTGGGATATGCATCCTCTTGTGTATTTGTTCAGATTCGTACAGTAAAACCTCGTGCATTCCAAGTCGCATGGGGCTCAACAAAATATTTCGAATCAAGTGGGTTGTCGAATTAAGCGCCCAGACAAGTTGACTAGAATCTATTTTTTGTTAAACATATGGGAGGGTGCAAGAGTGCTAAGGGTGCAGAAAATCATTTATCAGGATCTGCCACGCACAGTAACTGATGTCAAAAGTAACCATTCGGTCATGGCGGCATAGGTCAGGAACCATCAAGTTGCTGCACATACCGTTCACTTCCACAAAGTTATGCATAAGGCCCGGGGTCTTCCGCGATTCCGCAAAATATTGTGGAATCCTTCGTTTGGCACGGAATTTCACGGAATCCCTTATTTTTAGGGGTGTGCGGATATTCGAGTTCTCGAATCAAGTATCGATCACTCGAAGTATTTCATTCGTGAATCGAATACCCAATATTCGGATTTCCGAATATCCGACTATTCGCAGAACATGAACGACACTTCCCGAAAATGGGCTCCACCTCACGCTTCCTGCATGAGGTGAAGCCTGCTTTACGAAATTGCCTGAGCTGCAGGACCAACAGAAACAGATCGTAGTTTAGCTTAACATAACATTAGCCCAAGAGTACTGTGCATACTCCGCCTGAGCAAGGGGCGGCATCCCTCCCGTGTGCAGTTTAGCGGTGGCAGTGGGGGATTTTTATTTCATGTTTGGGAGTTCGCCTTTAAAGAAAAATAATGCCTACAGCCCAGAAACGAAAAGTGTGTCCTTAAGATGTAACTTCCATAGGGTATGTATTGTAAGCTCCTTCCTATAATCGTGCTATTAAGTTACTATAAACTCTGTCTATGCCGAACGATCTTTAAGCAGGTATAAAATGATTTCAGGCGACACACGCATTCTTTGTCAGAGGAGAACACAAGATATCATGTATGTAATGTGGAGCCCCAACAGTGCTTCAAAACTGTAATTTTATAAAATATTTTTTTGTTCCCACATTGTCCAAGAAAATAAAAATGTTTCCCACGTGCCCACCTCTCTGACCACGTGACACGCCCGTAGCGACTGGGAGGGAAGCTGTTGCTTCGCTTTTCGGCATGGCAGCACCGAAGTCTGTACGGAGGTGTTTAACTTTGGAGAAGAAAGTCGTCCCCATCCACCAAGTAGAAAAGGGTGAATGGTCCAAATCTGACATCCCCAAGGCAAATGTCACTGGGGAAGATAAGCTCCCCTTGCTGATAGTAGGCAACGTAGAAAAGCCGTGCTGCTTTCGAAACATCACTATGCCGAAGGACTGGAACTATAGAAGCAACAAGAGCGCATGGATGACAGCAGCTACTTCTGAAGACTACTTGCGACTTCTGGATCGCGAGTTTGCTGCTGCATAGCGCAATGTCCTGTTTGTCGTCGACAATTGCACCGGTCAGGACAAAACTGAACATCTGATGGCTATCACTTTGGAGTTCTTGCCAGCGAACAGGACGTTCACCCTACAACCCATGGACCAGGGTATTCGATTCTTTCGCACTTGTGGATGCGGATGTGCCCATTGTTGGTGACACCACGGATCAGGAAGTTGACATTGTGTTGGGTGTGAAAAGTCAAAACGAAGACTGGAGAACGGACCACGGGAAATTCCGTCGACAGTGGTAACACATAATATATTTCGTCTTTTGCGCAACAATGTCGAATGCGGTGGAAGTGACAACACCCTTATGCGGTGACTCAAGAAACTGGAAGACGCGCTCTTGTTGGCCAGCAATACCGCCCGGCAATATGAGATTATGAGCTTTTTCTCGCCGCAATAAAGGTTTGTAAGACTACTTTTCTCATTGTCTTCTTGAAATTACAGTGAACTCCCGTTAAGACGAACACGAGGGGACCGCGGAAATTTGTTCGTCTTATCAGAAGTTCATCTTAACAGAAGGACCCAAAAGTGTAATAGAAAATGTCAACAACAGGGTAGCAATTGTGAAACGGCATATTGGCAACGTGGCAGCATACAATAACTTACTTCCTGCCAGTTTGGCCACCTACTGAAGCGTTAAGCCGCTGGTTGCCCACTGCTGCACGCGGATAGAATGGGCCCTAACAGCACGCGAAAGGCAGTTCCCCTTGCGACTGCACGCCAATTGCACAATCACACGTGACTCACTGTAAGCAGCAAACGTATTCAGATGTCAACGTATTCCGATTGCCTGCACATCAAAAGACACCATAAAGTTTGGGTTTCATGTTATGGTGCACTTGCAAAAGGGGGGAAGGCTGTGTGTGGTCGGCCCAAATAGGGACCAAACGACCACAGAGCGTTCCTGCGTGGCGGGGGTGGTGGAAGCTGAGCCCCGAAGGTGCCGCATCCCGTGCCTTCTTCGCATCCTCTGCGTGCGTTGAAGCCCATTTACAGGCGCCGCGGGCGCCGGAAAAGTTTGGGTTATCCGAAGTGCCCGCGGTGTCTGTTCGTGTTAAGCGGATTTTTTTCACATGCGTCTATGGGAAAAACAAACAAATGTCCGGAATTTGTTCGGCATATCCCGAAATTTGGCTTAACGGGAGCCCACTGTACTTGTTCCAACGCGCTCCCACGCAATTTTGGTCAAATTACACCGGATTTATGGTGCTCCCGCTTTTATCCAAATACCGCTTATATCTAATTTTTTTCCGGTACCGACAACTTCGTTATAACGACGGTCTACTGTATAATGAAATTCGCGATAGAGCAAAGTAATTTGCATTCCCTGGCAGAAGGACATAGAGACCAATGTATCTTAACTACCGCTGCAACGAAATGCTTTTTAGCTGCCACCTATACAGCAAAAGAATGAGATAAGGTTTACGACCCAAAAGCGGACTTCGAGGTCACAAAAACAAAGGGTGCAACCAGCATCCTGTTTTGGCGGCAAAGGAATGGCACTCACAATTAGGGTCAGGAGGAATCTGTGCCTACAAAAGGAAGTCTGGGTCATTGGAAGGTTTGGAATTTCGGCTGCACGCGACTGTGTACTAGTTTCGATTTCGGTTACCGAACGCGTAGCGACACATTCACAGATGAGTGTACCGCGAGGGCTCCACGCATCGCTTTGCAGCTGTTCTACTATTCATGTCCTATGCCGAAACCACAACGCACAAATTTCAGCCCGCAACAGCTTTGTAGTAAGCTGCTATGATATTCCAAAAAAATTTAATATTTAATCTTTTATGAATATTCGAAAACTTCGAATATCAAATTTTTTAATAGAAATACAAATCAAATACATCATATCACAAATATTCAATTCGTATTTGAAATTTCGAATATTCGCACACCTGTAGTTCTAACATATTTTTGTGGTCCTGTATTTTGCATTCGCATAGAAGCGTGGCAAGTAGAAGCTTGTATTTGTGAATCAACATTCGTGTGTTGTAGGCACAAATTTGAGATTTCAATGGCAGTGTGGCACTATTAGGACAATGTAATAGTACAAGAATGATTATGTTAGCGAGCTGCTGGGTTTATGTTAGGTATTGCCACAATTTCAATATTCGTACAACTGTAACAAGACGAGGTTCTGTGTTATTTCTTATGTTATTACAGAATCACTTTTCTCACCCGGCCAGGCTTGATTACTTCATAGTGACCGTGAATCTTGTTCTGCAGTGATATGAGTTTCGAGAAGTTGTCCTACAAGAACGAGAAAGGTGATGATCTCAAAATGTGTTTTCTGGCATGACAGAAACAAAAATAAAATACTCTTAGAAAACGTTAAAATGACGAAATGTAAGGCCTACCCATGCAAACTTATGGAGTGGGACTGGAAGAAAAGTACAGGACAGAAGAAGAGTAAATATAATAGCAAAGAGCAAATAATAGAAATGAAAGAAGCCATCCACTCACGTCATTTTTTTTAAACTTCCAGAAATGCTAACATCAGTAATTGAGCAATCCAAATTTTTAGTTGGAGACAGAAACTCACATGGAAGAATAGGGGAGACCATATTGGTCACTGATTACTTCTTTTCCTTTCTTTCTTTCTTTTTTGAAATGTCACAAATGTTGATTTGGATGCGTATACGAAGAGGGGAGTCAAGTCCTGTAGATCACATAAACAAAATACAGAAGCCGACACTGAAGATTAAATGTTGATTTGTAAATTTTGAATTGTTTGTTTATTAGGTTAACTTGAACAGATGGAAATAAACAAGTGAGATGTGAAAATTTTCATTTTTTGTTTGGTTGCATAATAATTCTGCACACTAATAGTTGCCCAATAATTTTGTACACTTAGATATTCTCCTAAGAAAGTCAATACCACTTTCAAATTTTTAAATATTCAGGTTTAAGGTTTATTAACATTTTGGATTGACGGAGAGCATTGTAGTTGCTCAATAGTAGAATTAATCCTCAAAAATAGAACTTGCCTAATAATTGTGCACACAGTACGATTACCAAGTCATAATGGGAGGAGGGAATCACAAAAACCTACCCCAAGCTTCATGCTTTCGTTGGCGTGATTGGCCACTTGGCTAACAATCTCTAGTGCTTGGCAAGCATCTTGGTAGTCTTCAGCATCAACTGATAAGTGGTCCACATAGTCCCGAAGCAGCAGTCGATACTGAGGGATTCGCTGTATAGGCTTCAGCATGTACTGCTCAAGAGTTAGCTGCTTGCAGCGGGGGCTTTGCTATAGAGGAATGCACAAAAACATTGTACGAGTCTGAAATATTCTCGACATTACTAAAACTTCACTAGTGCAAGCAGAGAGCATGTTGAATGTAGAAGCTTTTCAGCACATTTGTCATACTTATCCTTGTGCAAGTGATGTTTGGAAATAGTGCTTACCAAGGTGGCTGAACAGTGAATTTTGATGGCAAGAGAAATTATTTGCTTCAGAAACTTATGGAGTGGAAAATATTTATAGAATATGAAAAGTATTTGAGATATCTGAGCATGTGTGAATAGCTATTTTGTATTTCAAATCGAATACATACGAATAATGTGCAAATCAAATCCAATTCGAATAGTTTTTGAATCGAATACGAATTATTAGCGAATAACTAAAATAAAACATTTCCTCCAGGAGAAATGATAGCAAGCTGTGCATGAGCTAAGGATTGCGACACACTTTAATTCGAGATTAAATTCAGAATCCGAAAAGAAACAGGAACTACATCACTTCAGGCTTTCGCGTAGGAATACTAGTTCATCAACATGCTCTGGTGACTATGTTTGTAGTGGCCAACAGGTGACCGTGCTTTCCCACAGAGTTCATTGAAGTCCTTGGTCTGCTTTCTTGCATCTTCAATGCTCAACTGAAGAGTGTGAGCAAAGCATGGCCTGCTTGTCCATGACCTACCCCGCAATACTGCACCAATGAAGTTACGAGCATTGTCCGTGGGAATAAATACTGGCAGGTCCTGCGAAAGCCCCCATTCTGCAATCAGCTGTAGGAGCAAATTGTGTAGATTGGTGATGTTATGGCTATCAGAAATATGTTTGCAGGCCAAAGCACAGTTGTGGGCCACAAAGTCCTCTTCCATAATGTGGCATGTGAATGAGGCATAACTGTCACCTGCACGTGAAGTCCAGCCATCTGTCGTTATCATGTAGCACTGGGCACTTTTCAAGTTGTCCTCAGTCTGGTACTTGGCCCTCTCAGTTTCCTGCTTCTATAAGTCAGGAATCACTGACCGCGAGAAAGTCGTTCTTGACGGAACAGAACATTCTGGTTCCGTGCCCAGTGCATTAGTTCAAAGAAACCCCGTTCCTCCACTAGTGAGAATGAGTGAAGACCCCTTGCTATAAAATGTGCGATTTTCATAGTGAGTGCTTTCACACGTCTGCATCTCACGACTTCAGTTTTGGTTTGAAGAACGCTTGCACTGTCTGCAACGTAGTTGCGGTGTCCAATTTCCAGTCCAGTCCAGGGTGACGTTTCAGATGATTAAGAAGCGTCGTCGTTGTTCCCGTAGGTGACAGGAGCGTGGCAAGGCATTTAGCGTTTCCCGCTCCCAGATGACACTTCGCCGTTTCCGCGGTGGAGCCGTAGAGCTCCAGAACATTGCTCACTGTGCAGACGAAAAGATGCGCCATTCCACTTCTGGCGTCACGCGGACTGATGGCTGATAGCAGGTTTTCTAGAAGGAAAAAACCGGAAACGCTGAACTGGCTCGGCGCGCGCACTGCTCCACGGCGAGTCTTGTGACATGTGGGAAAGCATTTATTATTCTTTCCTGCGAGTTGTGCATCTGAAGTGCGAGCGCGCTTGCTGCGCGAGGCCGCTACGGTTCCCCTTGCAGTGCGCCGCAATTATTCGAAAACGAATAATTTACAAATACAATCACTATTCAATTTGAAGATGAAAGCGACTTTCGCATGATTTGATCGAAGAAAGCTTCTGGAAAATGCACAGAATCCCACAAAAAAGTTTAAAATGTGATTTGTATTTCGTTTTACGTCGCTCGTCGTTCCATACCATCGTCGACGGTGTTGCACATTGATAAATCATACTACATAAAACGTGTCCCTTAGCAGTATGCGGTTTCTCAAGTACATAGCACGAATTTTTCCTGCAAGAATAAAATGCTGTCGGCATTTTCTTGCTAAAACAGCTGTCGAAACGTCAGTCTCTACAATGGGCAAGTGCTGTAAAGAGGCTACCGCAGACGCGAGTTGATACAAACACAAACGAAGAATTTCAGTCACAGCATCGCGCAGAGGTTGGTTCACGGATGACTTTGCAGCTGCTGCACTGTTTACTTATCGCGGAACCTGGCTGTCCGCCATCTTCAAGCACTGATAGGTGAAGCCAAGAAAAGCCGTAGCTGGAATCCACTGACAAGTACGAAGACACGTACACGTCACAATGCCCGTTCGGGTGCATCTACGTCATAAAAATGGCTGCGCCCATGTGTGTTTCAGAATGAATCATCTATTTTTTTTACATGGTACTGTACCGCATTTTGGGGAGAGCTGGATGTGGGCTTTCAGAATATCAGAACCGTTTGGACTATTCGGAATATCGGCATAGCTGACCTTTAAGCCCAACTCTTTAATTTTACATGAGAGTGCTTCCTGCTTTTCAGGTGAGCCTACACTTACTGCAGTACTGGAGTGGTTACCTTCATTTCAAAATTTTATGTCAGGCAGTAGCATGTTATACGGATGAGGCTGTAATTGTTTCAGACAACCACAGGCCATTTGTGAAACAAACGAATTGGCATCCTGCCTCAGCTTTGCCATGAACACTACTTAGTTTCTTTGCACTACTGAAATTTTAGACGTAAAGGACATCTTCAAGACACCCTTCTTGTTCGTGGGCTGTAGTCATTATTCAAGAGTCCTAACTTTTTAAAGGCAACCTCACAGACATCAAATCAAAGTCCCTCGTCGGCACCGCTAAACTGCATGTGGGAGGGGCGCCGCCCCTTTCACAGACGATGTCTACAAAACTAACTTTGGATAACGTCATCTTAAACTATACACCGTCCCACCTGTGTTGGTCCTGCAGCAAGGGCAATTTCGTAAAGCAGGCTTCACCTCATGCACGGAAGCATCAGGTGAAGCCCACTTTCGGGTTGTGTCGTTCATAGTTGTGGAATAGTCGAATATTCGAAAAAAAAAATGGTGCCTGTGTTGAAGAAAACAGGGGAGGTATGCATATGCGTTAATCGTTCTAAGCTAATGTGACATCTTACCAAGCATCGAAGAAATCTTGGGCTGCACTGGGGATGCAACTATTTTCTCGAAACTTTTGACTCGGCTTTCATCAAATACCATTGGCAGAAAAGAGCCAGAAGCTCACCACATTTATCACTCCCTTTGGCAGATTCTGCTACAAGATGATGTCTTTCAGAATTTCATTAGCACCAGAAATATTTCAGAGAGAGACGTTCGCATCCTTGATGGTTTACCAGGGGTGGTAAACCTCACTGACGACATCCTCATTTTTGGAATAAGTCGTGAAGAGCACGACAAAAGATGAAAAGCAACAATAGATCGGGTAAACGAGCAGAAGAGTGTTTTTGGAGTATCAGAGATATCGTTTCTAGGAATTATTGTGAGCAAGAACGGTATAAGACCAGAACCTAGCAAGGTCCAAGCGATACAAAACCTGAAACCACCACAAGACGCGTCTTCAGTTAGAAGAGTACTGGGGATGCTCAACCCCTTAGCCAGGTTCATTCCGAACCTATCATACCTGACATTTCCGTTGAGGCAGTCGCTAAACAAAAATTCGTCATGGCACTAGGGTCCTTTACAAGAGACCACTACGCAGAAGATAAGGGCATTGCTGTCGTCAGAGTAATGTATGAGAAGATATAACCCAGGTTATCTGACCACTGTTTCATAGGATGTTTCTTCCTACGGACGTGGAAGTGTGCTTCTCCAAATATAATGCTCAGGTGAAGTGCAAGCTGTTGCATTTGCCCCTCGTTTGTTGACGAACATGGAAAGACACTATTCTAAAATAGAAAAAGAGGCTTTGGCTGCAGTATGGGGTGTGGAGAGATTTGAAAAGTCCCTCAAGTGCATTATATTCACTATAAAGACTGATCATCGACAACTTCAAGCTTTGTTGGGAAAGGCTCCACCTGACGATCCTCCCTCTCTTTAGGTTCCGTATAAGACTGTTATGGTTTTAATATTTGGTAACCTTTGTACAGGTCGAAACAGAGTTAACTGGAATGCCACTTTGACAGGCGGAGCGGGAAGAGAGCCACCCTAGCGGCACTTACTAGAAATAAAGGGAAAGAGTGTTTCGACTGTCCCACTTGCGCTGCTGGGGTGTCCGCCTTGCCATGAGCTGTGGTTATCATCGTGATGTTTGTTTGTGTTTGCAATTGTGTAAAGGTGTACGCTGGCTGACATTGCACGGATGCGATGCCATTATCTCATTGATACACGCGAAGGTGGTCGCATTCGCTCAGTGATAAAACAAATGAGGATGCACGGAGTCTATGGCAAATTTATGGGATTCGCTGTCCACCTTTGTGTGTATCAATGAGATAAGAGCATTGCATCCGTGTGATATCGACCAGCATACTCCTTTACATAATCGCCGCAAACCCAAACAAACATCGCGATGATAATCATAGTTGAGCGTAATGCCGAGTCAACAGCTCATGGCAAGGCGGACACCCTCACAGCACAAGTGGGGCAGTCAAAACACTATTTCCCTTTACTTCTCCTAAGCACCACTAAGGTGGCTCTCTTTCCGCTCCACCAGTCGAAGCGGCGTTCCAGTTAACTCTGCTTCGAACTGTACTAGGAACACCGATTGCTAGAGCGGACACGCTGTTAAGAGCACCACTGTCGAACATAATGCCAGCACAGCTCAAGCATGTATAAGCAGCGCGTGAGCCGAGAAGAAAAAACAAAGAAAAAAGGCCCTGAGCAGCTTCTACGTCACGGGGGGCTCGTCCCTCTCGTCCGCGACTGCTTCCTCAGACTGTCTTTTGTAACTTTTATTGCGCAGTGACAATACGCCACAGAGCGAAAATATTTTGCATGGCGACTTCTTGTGGACAGCTTCACAGATGAAGCAGGGTTTCGAGTCATGTTAAATGTCACTTCCATGCTCCTTTAAAGACTCTGAAAGAACGCCTACAGCCCAGAAACAAAAAGGGTGTCCTAAAGATGTAACTTCCATAGGGCATGTATTGTAAGCTCCTTCCTATAATCTTCCTATAAAGTTCCTATAAACTCTGTAGATGCCGAAAGATCTTTCAGCAGGTATAAAATGATGCAGGTGACAGATGGCATTCTTTGTCAGAGGAGAACACAAGATATCATGCATGTAATGCTGAGCCAAAACAGTGTTTCGAATCTGTGATTTTATAAAAATATTTTTTGTTCCCATATTATCCAAGAAAAGTGTTTCCAATTTCAAGCAGCCGTTGATTTCTTGCCGCACAAAATCGCAGAATTTACAAGTCGGTGCCGCAGCAGAAAACCAGGGGCCTTAGACATCGCTGTACGAGTACAGAGAACGGCGAACTTTATCGTTATGCGTGGGCCCATTCTCCATAGAGACAATGTGTATTTTGACAGTAAAAGTAAAAACGATCATTCTACAGGATATATCGCTACGTGCAGGTTTTACTGTACATGATTGACCGGAGACTCTCTTCTAAATGTGTGTGTGTGGGGGGGGTCGACGATGACAGCTGGAATCATGGAACGTGCAGCGAGCTGTATGCATGAGGTCAGAGAATGTTCTGGTCAAACGTTGGCATGAGCTCAAAGGAACAGCGGCTTTGTCTTCTACCTATGTGGTCATTCTTATGGGACAAGTTTAAGTGATGGCCAGCTGGCTCAAGGTAGCAGTGAATCAGTGAGTGGGGGCCTCACACAAGGATTCTGATGCTTTGTTTTGGGGTAATTGGTGAAGGATTATTATTATTACTCTCACAAAGCAAGAGGGCATGCAAAATGAAGAAGCTTCTCATGTACCTGTGATTGTAATTAATTGATTGATTGTAATTAATCCATATCATTTAGCAGTTGTAGTTTTGTTGCACAGCGCTAGTTGCACATGACATTCGCCGAGACCAAATTATTTTTACCAGAAGTACGACACACGGAGGTATTTTAGAACAATGTCAGTTTCCTTGTAGACCCTGCCAGATATCCCACAAAATAAGTGAACATCTTTTTGAGTGCATGCTGGTGTTGGCTGTAAAATGAGAACTGGCTGGACAGTTACAGTAACGGAAAGCATACTCACAAGCATCTGAAAACAGTACTCACTTGAAATTCACGCACTACAAAGGCAAAGTCTGGATATTTTCTCCTTGCTTCTTCCAACGCAACTGTCATGGGCTCAAAGTCCATTATGTAAGAGGAGTAGAGCTTCAGAAAGGGACCAATCTTTACCAAGATATCTGCTATACATGCTTTGTTCTCCCTAGATTCAATGGAAGAAATTAACACATTATAATAAACACATCACGACATTCAGCAATACAACAACGTAACATATCTCCTCAAAATATGAAAGACGACATGTACAGGGCAGCCAGTTTCATGACATGGCACAAAACAAATCAAGTCTCATACAGATGAGCACCTCTTTCTATTTCTAGAACAAATTTTCTAACATTCCAATTCCTAAAATTCCCCGAATGCTGCCGTCTTCCCATTCTGCTAGTGTGATGACACACTCTTTCAAGGAACCCTCACTAACAGCTGCTGAAAACTTGTGGGGAAAAAAAATTCTCATGCTTGATGTACAAACTGCATCTTTGAGGCCCTTGGTGAGTTCACTTAAGCACAGCAATGCTATTTCAGAGTTTCTACTCATCTTATTCAGGCAAGTTCATCAAGCTTGCTCCCATCATCCCTGTCCCTCTCCTCTCTCTCTTATGCTACTGCCTTCAACAGCAACAACATGTCATTATCTGCAAGTCCTTTTGTCAAATAACAATCTGTGGTACATCCTGTGGACATGTACCATCATAAACAATCATGTAGTCCTGAATTTGGGCCACAAATATTCCAAGTCAAGCATGACACCATTCATCTTCTGATAAATGTTTCTCACAAACTATGGAAAACAAAAAGCAGCAAAAAAGAAGCGAAAGAAGAAATAGTGAAGAAAAACTTGAAAATGATAGCTTATTTATTTTCCCACAGATTTATAAAACATTAGCTTAAATTTTGGGGTCCCCGTAGCTATCACATGTCATCATTTCCGAAAAGAACTATTCTGCCCAGTATTTTATTATGTGTGGAATTATACAAGCAATCTCCAGGTTTTTTGTTTTCACATAAAGGAACTCCACAACCACACCAAAGAACTAAGGTGATCAATCAGGCCATCAACGAAGTATTGACGTAACCAAACAGCATTTATGCAGATTAAGCATTACATTTAGCTAAGTCATCTGCTGCAGAGTGTAATTTGCATTTTATTTTGTGCATATTCTTCACACACACCCAAAGAAATAACATACACAGTCTTGGTTTCGGTAACTCGTTTTAACCAGGTTTCCAAAAAAAAAGAAAAAAAGAACTTGAATGGAACTAAAGCCTGCATATAAATTACTCTCCGCAGTACAAATATGCTGCTTTTTAGTTGTGCAATTAGCACTTGTGGTAGCGCACACAAATGTAGAAGTGGGGGCATGGGGATCAAGCTTATGAGTGAGCGATGGTGCCATTAATCCAACATGAATTAGCACATACCAGACTTTCATAACGCAAGATAATCTATAACACACACTTGATCACTGCTAGATAATAGGCTAGTATCTAATCACACTGCTTTAAGCTGAAATTTATTGCCTGAATGCATGTATGCTTTACAGTTTACACGTATAGTTTGTAAACTGTGGTAGGAAGATACCACAGCATCACCTCTGGGCTACACAAGGAGTCCCCCAAAATAACACTTACCAATGTTCAACACGGTCACAGAGGTCACTAAGAAGTCTCTCGTTTAGTGCTTGTAACTGGGGAAGGTGCTTGAGGATCTGCTCAAGTAAGTCTTCTGGAATAATTGGGTATCCTTTACGGATGCTTGCTTTCCGAACAGCATTCCTAAAATCCTACATCAATGACAAAAAGGTGAAAAAAGGAGTTTCAATTGAATAATAATAATAATTGAATGTTTTATTGCCTCATCTAGTATACTACATTGAAGGAGTTTCATGCATGAAATTGATTTCTAGATATGGGATAGTGAGTGATGTGTATTAAGGAAATACGTACCAGTAATCTCTTCTTTGGAGGACAACTGAACCTCAGTATGCAACAAGGGGATAAGGTGAATATTTGGTAAGGTAATTGCAGTGGATATTCCTCAAATAATGCAAATGCAAAATGTGTACCATACATGTATGTGTCTACTCTACATGCATGTCCTGTAAGTTTCGTTCCAGGGTGTGTGTGTATATGACTGCCTCCGTGGTCAGACTCGTCTTTGCGTAGTCGTAGTTCAGATAATTCCCACGTGATTTAGCAGAAATTGAACAAAATCCAGAAGCATGACTTATCCCCTTCACCACATGCACAGGGTTCTGGTGCAGAAAAATACAATATTCACGAGTCTGACCTTGATGGCTGAGCAATGGTGATGCTAGGTAGAATCATGTCGCCTGTATGTAGTGGAGCAGCCATGATTAGGCTTACCGTGCTGCTAAACGAGCACACTCTTGAGAATAGGGTCCTAGATGACCCACATAATACGACTTACTAGCATAGTGCGCGTTTTTATGTTTACAACGCTCAGTAGGACTTGTGACACAGTCACATATTGTAGGAAGAACATATCTCTCGAGTGAAAGTCCAAGTTCATGTGCACATCATAACAAAACTTAAGCTTCATGATTTGTGTGACTGTGTAGAAAGGTGGCCCGTCAGTCCAAATGACAAACATGCATTTCCAGTTTCCGACCCTCCTGTAGCAGGTCAGTAAATTGTAATACAGCCCTACATTTCCTTTGGCAGGTACAAAGGTTGGTGCAATGACTAGATGAAAGCGCTCATTGTAGATGAGGACAGGGAGGCAAAGAAGGCAGACGAGACAGGCGCTACTTCCAACAATATAATGAAACAAAAACATCAAGCAGACACAAGTTTTAAATAACATTCACTCTCCCCCACTACTTCAAACAGGAGCCTTCCCCTCTTTCAATTGTAAGCACATGTTGAGCTTCATGTGCAGCTTCAATTCAGGTCTGCAATGGAAAAACCATGAATCTTACCTAATATATAAATTTAAAAATGTAGCCCCTCACAGAGTCAACATTAGTCCTGGTTCTCTCCATCAATTTACTGCATCTTAACTCATTTTCCAAGGTAACTGCAAGAAGATTTCCTTTTCTGCCATCATTCCACGTATTCAGCATACACACTTTCAACCAAGCTTTGTAGAGCATTTCTCAAGTCGAGTCTGGTCAAACTTCCCAATCGCCGCATGAAGGACACTCCGTCTCCCAGTACAGCCACTATTATGCCTTTTATCCTGCTTTCTTCAGGCACCACTTACTGTCAAATATTTTCCAACTAAAGGTCACATAGAGTGTTCCTTTCTCTCTTTTGCTTATTATTTTTAATGCATGCGCGTTCACTGGTCATCCTCTCCTGCAGCACTCATGTGTGGGTACATGTTGCTATATATGGGCTGTAACTTTATATTTTCTTTTGCACCTTATGAAATACAGTCTAATGCACAAAAGCTTGTGTAAATAAACTGTTGGAAGCTTCACTGTGTGTACTTCATTTCCTGTGTGAAAAAAAAAAAAGCACTGATGGAAGCATTACTGAACGTAGATATCTTGTCCTCTGTAGTTTATTTCATTGGAAGAACGGTTGGAACTATCATACTATTGTTCTGTTGATGTTAAAAGTTGTTCGTATTAGCCACTGCATTAAAACTGTAAAAAAATGTATGCTGTTCTATGAACTATTGATATTAAAATCGCTGTGACTGCTTGTAAAGGGCCAGGTTCCTCGTCGGAGATCCTAATCCATTTTGTACCTGCCCTTATTTCCTTTGGAAATAAAATAAAATGAAAAAAAGAAAAACAGCTGATACATTTTTATTAATTAATTAGATTAATTTTCTAAACTCATTAAGGCAACCGCTGGCTGTTGAAATTATATTACACCTGAGCTTAACAAACATGGCTTGTGAAGCAAACAACGGAACGTGGGTATATGAAAATTCCGGCCTGCTTCTCGTGACGCACACTGCGGTATATTATTTGAGTATAGAAAACAAAGGAGGCCAGACCATGCAAATGTTTTTCTAAAAGTCATCAAAATGTGTGAGTGAAATGTACTTAACTTTCCACTCTTTCTTCATCCAATGCACAACCTCATATGATTCGTATTTATGTTATTACAAGGCACGGTATGATGCTCATTGCAGCTTATCTGAAATGCATCTCTTCCCTACTCTCTAACGATGCACGCAAAGAGTGCAGCTTTGACTGTCTTTGTCATCTTTCAGAATCTTTCCCTCATAGCTTCTGACAAAGGTAAACATGAACACTTAATAAAAAGCACCGAAAGCATCTTCACAAAAAGGTTTGTGTTTCTGTGTACCTTTTGAGGTATAAAATTTAAAGAAAAAAAAATAACAGTAATTTTTTTTTTAATGTAGCGGCTCAATTAAAAATATATGCAATAGCTATACTATATGCAACATGAAAAATATGGGAGATGGTCAAGCACTCACTTTCCATGGAATGAGGGAGATGCTTCAATGTAAAATGCTTGTGCTATATTGATACGTGACAAAGTGTGGGTGCCGCGCGGCTTAGCGCGCGAAGATTCATTCTCTCAGTTGCCCGGCTTCCGGCTGCTCATTAAAGCTTGTTGTTCCTTTATCCTACCTATTCTACAACTTGCGGCACTTGGTGGAGGTGCGGACTCGACTCCCCCACGCAATCCATGACGGCTCTACCTCGGTCTAGTCGGCGTCTCCGCGGTTTGGGGCCAGAATTTCCAATGGCCGGTGACGACCCCGCCCAGCACCCAGGATCCGCGCCCAACGTCGTTACAGACGGAACATCGTACGCCGATGTCCTCGCAGGTCCACCACCGCGTTACTACCCCAGACGAGACAGGGAGGCTTCAACGTTCTCTGGCAAGCGGGGCGAAAACCCTACTCAATGGCTACACGAATACCGACGCGTGAGTGATGTCAACGGCTGGGACGATTCATTTAAGCTTGCTAACGTCATCTTTTATCTATCTGGGACCGCCAGGATTTGGTTCGAAAATCATGAAGATTCTCTTAACTCGTGGGACGAATTCCAGTCACAGCTCACTGCCCTTTTTGGTAACAGCCACGATCAGAAGAAAGAAGCTGAGACCATCCTTTCCACTCGGGCACAGTTAGCTAACGAGACATGTACGGACTACATTGAGAATGTCCTCAAGCTTTGCTGTACCGTTAAGCCCGATATGTCTGAAGAGGACAAGCCTGGTCACCTGCTTAAAGGCATCGCCGAGGACGTCTTCAACTTTTTGACGTTCCAAAGTGTTACCTCTGTGCGTGACCTCGTAGAAGAAACACGCAAATTCGAAGCTTTGCGACGTACTCGGGTCACAACCACTACGGTCCAGCGGCTCCCTAACGTCGTGCCTACCGTGGCCGCCGTGCACAATGCACCTGAGGATTTGGCGAGCATGATTCGTCGTATCGTTCACGACGAAACACAGGCAGCTTTCCGGAACGCCCTCCCGACCCCTCACACTGTTCCGCTCTTGTACAACGCCGTGCAGGACCAAATACAACGTGTCCTGCCGTTGCCCCGCCAGCAAGCTCCTCCTCCCGTATACCATCCTTACGTATACCCTAACGGAGGCGCTGTTTCCCCAGTAGACAACGCCGCAGGCGGCGCCCACTACCCTCCTGTCGACAACCGTGGAGCGACCTTCGCTTTTCGCACGTTGCCTACCCAAGGTCCACCCATACAGCGCTACAACCCTGGCTGCACCGCTGATGACTGTCCCATATGTTTCGGCTGCGGCCGCGTCGGCTACATCCGCCGTTACTGCCGTAACACCGCTGCGTACCTGAATTATTTCAGTAACCAAAGCCAGCAAGATCATGACCGCCGCCCGTCAGACCCCTTACAAGACAGTCCTCACCGTTCCTTTTCGCCCACCCGCCGCTACAGCCGACGGCAGTCCCTATCTCCCCCTCCCAGACAGCTACCACGAGACCGCACACCATCGCCCCAGTTCAGGCCCGAGCCCCCACTGGGAAACTAGTATCAGCGACCGTTGAAGGCCAGGCTGCTCCACGATTTTTGATGAAAGCACCTTCCACGGAAACTTTGTCAATGGAAACGAACGTTGTGCATGTAAACGTAGACAATTTTGTGGTGTCAGCGCTGGTTGACACTGGTGCTTGTGTTTCAGTGATGAGTGATGACCTCCGACGAAAACTGCGCAAGATCCTCACTCCCGTAGAGCCACATACCCTTCGGTCGGTGAACCTCCAGCCGCTGGCCTGTCTTGGCGTATGTACGGCTAGGCTCATGTTGCAGAGCACCATTGTCCCGGTCCAATTTGTAGTCCTCGAACGTTGCTCTTACGACGCCATTTTAGGTATGAACTTTTTATCCGCCCACGGTGCCCTCATTGACTGCAGCGCTCAACAACTGCTCGTAGCCCCATTTCCGCACACGTCGTTTTGGGAAGAGAATGCCGCATGTGGAGCCCAATCCGGCAGACTGAAGCTCAAGCAGACCACAATACTTCCACCGCAGTCGACTGTGGGCGTCGTAAGCACAATTGACACTCATCCCGACCTTGGCTACATTGACGCGGATATCATCACGGAGCCGGCGGGCGCACTACTTGTTCAGAAGGGTGTCACGTCACCATGCAGCGTTACCTCCCTTCACGGCCACGATGCCAAACTCTGGCTCGTTAACACGGGGTACAGCCCTGTACTCCTTCCTGACGGTATTGTCATAGCTTCGTTTGATTACACTGCCCGTCCTGCTCCCCTTGCTCCAGTGCATCTCAACCGACACAGCGACAACAGCCCTGGACCCTATCACTTCTAAGGTTGCACAGGAGCGCTTGGCTACGATGGTCGACAAAAATCTTGATCGCGGTCAGCGTGCGCATGTTCTCTCCGTTCTGAAAGACTACGCCCACCTTTTTGATTTCGACCGGAAACAGGGCCACACAGATCTTGTTCGACACCCCATCGACACTCAGGGTCATCGGCCTCTTCGACAGAAGCCGTATCGCGTGTCATCCGCCGAGCTAACAGTTATACAGCAGCATGTCCAAGAAATGTTGGATGATGGCGTCATCGAGCAATCTTCCAGCCCCTGGGCTGCACCAGTTGTTCTCGTCCGAAAAAAAGATGGTTCTTGGCGGTTCTGCATTGATTTCCGGAAGCTGAACAAAATCACCAAACGCGACACATACCCCATGCCACGCATTGATGATGCCCTTGACTGCCTTCAGGGAGCGCAATACTTCTCCTCCATTGACATGCGTTCTGGATATTGGCAAATCGAGGTGGACCCCAAGGACGCAGAAAAAACTGCCTTTGTCACTCCCGATGGATTATACCAGTTTCGAGTCATGCCCTTCGGCCTATGCAATGCTCCGGCCACCTTTGAGCGGATGATAGACAACGTACTCGGGACTCTTAAGTGAACGTCGTACTTATGTTACTTAGACGACATCGTCGTCTTCGGCTCGACCCTCGAACAACACAACGCTCGCCTACACCAGGTCCTGAAGTGCATGACTGCTGCTGGCCTCACCCTCAACCACAAGAAATGTCGCTTCGCCTGCCAGGAGCTTGCCGTCCTGGGACACCTCGTCTGTCCGGACGGCATCCGCCCGGACCCGAAAAAGACCGATGCCGTGACGAATTTTCCCCGCCCAACTACAATCAAGGCCGTGCGCAGTTTCCTCGGGCTATGCTCTTATTTCCGTCGCTTCGTGGAGCACTTCGCAACCAAGGCGCGGCCCTTACAAGACCTCTTAAAGAAAGGCATCACCTTTCGTTGGGAGGACGAGCACGAAATTTCCTTCAACTGTCTCAAGGCTGCACTCACTTCGTCTCCGGTACTGAGGCACTTTGACCCCAACGCACCGGTCGAGATCCACACAGACGCCAGCGGAACTGGCCTTGGCGCCGTGCTGACACAACGCCCCGATGACGCTGAGCACCCCATCGCCTTCGCGAGTCGTTGCATGTCCGCACCTTAACAGAATTATAGCATCACCGAGCAAGAGTGCCTCGCCGTGGTGTGGGCAATAAACAAGTTTCGTCCCTACCTTTACGGCAAGCCCTTCAAGGTCGTGACAGACCACCATGCCCTCTGCTGGCTGTCCAACATAAAAGCGCCATCCGGGAAGCTCGCACAGTGGGCATTACTGCTCCAAGAGTACGACTTCGAAGTTGTCCATAAAGCTGGTCAGAAGCACCTGGACGCTGACGCCTAGTCCCGCGCTGCTCTCCCCGACATCGCTAATATTACGAACTCCGTTGACACGATTCCATTTGACCTCTCGGACCTCCCCGCTGAGCAACGTGGTGATTCATCGTTGCAAACCATCATCGAGATGTTACAGCCACACACCCCGCTTTCACGGCGTGACGCTCGACGCTCCCAAAACTTTGTCCTTCACGATTCGGTCCTCTACAAGAAAAATTTTGATCCCTTCGGACGACCCTATTTGATCATTATCCCTCGCCATCTTCGCCGCGCACTCCTTCAGACCCTGCATGATGATCCAACATCTGGACACCTCGGCTTCGCAAGGACGTACGACAGGGTCATCAAGCGCTTCTTCTGGCCTGGCATGCGGCGATTCATATCCGGATAATTCGGCGATGCACCGACTGTCAGCGCCGTAAGCACCTGCCGTCCGCTCCCCAGGGTCTGCTTCAGCCCATTCCGCCCCCCGCGGCCCCCTTCCAACGCCTCGGTATCGACCTCCTTGGTCCCTTTCCGGTCTCTGCCGACGGAAACAGATGGGTTGTTGTCTGCGTAGACCACTACACCCGGTATGCTGAGACCAAGGCCCTCCCTACGGCCACAGCACCCGACGTTGCCTCTTTCCTGTTGGAACAAGTCATATTGAGACACGGCGCACCGAGGGAACTGCTGAGTGACCGAGGGTCAGCTTTCTTGTCAAGGCTTGTCTCAGAATTTCTCCGTGCCTGTCGCATACATCGTCTTACCACCACGGCATACCATCCACAGTGCAACGGCGCCACCGAGCGGCTCAACCGCACGCTCTCAGACATGCTTTCTATGTATGTGGACGCGTCCCACCGAAACTGGGACACTGTTCTGCCGTTCATCACCTATGCCTATAACACCTCCCGGCACGAGATAACCTCCTTCAGCCCCTTTTTCCACCTGTTTGCCCATTCCAGTGGCACGACTTTGGACACCCTTTTTCCCTACGTTGACACCGGTCACAGAACAGACTTCGTGACCGAACTAATGAGCCGTGCGGAAGAAAGCCGCCAACTCGCCCACACCTACACTCTGATCTCCCAATCGAACCAAAAGGACCGTTACGACTCCACGCTCTCGGACCCCTTGTACCAGTTGGGCGACCTCGTCTGGGTGTGGAAACCGGACCGTAAAGTTGGGCTTTCCGAGAAACTCATGCGACGGTACTTTGGCCCATACGAAGTGCTTCGCCAATCTTCGCCCGTAAACTATGTCGTCCGCACGGCTGACAGCGCGCAACGCCGAACTCACAGGGCTTCAAAAGAAGACGTCGTACACGTGTCACGCATGAAGCCATACCACAGTCCCAATCATTGATTAGGATGATCAATACCTCCACGGGGGGGATAGTGATACGTGACGAAGTGTGGGTGCCGCGCGGCTTAGCGCGCGAAGATTCATTCTCTCGGTTGCCTGGCTTCCGGCTGCTAATTAAAGCTTGTTGTTCCTTTATCCTACCTATCCTACAACTTGCGTCAATATTATTTACCCCATGAAAAGTTGATACTCTAAGCACTAAACAAATCCAATCTAACAGATGGAGGCAAGTTTATTAGACCTTCACAGCGTTGTGCAAAGCTCACACAGTGCAGTAACCTCACAATATACATGTAAAATATAAGTGTGTGATAATACTCCTCCCACCTACTGACATATGATACGTCATCCTGAAGAATGCCTGTACCATTCCTGGGTTGCATAATGAATAAAATATTGGAAATCTAGGTGTGCACTTTCAAGTGTGAATGCTGTAAGCTGTGTAATACTGTATTTGCTAGCAGAGAAATGACATTTCAAAGCATTTGCATGATGCAGGTAAAAGATACTTCAGTTAAGGTACTTCAGAATAATAAGTCAGCCTCTCAAAGTGTTTAAAAAGGTATAAGGAAGAGTGGGAGAGAGATTATCTATTTATCTGTTATCTATTTTCTGAGTACAGCCCCTATCACTGCCAAAAACAGAGAGAAATGTAAATCACAACTTGAAGTCATTGTCAATTACTATTATTGTTATCAGTTCGTGAAGGAAGTTGCAAGTTTGGGAGGTTGAAGAAGTGCCACCCTGTTTTCTTTTGAACAAGCAACACAAGATAAATCCTTAGTATTTGCTTTAACATACAGAGTCCTTCTCCTGTGCAAGCATCTGGGTTCCATGAAACAGAAAAGAGCTTGTGCAAGTTTCCGTTGATGCTCACCTAGCCGTTACTCTCATATACAACTACGTACCTGTCAAATATCTTAGAGTGGGCTTGTTTTTATCTCATCTGTTAATAATGGTCCAAAACTACTAGTCACATTTTGCAAAAGCAGGGCAACAGGATACTTACCACGTTGAGTAGACGTAGAGCATCTACAAAGATGTTTTCAGAAGTAGCCATCTCACGGGCAATGTAGAATAGCTTTCTTTTATTTCGATGTTGGCATGCCTCCTCTGAAGTCAGGTGGGAGGTGTCTTCAGTATCGCTTTCTTCATCAGATGAGCCTTGCCAGCTAACCTGGTAGTGAATACAACTGTGCTGTAATTCCCATGCTTGTTAATGAGGAGGCTATCAAAGGACTATAAAAACATTTCACAGGTGGATTCAGCTCTTCATGGTTTACTGTTCTCGGGAACAGTTTCACCAAGAGTTGAGTTTACTGCACTTGTGACTGTGCACTTCGTGCATGCGAAGATAAAATGTCTCCCAGGTGAAAAATGCCTGCAATCCCAAGTGGTTTATGAAAAGATTTCCACTTGAAACCACTTTGAACCACTTTATACGTAAGTGGTTTCAAGTGGAAATCCTTTCATAACCCACTTGGGATTCCAGACGTTTTTCACCTTTTCTGCCACGTGCTTCTCAGACAGAGACAGAAAGATGAGGTTGGTGTCCTGTCTACCTTGTCGTTCTGCTGCTATTAAACAAACTACCATCAGTGTTCAACTTTTCAGACATGTTACGTTTCTATGTCTTGCATAAAAAACAAGGTATCACCAAAATAAAGTTGTTTGCTTATGCAGTGATGGCCTATTCCCCCATGATCAAGAACAGATTTTTTTTGTCATCTTGCATGGGCAATGAAAGTGTGTCATGAAACGACAAAAACATTTTGCAGAGCTCTGGTGCGCAAGAGCGCTTTATGCACGAATTCCACAGCCTCCATTAGTTAAGTTCTGTTTGCAAATATTGCTGCCGCCAGTCACCATGGAGGCCATTCATTAATCGAGTGGAAAGTCTCAGGCAACATATCCAAGGGGTTGTGTTGCCACATTTGCATGTAACATTTGTGAGATAAAGAGATGAAAATATGCATGCCAAAGACAGCAGCAGATGTACTTTCATTTGGTGCATGCAGTCTATTTGAAAGATTGCGAGAACTTGATGGAAAAGCTTCTCAGCGGCCAATGCTTCCTTGAACTTTATTTCCTGGACCTTACTTTCAGGATATGCCTTCCACATGTAAATTACATAAGTCCTTCCACTAAGCTGAGAGAACCGAGAAGTATGTTAAGACAGAGTGAATGTGCTGGGCTCCATCTAAGCATCGAGTATGCAATATTTCCATCACAGTTACCAAAAGCCTAAAAACCCAAAGAGGTTAGGTTCTGTGGCTTTTACAGGTTTTATAAAAAGCAATTAAAATCCTAACTTTCTGGTAAAGAAACATTTACAAACAACGATAGTCTTGATCTATTAAAAAACATTTGGCCCACAGTATATCAAGAGGTATCCAAGGTATGGCTCATAACCAGACAGAGCGTTTTCATATGAACAGCTTCACAATATATTTGAAAGCAAGTCAGTACAAAACAGTACAAAAGAACAGTTAGTAAAGTGTCTGGTATAGAATACTTGCATTTTTCTTGTTGAGGCAAACTGCTTGTCGCTTGCCTAACTTATGCAGTTCAGGGCACACTTTGGAGCATTTTAAAAATAATTTTAGATCACTGCACAACATGACGGAGTTTGAGAATTTGCAGCACAGAAAACTAAGATGAAGTCTTCACACTGTTGAGGAGGCTTACCTATCAGTAATACATGGGGTAATAATGTGGGAAGTGCTTGAAGGCATATTTCAAATACCTAATCTCCATCTTTTTCTAACATTTGTATCTTCACCCTTTACTTAGGGATCAACAAGCCCAGTCATTGTCCCATTCAAAAACTGACCTTATACTCCAGAGCACTGCCCTCAAGATTGTCCTTTTTCTTCTTTTCACTTGGACATCATGCTAACATTTATTCACACTAAAATGTACACTGGCAGCTAGAACAGGCTAAAAGCAATATAAAACCGATGTTTCGGAACCTATATGGGTTCCATTCTCAGGGCAAAAAGACAGAAATGCGGAAATCCGGACGCATTATTTATTGAACGAGGGGGTGTCACAGTTGGGTTTGCTTATGCATCCCTTTCTTCATATGTCATGACTCCGTATCCAAATCTACACTGCGCCCCAATGTGCCTCAAATAATCACGTGACAGGAAACATAACGAAGTTTCAAATTTTGCAGAGCCACTGTGCAAACTATTTGAATTAAATTTTGAGCCAATTACTAATCATTAAACTTCACAGCAAGCGTGTCTGCAGCTTCGTTTTTGTTCCGCCAAGCCAGTTATTCCAGGTAAAACTCACTGATTATGTTTCATCACATCTCAAAACAGCCCTCAATCACCTTTATCTTAGTCACATGCCCTTGTGCTGTCCCCTGAGGTGCTGTAGCTGATGCTTACCCCACTGTAAAACCGGATTTGGATGTGAACAAGTGGTTCATTTTCCATGTTTAAGCTACCCAGCTCCGTTTAATGTAATTCTGAATGTTCTACCCTAATATGGCTCAGACTGACCCTTTAAGTGTCTTTAATGGACTTGTGAATCAGGCTTTAATGACTGATTAAACAGTGTGTCCGTAACAGATGCAATGGAGGGTCCACATATTCAAGAGCTTTGAATAAGGTGGCCACTAACACCGATGTAGAGTTTAGTTTCGGTGCACTGCTAGCTCTGGTATTCTCACCCACAGAGTGTGCATTATGCATCAACGTTACACACTGTTGCATTGGAAAATACAGTAGTGCGCTCACTAGCAATGCATGTACCACCTGTTTCTGGCAACGGCAAGTGCAAGAATGCCTAAGGAGCGGGTCCAAGCTGAAGGCTAAATGAATGAGGCCTGAATAAAATAAATTGTGAACCTCCCACCCTTGCCACTGGCAGCATACAATTGCAATGCCTTCCCTTCTCATTGTTGCTGACTGAGAGTGAGGTTTCGTTCTGTGCTAAATGGCAAAGTAGTCAAAGTAACTTCCATCTTGCTCGCTTTCCTCTCCACTTGCGTACTGTACATATTTAATAGAAGCCACTCCATCTCTGCCATTTAGGCCACTAAACAGGCACTTGAACCAATCAGGCATAGGTTCACTTCTACGGCCATCCATACAAAACAGGCAGTTATTACACCTAAAGTACATCATGGAGTGTTAATATGAATATATGGTGATCTTAAATGTATTGGTCTACCGTGAGAACAACCTGTTATTATGCACACAGATTTCAAACCGTAACAAACCATTCACCAGAGGTTAATCAAGGCATTAGGGAACAGTGATGCATGCAACTTGGATATTGGAAAAACTTGCACAACAACATATTTGTTTAAGTCATCACCAACATCAATGTACCCTTCCCATTATATGGAAGCACATTTATATGCAGAACATGCTGGACAACCACATCTGTGCAAACACACAAATGACACCTTCTTGTGTCGACATATTTATTCTCCTAGACATGTCAGTACAAGGAGAAATGGAAGCAACCATCAATACAGCAGCTATAAGCTTTATACAGACATGAGAGGTAAAACACACACAGATTTTAAAATCGTGGATCACTCCAAAACACAGAATCATCAGACTTGCCAGCAAGAGTTGACCAGCCGAATAGTCTGGTGAATATTTGAAACTGATCTTTAATATAGTGGATTGAAATATGGCAGACAGCAGCAAGGCTTTTTTTATTTTATGGACGGCAGATTTTTCCAGCAGGGATGTCTTTGAATTATCCGAATTATCCTATTTTGTTGGAACAACTCTACTGTCAACAGCCCTGGACATTATGCAGAGAAACACACTTTTTCATTTGCTATAAACCCATGAGAATTGATGGTTTTATGCAGTTCACACGCAGGATTTGATGACAGTACTCTAGAGCACTGCATAGCTACTATTGTTAGGTCCAGGCCTGGCCCGATGGCTCTATAGCCAGTGTAGTGGGCTGTCAAAGTTGGCTGTGGCTAACACTAACCTAACACTGGGGTAACACAGGTTCGAGACAGATCTAGAACCAGCGATGTACGGGCCCGGCATGGGCCAGTTATGTGAAACCCAAGTCCAGCCCAGTCAGCCCAGCCCGTGCTCGGTAAAGAAAGCTTCCTTCGGTAAGCCTGTGGTGGCCTCATCGTCATCAACACTCCTTGTTGTGCCGCCGCGCTCTTCATGCGCCTCACCCGGCGCGTGAAATAAACATTCTTGTTGTTCCTGTCGGCTATGAAGTTTCTCGCCTCAGTTCCTTCAAGCCCAAGCCTGTGCTTGAGTGTGCTCACCCTAATATGCCTTTCATTATTTCTTTAATCATGATAAACTTTGGCGTGTATGTACTTCCCACTGGAGTGTTCTTTAAAAAACGCTGAATAACACAAGTGACAGTGGAAAATAGTATTACTTTGAGCTGCTTAGGATAATAGAAATTTCTACCTGTGTTTGCCACAGGATCAGCACAAACTATTGACAACACTGCAAATCATACATCTCCATACAAAGAGCACAAAGTGATAAGAACAAATATCTAGAGACAGAGAGAGGGAGCCACATAGAGAGCACAGTCTGTGTGTATGTATCAGACACCAGCTGACACAAACACAGATAGACAAACAATGGTGTCAATAGATTCACCTTCGTTGCATCATGCGTGACTGCTGGTTTCAGGTTATCTCAGTCACACTGAATATTTAACTAACAATTTCCTTTGACTACTCATAACCCTGATATGCATCTTTTCAAAACACATGCCCCAATTTTACACAATGTCTTGGCGGTACACATTTACGCGTACGGTCAAGCCCTTTTTTTTGCGAAATGGGACAAACATTTGCGGGCAATAAATTTTGCGAGGGCTTTAGTGGCTTACCTCATAATAAGCCTGAGATAGCTTGTAGCAACTAGGCTCATAAAAGCGACATTGGACATTCTTGTGCTGAGAAGCAGTTCAAATGCTTACCAGTAACGTGTACTACAAACTATGAAGATAAAGTTTGCGTTTCCAGCATAGCTTTCCAAGAAGCAAATGTTGTTGGAAACTTCCATGTGCTCTTGAAATTTGCAAATTTTTCAAGTTGTGAAATTAACAGTATCTCTAAATAAAAATGTGTTTTTACCACCATACACTGTGCAACATAACTATAAACCAGATAAAATTGTGAAATTCTGCAGAGTGAAATTTTATAAGGTTGTGTGTTTGAAGCTGGGGGACTTAATACTTAACTTAAGGACTTAATTCACTTAATACAGCTCGTGTAGCATGTGCCAGACACCATGGTGGCCATATTGAAGGTGAAAAAATTCCTTTAGTTTCCCTTTTATGGCTCCTGTCAAAGGCTTTGACCAAAAACAGAACCAGAAACAGGAAAACCACACAAGATGAATATACAGGGTGTTCAAAATTAAGCTTTCACTAGCACTTTATAAATAGGCGTACAAAAGAAAACTGGCTGCTATTTTTCTGTTCCTTGAGTAAGAAACAGGTGCTACATAATTAGCAGCACCTGTTTCTTACACAAGTAGCGTAAAGTTATCATCCGGTTTCCTGTCATTGCTGTGTTTACGTAGCACTCGTGAAAGCTTAATTTTGAACACCCTGTATTGCAAATACAACAAAGAAAATATTATATACAGAATCAACCCACCAATTTTGCCACCTTTCACAAGCAGCTTGACTTCTCTGAAATGCCATGCTGGCAGTTACATTAGAAAAACTTGCTCAGTATATTTTACGTTACACTCATATATATATACATAAAACGGCGTCTGTATATGAGCCATAGCCATTGATACAAATAATGTAATGTGCATATTTTTGGCACAAATTACCAACTGAGTCAAATTAATGTATGTGTCGATTAACATACAGATCTTTGTGCTATTTAACGAGCACAAACTGGAATATGTAAGGCAGCACTGCACACAGTAAACACAAAGTAGCTGACAAGTATCACATTTTATGATGTCTGTGACATGCTTGAAAAATATAGTATAGTATATAGTAGTAGCTTCATGTTAATGAACCTGTAAAGGTCTTAGAAAGTTATATTGGATACTTAACTTTGATATGGTTCAAATGTAGTCATGATTAAAAAATGGGAAATGCCTAACCAATAAAAAATTTGTCCTAAAGAACAAGAAGTGTACTAAATGTTACTTCCTATCCTTGGATTTGCCTGTGCAAGATGCTACAGTTTCTTCCTTCATGTGACAATAGAAGACTTTTCTGACTGATGCTGTTGTGATCATCAGGTATTTAACATGCATAGCAAAAAATTATTTGCAAAAACTGAACAAAGTATCAGATGAACAGTTCACTAAAGCAAGGTCAATGTGATACCCTTGAAATGTCGAGTATCCTGAAATATCCTAGCTCATAAACTGAATCTTGCCTGCATGCAAGACACAATGTTCTTCTGACATTAAAATGAGATTGTACTGCAATACTATTACTAGCTTTAAGAATCAGCTAGAAAAATTTGGGCCTCACTTCAGATGCTGTGGATAGGGTACTGAGATTATCCTTGCGTAGTACACCAGCAGTGGACAAGTGCTGAGGATCCTCTTCTTCTTTAGCCATCGTACTTGGCATTGTTTGTTCCTTGGATTCTGGGTCAGCCACTAGAAGCAGCAAGTCATTCATGTGGTGCCATTAAGCTCAAAGTTTCCAAACCAACAAACAAAAAAGTATTTTCTAAGGGAACGCTCCTAACACATTTTAATTTGTGGCCACAGATGATAGAAATAAGCGAAAATGTTGGTAGCTACTGAAAACAATGCTGGAGTCTTGTCATTTTCCCTTGACATGATGTAAGAAACTCTCCATCATAGGTTAAACTCATTTTTTTTGTATGAATAACATATTTAAAAAAAATGTTTTGATGAGCTGTGAGCAATTTAAAGCTTTCAGAAAATGTCAGGCAGGCAGGCAGGCATGCAGCATTCTACTACATACTACTGTATATGCTTTGTATGCATACACGTAAGTGTAAGGTATCACATGAAGTTGTGTATAGCTGCATTCGGACAGGGTTATGATCCCAAGTTCAATCCTGTGTGAGCAGAAACTACATTGATTGACCGGCATTTGGCACACACCAATGTTGGCACGAAGACCAAAGTCAGTGTCCCAAAATTGACTGATGTTACAGGAACTTTCTAGTACAGTCGACCCGCGTTTATCCGGACTTCGTTTATCCGGATCCTGCGCTATCCGGACAAAATAGCATGGGGACGGATTTCTTCCCATGTATTTCACCCTCGTTTATCCGGACTTCAGCTTCCGGACTCGGACGAGAATTCCAGGGAACAGAAGTGACTAATACCCAATAATCGGCTTCAGTTATCCGGTTTTTGTCCAAGAATGACACTTGGCTCACACCTAGTCAAGCGATGTCGAGGACCCTGGTTGTGGCCTCCTTTTTACTGACACAAAGACGGTGTTGCTATGAAGAATTTTCTCCCTTTCCGGCTTTGCACGTTAATCCACTCAGCTGACTGGTAATTTCAGACTGAGAAGGTCCGCAACGAGGACTCCTGCGCTGTAATCGCAGATGACGACATCGCCAGTGTCGTCGCTTCCGATAGTGTTCAAAAAGAATCTGATGATGAATGCGGGGATGCACCAGCTATGACGGTAGAAAATCCGCATGCGGCACTGAGAACAGCGCTAGTATTTTCCGAGCAACAAAACAATATTTCGCAAGTTAATGCTGTTAGCAAAGGTTTGCAAGAACTGGATGCGTGTATTAGAATGAAACAGATGACAATGGATAGTTTTCTCTGTAATGCTCAATAAAGATGTCCTTTTAGGATCACTCTGGATTTTCGTGTTTCACTTATCCGGTTCCCCCGCTATCCGGACATTTTCACAGGAAACGAGGCCGTCCGGATAAACGCGGGTCGACTGTACTTCAATGACTGAAGTGACTTCATCCCATTATGGAAGGTCACCAAACTTATCCTGTTTCAATGAGGTGTCACTTGTTTGTCTTTCGATTGGTCCACAGACTGTGACTTGGCGCTTGCAAGTGACATCGGTTCTTTAAAATCGCTAAAACGTGCTAAACACAACAAGGACGACATAGGACGGACGCACTACTCGTGTGTTGTCCTTATTGTTTTTAGCGATTTTATTATGTGTAACCAACGGGCCCAAATTGGTATTTTATTCAACTATATTTCGGTTCCTCTTTCTTTCTTGGTTCCTCTGCAGTGTCGTGCACATCATGATGAGACACACTGATGAAGTTAGTAGCATGAATGACATTATCTGCAAGAGTCTTTGTAGATGTTAGGACTTGTGATACTGCGCAACAATTGACATTTCTTTGTTAGTTTGAGCCCTGCAGCGTCCAGTCATTGTGAAACAGCCCGGACTTCTCTTACGTGGCTCTCAAAATCCTTGCCGATTTATGATATCGTCCATATAGACGAAGCACTGCTTTCCAAGCAGTCCAGCCAGGATGACATCAGTAGTACGTTGCCAGACTGTCAGACTGTACGACCCTTCGGCATTCACTTCCATTGACAGTGGCAAGTGTCCGGCGTGCGAGGATAGAATAAACACGCAGAAGATACTTCATTATCAACATACAGTCTTAAAGGTGACAAAGGTTACGCCCACCAGGCGACAAAGGTTCCAGCACAAGATAGAACAGATAAAGCGATCCCTACATCTGCTCCCTGAGATGCGAAGGCACCATAGGAAAAGAAAACAGTCACAAGTTTATTTGCTTTGGAGCACGCATCTGACATCCATAGCAGCTAACCATAATCAGAGATCGTTTTGGTGTTGCCTCTCTTGGGAGCAACACTGGTACAGAGTCATTGTCCTCAATGGAGCCTGATGGAACAAAGTCGGACTGATGGCTTGGCCACTTCCTTCGGGCTCAACAGATGCTAACAGTACAAGATGGAGGCGATTCCGTTGTACAGTGCCTGCTGGCACTTCAATCACAAAGGACCGGGTCTGTGTGATGACGTCGATTGTAATCTTTAGTTTGTCTTGTCTTAGTGAAGCACCCTTGCATTTGAAAGTCTAGTCATCTTGTAAAATGAGAACAAGGTTCTCTGGTAGTACTGGAAGACGTGTATTCAGACAGCGTCCCATGAGTAACTGAGTCGGTGAAAAATCTGTTGCTCCTGGAGAGTTTTGGCCAAAAATGGATCGTCAGATTTACACACACAGTTACGGACAGACAACTGTTCCGATTGCCTTCCTCTCTTCAATGAGGCTAAAACTCTATTGCATTGCAAAGATGAGACTTCTCGCATACTTTTGGAAACAGCTTTTATTACTCACACCTCAGGTTGCATTAGTAATCCATCCATAGTTATCGCCCCTCGTCTTTATCACCTAATCACACCCACATATACTTTTCTACATTCTTGCTTCTGTTGCTCCCCCTTCTTTGCACTAGATCTTCTTGTATATGTGAACCTTTTGGGTATATGTAAAACCTCTCATGTCGGACACCTCTGTATCTCGGACTACCCCCTAAGTCAGACGAAACGTTGTTGCAGCGGCACGCTTCCATTGAAAATACATGGGGAGAAGATTCTCTACGTCAGACACCTCCCTATCTCGGAAGTAGGACAGCAGTTTCTTGCAAATTCGGACAAAGGGCCAAGCGTCAGCTTCTTAAACTTAGTCTTAATATCCGCTCCGAAGGCCAGTAGCCAGCTAATCCGTTAACCTGTGAACAATTCTGCCCGGAGACCGGGAGAACTCTACAAAGGAGAAGGGGTTTCTGAACCGGTTTGACATTTTGAGTCACCTGGAACCACTTGCGTCCTTGTGTGCTTACAAACGCAACAACAGTTGCCTGTAAGATGTGTGCGTCCATTCTGGCTGCAGACCTTGTAGGGAGAGCTCGGCGGACCGCCCAGCAATGTCAAAGCAAAAAGTCATGGAATTGACGCTCAGGAGGAAGAAACAAGTTCTCCACAGGCTGTACGGAAGAGCAACATGCAGGCAAGTTGTGGAGGAATTTAAGATTTCCATGTCAACAGTGTCCAAAATCAGTACCAGCAGAGATGAAATCTGACATACTTGGGAGCGCAACTCCAACAGCAAGAGGAAAAGGACCCTCAGGAAGACGGACAACGAGAGTGTGAATGAAAAGATGGTGCACCTCTTTTTTTGATTGCTGATCGAAAAACATCCCCGTTTCCAGCTCAACGTTGCAAGGAGAGGCATTAGTGGCCTAGTTCCGAGTAAGATAACAGAATATTTTAGATAGATACTGCTTCACATTCTGAGAATCTCTAGAATAAACTCTCAAATGCCAAGAAAGCTTATTAAGAAAAACATACATAATAAAATCAAAAGGCATCCTTGTCAGCTCCAATGGACTCCTCTCTGCTTCGTTCTACTTTTACTCGGCGCTAAACGTTGAATGAACCAGGCATCATGTGTCATATTCGCTCCTTCACTCATTATTTCATTCCCCACATCACCACCAACAATGGGGTAAAGTATCGCCCCTGGCGATGGAACTCCCCGTTCATCGTCTCACAATAAAGCTGTTGCTGTTGTTGTTCCAGAGACGGCAAAGTGGCATTCCCTTTCCCCTACCTGGTGTTTTAATGTTATAAATTTGTACCAGCTATATTAAAATTTTAATTGCTGGTTTGAGCCTTGTCATGTGCTGTTCGTTTTTTGTGTTTTGTCTTTTGTGCTTCCCCCAAGCTCAGGGACATGTTGCCAACGTAGGGTTTATTGGTACATTGGCTCAACTCTTCTGATTTGATCCGAGCATAGCAAGATCATTAGAAGAAAAATTACATTTTGCATCCTGCAGATTTGAATGACTCTGCATAGGAACAATAAAGCGCAACTATGAACTTGCAGCTTGTTCTTTTAGCACACTTAAACACAGTGAATCCTCCCATTACGGCACCTCTCCTGGATGGACAGGTGGATTTCTTCCGGAAAGCTTCAATGCTCTTATTTCCATACTTTTTGCGCATGGACACATCTTTCAGCAAACAAGAACCTTGGACTTGTAGGAGCCCGTACCAGAGAGGTTTCACTTTAGATGTTTTTTCGACTATTCATTTGCTGACCGAGAGCGAGAGAGGCTCTGCCCCCTGGATGCCAGCCAATAGGAGGACGCGGAGGGCCGGCACTTCCCAAGCCTCTGCTCTCGCCGAAGAGATGGTGCAGCGTGAGCATTGTTTCATGTGTCACAAGGCTTCTGCCATGGCACCCCAATCTAACCAACTGGTTCGCTGTCTACCATGGCACACCAATCTAACCCATGGCTTCGCCGTCCGTTAAGAGGCCACACCTGTCGAGGAGCAACTCTGATTCCCGATTTTCCCGATTCTAGATGGTGCCACAGTCGCCGTCCTTATCACGCCGTTCGCCTCCGACTCCGAAATAATCCCCATTGTGCATGGTTGACGTGGCGAGTTTAAGGTCGCCCGCACCCTCTGCACTGTTTGTCGAGAGGTGTAAAGTGTCGGACTTTGACACGAAAGGTCCGCAGTTCGATTCGAGACATTCACGTCTTTTTGTTATTTTTATCAAAACTTTGTTATTTTTATTTTGTTGTTGTATATTTATGCTACAATTATTGTTTCCACGAGTCACTGGCATCTGTGCTAACTTATTATGAAATTTTTTGTTTCTCTTTGTATTGTTTTGCTAGTGCATACTTACAGTATGCCGACGTACAAGTGTGATCAGATAGTACGGATGGCAATATCAGCAGTACACACACACAGATGGTATTGTAAACGAATGTTGCCGAACAGTGAGCCTGAGCACAAGGCGATTGCCAATTAAGAAATCAGGAAATAGCCTAGGAAAGGTAACTGCATATGCTATCAAAGCTCGCCCGAGATGTCGGTATCTCAGAGACTCTCAACTTGATGTACCAGCGGCTGTAAATTAGGCTATAAACACACAGCGCTTACAATGGCAGTCAGGAAAATCTAGTGCTCGAAACAGTATTCCCTTTTCTTTTCGTTTTTTCTTTTTTTGCTGCACTCGCTTACATGCAATTTACTTTGACAATAACTCTATTATTCATGCAAAGATGACATTTTGGTATATATATTTCTGGTAAGTAAGTATTATCAAATATTTGAATTCATTTGGTGCAAAATACTTTTCAAAAGTTTCGTCTCAGAATAGACTTCTTATTATTACTCGGAAGCTTCAGTAAGATATTTGAAAGACTCCTTTCCCCCATGTTCTCCCTTCTTTTTCTTTCACATTACACCGGCTCAGAAAAATGATGTCAGTCGACAACCCCCAGTGACAGGGGACTCCCTTTCTTCTCGGATTGGTGTGCTAGTTCGCAAAACCGTACAAAGGAGGTGAAGGGCGATAAAGGCTTCAGGTCGACACACAGCAAACCAACCAAGGAAGATACCGAAAGGTCGAGTGGCGAGGCCTCGCAGCGGGAGTCGCGATATTCCCAACATAGACCTTTTTCTTTCTGGATGCCAAGAGGAACGATTTGACAAAAATCAAAAGACACAGGGTAGATGTTTCTTACTCATGTTTGTACTGTAATCAACTAGTTTTCTTCAAATAACAGCTTAGGATTTCGGAATATCCAGTTATAATATGATGAGGACGATGCGATGAACTGAGGACTCAAAAACAAGCCTAAACTAACCTAACCCCTGAAAACTAACCTAGGACCCGGTTCTAACTTAGGTTCCCACCCGGGACGATTTCTCTGGGGACGATTTTTTTGTATCCGGGGGGGGATATGTTTATTAGACGAAAAGAAAAAAAATGGAGGAAAAGTCAGCCAAACGTATCCCGGGAATTACAGGAGCGCCGTTATGAACACCTGAGGGAACGGATCATAGTTGATAAAGTGCTATTTCGTAATTTGTTTAAATTACGATACGGGACTTTTAAATTAACATTCATGATAATGCATAGTAAAACCATCGAACAAGACACATAAATGCAGTTACACCTGCTGCACCGCTTGCATTGTTCCGATTACATCTGTTCTTCCTGTTCCTCTCTCGCAAAGTTTGCTGAACACAGATAACGCGGCAAGATGAGGAAGCGATTCTCCAACAACAAATAAATCTCGACTATGACACGAGGTGATTCATCACTGGTGATTTTCCAAGGTCCTGCTACCTTCTACGTATTTCTGGCAGATATGTTGGAAAAATGGTAGCCACGTTCTTTTATAAAAGGGAGTACTACAGAATACTGAACGCGATGAGACATTACCTTCTGTATTCGTACCAATGAAATGAAACGCATATGCCCACTATCCTGAGGCTCTGACTTCACGCTCGCTAAACGTGGGCATCGTCGGACCGTCGGACATAGTTCCCAACTCAACCAGGACAATGATGTTGTAGTTGTTCTCTAATACTTTCTATGATGATGAACCGTGTTTTCAGCAGAAGTGGAGTTGTAAAAGCAATGAAACAACTGAATTAGTGGGTGTAGAGCTTTTATAACCCATAAACATCAGCCCAGAAAAAGATGTAAGGGCAATTGTAACACCTGTGTCTGAAGGACAGTGGAAAAATACAAGCATCCAGCGAACTATATCGCTAGCGAACTAATGCAGCGAACTCTATCCATTTTGTGTTGCTCGTTGAACAGAATGTAGATTTAATTATTCATTAACACATGCAAAAAGGAAAAAAAAGAACCCTGTCTCTCCCAATTTTAACAGATCCACAAAGCGAACGACAGCGATCGGTCGGCTGTCTAGATTTCAGTCCTTACTTGCACCTGTATTTCAGGGGCTTTTAATGCACAATTATCCACACTTTACCCACAACCCACTTTCTTTTCGTAGTAAATATGTTGTAGATTATCGTTTTTCCTCTTTGCTGGCTAGTCTATTTGCAATACAATAATAATACAATAGCCACAAAACTTTTTTGTAATCTACACCATCCCATTCAGTGGTCATTCACTGGAGTGCTCACCCTGTCTCTCTTTGGCCTTTCCATTTTCAGCCTTCTTATTTTCGGCCTTCTGACAGTTCGCCGTTATGATTTTTCGGGCTTTTGGCTTTCGGCATTCTGATAGTTCGGTGTTATGATTTTCGGCCTTTTGATAGGCTCAATACTTACACTCAATCAGTCTAAATAAATGCATTGCATTTAGCAGTAGCTATTTAAAAAAGAAAGAAAGAAAAAGGAGAAGGAAGCTCCTAGAAGACCTTGAACTCAGTCTTTATGTATAAATGAACAAGATAAAATGAAAGGAACTTGACGCGCGAGGAGGTCTCTGAGCATAAATTCCGTGTCATGATGCGCTGATTATTACCCAGAAACTTCAGTACTATATTTTTAGACACTCCTTGATTTTCACAGGGTACTTCACATTACATCAGACCTTTCATTCAGCGTAGAGTCACTAGTTCAGCGGAGAATTCCCAGTGACCCCGTGCTTTTCCTTATCTTCGTCAGAAGGCCTCCCTTTGTTCGCGGTTCAAAGACAGACGGGTACAGGTTTTGGGTCATCCAACGCGCAACCAGCAAGGCGTGTCGAAAGATGGAAAATCCAGGGAACCAGTACCAGAAAATTGGGCCTATCTCAAAATAAAGTGGTCGACGTCCCCGCTGAAAATAAACTACTGTAAATAAATGTTATCTGGCTATTTGTGCATGGAAACTGCGAAAGCCCACTCTGACTAACCTGAACGTGAAAATGCAAACACCAAACTTTTACCAACCTAATAATCAACTAACTAACGTGCTGTTCCCTTGCGTCCGCCTCACTAAGCCTACAAAAATGTGGATCTCGTTCGCTAAAATGACTTGGACAGACATCGAAATTTGTTAAGTTTGTGTGGTAGATAGTGATGTCGGACTTTTAACCACGGCATATCATCGTACGAAGCAATCGAGCGTTGTCGTTGGTTTTCCTTGTTTCACGGACGTGAGTTTGGGTTCCGGAAAAGACAGTGGTCATTGCGTGGGCGAAAATAGTTGTGCAGCGGTCACTTGATCGACTTTTCTTATAGACCTCTACCTGTTTGTAAACAAATGACGTCATAATGTTTGACAGCGCCACGAGTTTGGTAGAGTTGAACTACGTTCAAAGCTAGTGGCGAACAAGGTCGCGCCCGAAAGCCGCGGTCTTGGGGGGATTACGATGGTCTGTGAAAGGGACGCGACCTTCGGTCCTACTTTTCTTTCAGCGAACAATAGCCCATTCGTGGAACCCAGCTCTCTCCTTCCGATCTGTTTCGGTTTCGGTCTGTCTACCAACGTCATGATGACGTTTGTCGGGTAGCGGTTTATTGGTTCTCGTGGAGCGTTGATGAAAAAAAGAAGAAAATAATAAAGATAAACATAAAAATAAATCGATCAATAAAAGAAAGAAAGAAAGAAAGAAAGAAAGAGAAGAACAAAGAAAGTTGCAGTTCTAAATGCCGTTATCCTAAGGAACATTTATCTGTGTGTAATACGCTTGCTCACTGTTTCAACATTGCGTTGAAACAGTGTTGAAACAACAGCTACGTTGCTAGACCCTACACAACACAGTGAAGTGACAAAGGCACTTGTTCAGTTCCCGCGAGTCTGCGGCCTTCTGGGTGAACCGTGATCAATTTCGTGTTTATTTTCCTTTTGTGTTTGTTACGTTTTTGTTTTCTTATTTTGATTTGTTTCTTCCTTTCTTTATTTATTTTTTCTTAGCCGGGACTAACAAGCCGCCGTAGCGCAGGCTAACCTTTGAGAGAAGGGAGTCACTGAAAAGGTTAGCCAGCTGTAGGACTCGAACCCACATTTTCTGGGTTATCGGTCCAGGGCTTCGTGTGTTTGTCCCTTATTCAGAGGCTCATATTTCCGCCCTTTTTCTTTGTTAGCGGACTGAGTTCCCGCAGAATCGAAAGACATAATCGACATGCATAAAAGGCATAATCGAAATTTCGTACCGTATTGTGCATAGTAACATATTCCCAAGTTGGAAGATTAATTTCTAATCCAGAAGTGTGAATCGTAAAAGATGGGATCGTCAGTAGGGTTGCGGACGGTTCCTCATTGGAAACACCCCATCTCATCGTCGTCATTTATTGTTGTTGTTGTTGTCCTCATTGGACAATTCAATGCTAAGATGCAACAAACAGTAAAAGGATATATACAGTAATAGAATAATAATGAACAGCAAGCTTAGGCATATCAGGCACTGGAAAATGCTTATTATGATTTCTCACAAGTGATACATCACATTACTGTGCTTCATACAACGGAGATGCTGAGGCTAGATTCCAAACATCTTGGATCCAGGACAATTGCTCACCACAGAACCGCTGAAGCCGGACAATTGCTCACCTCCTCTTTTACCGCACATATATAATTTTCTTTCGCGTTTTTATGTGATGGGATTTTATTTATCGTTTATGATGCTCAGATACCTGACTTTTTATTTGTTAGCTGAACTTGGGTGTACCTCAAAATAAAGTGATCGGAATCCCCATTTCAAAACAAACTACTGTAAATAAATGCTATCTGACTATACAATGCACAGTCGCGCGCGGAAAACTGCCAACAGCGAATTTAGACTAACCTGGACATAGCGGTGCGAACACTGAATTTGGACCAACCTAATAATAAACTAACCACCGTGCTATTCAGTTGTCTCCGCCCTACTAAGTCTAATGGGCGCTAAACTGTGGCTTTCGTTCGCTAACCCGACTTGGACAGATATAGAAAATTCGTTAATTTTAGTTGTTAAATAATGATGTGATTTTAAATCTTCCCCGCCTCTTGTCTTGGAAGATCCTGGTGACGCAGGCATGAGCGTACCGAGAGGGGGACAAGGTCACTTTGTAAAATTGTGAACTCATGATTCTTTTCTCAGAGTTGTCATAATATGAACGTATGAACACCCACACAGTCCGCAGCGTGCGTCCCCAGAGAAGGAGGTGACGTGGTTGCACGCTTTGCCACGGTTTGCCTAGGTTTTTGCCACCTCCTGATGTGAATGTTGTGTAACGTAAGTTTAATTATCTAAATTTTTGCGAGCTGAAGTCGGAAATTTGCCAAGTAAACATTTACCCCACCAATGTGAAGAGTGTGTCTAATTTACTTAAATTAATGATAACTGACAGGGACATTCAGGGGATATCCCATCAGAAAAAAAAAAGTGCAATCCTTGTCAGTCCGACGAAAAGAGGTTGGAAACCCAGCCCATACCTTCAACGCGGAACGAGATAACACAGGTATGGCTTATCGCGTCCGACTTTCACTGGGATCGCACTTTCCCTCTCCGAATTTCAGGAACTGTCACTTTTTCTACTACTTTTTCTACTACACTTTTCACTCTGTGGGCTGGGTTTGGAACCTCCTTTCGTCGGACTGACAGCGATTGCGCTCAAAAAGTCGTCGCGTGTTATGGTTCGGTGCTACGAAAAGCATGATGTTCCGCTATTTTTTCTGATTGGATATCTCGCGAATATGACTGTCAATTATCATGAACTTCGCACGCTCTTCATATTGATGGGGTAAAAAAGTGACATTTACTTGTGAAATTTCCGAGTTCAGTTTGCAAATATTTACATAATTAAACTCACCATACATGACATTCACACCAGCAGTTGGCTAAAAAAAATAAGAACAAATGCCGTGGACCGCATGATTCTAGGCGGCGTAGTTTTTTTTATTATAATTCAATGACACGTTTTCTGGGACACCCTGTATGTGCCTTCAACATTGTAATACACGCACGTAAAATTAGTTTATTATTATTATTAAGCGTGTATTACACATCTGTAACACATCTGTAACGCTGCAATTTGTTCAGATTCCAGCGCTAGATCTGGCATGCTGATTACTATCTGCAGTTCTGCTATCTATGACTTTACGTGAAAAAACTTGTGGCTTTGTGCGTGTGCTCATAATTATGTGTAAATTGGTGAGTCTCTACGGCCTACTATAACCCGCGAACCCTGATTGCCGAAGTAGCAAAGTGTGACTTTGCGAAACATTCGATTGAGAGAGATGTCGGCCCAGGACGCACAATCTCCACGGGACAGCATGAAAACAGACATGTATCATCACGGGAGCTAGAAACGGCAGTGTAACAAGAACTCAAAATTTAACTTTCACTCCGCAGTCAGCTAGAGACATTTTGTCCGGGGACGATGATTCCTCATTGCGTGGGCACAAATAATGGTGCAGCAGTCGTTTCATCGATTATTCTTATTGGTTCACCTGGAGCGTTGATGAAAAAATAAAGTAGAATAAAAATTAAAAATCAATAAAAGAAAGAAAGAGAAGAACAAAGAAAGCTGCAGTTGTAAATGCCGTTATCCTAAGGAACATTTTTCTCTGTGTAATCCGCTTGCTCGTAAACCTCTTGTCTTTCATCCCTAATACCCAACCCTTTTTCAAGTAATCATTGATGTCAAATAATAAACATTCTTGACAAATAAATCACTCAAATGAATAAATGACATCTTTGGACGACGCTCCAGTATGGTATTTCTTATTGTAGGTCAGTTACAGACCTCGCAGTTGCTGTCTCATACTTTCGACGTCCATGAACCGTATCTTCAGCAAAAGGGGAGTTATACGGGCCATGAAACAGTGAAAAAATGAGTGTACAGCTTTCATAGAACATAAACATCGACACAGAAAAGATGCCGGGGACAACTGCAAAACTCGTGTCTGGCCAACTGTAGAAAAATACCCGCATCTGGAGAACGACATCACTAGCGAACTTTAGCTTTTTCTTTACATTACGCGGGCCGCGACAATGCTGTCTCAGCCGATAATCCCTTTACGAGCAGCTAAGTAAGCTTTTGTTCTGGTCTCCAAGGCCATGCCATAAGTCAGCGGCCCATGAAAGTAAAGAGAAGAGGAACCACCAGGGGGTACGGTGTGCACGCACATGCTTAATCGGCGGAAGGATACGGTCTGCGCGGTTTTGCTTTCGCATCACCAGATGGCAACACAGAATGACGTGTTTCAGACGTGTTTCGCTGGGCTTCGGCGGCTGTTTACGCGTACTCACATTTCATGCTTTTTTATAAAAGCTAAGAGTGGTAGGCATATAAATTTGGTGTCTATCGATTCCTGAAATGTTTCGAGAGAAAGCAAATGGAAAGTTTTTTTCGATAAAACCTGTTCAAAGAGGGAGGAGAAAAATTGTGTATTTTTTTCGCATTCGTGACGTCGCGGTAAAATACATACGACATGTATGAGAAATCTAGTAGCGTAAGTATCTTCATATCGTCTTCCTCTTTATGATGAAACCACCCGCGTCAAAATCTGCACGGTGGTTACCGAGAAAAAGCATAAAAACTGCTCCATACGAAATACATTGGGACGGAGAGCTGGTATGCCCTCTTAACCGGCGAACGCGCGACTCCCACTTGGCCTCGTTCTCATGTTGACAGATGGCGAAGCCGTTGGTTAGATTGGCGTGCCATGGCAGAAGCCTTGCAGCAGGCGAAATAACTGTAGCTACACTCCTGTCTAAGCCTCGTTCAGCCGTTGTTTAGATTGGTGTGCAAGGGCAGAAGTTTTGCGACACTCGAAACGACGGTAACGCTGCGCCATCTCTTAGGCGAGAGCAGAGGCTTGGGAAATGCCTGCCCTCCACATCCTCCTATTGGCCTGCATCCAGGAGGAGGAGCCTCCCCGCTCTTGGTCAGCAAACGCAAGGATAGTCGTTTTTTCTTGTTGCCAAGATTTCCTAGTTTGTTTGTAGACCATTAGTAGACACAAAAAAGTCAAGCAGCCACTATGATTTAGTTTTCCAAAATAATGAAAAAAGCTACACATGAGCACAAAAGCAGTAAGAGGTGAATGCATCCCCATTAATACAGGTACAGCATACCCAGGAATAAATACAGGCCACAACAGCTAAGTAGAGGATCAGTAGTAACACTAACCTTAACCTGACCCGTTATCTCAGTGGCTAACAGAATGCATGAACTTACCCTGTTGGCAAGAAAGCTCACTGTCAAGGGTCTGCAGTAGCTTCTTCTGTCGTTCCACCAGTACCTGATGCATCTCCTTCTGTAGACCCTCAGCCATCTCTAATAGCTCATCAGTGTCATCTCCTTTGTCCTCTTCTCCCTTATCTTTCCTTCTTCTGGGAGACGGGTGCACAGGGGGACACATTTCCCTGTCTGTGGAGCTTTCCCTTTCTTCTACACTGCAGTAGAACTTAGAACTAGGCCTTTTTTTTTCCTTCCCACCCTTTGTCTTCGACCTCTGTACTGAACTGGGAGATGATGATAGTGGTCGGTCGGAGTCACTAGGATGAACTGGAGAGTCCACATCGGCAATGTCTCCAGACGCATCACTGTCATCAAACCAACTTGATCGAGATTTCTCACTGTTTCCTTCCAGTGGAGATTCCACTCCTCGCTGCTCTTCTGGTGGGATCTCAAGGCAGTCGTAGAAGGTGCTACCAGACACTCGTTTCTCATGCGCTACTTGCAGGGGTACGGAATTCTTGTCCACTCCCTTCTGAGATTTACTTTCAATGTGAATGACATTGTCAGCAGACTGTGTTGCCTCCACCCCATCATTTTCATGTGTCTTTTGTAGCTCTGTCCCCTGCTCTGTAATACGCTTCTTGCTAGGATATTCATTGATGGCAGGCTTCGGGTTTGTCGTATCTTCAAACGCGGGATCAGTGAGCTCCTTACAGGATTTTGGTTGTTCACTTTTGGAAGATCGTCTTTCAAGCGATCCACTTTCAGAAGATGCTTTTGTTCTCCCTCTGGGTGGTGGTGGGGGTGCAGGAAGTGGTCGGAACCGCATTTGATTGGGATTAGGGCACAGAGGCTCTTTACATTTCGACTTGCAATCTTCTGACACCTCATTCATATACAGAGTGCGTACTTCCTGTGGTGTTAGAGGAGATTCCACAACCATAACAAATGTTTCCGTTAATGTTGCAGCTACGTTGTCAGCTTCAAGTGTATCCCGATAGGCCTTTTTCTTGAGAATGTCTGCTTCAGATAAGGAATGGCTCCTCCGTGGCAAATCCACCCGTGTCCTTACTGACTCTACTGTTCTTGAACGTGTCCTTCGCTTCAATCGCGGTGGTGGCTTCGGAGGCATTTTGTAGTTCTCTGTAACAACTGCAGTACAAACATATTCACTTGGTGGCAAAAATTTGTGTGCTGTTTCTTTCACTAGCATATTCAGTGAGTTTTCAATCGAAGCCACATCTTCGTGGACTTGATGTTGTGTTGATAACATCTGATCAAGGTGCTCAATTACATTTTTGGTACGGTAGTCAGTCAGGTCATCAGTCTGGCTGCAATCGTCTATCGTGGTGATATGTGGAACGTGTGGCTTCAACTTTGGCGGTGGAGGTCTCGGAGGTGGTGTTCTTTTCTTCTTTGCCACTACTTTTTCAGGTTCTGGGTCTGCTGATGATAAATGTTTTGCGTTCACTACACTCTCAGTCTCGCTATTTCTATATTCGGCTTTTACTTGACATGTACTGCTATGACAGTCCTGCATGTGTGGTACAGTGTGGAGAGCTTCTCCTGCCGATACTTCCTCTGGACATTGTCCATGTATATCTTGCCGAACTACCATTTTCGAGGGCATGCCCACCAGAACTTCATCCTCAGTCTTTGAAGTTTTAGGAGGAGGTGGCCTTTTAGGTTTTGTTTTGTTCCGTGGTATTGACTGCTGAGCATCTTTTGACACTCCATCCATTAATGGATCATGGCTCTCGCTCTTATTCGTAGTGGAGGGCCCATGTGGTGGAGGTTTCAGATTCTTTAACACAGTTGCTCTTGTGGCTGCACCAGACACTCCATCTCTCAGAACGTGTTCAGGCACAGTCGGCATTGTTAAGTCTCCTGGTGGCGGCTCTATTACTTCATATTCACTTTCATGACTAACATTTGAAGTCACCTTTGTACGTGTTACGTGATGTACACTGGCTGCAGTGGCCTCATTGGCTACACGACTTAGGTCCAGATCCTGGTAGTCTGAACTCACCTCACTGATATCCTCGTCGGCAAAACATATGCTATTTGCAGATATTTCATCACCAAAGCTTGCAGGCTGCCAAGGAAGAGAGCGAGTGATATTAGAGTGAGAGGATGTGAGGCCACTAGGCTTGGGCGGCTTGGGCGGCTTTGTCAGGTGAGAAGAAAATTCCTTGGCCTTGCGTTGGATAAGGTTAGAAAAGCGTGTGCAGCAAGCCTCATCACCAGACTCCAGGCTCTCCCTGAGTGACCTGTGTGCCACAGTAAAGAATACTTGTTATAAACAAGTGTCCATGCATTTCAGTTAAGGGGCAACAAGTAAGCTCATGGTAGGTGTTTAGAAACCTTCTCCTTCTAAGAGACAAAACATATTTATAGAAACAGTACTGGTGTGGTTGGCACATTTTGCAAGCAATACAGTCAAACCTTGTTACACACGATGCAACGAAATTTCCAGAACAAAAACAGATAATTGAAACTTCATAGCAGGGTGCTTAGGAAAACAACGTATTTCAACCTCCACTAGAACAAAAGCATTTTAAGCCAACACCATGAAACAATGAATGAAAAAGCCCCAAAGCAGCATTTACTTCTTCTCAGTCGCCTGAACCAAGGTCAAGGAAACAAGTAAAAGATGCAGGCCCATGCTGCTCAGGGGTGGATTTAAAGGAGTAGAGAGGGCCATCCAAAAAAAATTCAGATTAAGACATCTGATGAAAGTGTGTGTGTCATTATATCGAATAGCGCGAAAGGTTTTGATGTGTGGAATCTGTTTCCCAGAAAAAAACTCACATAAACATAGCTCCGCGCCTTCACCCTTAACTCGCCACTCCAGCTATAACGAGGATGAGGAGGTATGATGGCACGTCACCGATGACGGCATAAGGAGACTCGTTCTGGTCTGCCGGTCAGTGGGGGTCAGCGCCTTGTCCCTTTGCCGCCGTAAACCTGTTTTGCCAGTTTTCCCGGAAAATTGGGGATAGAAGGAGCGGCCGAAGCATTACCGAGCAAGGAGAAAGGCTTTATCAGAACCCCGAACAGCCGAGTAGCAGACGACAGCGGAGTAGCAGACGACATTTCTCTAGGCCAATCAGCGAGCGTTCTCCTTATAGCGTCAGCGCGAGGTTCCAGGCAGGTCACACGCTGGTACTGCTCTTCACCACCATTGCGCACGGTCGCTTTTTGCAGCGTATTTTAAATTCAATTTCTGCGATAATTATGACTCGGTGGTGTAAATTACTTCGCATGGGGCATCTTACTGGCCTACTTAACAGTTTTATAGGAAGAAAACTGGATGTTAAAAATGACTTCTGTGCTACTTTAAGGGTCTGTCATGGGGGGGGGGGGGGGGCGGTCTTAAGGAAATTTTGTGCTTTGCGGCACAGCATCATCCAGGAGATAGGGCTTTTACATAGGGAACACAGCCGTACGGAAGAGGCGGCCACCAATACTGGCAGTAGAGGATGCTATGTTCCACATCTCATGTTCATGTAAAACATGAGAAACACTTTTTTTTTTTGCCACCTGAAAACCTGCTTTTCCATCCAATATTGCCCAATTTTACCATCTTAAGGCTGCTGAAATAACAACCGAATTTTACCCGATTTTCAAAATCATAAAACCCGAAAACACAGGGCTCTACGTACCAACAAGCCCAGTCAGATGTTTCAAGTAACTACTGCTCATTCCCACATGATTTTTTAACTGCAATGATGATACTTCTATTCAATGGAAATATGACTCAGCTATGCACAAAAGGGCTAACCCGAAACCCAGAAAAAAAATGCTATTCTGGGCAAACCATAACTGAACAAAAACCTTAACTCCCCTTCTTGTTTGTCAGTTTATACAATGAATTTTCCTCTCTCCCTCCCCCATTATGCGCTTCAACAAAGAACCCCCCCCCACACACACACAAACAGGGTCTGGGTCCGCCCTTGAGTTTGTTGTTCGACACCCTGATTCCAGATATGTGCATAATCTTCACCTTTAGATGTCATCTCACTTGCCCAATAACTTAAAGGGACCACAAAAGGATATCTGACAAGCCTACGGTCATTTTTAATGTTTTCCTGTTTTTTCTTCTTCCGTGTTAGCACTGCGAAGCAACTGTGGCTATGAGCGGCGTATAGACGTGGACAGATGGAGAGAGGACAGCAGGAAGGAGTGGGGGACAGGTGATTAGTATGCATTCTGGGGGAACTTTGCAGACATTCCTCTGGAAAGTCTTCGGAAAACTCAGAGAAAATTTGTTCCTCTGTACTAAAGCTTTCACCCTGTGAAGTATGAGGTTGAAAATCATACAAAGAGCAAGAATATTATATATTAAACACGGCAGTGAACAGCGGCTGCTACGACCTGCCTGCAAGGCGAACTGGCCATGACATCGTACACAGAGGATGTTGCCGACTCACGGACGGTCTTTTGCGAGCAAATTGCAAAATTTGCAACAAGCTTGCAAATTTTGCCATAAATATGTTTTAACTTGACCTAGAGCTAAGATTGTATCTAATCTTTGACACAGAATCATACCAGAAGTGCAATATTGCCGTTGATTGTCAGCATGGTGACTAGAGTACGTTTTCCTCTCTGGGCTGCTGCTTCGTTGTTCGACGTTGATAAGGATGACGACGCGTGTGCAGCTATGACTGATGACGGTGTGATTGCTACTGTTGCCTCCGATGATGTGCAGCAAGACGGTGCCGATGACGCCAGTGAGAAACAAGGCTCCGACATTGACACTTTGCGACCACACTGACATTCTTCGAGCAGCGCAACAGCGCGGCTCAACTCTATGCACTTAACAAAAGTTTGCAGGAATCGAGTGCCTACACTACTATGTAACGGCTGTCATTGTCAAGATTTCTGTGTTTTAATTAAACCTTGCTCTGTAGGACGTTTCATTTATCCGGATGCTCTGGTATCCGGACGATTTCGCCGGGAACGGCACCGTCTGGATAAACGGGGGTCGACTGTACCCACCCTTTTTGCAATGGTCAAGCTGAATGCTTCAATGGGGTAGACTTTCTACTTCTACTATACATGGTGATGCTTTTAATGATATACTGAGTTTCCTGGCGGAGCTCATCCATTTAGCGAGCCTCGTTTTAGCGAACCTCTTTTTAGGTGTTTCTTCTTAGAGAGTCACGTTTTAGAGAATAACGATTCCGGGAAAATGGCAGTGGGTTACGTTTTTCTTTAACTCATTGCTATGGGGTTTTGAAAGTCGGTTTAGAGAAAGACGTTCTTAGCGAAGTGGCCTAAACTTTGCAATGGCTTCGGTTTTGCTTCTTTCCACTGTTAAAACATGCGAGAATGTATACTTTACTTTATTTATTTATGATAAATAAATAAATAAAATGTATACTTGTTTATGGGATTCCTAAGAGTTGTGAACTGAGGCTATGATGATGCAAGGTTGTGGTAGCTGCTACCATCTTCTTAATGAAAGGTGTGTTAAAGTGAAAAGTTTGTTTTGCCACGACATTAATAGCTTGCACGAGGGACTCGGATTCCCAAAGCAGAGTGGGTTACGCACAATATAATTTGGAGCACATCTGTCCCCCAGTTTTCCACATTCGCTGGACGACTGAATTTGACATGTGCTGCGCTCTACCAGCCGATCGTCTTGTTTTTTCTTTTGACGGGCAAGGGGTGCGGCGGTCGTTTCACAACCTGTATTCTGGACATTGTTTGGAAGGTGCCTCAGCATTTGCTTGCAGAGTGAAATGTATGTATACACAAGCAGCACACATAGACGGTGATCCCTTTTTGATATAGACGTGCTCTACATTTATGTTATTTTTTTATTTGTGCAAGACTAGTGTATTTGTATTCCCATCTGAGGGGCCTACAACATGAGACCATAATTAAGCTTCTGGATGGAAACCTTAACTAGCAAAGCGTGACGTGCAAGAGGAACTAAAACAAAACATAAGTGAGTATAGTCAGGATTTTTTTACTTGCTCCGTCTCAGAGGTTTCATATTGATATAAATGTCTCTTCTTTTTCTGGCACCAGTTTTTGCACTATGACATCATAGAATGGCACCTGTTATGAAACTAAAGTATAGTGTGTTCGTCAACCAGCACTTCCTTATCCATCCTTTAGAAAACGTTGGTGCTTGGAGGCGCTTTAATTATGAAGTGGGAGTCTGAGTATACGAAGATGCGCCAGCACCATCCCATTGTCTCGAAATTGTTGTGAGACAAATCTACAAAACAGTGGCCACAGTGTATTTGCAAAGGCACTACCCGCATCTTTCCACATGAAAAGGTGAGATTCAGCTTGGGTGACACAACCACCAACATTAATCTACGAGTTTCTCTACACGTAAAAAAAGTCAATTTCTTTTTGTTCTTTGTTCATTGACAGTGGTGCTGTCTCCTCCAGAGGCTGAGTCAGAAAGTACATACCAATCTTCAGTGATTGTGTTGCCCTTCTCAACAAGAGTAACGTTTCTCGTGCCTCTTCCGAGTTCTCTTTCACCAGTGCTATTCTCTAGAGACTTGCTTTCATGTTGCTGCTTGTCTGTACTGTCGTTTGATGCCATGCCCTGCTTTGAAGGTGACCTAGAAAACAATACCGTTACATGAACTTTTTTGATATAGATGGATAAGTTTTTTGCGTTATTCCTTTCAACCGCTCATTTGAAATGGTCAAAAGATGCTTCCGTAACAAGGCGAGTGGCGCTTTGTTCTCCTGGTTACTTTGGTCCAGAGTTTGCTGTTTAGGATGAAGCGTGCCAAAATGAGAAACATGTGTTGTTGTTACAATTACGTTCCGATTGCTACATCTCTTATTGTAATAAAAATAGGGAGTGCAATACCATATTTGTTTGATTAGATTTACCATAGGTAGCTGCCATATAAATGACTCCATTTCAATTCTACAAGTTCAAAGAAGGGAAGACTGCAAGTTTGCAGAAGAGAAACTGTCTATGACGGCACCTTTTCGACACAGAACAGCAAGTATTATCAGAGAGGCTCATGATACAAGAAAAATGTGTCGCCCAGGTGCAATGGACCTGCTGGCTGTGTGAGAACCCTCGCTGAAGGTTGAAGACGGAGTGGGTATCTCTGGTCTCAAATAGATCAATCAGTTTAACCGACAGGGTCAATAGAGTGACTACAGGGTCGTTTCAGTAGATGTGACCAGAGCCATACCCAGGGGACATAGCAACAGTCTCAAGGTGTATGAGATTCACCAAAGACAGTCCGGAAGAGCAATCAAGTTTATCAATCTAAGTCTACGTTTGTCAAGTTTAGATTGTCAATCTATCAAGTCTGTCAATATTTAATCGAGGATTTAAAAATCAGCGGATCATTGGCACTGGCAGCAATAAAACGCTATTTTGCCGTTCCACTCAGCATGCAAAGCTCGTGAACATGGGGATTGAAACAATTGGTATATGAAACAAGCCACTGCTGTGACAATAGGACGAGAAACAACAACCTTTATATTTCCTGGGCACTGGGGCAGTGAATGACCGTAGTATTCAAACACTTGCCCAAGCTCCACAAAAGATCGTCTTTGACTCCTGCAGGAGGGGATCATAAAAGGAGGACAAATAGGTTGTCAGCTCTCTTTGCTGATGTTATGATTCACTTTTCCCACGGTTTACTAAGAACGACAAGTTGAAGGACCGCAAGGATTTCGGGTAGATATCGGGTTTTACCCGAATTCTTGAGAACTTGTTCGGGGGGGGAACCATCGTGAAAAATCCGGTTTAACCCGAAAACGAAGAACATCTGAGAACAGCACTCCTAATGATACATTCCTTCCTCTCCTATTTATTGCACTGTATACAGGCTGCCCCAGAAAACGTGTGATTGAATTATAACAAAAAACTACACCACCTAGAATAATGCGGTCAATGGCATTTGTTCTTACTAGGTTTTTGCCACCTCCTGATGTCAATATCATGTAACGTACGTTTAATTATGTCAATTTTTGCAAAATGAAGTTCGGTTCGCAAAAATTTCCATAATAAAACTTACGTCACATGACATTCACATCAGGAGGTGGCAAAAACCTAGTAAGAAGAAATGCCATTAACCGCATGATTCTAGGTGGCGTAGTTTTTTTTACTATAATTCAATGACATGTTTTCTGGGACATCCTCTATATTCCACATATAGGTCAGTTCAATCCCTAGCTGATGAGGGGTATCATGACATGCCTATCATACTCATGAGCAATTTCATCATGGATGATGATGATGATGATGATGATGATGACGATCATGTGTTGGTGTTTACTGGCCACGGAGGAGAAGTAAGGAGACCGAACTCGGCTGGAGAATGACGCCCCAATTCCTCGAGTCTATTGTTGGCCGCACTGCGGCGCTCGCGTTCCCTCCGGTACTAGCTCCGCGAAATCTCCTGCAAGGCAATGCACTGTTTGTCCTCGAATACTCTACTAAGAAGAGTTAAAAACGAGTGTTTGTGTAATAAAAATTAACAACAATTTTTCCAATAATGAGTTAATGTTTTCTGGTCTGCTCCAATCTTGTTCTGCAATTTCTGTTGCCTCGTTTTTGTGTCCTACGTGGAACCTACTCCAAAGGAAGCAAAGGTTGTGCTGAAAAGCCACATTTAAAAGCCACATTTAATTAGGCTCTAGGAATCGGGACCACACTTTTTCAACGGCAGCGCGGCAGAGTTCGGTCTCCTTACTTCTCCTCCGTGTTACTGGCACATGAGCAACCATGGTCATGATGCGTCAAGCAAAGGTGAATTCTGATGAACCTAGTTAAAAATCAACATGATTATGCTAGAAGAGTCAAGTAAATACATGTTGATGAAGACAAACTGATGAACGTTAACGATGTTTGTGTTGGCAATAAAGGTCACGCGTGTCAACTACACAGCACTTCTTGTTCAGCGAAATCAACGAGAAACCATGCTCTCGGTTCTGTCGAGCAGACGGCGGGAGCGCGATGACGGCGAAAGCATATCATCTTCTGCTTTTCCAACGTTTAATTCACGAGTTTTAATCATGAGGAAACGTTCACCGTGGTTTTAATGTGTCGCTGGCATTCATTTTTCTCAGTGGTGAGCACAAACATAAAATAAAATACTCACATAGTTGTCCACATAACTAAGTGGTCGTTTTGTAAAATTCATATGCATGTTGTTGTGATTTGAAAAACAATGATGCTTTTGCACTTTGTCATTCATAACTGAACTCTAAACTGGAGTATTTCAATTGACTGCAAAAAATATGTGTTTTTTGCTAACAGTATTGGGTACCAATCATTCGAGCTCCTTACAATGGCAATCTGGGCTTCTTACCAACAAAGAATAGAACAAACATAAAACAGAAGGATATAGAGGTGTCAAGTGCTGCAAAACGCGTCATAACGGAGAGTAATCACGCTTTGCACACTTCTTTAGACTGTAAATTAGAAGCATAAGCATCTGCCTTCCAATCTAATCGTAAAAAGGTAAAAGCTGAAATACAAAAACGCTGTCAGGTCCACGAGGCAGGTGGTCAGAAGACTTAAACTGTTAGGTGCATCTAAGTTTAATGACGAGCTTTCGTGCACAATCTGCAGATGGCTGAATGGTCCACGATATCACTCAAGGGAAACTGACCAGACTGCTAACACGAAGAGCTGATCACACAGCGCTGAGCAAGGGTAGAGCTGGAGTGCTGGACAAGTGACAGTATCATGTGACCACATGCTTCACAAAATTTGTGTCCTCGTGCAACAGATGGCACTGTGTGCTGGGGTGCGCGCTCATAGTACATTCCCTAGTTGCAAGAAAGAGTGCAGTTTCACCGCCTAGTCTTCTGACTCCGTGGCCACACCTGACTTGTCTCAGTAAGCTCCTCCACACAAAAAAAAAAAAAATGACACAGGATCATTCTTACAAGGTTTTCCCATTTCGGAGAAAAGCATGTGCAGCAGAAGCTCAGTCCGCAGGAACAGAGGCGGGAATCCCACAAAAACGTCCACGCAATTGTGCAGGGAAAGCACCTTGGCCATTAAGTTCTTGTCATTCAAAGACTGTATCAGACGATTGTATAGCACACCAGATAGAGACCTCCTGTTAGACAAGAGCCGGACGAAGTGTCAGCCAGTGCGAAATCATGTGGTGAAGAAAGATGATTTGAGGTACAGTTGAGCCCGTTTATAACGATATTGGCGAGGACACGAAATCCAATCGTTATATCAGAATTATCCTTATATACGAGCTTTCAGCCGTCCGATAAATCGCCAGTCGGGATCACGTCAACGAAGCAGAATGGTACAAGTAGAACGCCGCTGAACGTGCACATTTGATGAGAGTGCGAAAACATTCTATCTAGCTCTAAATTGACATAGCTTTGCGTCGAAAGCTCATATCACATGAGGCTTCACACGTTTTGAGATCGAGGACTTCGTCCATTGCTCGTTATCCAGTGCCGTTGTCATCATCATTCTCACTATCAGAACTGCACTGTCCATTAGAATGCACCTCATCAATGGGTAATTTGTAGGGATGGAACGATATCGATATTCTTATCGATATTACGTATATTTCATATATGTGATGCCATCAAAACTTTTTAAATAACAATATTTATTGATAAAAATATCGATATTCACGTCAATACTACATCGATATAGATATTGGTACGCATACTGAAATCTCAGTAATTTGGCAGCTTCTGTGCACGAACAGTATGTAAAAAAAGGGGCGAGTCATTGAGTTTATTAACTAAATGACATATTTTTTCCTCTCTCCCTCTTGATTTGGTTTTGAGAAAGGGCTGGGGATGGGGAGACTGTTAAACAACAGGATGGTGATATCTCATGTGCATATGTGGTGCACGTAAGGGGCGTATCAGTGTTGATGTTGCAGAATTTGTGAACCGCGTCGAGTTCGAGCAGAGGGCAGCAACGTCAAGCTCTGCTATATTAGACGCGTGTTGTTTTTTTTTCTGTGTATATTACTTTCAGTCATTTTCGATTGAATGTTTCAATCGTGTCAAGGGAAATACTTCAGATGCTGCTTTTTAGAAACAAAGTTGACAAACGAACTGTTCATAAGTCCAGCCCTTTGGCATTCCTTCGACCAGAGTGGTCTCACGATCGATAATTTCGAGGTCAGTTAGTACAGATGAATTATTTGAAATGATAATGTAAAGGTACAGCGAAGTTAAACTTGTAGGCAACTATAGTTTTGCAGTAAGATAAACCACACAAACATATTTTGCCTGATAGTGTCTTCATCACATGCCTCAGCAGTAATACGCATGGAAGATGATAAAACGAGGGAACCTTTTTTGCAGTTGCTCAAGTAATGGTGTGACAGCTTTTCAAATATCGATATATCAATATACAGGGTGTGACAAGATTTCCGGACACATTTCAAAACATTATGACAAATTGTACATAATAACAATTACGAGACAGATTGGCACGAGGCTCTAGTAGAGCAGTTTTGTCAAAAGTTTTATTTGAGCTCACCCTCAATGTTCTACGGTCAATATGATAGGAGTTACAAGCTGCAGAAGATCCGAGCCCATGCATTTTCAATGGCCTATACCGCCATCATAAAGGATACAATCATCAAGAAGAAAGAGTCATCGGAGAGCGCCATGGCTTAGGCGCTCTCTGTTTCATGCTGCATCGGGTGTTAGAGCGCCGCTTCCAAAACCGAAACTGATGTCGAAGATATAATAAAATGATACTAAATATGCTGCCTTTGAGTTTTTATGCTCAGTAAAAAGCATGATACACCATTACAGCTCGAGCACAATGAAGCGATACGTAGAAAATTTGCAGTGTCGCTTGATACTCTTAGCAGACAACACCATGGTCTGCTTCGTACATTTGTCTGCGCTTTCTGACCCGCCCACTACATCTGATGCTGTCGTTATTTTTCGTATAATTGTTTCTTTGTTGTCCATTACAACATTTGAGAAGTATGCAAGGAGGCTCCAATTGTGCACTCGGCTGAACGGAGATCACGTTGAAGTCGCCTCAACGGAATGCATGTATCGTAGTGTTTCCGCAAAACACTGGCGAGCAGGCCGCACGAACTGGACCACGCGACCCGTCAGTTTCGGGATTGAACGTGGCTCTTCAACGCCCGATGCAGCATGAAACGGAGAGCGGCTAAGCCTAATGAAGGCAATATAGGCCATTGAAAATGCATGGGCACGGATTTTCTGCAGCTTGCCACGCTTATCATATTGACGGTAGGACATTGAGGGCGACCGCAAATAAAACTTTTGCCATAACTACAGCACTGTGCCAATTTGTATCGTGATTGTCAGTATGTACAATTTTTAATAACATTTTGAAATGTATCCGGAGATCTTCTCTGTATACGCCCTGTATACACCCTGTATATATCACCCTGTATATGCATAGATAATTTATCGATATAGAAGGTTTTGATATTTTTCCATCACTAGTAATTCGTCTATGCATGTTTGGGTGGCGACACACAACTGTCTGCCAACTCATATTTTGGTAGGCACGGTACTCTGCAACGAGGTTTTGAAGCAGTACAAAATCCATCGAGCACAGGCAACTTCCAGTCGAGTCATGTGCCTTTGCTCATCCAAATGTGTCCCAGAACCGCAGACACCATCACAGCACACAGGAAACTGAAGGAAACTTGTGGGTGAAAGAACGATGTGGAGAGAGAGCAACATGCCCTACTTCTCACAAGCGCCTTTGAAGTCGTGCGCCTTGCAATTGGCTGACCTCACTTACCCCCTACGAGGAATAAGAAGAACGCGCATGGACATTTTATGATTCCGCAGTGCCGCAACCCTGCTCCTACGCAAAGGCGTCGACTGCGAAATATGTGTTGTCATCGACGATAGTAGTTTCTTTTTATTTCCCTGGTGCAGTGGTTTCCTGCATTGTAGAATGTTTGAGATGAAATGTACCCCAACGAACAAAATGTCACTTTTTCTGTTCAACCACGGTGCAGAAGAGTGAGAAAACTCATTCACGCAGACTGAAATATCCTGATAGTGTGTTGCTGGAGGCGGACCTATCCGCTGCCATCCATCCTCCTGTGTGAATGCCTGGCGGGGAATGGGAGTTCTTGATCCGCATCATGTCACCGTGCGAAAGCGGATTTCTCCCCGATCTGGTCCAACGTTGTCTGGTCCCTCGCGTGAACCCGCCCTAACTGAGGTGTGCAACGGGTAATTTCATGAAGCTGTATTTGACGAAAATATGCGCGTTGATATCTTTGTACATTTCTACCGTGATTGCCTGGTTTCTGAGGAAAATTCAACATATGGAGGTTTTCCCGGTCTGTTTGGAGGGACTGTCGAATCGGACTTGGCAACACTGGCGACACTCTTTGACGACAACTGGGGAGTAGTGTGTAGCTGTAATCATTTCGTCCCTCCTTCAGTTCGCAATTGACTAGTGCTCAGACGCATACTGGCAACCTCAATTTTATAAATCCCTCTGTGTGTATTACCCGTAGTACCATCCGTACACTCCGGTCAGATTTGTGCACCAGCATTGTACAGCAGATGCATTCAAACAGCAAGATTTACTAACTAAAAATTACATAATTACTGCATATAGATGTCAGTGACTCGAGAAAACAATAAACATAGCACAAATATATAACAACAACGCAAAAACAACAAAAACACTCATACTGGAAAAGAAAAGAAACAATAGGCCATAACTGTCCCAAATTGAACTGAGACCTTCCGTCAGAAAGTCCGACACTTTACCTTGCAGCAAATCTAGTTTTTCAAAAATCGGAAATCGGATATGCGGCTGGACTCTTAAACAGATTTACTGCCCCCTGCCACTTTCATAAAGTGTACCATTCGATTGCCCTTTGTTGGAAATGGCATACTGCAAATTTACCCGACAAAGTACGTCACGGTTATTAAATAGCACAATTAAATTGCTAACGCTTACAGAGCATGCCGTGATCTGCGTTGGCAACAACAAGAACGGCTACGTCGCCCTGTGGGAAAGTCAGTGATAGGATATGGAAATTGTCTGCTTTTGCACGCGCTAGTGCACCAGCGTGAGCAACGGACTTTCAGAAGTGACTCGGGGCCGCGGCAACTCTCGTACATTTTCCTTCAGTTCTGAGGCGAAAAACGCCATTCTTAGAAGTGACCCACATGGTGGTTTAGAACGACTATGTTAATCCTCCGAGATAAGTTAAAAGTCGCAGGACAACCCCGCCCACAATCACAAATCTGAAGTCGCCCGCCATCGGCGCACACGGTCGCATTATAGCTCCGACCAAACATATATTACGCGCGCTTCCATTACACTCCCCATTGCACACTGATAATGTTTCGAAATGAAGTATCACTGATGACGTACATGGAGAAGGAGTGCGTGTTTATTTAAAAGCGTATTAAAGACTCGCGGAAAGAAAACATGTGACTTAGATCGAAAGAAGTGACAGGGCGCTGACAAGCTGGTGCATGATGAGAGAGGCAGTACCCGAGACGGGGAGGGAGAGAGACGACACAACAAGAATTCTCGAACACAGCCTCCACACAGCCTCCAGCTTCCACGTATCCGATTATGCGCCACATTATCGGAGACCCCACAGTCAATGCACGAACTACATTCTCCGCTCGTGGAGATATATGTCAGAGTGTCCCCATTTCGAGAGCAAAGGGGATGACTCAACCCAAGGTCCTTCTGCAGGTTCCAATTACCATGACAACGGCAACGTACCCGCAGGCCGACGTCATGCGTGACGTTGCATTAGAATGGAGCACAGGTTTCGTAGTCTGCTATTACGGCACGTTTCGACAAATTCCTCGAAAACCACTTGGTTATTCTGAATGAAACTTTGACGGTTGTATGTGTACGGTACTCGTGAACATAGTATTGCTAAGTTTCGGAATAGCTCCGGCTGTACGAGACCGTCCCTTTAAGGGAGTATGGAACTCGAGACTCTGCTTCGTACTTGGCAGCTTGTAGTTATTATGTGCTGAATATGACAGGAGCAAACATTAATCCAAGTGTTCTCACTGTGCAGTTGCACGTACAATTTTTGTAGTACCTTTCAAGAAAATGTTATTTGTGAGCTTCGTGTATTTTAACCCAGAGATAGATATCGATATTGTTTGTTCAATCCAGGATTTGTTTTCTTGTTTTGCGTGTTCCTCTGTCTCGGGGGTTTTTTCTTCCATCTGTTGTATAACTAGCTAACCTGCATCTGTCTTGAGGGCATTTCCTTATACCACATCGACTGGGACGAGTTCAGATTGGTTCAGCTAAGCACAGCATGAGTTTGCACCAGAAATAGAACAGCTAAATCAAAGCAGAAATTAAAAAGGCATCACGAAAATAACGCCTGGAGAAGTATCATGATGAGCCGGAATACAGGTTGATGCCACTGACATACTCAAATGATTAGTGTCTGTGATCCACTTACACGCGATGACAATGTGAGGCCATTTCGTTTCTTATCATTTTCAATAACCGTTGTAGTGGGCTTTTAACTATCTTCAATGTGCTTCAGTAAATTTGTGCAACTGGCATGTTTCCTTCAATATAAGTCACGTTCTGCGACATTTTTAACACGTGTTCTTTCACACTTTGCTATAGGTGCCGTTTGGAGATGTCTCCATTCATCCATCAAAGTATCCATTGTGCGGCTTTCACGTGATGTATTATAGGCAGGACCTACTTAAATAGAGAGCTACTCTATTTAAGTAGGTCCTGATTTTAGGAATATGGTGGCAGTCCACGTAACCACGGTCCTTCAATACGCTTTCTGGTCAGGAAACTCCGCTCTAATACAATAGACTAGGTCACTTAGGGACAATTGCTCCCGCTTGGGGCGATCACGTTGTTCGGGAGGAGACACCCTCGTGGAGCAGACGTTTCCGCAGCACTGCGTGTTTTCAGGGAATATTTGATAGGCTACTTTTTAAAGTTTATTTCGTGTTCATAACAGAAACAATAAATTCTCGAAGCGATTCATGATTTGAGCCGACACATTTCAGTTCAGTGAACGTAAATTTGCAGATTTGACGCGTATATTGCAACTTTCGTTGTTGTCTTTCTTTGACACGGAAAATTTTAATTTTGCTCTCACTCGGGGCTCTCAGTGATGGTTGAAAAACATTGTTGCATTTTGTTGCTACAATCCAGTGATATATTGTAAGCTACTGACGCTTTCCGTAGTTATTGCGTGAGGGCTAAACTTTCCAAACGCGTGATTTTCTTGTTTTCCTCGTAGCAGTTTGTTGTAACTTGAACAGAGATAAAATGACGAGGTGATTCTATTTCAGCACAGACAGATAAGACTTAAGAAGAAGTACGTATAGAAATCCTGTATTTTAATCATCTAGGATGATCTCTGGTGGTATGAGAGCCGGGGGATACACATGCTATAAATCGTATGGCTCGATCGTTTTCGGCGAGGGAATATGCTTATATTGTTTGTTTGTTTTTATGTGGTGCAGTGCCATGCACAAGGTTTAACGTATCGTAGAGAGCAATTTTTACACACTTTGGGAAGAGATGATGGGGAAAACTCGTTGTGAGAGATCACAACAAAACCAGCAGGCACAATGATTGGTGCCTCCTGAATGTAGCTTGGACGAATACTCTGTAATTACAGAGGAAACGATATGTTCCAGGTGCTGATTCCAACAGGATTCAAGCCGGGTTATTAAATTAACACGATAGAATTTCCTCTTCCTGAAGTGTGGCCTGATAGCACTTCCCAACTATAGAATTTGGCTGACAAGATTCAGATTTCAAATTCGGCGGCTACACTATCATGGCGTTGTAGATAGCCTCAGCACATGAGTCAGATCAGTTCCAGGACATTTTACTGAACAAACTATTTAAAATGGTGGAATGGAGTTTTATTTGGGAGGTCAGAAGGAAATTTTGGGTTTGCCCAAAAACTACATTTACGAGAACAACACGGTGGTATCTGGTAACAAAAAAAAAAAAGACGAAAGAGATAAGTAGGGGGAAGGAGAGAAAATCTCTTGTGTTAGCCTTTCTCTTCAAATTCAGGATGAAGACAAGGAAACTATATATTTTTAGCTCAATACACGGCCATGAATGGGCTCTAGAGTCTGTAGTTTACGGTCTGCAGAAACTTTTGACGCATTGCAGAAGCATTGGAGAAAGAAACAAAGAAAAATGAATAGATACAAAGATAGAAAAACATCGCCCCTCCCTCTGCCTGCTTCCGGTGCAGCAAAAACTAATAGGTATGAGCGGGCTTCGTTTACTAAGCCGACATGGCATTACATCTTTACCCCCAAGTTGTTCCCTAAAGCATGTTATTGTACTGATACCATGTTGAGTGATATGTTTTTGAAAATTTTACGGTTCTTAGTGTTTGATGCTACACATGTCATACAGTGATCAACTTGAAGGAGCTCAACAAACCACGCTCATCGCAGTACATCTCCAATAAGACTATTAGCGAATGTTTTCTGTTTATTCCCGTAGACGAAGTCATCTCTGTTTTTTAGACAAAGAGAAATACTTTCATTCAGTCCTCGTCAAGTTAAGGGTCCCCTTCCATGAAGAACATATAGCCCTCCCGAAATGCTGCACGCTCGAATCAGGCGAAGTCCCCTTTCTATGTGTAGATCATTCTTATATACGAACAGAGTGCAAAGATTGTAATAAACTTCAAAGATATTTAAAAAAGAACCTCTGCTTACGCACTCAAAACGCAAGCCCAAAGAAAGCAAGAGTGTACACTTGCAAACACCCATAGAAACACTATGCAAGCCATACGCACAGGCACCGGTGGACATGAAAGTTTTCCCCCGAACGATCGCCGCGCCACCATGCACCGCTCAGCCGCCGAAATGAAGTTCTCGCGCGAGTTTCCTGACCAGAAAGAGTATTGAGTGACCGTGACGTAACCCAAGACACATTTCATTCCACCACTGCTTTACGATTTTTTTTTTTACTTTCTTATGTGTGTTGGATGTTATGGTATGGTTGTGATGACACGACAGTTTGTTCGTGCCACAAGAGCCTATATTTTTTGTAGCTGCTATGACACTCCGCGTTGCTACTCTGAGAGCGCGTGTGAAAGTTCTAGACAAGTTCTGCAAGTATAGATGCCGAGAAAAACAGTAAGGAAATGCAACACACTTTCATTTAATACCTATAAAATAGCTTCAGGAGGAGGGGCTTCTCGCTAGGTTTTTTTTTTTAAATTGCGCGTTAGCATCACGAAGCAACTGTGGCTATGAGCAGCATACAGACGTGGGCAGATTGAGAGAGGACAGCAGGAAGGAGTGAGGGCCAGGAGGGGGTTAGTATGCGTCATGGGCCGACTTCAGGGGGAACTGTGCCGACATTCGTCTGGAAAGGCTTCGGAAAATCCAGGGGAAACCTCAGACAGCACAGCCGGTGACAGGATTCGAACCCGTGTCAGCTCCCGGTCTCGGCGTGGAAAGCGATCATCCTAACCACTATGCCACGGGAGCTGGTGCTAGCAGGTTGTGTGGGCCTTTTTTCTAATATATTCAACTGAGCATCCGCAGCTATCCTACACACAGCACATCAAGATCACATGGTCTTTAAGCTCGCCCTTGTGGACTCCTACAAATTTATTGCGCGCTTTATTGTCTCGCTCTGGGGAGATGACAGTGACCACCCAGCTCATACAAGGGCAAGTCATACCACACTCGGATCCTGACAGGATAATTGGTGCTACGAAAACTCATACCAGCACAATCCATACCAGGAAAACTCGTACTGGGAAAGATCACTGTGATGATTCCGAAAATGTTTGAGCAGACAGCCAATGGAATCTTACTTTCTGACGATTACCTATTTCTGGTGAGTCCTAAGGGGAAGGACAGTATTATGGTATTTTGGAAGAGGCAAAGACGATTAATTTTATAGCAGAGTGATAGTTGTGAAGGTAGAATTTCATTGGTGCGATGCTCGCGGTTATAATTGCCATGAATAAAATGTGCAGCTCATTCTATATACATTCTATTGCACGAATGAGTGACCCAAATTGCTTGACCAAACAACGATTTTTGATACTGTTAGTTTCAGATTTACAGAGACAAGGAAGGAACTAAGGTTTGACTGACATTGTTCACGATCTACTCAATGTGTGTTTGCCACGATGCTCACGATTTGTGTATATTCTTACTCAATCTGTGGTATATATATTGTGTTTAGCCTGCACTTGTATCACAAAGTATAACTGTCTCACGTGTATTTTATTGTAGTTGAGTTATGTCTGTCATTCGCAATGTTTTTGCGCTGTCCCTAGCAGCCCCTAATGGGCCAAAAGCACGAATCAATAAATAAAACAAAAATTTATACGCTGTGTGTATTCCTCAAATTTTGTGGTGCATTTTAACAATTCCTTAATGTACTCCAGTGACACGTTATATGTGTGAATCTTTCTTCATTTTTGTTTTTTCAATATAAATCACACCCCGCAACAGTTGTCCGATTTTTCTCGGTATAAGTTTCCCTTGTAGGAACTGTCCAGGCATCAGTTGCCCTGGTATGAGTTTGCAGGGATAGAGCTGCCATGATGTTCCTAAAATGAAAATTACACAATGGACTGAGGGATATATAGCCTGCACACATAGTAAAACTGTTAGCCGGCAAAATGCTTTGATGGACATGAGACAATTGATGTTCTGAGGCTGGAACAAATAGAAAGGACAAATACGTACAAAGTGTCGATCCCATCTGTATGAATGTGAGTATGGGTGAGAAAAATGTAAGAGTGAAAGGGGATGAGTGAGAGGGAGTGGTTGGCTTGTCCCTTCAGATGATGCACCCTTGGAAGTCGCTGGGGAGGTGTGTTAGCTTAGCTCAATTGGTAGAGCCCTGGACCGGTAATCCAGAAGATGTGGGTTCGAGTCCTACAGCTGGCTAACCTTTTCAGTGACTTCCATCTTTCATCATTGTTTTGATGGAAACGCCTGAAAGGGCCATCAGTCAGGAACAGTGTTTCGGAAAAAAATCACCCCGTGTCTCAGACGCAAAAAAAAAGAAAAAAGATCCCTATGGAAATGTAAAGGAGAGGTACTCATGTGCCGCAAGTGATTAAAAACAGAATCAGCACTTCCAAGATATGGCAATATCGTGCGCATTTGAACGCACATTTCCGACACACGAAAGGGCCTTTCATGGGCTATCAATGATACCAATCTGAGTGTCGCGGTACAAATTGTTATGGATAGGCACGTGGTGAGGAACTCTAGAACGTGCATGGCAAGTTTGCAATAGAATTTACTATGCATCACAGCCAAATGTCAGCCAACTGAAACAGAGACTGTAGCATTGTCTCTCATACAAATAAGAAAATTCCTTGTATCTCCAGCACCAAAGGCTCGTAAAGCACTCAACGTCGATATATAAGGAAACGTGGCTTCTGAGTTTCCCCCTCCGTGCATTACCCGAAGCCCCCTTAGTTCGGATTCAACGATTTCGCACTTTCTTCGATTTGGGATGAAACTACCCCAAGGCAACGTCCGTACCCTGTGTGCCACTTTTCTCACTGTCAGCTATCCTGACATCTGGCAAAGCTCAGCAAAAATCAGGGACCCGACACGACGAAGCAACAGATGGAGCTAGATGTGCGTGTATGGAATCTGCAGTTTCGTTGTCCTTTCGCACGGCTAACCTCCACTGATGCTGCAAGTAGGAAAAGCAACGGCTACAGTACGAACAATTTGCTGTACTGTGGAGGCTGGAACGAGCGTCCAACAGAACCGAAAACGAAATCCTGGATACAAAAATATGGGCTTTGCACATATACGGATTGACGTTAACAGAAGCTAGAAAGCGACATCCTGAGCATACGGAAATGAAGAAATAAACTCTTCAACTTGTCGTTATCCCGTAACGCGCGTTAAATGCATCATTTCGCCCATGAATCACCAGGAGCTCTGGCGCGGGAGCCAATCGCAAGGTGGCATTCAAATTCCCGCCTAAGAAAGAAAGAAAACGTTTTCACGCGCATGCGCGTGAGGTCTGGAACGCGCAAAACTATCGCCTGTGCATATGTAAGGAATAGCGTTGGTGGTTCTGCACACTCGCAGAACATAAATGGGCTTCGCGCATTGCGCAGAACCACATGGATGGTTCTGCGCCATCGCTACTACGCTATCCCTTACGTACGCAAAGGCGACAGCGTACGAGAGTATTCTGAAACTCACTAATAACGACAACGTTTGCTATGTGAGAGTTGATGATCGCTAGCTGCCCACTCGTGCTGCTGTGACGTCGCATTCGACTCCCGTTTTGTCGTCTCATCACAGTCGCAACCTCCAGGTGGCCGTTCTTCAAATTGTCATCCCATAACACGCGCCGCGCTAAATGTGGCATTTCGGCATTCGCCACGAGCTCTTGCGCGAGCCTACCAAAGGCGCTTCAGAACGCGCCAACTTTAAATATAACGATACACTATGTGAAAGTTCAAGATCGGGGCCCAGGTGCGCAGTAGCTACTTCTACTACTTTTGGTGTCTCAGAACTGGCGCAGATGCTGCCAAAATAGCCTAGGCGCGATATGACGCAGTTATACCACGGGATTGCCGCTGTTTGGCGCCAACAGCGCAATGGTGATGATCATCGTCAATGATCATGATGGTCATCGTGGGTCAATTGACCGACCTATGCTGGCAAGACTTGCTCAACTACATCCTCATGGATCACCTCGAGCGCCTTACTACCAGCCACGGTCACCCCAACCGCCAACGAATTGACGCTTTTGGCAGCAACACCTCTGGCTCATGAAAAGCTGAAAGCGAGCCTAACATTTCTTGAAGTCAAAGCATCGACAAAGATGGATAACGAAATTCAAGCGCTTATTAACGTCGAATTACTCTAGTATGAGGCTTGGTATTTGGAATCCACCACTACCATCGTGTCCTACTATAGATTCTTCGCAGCCATTTCACCCGACAGCGGTCACGTCACACAGCTACCGTCAACACAACCTCCTCGACCTGTAATTTTACACCAACTATAAGCTCAGAATCGACTCATTTTTTGAAAGGCTTGCCTAGGAAGTGTTCATAGACCAATTTCGGGCGAACTCGCGACCGAGAACTTTCCCAGCACCCCCCAACAAAAAAAGAAAACTTGCAACACCCCTACCCCAAAATACCGGCCCGAAAGGCCAAAAACGCCGCAAAAGCAGCACACACGGGCGTCACGGTCAACAAAACGAGGTACAGTTTGCGATATACTTGTCGAAAATCGACAGTTTGCGGTTTATCCTGTCTGAAATCTACCGGTGTTGCAAGAATGTTTCTTCCAACTAATAGACACGTACGGCTTGCTACCCAGTACGCGTTTTAGAACGTCTTGCTGGTTTTGGAGCCTTCGTGCTGTGTTGTTTACGTGTCTTGCCCATTGCTCAGGCTTGGCTATCATGGAGTACGTGTTTATTAGTCGAGACAAACAATCTTGCAACGCCTGGGGTTTTCCAGGCCGGATAAACCCCAAACTGTCGATTCCAGACAAGTATGTCAAAAACTGTACCTGGTAACCATTCGCGATGGCGGAGCTATAGAGGGACAGATTATTATCAACCAGAACTGTATATGACTGGGGCGGAAAAACTGAATTGGGCAAGAATGAATCAACGACTCTCTATTCGACCAGTTCTTGGCGCTACACGAATGCATGAGGAATTTACAAAGCCTGCGAGTACAGACTAGTGAATACTCCCTACTGCGGAACTGCAACATACTAAACATGTGACCGGGCTATCAGATAAGCCCGTGCAGTGCTCTCAGTGGCGATGGACAAATCCTCTACACAAAAGTATGTATAGTACGAAACCCACACGCTGGACCAAATGTACAATAACGACATCACTTATAAACTAGTGCTAGTGCTTGAAAAAAAAAAATGTACACTGAACCATATCAAATCCCGTTGAACCACATAAGCCATTACTAAGAAGCGTACTACGTAGGTGGTGAATATTATAGGATTAGTAAAAATAAAGACAACTCACAGACAGAGGCCTACTGCTGGGAGATACGCGCTAAATATAAACCTCGAGAGGACGAAGCAAGAGCCGTGTGTTTGTGGCATCCCTTGATGCTACAAATACACACAGCGAGGTCTTTTTCTTTAATGGTCCTGAAACTAGTGCTTCCATCTACCTGTAACCGGCGTAAAGGCTCATTCACATATGCGTTTGTTGAGTCGGCGCAGCGTCCTCTGAGACGCGAGGAGTATCCAGACGCTTTTTGAGAACCGCTGTTCCACAAACGCTTTTCCATCCAGCCAGTCGGAGAGCTCGCGGAGGGGTGGAAGCGGCTTCCTTTTGGCGCCGGCGGGCCTCTGGGCAAAGCAGTTCAATTTCATGAACTCGTTCATTCAGTTCAGTTAACTTCAGTGAACTGTTTAAAAAAAAAAAGGTCGTTCATTCGTTCTACTCTTCGTGACGTCATACCACCGCGTGACACATACACGTGCTGCTTGTGTCGTTGGGGGCATAGTTGGAGCTGCGCAGCTCTAGCAAGTTCAGCTTCTGCCGTCGAATAACACAGAGAAAGCTAAAGCTGATACCGCAAATTTAATACCCATTAATGAGAGTAACAGACAGCAAATTTCAAATCAACCTTCACCGAATCTATCCAAACCAGCCCGCGTGGCTCAGTGGTCACGTCGAGACTGGGAAGTACCCGGGTTCGAATCCCGGTGCCGGCTGTGCTGTCTGGGGCTTTTCCTGGGCTTTCCTCAGGCGGCAGTTCCCTCAGAAGCCGGCCCAGGAGGCACTTCATTCCAACGGGGAGCTCTACCACTAGCCACCTCGTCTATTCTTCGTCTTTGTCGTTCTTCGTCGGAAAGTCTAAATGAAATCATGAAATCATCCAGCTTCAATTGCTGGACAGAGGCGACGCGACGCACGGGCACACCTTCCTCTATGCGACACCTGCGTAGACCAACGCAATTTCCAAAAGAAGGTGAAATTATGTGGAGAACAGAACGCCAACAACACATCTGAATTCTTCATGAGAAGAACTTCTGATGATTGGACCCGTATGGGATCCGAAACGTCAAGTTTTATGTTGTTTACTGTGTTGCTTGCCGGTGCGCTGAATTTATTAGACATGAGAAGAACGCGATAGATACAGCTCCCTCAAAGGAGCATGGAAGTGACATTTAACATGACTCGAAATTCTGCTTCATTTGTTAGTTTGAGCAACTTTCTTTTAAAGAATTTGTCGATTCTTTTGACTTTTTCTATCCGTAAAGCAGATGATAAACGATAATGCCACACCAACTTAGACAGCGTAGACTGAGTGTCGTCTGCTAGGGAGCGGCCGTGTGTTGAAAAGGTCGCCACGAGCGGCGCTAACACACAAGGTTTGCAGCGCCACCTGGCCCAGCGCAACAGCGGGCGCGAGACACGAGAGCTCCCGAGCCTCCCGAGCAGTCTTACGAAGAAAGATGGCGGCGTATTTGGCAGAGGTGGATTTGGAGACGGCAAACAAAGACTCCGTAATACGCGCCAACGCATTGCACTTTGCAACAGAACCTTCGAGACCATCCTCGAAGTATAACCAGTGTTGGATCTCACGGCAAAACAAGTTTTTGCGCGTTGCTTTTTCTTCACTGGTAGGGTAGATGTTCTTTCGGTATCACTCATCACAGCCACCAAAGGAGCACGCTGAAATCACTAAAAAAAATACAGATTTCCTTGCAATAAGCAGACCAGCGCGCATCAGACAGCATGGAAGAGACGGAACACGTAGCATACATCCGTAGAACAGTGCTCCTAGCGGATTCTCCCGCTATGCCAAGGAGAAGGCTGCGGGCGATCCTCACACCAGGCATACAATATCTAGCCATCTTGAATTTACTTACGGACTTCCTACGGCGGGGCGGAACGGCGGTATCATCTTCCTACCGGCCGTGCCGGTATAATACCGGCCTGATGGCAACCCTAGCCGCGCACTACGTAGAAGGTAAAGAGCATGTTGGTTGGAACTCATCAAACGAAGAAGTCACCTTTGTCGAGAAACATGCCCTCGGGTAGCGGTAGCGAGGATTTGTGTCAAATAAACCTGGGTTTCTAGTTGAACGCCGTCCGTGTCTGTCGTGTTTGTGTTCGTCAGGGCTGGGCAAGATACTTCAAAAAAGTATCTTCGATGCCGATACTCGATACCCTCAAAAATTGTATTTCCGATACCGATACAAGGTACAGAACCGAAATTGATTTTCGATACAGATACTCGGTACTGTATCGTCGATACTTCGATTCATAACTGAAATCCCGAATATAATACAGCTGGTGTTATGATTAGCGAAGTTTACATCACTGAAATAAGAATATAATAAAGCTGGTAATATGATTAGGGAAGTAAAAACATTTATTCGTTATTTCTAGAGCCTTTAGTGTATTTTTATAGCGCAGTTTTTCTGACAGGGCTTGAACGTATCCGACCGCACGGATTCAATGAAGCTGCACTGTCTAAGCAGCTAGTCTTATTAGAACTGTAGACTGAAGCCATGGGTACGTTGAAACGATCGCATCAATAAGCAGCCTAGCAAAAAACAATTCTTTAAGACAATGTTCTTCGTGCGTACCGGTCTGTGAGCACTTGACTATACATACGAATAGACCTGAAACTTTTTTTTCTGCTGCTTTTATCGTTCGGTACTGCAGTACTTACCCGGTAGCCTCTGACTTTGCCTCTGACTTGATTTTCTTAGTTGGCCGTTGTGAATTGTGAGCTGTAGAACGGGTTACAGTGCTCAAGCTAAGCCGGCGGTTATTCTTTCCGCATGGCAGACGCGGAGTCCACACTTCAAGTCAAGTGGACGTGTTCTTGCGCACTGAGGAGGGGGACATCGGGCAGCGCAGTTCCAGAAGCTGTGATGTTGGTTCTGTGTAAGGCGTTTTCGGCGCGCCCGCCGTAGAAAGAGACGGAAGAGATCCTTCTGGAACCAACTAGAAGCCGCGCGCGCCCACGAGCGCGTCCCAGGGCAGGGCCCAGGGCCTCCTCTCCGGACGACCTTGACGATGGAGCGCGAACGTAAGCTTAGAACGAATTTATGGTCGACATGTCTACGCCGCTGCGGCCTGGCTTGTACTACCGCCTGAGCGAGCGCCGCCGACCCTAAGTCTCACAACAGCCTCAATATTTGCGTCTTTTTTTAGTATCGAGTATCGTTAAAATACACGATACACTAAAAATGTATTTTGGATACCGATACTCCGATACTCTCATTTTCGGCACGCGATACCTAATACCGATACACAAAATGTATCGAAAGATTGTATCGAAGATACATGTATCTGTGATACTGCCCACCACTGGTGTTCGTCCACCACGATGCGTCGCCGAGAAAGCACGAATAGACCTCTACTTGTTTGTAAACAAATGACGTCACAGTGTTCGACAGCGCCACGAATTTGGTAGAGTTGAACTACGTTCAAAGCTAGTGGCGAACAAGGTCACGCAGGAAAGCCACTGTCTTAAGGGGATTACGATGATCCCTGAAAGGGACACGACCTTGGGTCCTACTTTTCTTTCAATAGGAGGCAGTGAACAATTGCCAATTCGTGGAATCCAGCTCTCCCCTTCCGATCTGTTTCGGTTTCGATCTGTCTACCAACGTCATGATGACGTTTGTCGGGTAGAGGTCTATTCAGCTGAAATCGCCCGCAGAGCGCTGTCGTCACTTCCGCACTTCGTTCGCAGACCATGGCGCAGACGATATCCCCAGGGTTCAACTGATTTCGGTATTATCGCTGCTGTGTTGAGTAGACTTTTCATGCTGCTCTCATTTGTTTTGAGCAACGACCGCTCGTCAAAAACGCTTAGGAAACATTCCTGGGTGGGTTTCCGCGAATCTGCAGTTGTGAATGTAGAAAGGCGCGTGTAAAAAAGGGAAAAATAGATTTCCCCATTTTCTGTCTTTTTTCTTTTTTTCGCTAATAGAAAAATCGGGAACTCAGACTCGATGAAAAGCATGGCGGCAAATGATGTGCAATGGTTCGTTGTGCTTTGTTTCTATGATGTTGTTTTACGCTTGATACACATAACCAACCAGCCAAGCAAATACAGTCGACACTACGTACAGTACGAGAACACAGTAGCATTTTAGTAGTTATATTATTTTTCTCTTTGGAATACAGCGTACTGAGGAACGTAGACCGGGACAACGTCACACGCGAAATTGATACATTAGGGAATTGGCACAGGGAAATGTGACGGGGTTTTCATTTCGTCATTTCGACTGGGACATTTTACTCAACGCCGTTTCATCGAACGCCGATTTATCATCTCTTGCCTTTCGTCGTCCCTCGTCTCAGGATTTTACTGTCACGCAAAGACAATTCTCCAAAGCATCGGGTCCGCAATCAGTTATGAAAAGCAGAAAAGCGTGAACGCAAATACAAGAAAACGTACATCTGGTAAAAACGTCTGTGATCTTGTCAGCCTGCTGGCCGGCATCAGCCCGACGCTATCATCATGTCTTCGTGTGCATGTGTTGTTGTAATCTTGTATTTTGTTTCGTTAGGACGGATGCGGAAATGTTTTCTTCCCTGTCCCGCAATATTTATACTTGAGCCACTACACGAGGAGTTTCTCGTGACATTCGCACTTTAGGAATTAGCTAACTCTAAAATTAGCCGCAGGAATACCGCTGGTAGCCTGAATAACGCGGTCAGTCGGGGACATTTTTGGGGCGGGAACGGGACATTTCGGGGTGAAAGTTTCGGTGTACGGACTTTTTTTTTGGGGGGGGGGGGGGGGATATTGTTTCCTACAACCATTCTTCGCTGTTTGCGAAGGCAACGCCGATAACTACTGTCATAATAATAATAATTCGAGGCTTTACGTCGCGAGACAACTGCGATCAGTTACTGTCATGAAACAGGTTCTCCGTTCATGGGCTTATCCCCTTTACTATATGCTGAGCCTATACTGATATTATGACAATAACGTGAAGGTAATGAAGGTAAAGGTAATGCTATGAGCACGATATGGAGAAATGCAACAAAATAAAAGCAAGCTTCTCACAGACACGTAGCTGATTGACGTACTGTCACGGTGACTTCCCTGAGAGAAACATGCGACGCATATGACACGCTACTGCTATTTCCTTTTCATGTTCACTCCCAAAATCGAAAATTCTCTCTCCACACCCAAGGTAATCGTGTATAGCTTTAGAACAGGTTTGCTAGCCAATTTTAGATAGCTTTTAATCATGAGACCCAAGTACTCATAACATTGTACTCGCGCGCTTTAGCTCGAAGAGGAAAAGTCAGCTCACCGCGTGACTCAGAAGAGGCACCCGAACATATGTATGTATATCCAATATCTTGTACATCCTCGAAGGAGGAGCAGCAGTCGCCAAGTAAAGATGCTCCAGAGCAGTCGTGTGTTTTGAGCATCTAGACGAGCGAGAGGTTGTCTACACATTGAGCACGCGACCATTAGGATATCCCGCGAAACGTTCGTCCTGAGTGTCAGCTGGATAGACTGCTGGGAGGGGACCTTGCCCCAGCATGATAAAGTTCCGAGGGGCAGACACTCAAGACCCCACGTAGTTGTGTTAGTGTATATCACACAAACGAATGTCGTTGACTAACAACGCAGTGTGGGGTTGGTATGACATTTGAGATATTCCCTGTTCACAAGACACAGAAATTGCAAAGTTAAAGGGGCACAATGATGGTAGAGTCTAGCACTGTTTTTTGCCACTTGACATATATTCACTGTTACTCGTGTACATAGGAAAGGATATGTATTACTAGGAAGGTACAGCATGTGAATAACAAACAATTTTGTATGCAGCCGCACATATGGTTCAGAAGATTAGATGATGCACTACATAGTGGATGTGAAAGCATACACAGGGTGGTTCACCAACCACGATAGAAATTCATAGTAAAAAACGTAGGCCCCGGAGAGACATGTGGTTAAGGGATTTTTTTCTGCCAATAACTTTTGCCACATATTGGTAGCATTTTTATTTCATTTCAATTGACAGAAAGTTAATTTCTTGAACTGAACTCCGAAATTTCCCAAGGCAACCTAATGTTTTCTTTGCGGAAATGGGTTCCCCGTGGTCATTTTACTCAGTATAGCACATAATCCCACTCGTAATGCAATGGCAATAGCGAAAATAAATTTGCCGAAAATCCATGGAAATGAGCCCTTGGCTCCGCCTCTTTTTTGACGGCTCGTAGTTTGAGCGCAAAGCTGCAAAGAAAGGAGGTTACATTGACACGCCACACGAGAAGGGAAAGGGTTGCAGCCATCGGGTGACCTCATTTTTGATAAGATAGTGTTGAGGCGTGAGGAAAGGAGTCGAGGGCAGGCAGCAGGAAGAATAGCCAGTTTACTGGGCAAGAGTGCGACTTGAATGAACGCGGGTGGAAGAATGATGATGCGTGCCCGATGAGCTGGGCTGGTCACGAGAGGCGTGACCTAGCATCATCGTCAGCTACAATAGCTCTGATTCCCGCACTCACCGCGCATGTTTCTTCCATGGGTAAGGCTTATAACTCTTCCTCCCTCGTGGGGCGTGTCAATGTAATCTCCTTTCTTCGCAGCTCTGTGCTCAAACTATGAGCCGTCAAAAAAGAGGCGGAGCCAAGGGCTCATATCCACGGATTTTCGGGAAATTTATTTCGGCAATTGCCATTGCGTTACGAGTGGGATTATGTGCTATACTGAGTAAAATGACCACAGGGAACCCATTTCCGCAAAGAAAACGTTAGGTTGCCCTGAGAAATTTCGGAGTTCAATTCAAGAAATCAACTTTCCATCAATTGAAATGAAATAAAAATTTTACCAATATGTGGCAAAAGTTATTGGCAGAAAAAAATTCCTTACCGTATGTCTCTTCGGGGCCTACGTTTTTTACTATGAATTTCTATCATGGTTGGTGGACCACCCTGTATGTTGTACTTCATGTGCGATGGTTATGCTAAAGCATAACTTCCATGAAGACTATAGTTAAACGGGCCCTGTAAGACTGGCCTTTGTGAATCGCTTGGTAACGTGTCTCTAACTGTAAAGGGAAGAGGCAGTAGAGAATGCTGCAGACATGGTTGCCTCTTACAAATTGCTTATCATGTCCTACATGATAAATATTAAATACAAAGTGATGTGTGCAAACATTCCTGTGAACAGAATTAATTTACAGGCTGACCACTGATGTCACCCATGATGACAGTCACATAAATTGCCTCTATCACTTTTACTCCCCATGGGTTGAGTTGTGAGTTGAAACGGCAGTCTACAGAGGCATAAGTACGGTTCTTTGTTTTCGGGTTTTATGATTTTTCAAATTCGAGAGGGAAAAATTGGGTGCTATTTACACAGGCGAATCCAGGGAGAATTCGGGCGCTATGGACTCTGTTTGATATGTCACCAGGCAATTTTCGGGTGAAACCAAAGGCATATGAAACAAGCCACTGCTGTGACACTTGGGCGAGAAACAATAATCTTTATATTGCCAGAGCTCCACAAAAGCTCATCTTTGACTCCTGCAGGAGGGGATCATAAAAGGAGGCCAAATAGATTGCCACAAACAGCTTTCTTTGCTAATATTATGATTCACTTTTCCGACGGTTTACCAAGAACGACAAGTTGAAGAACTACAAAGATTTCGGGTAGATATCGGATTTTTACCCAAATTCTTGCAAATTTGTGCGTGTGTGGGTGGGTGGGGGAGAGGGTACTATCGTGAAAAATCGGGTAGAACCCTAAAACAAAAAACCCTACGGTGCACCCGTTCATTTGATTTCTAGAACCTGTGCTATGCCCTCACTCTTCAGACCCCCCGAAACAACATTTCTAAGTATGTGCTCTGGTATTTCTTTTGTGTCTGCATGATGTGCAACCACATAGCTTTTGGAGCTTTCGTGTGCATGTTCTGTGCTTGATGTCCATTAAGAACAAAATGCAGATGTTAGACATCAATGCAGCAGTTTGTAGCGCGGTGTTGGGAGCGTGCGATTCAAAGAAAGCGCCTGGTAAATGCACAGAATCCCACAAAAAGTTTAACATGTGATTGGTATTTTGTTTTACATCGCTCGTTGTTCTATGATACCATTGACGGTGTTATACGAGGGGTGTTCAAGTCAAACTGGGACTTTCTGTCTCCTGAGCGTACAAATGGCTCGCGCTACTCCTTCTTCCTCATTTTCACACGCGACAGGCGTGGTGGTCCAAAGTTTGTGCAAAACAGAAGACACGTGGTGGTCCAAAGTTTGTGCAAAACAGAAGACATGTGCTGGACAAGATGGCCGACAACGAGGTGAGCACGCACATCGAACAGCGAATTGTCATGAAGTTTCTCGTGAATGAAGGCGTAAATCATTTGAAATTCACAGAAGACTTCAGGCTCAGTATGGCCACGATACACTTAGCCTCAGCAAAGCGTTTGAGTGGTGCAAACGCTTCCGAGACGGTCGTACATCAGTGCAGGACGATCCCGGCCGGGACTGCTCAGAGCAGAGTGTTAGAGCACTTGAGAACATCAAACTTGTGGAGTGCCCGATCCTCAAAAAACGACGGATAACATGACTCGAACTGGCTCGAAATATGGACCTTACTGTGGGAACGTTGAACACTATCATTCATGAACACCTCCAGTTTCCGAAAGCCGGGCCTCATCACCAAAGGAGTCCTCCTCCTACAGGACAATGCACGCCCGCATACTGCACATTTCACGACAGACACCTTAGAGGAACTTGGCTGGGAGTTGCTGCCACATCCCCCTTACAGTCCAGACCTCGCCCCGAGCCATTTCCATCTCTTCGGTCCAGTGAAGGCGTTCCTTGGGGGCTGCCACTTCAGCTGCGACGACAAGGTCAAGATTAAGGTCCAATCATGGCTGCTACGCGCCGGTAAGGATTTCTACGCTGCTGGCATCCAAGCCCTCGTGAAACACTGGGACAAGTGCATTAGTGCAGCTGGAGATTAAGTTGAAAAATAAAACTAATTTCTCGCCTCTAAGTTCATTTTACGTTTGCGAAAAATGAAAAGTCCCGGTTTGACTTGAACGCCCCTCGTACATTGATAAATCGTACGTAAAACTTGTCCCGTAGCATTATGAGGTTTCTCATATACACAGCACGCTTTTTTCCTGCAAAATAAAACGTCGGCATTTTGTTGCTAAAATGACTGTCAAAACATCAGTCATTTTCCTAAGATACTTGTCCCTACATGGGACAACTGCTGCAAAGGGACTTACGCAAACACGAGTTGATACAAACTGTTCCAGCTCACAAAACACAAACGACGTATTCCAGTTACAACATCACACAGAACTTGGTTCACCAATGAATTTGCAGCTGCTGCACTGTTTACTCATTGCGGAACCAGTGGAACCCGGCTGTCCGCCATCTTCATGCAGAGATACGTGAAGCCACAAAAAGTCGTGGCTGGAATCCACTGACAAGTACGAAGGCACGTACACGCCACAGTACCCATTCGGGTGCATCTACATCATAAAACATGCGTGCGCCCATGTGTATTTCGGAATGAATTATCTGCCTTTTTACATGATTCTGTACCGAATTGGGAGAATGAATGCTAGAGTTACGCATACAACGGCCACACAAAGGAGAGGCTAATAACCTAAATATGCGGAAAGGCTTTCAAGACTGCTCATCACACATGCAAAGTAACTAATTTTATGAAATATCAAGTTTCTACAAAGTAGTCACGTGTAGGTGCTTTTGACCGGATCCTACTAAAGTAACCATGCTCTACATATGAGATCATTATGTTAACTTACTCGTCCGTGTTGTCTCCCGACACATTATTGGTATCATGACGAGGAGTATCCGAGTCACATGATACATCCCAGCCACTCAGAGGTCTCGGAGGAACATTTGTCGTCCTCAGTACGTCAGTCAACTCCAGAGGAAAAATCTTTGGCTTTGGTGGAAGTGGTGGTTTGTACTTGGCTGCTGGGGAAAGAGATAGAGTGAGCACCGTAAATCCCTATGTAATGTCTCATGATAAAATTGTGTCAACTATTAGCAACGTATGAGCTGCAAGAAACGTCTCAGTGGAAAAGCCTAATATGCAATCATCCAAAAACCCCATGCAGACGATAATATGTTAGATATATATGATCTTGTTTGATCAACGGTTAATGTAAGTTCATTTCTGTGCGCACTCTTGTCTGCTTTTTGTAACAATGAAATACTTTAAATAATGCATAATTTTAGCTTAATTTTACATAAATGATGAATGTGATTTCTTTTTCAGAGTAAGCTAGAAATCTTGTGTAAAAGAGAATAACAGAAACCTATTTTGTATTTTGCAGAGAAAGGTTTGTACATGTACCCATATAGCAGAACAAAAACTTTTGTATTTCTGTTGACTTAAGAGTTCATTCTACAGTTTACCCTATTTGTTAGCATTCTTACTGTATTTTTGTGTTCATCTGAAACAAATTATCTTCATATACCTTTACATGTTATTGCCATTGCAAAAATGCAACAACTCTGCTAATGGAGTCAAAATTTGGAAAATGTCAGTTGGATGAGGAAGGGGGAATATATTGTGCCTTACTGCGTACAAGATGTGTTCATCACAGCAAGTCTCAATTGTAAGACTCAAGACTCTCTCAAATCATACAAAGCAAGCCAGCAAGTATCAGTGAAGTTGATCGCATGCAATATCGGAACCACAGGTGTACGTAAAAGAATTCTGTGAATGAATGTGCATGTGTGAGAGACCAATGTTTCTGTCCAACACTGCTAAGCCATTTGGATTCACTGTTTCCTGTGCTATAGATATTCAAGTTTATGTTACGTAGCAGAGCTTGGAGCACTTCCTTTTTGACACCCACAACAAATTTTGGAAAGTGTAAGCAGAACACCTGGTTACCATTGTTACTGTCACATAATACATGGTTCCCACTGAATTCTGGAACAAAAATTCAAGTGCCTTTCAAGGACCTTTCAACATTCAGCCATCATTTTGCCTGGGATGTAGAACACAGCTTATGACCTGGGCTTCAACATTTCACAAAATATTTATAAGCTACAGGTATCACAAAAGAGAATACAAGGGGCGGCATGTTAAAAATTATAGGATTGAAAAGGAAGGTTGATGAATACAATGGAGGGTGCGTTCATTTCTTGCACTTCAGTTCTGGCTCTGCACAAGCTGAATTTGCCAGAGCAGCTCCACGAGAATAAGAATATGCAAAACCAGAGGTTTTCCATGGACTAGAAAATTGCAGGGTTTCCCAGACCTTGAAAATAGCATTTTCAAATTCCAGGGTATTCAAGGGTTTTAAGGACCAGTGGGAACACATGTTGGCAATATTGAAAGTGCACAAGTTGCAAAGTTCATTCAGCAGATTGTGTGGTATGAAAGGCTTTAAGGGAGCATGGAAGGGACTTGGAACATACATTTTTTTACTGCATCATATTAGAATACTACCTTCAAGAACAGTGACGGGAAATATTTCCTTTGGGAAGCGTGAATTTACTGAGAAAATTGCTTTGCAAGAGCGCGCAGAGCAGCGACAACTTCGCCCACCAGCTGCTCACGTCTCGTGACGTTAGGTGACAGAGGACTCTTCAATGACCACCAAGAGTCACCTGCTAGCGAGAGCGACCGGTTGAGACGCAAGAAGGGTGGTGCAAAACGCGACTGCAAAAAAGAAAAAAAAGAAGTCGCACGCCTCAGTCTTGGCGAGGCACATGACAATGCAGACTGGCAGCCGAGGAGAGCAGGTTTTCTGACCCGCGAGATTGAAAGCTGTCTTGTGCTCCAGGATTACGCGCTGCACTTGTAGTTTTTGTGCGAATGTGTGTCCCAGGGCTTGTAATTTCTAGTTCTCCCGACATATTTCTACTCGAGCCTTCCCATGCGCCTTTAAAGGTACCGTAAAGCAGAGAAAATTTACTGCTTCAATAACCTGAGCTCTCATTACTCTTCCTCACAATTTTCGTCCCAATCACAATCACGTTTTTTTTATTAAACACTGAAAATTACGGGCAACACTGTTTCGAAGTTGCCACCAACTGCGCATTGCTCTTCAAGCACAGCGGCAAAACTACATTGCATGCACATAACATTGGGTCTAAACATAAGAAGTCTGCTACATAGCCATCAGGAGCTCCAAACTGAGATGTGCGCCTAGAGGTGTGTGCTGATGCTGTTTTCATTCGCGGTGGCATGAGGAACATTATGGGTAGGGTCTGACTTTTTTGGGTTAAACATGATTCCCTCGATAATTCCCTCCCAGGTTAGAGCGAATTTGGGTTAAACTCGATTTCTCCCTGAATTCCAATCATGTATATGTTTTAGCACGTATCACATGCACTATTTACTAGTAATTTATAGGAATGTGTGATGTTGATATTATTTGAGTTCAACAAAAAGTATGCGAAGTACATTTGATGTTACAACAAGTGGAACTTGTCCTTGTAAATCGTGAGGCATGTATGTTTGATCAAGATATGCAATCTAATCGTGGGCGGCTCGCTGGACATAAACCAAACATAATAACCAGATAACACCCGAATGTATCAGCAGCACCTGATTTCATCCCAAATTCGAGATTTTAAAATAGCACCTGATTTTTCCCTCCCGAATCCACTAAAGGCATTTGAACCAAAAAGGTTAGACCCTAGTTATGGGGCAGCAACAGGAATCGACATCATTGGCAGTGGCGTTCAACGTGGACTGGTGGCATGCTCACAAATACCTGTAGGGCCTGTGGGATTCAGTTCCTTTCCTCAATAGGAATCAAACTTATATGAAACTTAAATACTCTACTAAAGTTACTCTGTCTTAAATACTTTTGCAACTAACTTAGTATCGTACAAATACATTCACAAGTCAGTATTTACTAGTATCTCACATACTTTTTGGAAGTGACTTTTACTCATTTATTAAGTTACTGCTAAGATACATTCATTTTTTGGGGGGGAGAAAGGAAGGTTGAGAATAACAAACTCGTTGTGTTGCAGTCGTCCACTATACCATTTACATGTGCATGCATTTCATCTGAGATATTCTGTGGTACCCCTGTCCATTGGCAGTGTAACCTGCAGAAGCGGGTGGTACCCAGGTTTAGTGGACATGCTGGGTAACGTGTTGGCCTGAAGGGCATGTTGGTGAATGCATGAGGACGGTAGAAGACAGTGGAGAGGAGACAAAGCACGCAAGGGAGGCTAAAGTGCTCATACTTGAACGGAATAGCTGATGCATCAGATATATTTTAAGGTGGCTTGCTCGCTCACGTCCTCTCTTAGCACCTCGTAAACGCGCGAGCGACATTATCGGGTGAGATGAGAGCAAAGGAGGGGAGCAGGAAGCATGCACCAAGAATATATCGCAGAAAAAACAAGAATATTCGAACGAGTATCCGTTGTGGTCTTCACTTTGATTGTGTTTGTTCAACAGTGAATTTCACAAATTATAACTATACCTTGATGAGTAACAGATTTTTATAACTAAGCTGTGAGAGCAGCAAAGACGCCATTTATGCAGACGGGTTATGTGGGCGGTTAACATGGATACCTTGAAAAAGGCATCATTTCCTTGAGTTTGAGGGCATGAGGCAACACAAGAAGACAGAAAAACACTAGCATTTGTCTGTCTTCTTGTGTTGCCTTAAACTCAAGGAACTGATGCCTTTTTTACGCTTACACCAACTAGCTTGCCTCATCCTACTTTGCTCATAAAAATATTTTCTGTATATTTTCTCTTAAATATTTCAATATCTTTTAAATATTAAATTTTAAATATATCTTTTTTGTTTCGATCTGCACTCTAACAACGGGAGGTTCGTAACTTCAACATGAGCACTAGCTGAAGAGAGTGAACCCGAATAAAGCATTTTTGCTTCCACGATTCTAAGTTATGGCTTTGTTAAGTAGGCAAGACAGTTGAAAAATGTAAAATAGTGGCAGATGAACATTTTCCAATAACAAAGGGTGGTATAAAAGGGAAGTTCATACATGGCCTGTGTGCACTGCTGGTGTACATGGGATGCTGATTCGTTCACCTTGCATACTGCCAAAACTAGAATGTTTTCAAGAAGCAACCTCAAAAGATACTATTATGTAAGCAAATTCTACAGTGCAAGTTGAGCATATTCAAACAAGTGCGTGATGATTGACAAGGCACTACAAGTATGTGTTTGTTCAAACAGGTTTTACAAAACACAATTTTACACAACACAAAATGATATTGCAACACACACAAAACACCTTGAAATAATGCAAAACACACCATAGCGGCTAATAGCTATCAGTTGAGATTAAAACCCCTGTGAGACCACAAGATCTGTGTGTTTTCTTACACATTCTTGCAAGTATGTCAGCTAATATGACACATTAATGGCTGTCTCGATTTGTTGGCCAACAGGGTAATTGGGGCCTGTTTCGTCGGGGTCGGCCATGCGGGCACGTTACAGCTACCTCGGCGCACAACAAAACAATGATCGACACAAAGTATGATCGGTCGATTCCAAGCTGCACGGCCCCAACAATACACTGATGCCGATTCAAGTCACACCGCGCATACAACGACATGGCTGCATGAGCCCTTCCTGCATTTGAACTTTGCTCATTCTATGACACGTAATGCTGAAGCAGAAAAGTGATGCATTATCTGCGCTCCTCTTGCTTTTTGCGCAGGACGAGACCGAAAGGTGAAAAGACAGTGGAGCAAAGGGCTCGGGTGATACGAATATCTCCTGCGTGAGCTGGCCTTTGAAGACACAGCGACGTATCAACGGTGGCTCCATTCTGAACACCAACACATTTGAGCTGTCAGGTTACTCTGGTATGACTTCAAAATCAGCCGACTGCGTGTCTGCCGACAGTCGACGTCGTCTTCAGCTGTCGGTGACGTGTTGTTTTCGGCAGTCGGCGGGGGAAAATCGTTCTAGAGTAGTGTTCAACCCAAAAAGGAAAGGAAATCTACTCCGTCAGCTCTCATAATATTACTGCACCGGAGGTGGATGGATGAACACAGAGACATTGCTCTCCCTCCTCCGTCAGATAATGTAATCCTTCACGCTTACTCTGCTTCCGTATTGACTGTAAAGACTGGCCGCATGACACTACGTGAGCCCTCCCCCATGGCGGCGCTGCACTCTCTCTCCTGGCGCGCTATTGCGTCTCCTTATCTCCTAAGGTGTGTGTCGGTGATGGACTAGATTTCTTTTCCTTCTTAAGTTGGACACGAGTACGGTGTAACACGGTCATTACATGCACGACATCACCTTCATTCACACAAATAATTATTCAAAGCTCCAAATGACTGAAAACAGCGCAACGCAGACGAGCACAGAGGGACATGATACAAGTGCTCACTAGCAACTAGTACAGGAATAAACCTACACTTAAATACCCAGGACAAGCCAGGTGATGACATTTACCTTTGCTATAACACAAGTTGATACACACCTGGCTAATATCTTTCAGCTACCCAATATGATGGGATGTAATTACTTCTGTAGTTTATTGTCTGTCATCTCGATCTATTATCACAGCGGAATGGAACAGTGGTTGGCACCCAGACCTACAAGGGTCATTCAAGGTCTCTTAAAGGAGCAGTCTAGAGGCCCCCAACTTTGTTTCTGTTTTTGGTCAGTATGGAATGTTAGGCGGCCGAAAACAGTTTTCCCACAATTAGTGCAACCGTAGCAAAATTGGGACGCCTGCAATAGCTCCCCGAACCTCCCGTGCGTGAAACACCCTCCTCCGCCTTCACGACAGACACGTGATGAGCGCCACCACGCTCGTCACAATGTGACGCAAGTGGTGAGGACGCTCCTCATTGGACCTGAGATCACATGATCGAGGTGAGCAACATCGCGCAGGCCGGAGCGTCTGCTACTGCTTCGGAGACACCATGCGTTCTCCGGCTACGTGATGTCCGAAACGGAGGGTTTGAAGGCTGTCCACGACACAACCATGATTTTTTGGGACTGCAGACACCACGGGAAGAACAAGTGGTGTAGCTCGAAATTAACTGCGCTTGTACAGCGAAAACCTCGTGCTCCCAGACAGTGTGCGGCCTGTCTGACCGTTTTCACCGCGCAGTTGGTTCAGTGGCTAACAGGTGGTGCCACAATACCGCCGCCATTGCTTGCTTACTGCTACTGTGAATTCTGAGATTGTACAGAAACCATGGATATATTACTCTTGTGATCGTAATCTTATTTTCTCAGGCTGCGTACATGCTTTTTTTTTTTTTTTAGAAAACGTGATATAAATCATATAAAGACTAGAAGTCAACAGGAAACAGCTTGCAATGTTCGTAGCAGACGGTTTTTCCCACGAACGAATGTGGGGCTCTCTACCACCAACGTCACAGTAGAGTGGGTGTGGTCTGCAGTTGGAGCACTCCGGCCTGTCACAGCGGCAGCGATTTTCCAAATTAATTGCACTGTGGTGAAACAACTTTGAACAGAAATATTTTGTGGGAATACTTTTCACATACTGCTTTACAAGATGACAGCAGTTTTTTGCCATGTTAGATACCACTTTAATGCTCCTTTAAAGTAGCACAGAAGTCATTTTTAACACCCAGTTTTCTTCCTATAAAACTGTTAAGTTTGCCAGTAAGATGCACCATGCGAAGTAATTTACACCACAGAGTCATAATTATCGCAGAAATTTAATTTAAAATATGCCGCAAAAAGCGACCGTAAGCAACGGTGGTGAAGAGCAGTACCAGCCTGTGATCTGCCTGGAACCTCGCACTGACGCTATAAGGAGAACGCTCCCTGATTGGCCTAGAGAAATGTTGTGTGCTACTCCGCTGTCGTCTGCTACTTGGCTGTTCGGGGTTCTGATAAAGCCTTTCTCCTTGCTCGGTAATGCTTCGGCCGCTCCTTCTATCCCCAATTCTCCGGGAAAACTGGCAAAACAGGTTTACGGCGGCAAAGGGACAATGCGCTGACCCCCACTGACCGGCAAACCAGAACGAGTCTCCTTATGCAGTCATCGGTGACGTGCCATCATACCTCCTCATCCTCGTTATAGCTGGAGTGGCGAGTTAAGGGTGAAGGCGCGGAGCTATGTTTATGCGAGTCTTTTTTCTGGGAAACAAATTGCACACATCAAAACCTTTCGCGCTATTCGGTATAATGACACACACACTTTCATCAGATGTCTTAATCTGAAATTTTTTTGGATGGCCCTCTGTACTCCTTTAAGTCTCTTTTAGAAGCACAACCACCACCACCACCAAGGGTAGTTCAAGGTTGACAGAGACTTTTATTTCTTTAAATACGATGGAAAATTCTTTAAGCAAGAAACTACGTCAGTTTTTCAAAATATTCACAGTACGCATCTAGACAATGCTGCCATCGCTGTGGCAGCTTTTTTATGCCTTTAGTGCAGAAAGAAGAGGGCTTGGTCGGTGTGGAACATCATGTGCATGAGACCGTAAAGCGTGAACCGCGTGGCACAAAAAACTGTCCGTAAACTGTTTGAACCGAAATCGGGACTGAACTTTTTTCTGTGCATCACCGCGTGCTACCGAAATGCACCCCAAATTTCGGCCAAAGACTTCTGGCCTTGGGGACCATCGCCCTTCAACCATCCAGGTCAATGAGATAATCTCTGCATTCGTAGGGGTAGAAGTCGAACACACGGCAACAGTCGACCCGATTGGTACGTCATCGTTGCTATGGTTCTCCTTCCGCCTGAATAGCCATTCGATGCTCCTACTTTTTCGGTTGGCGTCACTTCCCATTTCGGAGGAGAAATCTGGCTTTGCCAGATTGAGCCGAATTCGGCCTGGAATTCTGTTCCCCGAAAAAAGTTTGGTCCCGAATTCGGTTCGGAAAGAATTCGGACGCTTTTCGGGCCATGCGGTTCACGCTTAACAGTAATGTTCGGCACCGTTTCATAGTCTACTTGGCAAAATTCCTCTTCCAAAAACAGCTTATATATTAACACACAAGTTTTTAAGATTTGCACTCCCTTTGCAGCTAAGGAAGTCCCAGCGATAGTAACATCATGGTGACGTAAGCCAGGCAGACAAATAGGAGCAGGAGCGTTTGTCTCAGGGCTCGTCTGCTTCGCGTTCACTCCACAACATACCAAGGAAGGATAACAGGCGTATTTGCATTACAGTTTCCATTTTCGTCACTGCAAACTTTTCGTCACCATTACTGCTTCTGGTAATGGAACGACCGTTACAGAACTGCGGGAGGACAGCCCATGTCAGCACCCCGTTTTGCGCAAGTGCTGTTTCGGTGTCACGCGTACACACTACACAAATAATCTCACATCGGTGGGATGCCCATGTCTTCATATTGTAGAGTGCCACACTCAAACACAGAGTTCAGCGACTCGAAATGGGCGTGACAGAACCTCCACTGAAAGTCGCATTCAAAGGCGGACGCACGCAGTAGTAAACAACAATAACATAGCCATGATGAAACTGAAAATTGAAAATAAATCATAAGTTTGCATCCTTGTGCTATGTCATGGAGTATGTTGTGTATGTCACATGTGTTGAGTAGACCCCAGATTCCAAGGCAAATGACTTTTTTTTCTCTTTTTTTTCTTTTGGTTCTAATAGTACCTTTACAATGCAGGAGCACAAACTGGGTTCTGGGGAACCTCCTGTACAGATTTGATAGTGCCTACAAATACCTCTTCCGGCATTAGTGCATTAGTTTTTTTAAGTTTATTCTTTTTGCAACGAATTTGATAAAGGTAAAATGCTGACGAGAGGTCACGGCATACGAAGGTAGGTACAGGTCCGGTACAATCCCTATAGATGACCTGAACTCCTATATCATTGCAGGGATGTGATTGGCCAAGGTCGTTTTGGAGCACCCTTGGGAGCAGAAAAAGTACCTTTCGGAGCAGACACAGGTGTCCCCATGCCCTTAAAATAAGAATAGTGTGAAGCCAATGTGGTATTTTAAGCTCAGCTGTGTATAGAAAAAGGAGCATGGTCCACTGTAACCAGCTCTTGAAGGGTGGTATTTAGAGCCCTGCACCATCCGCGGATGGAAGCGGATATCCGCAATATACTTGCGGATTCGGATGAAAATTTAGCACTTTCTGCGGTGTGCTGATCGGATGCGGATGGCTCGAGGTCGGATGCGGATCGGACGCGGATACGAAGGCAGCGGATCGGATGCGGATATACCACGTGCTGTCATTTTTCCACCCGCAATTTATTTGTATTGCGCGCCGACAGCCGACAGCGAGCGCATGCTCTGGTTCACCTTTGACCATGCACGGCGCCAAGACGGGAGAGGAGGCATTCAGGCGTCTCGAACCGCGCGAGCGCCGACGAGGTAGCGTTCCACGCGTTCCAGAAGTCTCTCCATATCGCGTTTGTTGAAAGGTTTACCTTTGCTTGTCGTCATGACTGAGTCCTTCCGTGACAGCATAGAGGAATCCGAAATTATACCAACATGCTTCCGGCGGTCTTTACGCGTCTTTCGAAACGTGCGGATTTTTGCGGATCGGATGCGGATGGTGCGTTTTGCTCAGCGGATCGGATGCGGATGTAAACTGTTGTGTATGGTGCGGATGCGGATCGGATGCGGATAACGTGTGCGCGGATGCGGGTCGGATGCGGATGCCAAAAACCTCATCCGCGCAGGGCTCTAGTGGTATTAGACTCCATTTGCAACGCAGTTCTGAGTTCGTTCAGAACAAGTTAAGCCCAAAATAAAAATGTAATGAAACAAGCCTGTTTATTGCAATATGACTAGCTCTTCAAATTATGCGAGAGAATAATATATTGGCACATAGAGATGGTTCAGCTGCCACCAACTTTGACTAGACACATACGAGTTTCTGATGGGTCCAACAGGTAAACAGATTATTATGAATTGATGTTTTTCTTCTTGTTCAATGCCATTTTCCCTAAGGCAGCGGCAAGCCTCACTTTGCCTTCCGTCAGCAGTGTCTGACCACTTTCAACATCCCGAAGTCCCTTGACTTTATGCCATGGTCAATAAGCGACTCAGCATTAGTTAGCACGTTTCAGTTCAGAGCATCCTGCCCACCAGTGCTTGGCTCCGTCTGGGCAGTATCAGTACGCTGTCGTTTCTTCGCCAGCTCTTCTTCAGAAGCGACACGCTCCTGGTACGCCTTGTACGATCCTCTCACCGCCTTAATCACAGGGGGCGTGACTTTAAAACGTCAGTGATCACTTCCGAACCTCTTACCGTATGAAATGATATGTCGTATGCCACTGACATTCTGAATTGTGAGACGAAACCTCTCACTGAGAAAGTGGCAGTTCTCGCTGAACCGCCACAGTGCAGTGCTCCCAGTGCAGATCTCGAGAGGTTTCTCGAGATCTGCACTGCCGTGAGGAACGCGCAGCAAGGCTTTGATAAGTCTGCACAACACAGGACACTTGGTCGACCGTCAGCCTCCTTCAACTCAAACACGTTGCTCCAGTATTTGTTAGGCCCCACAGATGAGTAAAGTTGAAAGAGTGTTATTCATCCACTTGTGGAAGACTAGTTACTAGAACACTAAGGTCACTGGAAGAGCTCTCCTTTTCCTTATATAAAGGGTGGAGACAGCGAAGGCTTCGTAGCACGACGTTGTCAAAGGGTAGTCTCGTCAGGAGTTATGTGGTACACTTGATGTCAATGTTCCTTGCACCCAGCCTGAACGCTTTCTTTTCTGCTGGGTCTCACGATGCCATGGTGGCCTCTGTGTCCTCCCAAACTTCAACTTTTGCCTTCCAGTTCACAGCTGATTCTGGTTGTAGTGAGGGCAGCTCATTGCTCATTTTCAACAGTATAACTCGAATTTAATGAAACGCCCAAAAAGTTTCTTAACAAGAGATACGATCTCGTCATACATTAGGTGTAATAAGGGTTCCGAACATTGAAACAAGGTAAGGAATTCTATGAAAATGTTTGAGACATTCCATAAAAGCTCGTCTGCGAATGCTTTCCTCAAGCGGTGACGCAGCTGCCCTCCTGAACGACACTGCCCGTCTGACATCACAACAGTCTTCACTGTTGAGAATTGGTCAATCAGTCGACTTACTGCATGCCCTAGTGTAAGCTACGTCGAGCTCAAGCGACGGTAGAAACAATTTTTGAGACAGTCCAAGCACTTCCTGCTGTATTTTCACTGTAACACTTCACACAGCAGAATTCTTGAGGAAATAGTAGAGATAATAGAGAGAGATTGCTGCTTCTAAACCTGGTCCAAAGCCGTCCAAAGCCATGCCCGAATGAATTATCAACCTTATGAAGACAACATTCGTCTGTGTCTATTATACTTGCGTCTATTATACTCCTTCATCTTCCTTTTCAAACTTGTCATCACATTTGGCTCGTCGCTGAAAATGCAAATTAAGTTGTTTTGTAGAATGTCCTGTGTTGCCTTCTCGATTTTGTTGAACACTATATCAGACTTCGCGGAACCTGGCCGGAATGACTCCAAATGTTCCACAACCACTTCCTTCGTGACCGCAGAATAAAACCGTGCAACAACATCTAGCTGTTGGCACTGCTGCTCCACTACAGGTGTTGCGTCGGTTTCAATTACATAGAAAACTGGTACAAGAAAACTGTTTGGCAGTTTCCGAGTCTTAGAATATTATGGGATAAAGATATGTGGCAGTACCGGCCCAAGAATACGGAATCCCTTTGAGCGTCATTCCAATAATGAAGAGAGTCTCTGCCTGCGTAACGCTTGCTGAAAGGGCTCCTGTGTGGCAAGTGAAGCCTGTTGCACATTCTTCGGCCTTTTCAATGTTCCAGGGCTGCTTGGCATATTCGATGTGTCGCGTGACGTTTCACCGCTGCAAGGCCATGCTGCTTGCAACTGATACTTTAGTTGCACAAGACACAAAATCCGCTGTCCTGAGAGCCCTGCCAACACCATACTGATGTTCCATCGCCATTTTCGTCAATTTTGTTGAGAATATAGGTATTGAATATCGTATTGAGCCTATGGAAGAAGGGAACGCTGTTTACTATCGACCAGCCCAAACATGGGACGCAAGGCAGTGTCATGTAACTCAGGTACAAGTCACACAAGATGAGGCATTCATGTGTATGCCTATTGTCTACTCACATTTCAGTTTGGAGAATGCCATTCTCGAAACGTCAGTTGTATGCCGGTCATGACGTTCGTTGTTTTCAGACATGTGTTTCACAAACTGCTGGTGCTGGCGGTGACCTCGCTCACTCCTCGCTCTCTAAACGACTCCAAAGTCCAAGCAGCGGACGGAGGAAAGGAGGGCAGCACAAGAGGAGTTGGACAAGTTCGGACGTGCTGCGCATTGTTTCTTGCGATGAAGCAACGAAGGGTCGAGTCAAAGGGTTCGACTTTTTAAGCTTCAGGCACAAGCTCGGCGGATATTATTCACATTTGGGTAAAATGTAGCAGGATGCAGCAGGGCTAGGGCGAGGGCACAGTCTGCCGCAACAATGACATCCGTGTCATTGATTACGTAACGCCTCCGCACAAAGCATGCTGGTGGGCACTATCAGCTCTAACAGTCGCGTTTTTCCCGCTTCTTGCTAACCACAGCAAAATATAACCTAGAACTGGTCTCTTGTGATGTCACATGTTTGTAAACAGATGGTCCTCTATAGCTTGGCAACCCGAGGAAGCTGAGGAACATTGAAGCTGAAGCCCGAGGAACACGAGTGAAAAGTGACGTCGCATCCGGTGTGAACAGAAATTGATCCCCCATGAGCCTTGTGGTAATGCTGAAAACGAGATCTAGAAGGCAAAGCTCAAAAAGTTTGATGAATAAGAAATATGCCCGTTAGACTAAGCGTCCGATGCCCGAAATCCATCTCGAATATCGCTAGTATGCTGGCCACTACAAGGCCTTCTGAGAAGTGCCGTGGAACAACAACAGCATTCCAACAAAACTGGAGATGTCTGAGCAATGTTTTCTCCGATTTCCATAGAGGGAATTCCGGCATACTCTCAACATCTGTCTTCTGCCATGCAGTACATTAAATTCCGCAAAAGCTACTCCACTTTCTACCACCAGATTTTTTTGCGTTAGTGTCGGTGATGAACGAGAGTAAAATGGCACTACAGTTTTGGGATCAGCCGGGACGGATGCTACAGGCCCTCTGAGGGGCCCAAACAGATGGTAATTACTTGGGATAAATCTAGGCTGGAAAGGGCATGCTTCATTTGACATTCCACTTTTGATGGGCACTCTCACGCAAACACAGTGGCGTTAAATCTGCCCTCAGCATCAGAACTCCTGCTTTCGAGGTGGCAAAACAAAGGATACAGCCACCATTGTCATTAGTAGACCTCAGATCTTTAGGTAAATGCCTACTGTTTTCCACGAACCGCTATAGTGCCTTTTTGATACAGGAGCACAAATTGACTGATAAGGATATCATATAAAAAATCCTATTGTGCCTATAAATGACTATTTCGTCGCTTACACCTAAAACGTCGTTTTTTTCCCCGTAAAATGCAAAAATTAATCTTTTTCCACTCCTTTTTTTTTTCCGTCTGCATAAAAAAACAAGACGGGATGTGTTCGACCGACAATGGCGTGCAATATATTCCGTCTGAAATAGCACGATTTTTACTGCTGCCGAAAATACCATAGATACGCATTCATAAACCTCTCCCACCGAGCAAAATATGTAGAGCTAGAGGGAGAAGTGACACTATGGTAGCTAGAGTATTGTACAGTCGGCGTACCACATATTCTAGCTACCATAGTGGCACGGAGCAAAACGAAACTATAGCAAGAACAACGCGTTCCATTGACGTCTGTCATCCTGGCGCGTGGGCACAGCACAATACATTGCAACGTGGGCTCCGCAGGCGGCCACAGGCATTGCTCAATGCCGAAAATAAAAGTGACCAGGCGAAGGCTGGTTAATTCGTGTATACAGAGTTTTAACTGCTACCCCACTGACGAAGTTGTCAGCCATGTGGAAAGCAAGTAAGTACAGAGTTTGCTTCCGCGTGCTCACATTCGGCAGTTCAGTTCCGTAAGATGTTCCTTTGTCAAGCGTAAGAATCGGTCTGCGATTTGTAGGTTCCGTGTGAGAAAAATCCTACCTAGAGCAACATGCTGCTACACACGCACAAGTTCAACTGCACAAAGAACTTTCCATCGACATCCCGCTGAATCTTTCTTAAGGATTGTGCTCAAGACCGAAGGAAGAGTGAACTGCACGCCAATTTATGTACGGCACTTGTTGCAGCAATCATACTGTGGGCGAAAGTAAAAACTCGAACTCGAAGTTGTTGTTGTCCGTTCTTCTCGTCCCGAGTGGCGGGGAAAAAAAAATATGTAAACCGAAACCAATTAATTACTGCAACAAATTACCCGCTTCGTGGCATATTTGTGGTTATAGAACACTTGGCATGTTACTATAGTTGGCAGTATCACTTGCATTACATTTTTAGAGCGCCCGCTGTAGAATTTTAGCACAAATATTGTGTACATACTACATACGTGCAGTTGAGTAGGCAGAAATACTGTTACAGTGTTGTGTTCTTTTTATCCTCATGATCTTAGTGCAGAATCATTATAAAGTACATATAAGGCACTATTTGCTGTGGTACATGCCCTTCCACAAAAATGCTGCTAGCAATACTTTTCCATATTGAAGGTGACAGAAAACACAACAAGAAACGCTTGTCTCTCCCACCTTTCCCCCTGCCCCTTACCCCCACATTGGGTTGCCCTTATATTTTTGTCTCTTTCAAAGTATACATTTGCCGGTTTGAGCGCTTCGGGTTGTGTTTTCTATCTTCTGCACATTGCTCATGCCCCTTCATTATGGGGTTCGTCCACCAGCTAGCTGTATCTACACCATTTTATAACGATAGTTTTCCTTTCTAAGTCAGCGTCCCCAAAGCTGCAGTTGCGCGCCAACTGTCAAAGCTATGTGTAGAACGCTCATAGGAGTGACTAATCTTGAAGCTATCATGTTAAAGGGACAATCTACACACCCAAAGTTCTGCGTCTACACGTGGAAATGAGAATCCAGCAGATTATGCGTCGTCTCATACTGGGACACATGTGCATCTTGATCAGCATTGCTGTGCTGGAGTTGTGAAGGAGTTGTACCTCACATTTGAAATGATGTAGGGGTAGTGTTCTTCCACAGGTGTTGTCCGTGATGTCACAAACAATTAGAAAGTCTTTCGATCTACTGATTCAAATTTTCCACCCTGTCCCAGTGACATCTGCACCCTCTGACATTGAAGCACAGGAACACAGGTAGCATGCCAGTCATGCTTGCAGTATGCGCGTCTTCTTGTGAGACATTAAGTTATTGCAAGATTCAACAATCTTCAACAATCCCGATGATGTTGGGTTTAACTAGATCTAATCCTCATTGCTACTGCAGCGTCCCGTGTAAGGGATAGCACTGGACTACAGGAGACTACAGCCAAACATGTTACTCCTCACTTCACCTTGGGGGACTGCCCCAAGTTGCCAGCCCCATTTCCATATACAGTGGAAACACTACAATGCTTGTATTTAATACCCCGTCAGACGGACAAATATAGTGTCACTTTCAACGAGTGACACTTGCGCTTAGTGTCATTTGTGTGCTGTCACACGACATCTTTTAGAGACACTCGGGAGAAAGTGCACTAGTGAGTTCCCCAAACTCAGTTCACATCTCTTCGCCAGACCGAGTGTGAAGCCTCGATGGCAAGCTTTGTGGTACAGGTATAAATGTTGAGAAAAAGTGAGGGCCCCCGACACCACCATGTTTTTAAACAAGCATTTTCAATATTGTGTTTATTTTATTTACTGTATAAGTGGTTAAATTTGCGGGCTCAATAATTCGCGAATTTGTGACAAGCCAGGATCAGGCTATAATTCGCAGAACTTTAAATTCGCGGTACCGCACTGCGTCCACCCTGCATCTTAGGGGTCATCCACCTTGAACTTCCTGGAAGAAGATAATAAAATGTATCACAACTGGGTAACTCGTTCAATTTGTCTTCCTTTTGGGCACTTCTGACTGAACTGGGCACTTGTAGCTGGTGGTGGGTTCTGCCAGTTTGTTGCACAGATACAGTGCTAACTGGTTGGCGAGCTCGGTTGGGAATGTGGTCTTATTAGCATCCACATTGAAATTACCCAGCAGAATAATTGGTTTGTGTCGATGTACAGTGAGTGTGGAAACCATCAAGTTCAGAACCTGTGTTGCTCTGGGTGAGGAGTAGACTGTAGCAACCGAGAGTCCACTGTACAATTGGATGCCACAGATTTCACTGATGTCATCAACTGTAGCATTCAACCGAGCTTGTTGCATCCATTCTTGTTGCTGTGCTCGGTGCAGGCGATGCCTTGTGATGTCCCATCCTGACTAGATAATTTCGGTGCCTAGACAGCACATCCCACAAACAGGAGGAGAGAGAGACCAGACCACACACACAAACGAACGCAGAGAGGGCAGAGGAGGGTTTTGTGCCAACGTTGAAGAGGCCGCGTAAAGGCAAAGTGTGGCATTAACAGCTGCCGCTGTAAAAAGCCCAACGAAGTTGTTCCTATGAACAAAACTCTGCATAGTTTTTTTTTTTTACTTCCGTGTTTGCGAAACATAGCAACTGTGGCTTCGAGCGACGTACCGACGTGGACAGTGGGGCAAGGACTCCAAGAAGGAGTGGGAGCTGGGGTTAGTATGGGTAGTACATTGGGCAGACTTCACAAGGAACTCTGCAGATATTCGTCTCGAAAGACTGCCGGAAAACCTTAGACAGCACAGCTGGTGGTAAGATTGGAATCTACCACCTCCTAGTCTTCAGCATAACATTGAGCTACCAGTAACGTGCGGAAACTTTTATCCGCTAGACCATGCCGCTGGTAAAGCTCGCCATCGAACGTACAAGACGGATAACAGCAGAAATTGCACGTGGCAATATTCATTCTTATTTACTTAAGCAAGAAGCATTGAAATGGTAACTTAATTCAGAATAATATAGCTTGGCAACAGATGCTTGCCCTGTAAGCCACGCCTCCATACCTAAGTACGTAAAACATTAATACAGAATGCAAGCAAGGTGATGTAGGCTTGCTGTACGCCCCTGACTATGACGAGATATACAGAAGGACCGACAACATACGGACAAGCAATAGATTACATGCATTACACATAAGCACATGATACGACATTCCCGTTTAGACGCCGTGCCAGCTGTCATATAACTTCTTTCTGCTACCGCACAACAGTCACGCTTAACCGAACCCCCTCTAGATAGCTACCTTCTAGCATTCGAATACCAAATGTCCGGAGAAACGAAACCAAGTGCACCGAAGTATGCAGTTTCATTACAGCGACAATCAACAGGTGAAAATAAAGCACCGCCTGGAAGACCTGTCGTGCGTTGTTGCATAAGTTCATATTTTCGTTTCTGTATGGACGTATCTCCCACCTTCAGTTTGATATGACTAACGCCCCTCCTGCTGCAGTGAATCACGTAGTAGGGATTCAAAAAGAAAAATGACAGCGTGGAGCGTTACTGAACTAGTTGGGTTCTTATTGGGACCCCATGGAGTAGTTTTCTCTCATTCCTATCGCAAGTAATACTTCGATTTTCTCATTTCTCTTCACAGGCGAAGCGCAACGGAAAGACCTTGCGGTTTCAACGATCACGTCTTACCTGACGACATCCCAATGACTCTCTTCTAGATGAGCCCACTGTCATCACTAAACACAAAAATTGCTTGGGTTCCCAAATAACACGTTTCGGCTCAAGGAACTCATTTGCAATTTGCAAAACACAGCCAGGCACACACAACACGCACACGCAAACAAGTGATCCGCCATGCTTATGGTCAATTCAGTGACGTCATGTAGAGGAAATTACACATTACACAAGTTCAACATAGGAAAAGCAACTGGAAACGAGATTACAGGAAGTGATGTCATACCTCAACGTGAGGCAAGGCGGATTTTTTGAATAGATTCCGTAAGTTACCGACTATTCTCTAGAGATCTGGCCTAGGATTTTCCCTCTCCCTCGCGCGCCCCGCCCACCCGGAGCGCGCCAATGGGAGAACGCGTGGGCGGAGTCGACTTTCATTGCAATCTGGGGGCAGAGGTTCGAACGTAGACGGAGACGTGCTTTTCGCGATGCTACGTCCACTGGGTCGTTCCATTCACCATGGCCCTGAGTTGGCCCGTGTTCCAGAGATGGCGCTGCTCGATCTGTGACACCGCCCGCTACAAAGGGAACAGCCACTATCCATCCATCCATCCACCTAGGGACGCGCGTTCCTTGGGACCACGAAAATGGTCGGCGATAAGTACTGTGTCTGAGCGATGATCGCGTTTGTCTGTTTGTTTGTTTTTGCTTTTAATGAACGTTTTATGATGGCTTGTTTTTGTTTTTAATAAACGCTTCATGATCGGCGTCTCTGAGCGATGCCCGCGTTTGTTTGTTTGTTTTTGCTTTTAATGAACGTTTTATGATGGCTTGTTAATAAACGCTTCATGATCGGCGTCTCTGAGCGATGCCCGCGTTTGCTTGTTTGTTTGTTTGTTTTTGCTTTTAATGAACGTTTTATGATGGCTTGTTAATAAACGCTTCATGATCGGCGTCTCTGATTGATGCCCGCGTTTGTTTGTTTGTTTTTGCTTTTAATGAACGTTTTATGATGGCTTGTTTTTGCTTTTAATAAACGCTTCATGATCGGCGTCTCTGAGCGATGCCTGCGTTTGTTTGTTTGTTTTTGCTTTTAATAAACGCTTCATGATCGGCGTCTCTGAGCGATGCCCGCGTTTGCTTGTTTGTTTTTGCTTTTAATGAACGTTTTATGATGGCTTGTTTTTGTTTTTAATAAACTACTATCAACCAAACACGGGCGCAACGATTCCGCGGACGTCTTATCAAGATCATTCTAACAACGCGTGTTCCATATGTTTAATAAAGCAAACAAACGCGGGCATCGCCCAAGGACGCCGATCATGAAGCGTTTATTAAAAGCAAAAACAAGCCATCATAAAACGTTCATTAAAAGCAAAAACAAACAAACAAACGCGGGCATCGCCCAAGGACGCCGATCATGAAGCGTTTATTAAAAGCAAAAACAAGCCATCATAAAACGTTCATTAAAAGCAAAAACAAACAAACAAAGAAACAAACGCAGGCATCGCTCTGAGACGCCATCATGAAGCGTTTATTAAAAGCAAAAACAAACAAACAAACGCGGGCATCGCTCAGAAACGCCGATCATGAAGAGTTTATTAAAAGCAAAAACAAGCCATCATAAAACGTTCATTAAAAGCAAAAACAAACAAACAAAGAAACAAACGCAGGCATCGCTCTGAGACGCCGATCATGAAGCGTTTATTAAAAGCAAAAACAAACAAACAAACGCGGGCATCGCTCAGAGACGCCGATCATGAAGCGTTTATTAAAAGCAAAAACAAGCCATCATAAAACGTTCATTAAAAGCAAAAACAAACAAACAAACGCGATCATCGCTCAGACACAGTGCTTATCGCCGACCATTTTCGTGGTCCCAAGGAACGCGCGTCCCTAGGTTCACAGATCGAGCAGCGCCGTCTCTGGAACACGGGCCAACTCAGGGCCATGGTGAATGGAACGACCCAGTGGACGTAGCAGCGCGAAAAGCACGTCTCCGTCTACGTTCGAACCTCTGCCCCCAGATGGCAATGAAAGTCGACTCCGCCCACGCGTCCTCCCATTGGCGCGCTCCGGGTGGGCGGGGCGCGCGAGGGAGAGGGAAAATCCTAGGCCAGATCTCTAGAGAATAGTCAAGTTACCTTGCTTCATATGAATTAATTTAGCGTTTTTATTGAAAATAACTGCTTAATATCGATAAACTAGTCGTTCCTATACCTGCTGCAACTGTTTTTCTTTCTTTATACACAATTAAACAATAGCTTACACGATATTGCTGCATGTCGTCCGCAGCAACGGATTATTATGCTTTTATGGTTTTTCCCAGTCTATTCCTCATATCATGGCACATGCCGAGGACAAATTTCAATTGATCAGGGCATTCCTCGTCTAAATACACCTACTTCTCTTGATATATCCGCTGTTTTATTACAGGATTCCCCCTTATTACTCCACGTTTCTCAAGGAGCACAGAATCCACGGCTACATTCGCAGATTAAGTATAACTATATTATCCGTAAATACATTACCAAGACCACTTAAGAAATTGAACTCATTTCATTTGATTAATGAACTACTTCACGCGACACACCTCCTGGCCGGAAGCATTTCTTAGCATCTCTATCTAATGCAAAAAATATTTTGCTCCATCCAGCCATAGTATAACTCTACTAAAGAAGTAGACAGTTGTGGTATATTCCAGAAATCAGTTTCTCCGCCTTTCCTCGATTTTTTTCATAACTCAACTCTCACACTTAACGGCACGACGCATCTCCTAACCACTTGCCAATGATTCTTGCCAATGTTAGAAATTTTACTCCCCCACTGAGACTAAATATATTTATATTGTCTGTAACTAGAAATCATGCCCTGCTTTAGAAATGAATTTCATGTCATTTGTTCAATTCTTTATTTGCAGAAATTACATGTTTCTTCCTACATTCCATCCAAGCCGTCAGCAGAAATTATTACATGTTTTAAAAATATTTCTTCCCCACTCAGACTAAATATATATATAGCCTATAACTAGAAATCAAGCTGTGCTCTAGAAATGAATTTAATGCCATTTGGTCAATTTCTTATGTGCAGAAATAACACGTTTCGTCCTGTACTCCACCTCCCAAGACATCAGCGGAATGTTTTGCGTATGTTAAAAATATTTCTGCCCCACTGAGACTAATCATATTTATATAGCCTACAACTACACATCACACCTTCCTCTAGAAATGAATTTCATTTCATTCCCTTCATTTTTTATTCACATAACGACCACATTTTTAAAACACGGCTTGTGTCTGCAAAAGTTTGCGAAGTTTCTTTCCATTTCACCCCACTGGTATTCAATAGTCAATTCAGTCAAATTCCATATCCTGTAAGTAGACATTCGGAAGCATTCCAGGTATCAATTTCACTTGATTTCCTCACTCACGGAAAGAAACATCAGCAGGTGCTTCAAAGATGGGACGTGCAGCGAAATGCATGAGGTGAGTGAATAAAGCATTGAGGAAATGAGGTGAAATTGATTTCTGGAAGGCTTTAGAGTGTCTATTTGTAGAATATGAACTTCCCTTGAATGTGTGTGAGGTGGAAATATTTTTAACATTGGAAAGAAACATCGGCAGGTGGTTCGGAGACGTGACACGCCCTGGAACGGAAATAATTGAGTGATTGACATGAAACTTGTTTCTCGAGTGCTTGAGAATATCTACTTGTAGGATATGCACTTACCTTGGCCTGAGTGGGGGAGAAATATTTTTAACATCGGAGAGAAATTTTGCACTCTGCTTAAAGGAGTACAGAGGGCCATAAAAAAAAATTCAGATTAAGACATCTGATGAAAGTGTGTGTGTCATTATACCGAATAGCGCAATAGGTTTTGATGTGTGCAATTTGTTTCCCAGAAAAAAAAAACTCACATAAACATAGCTCCGTGCGTTCACCCTTAACCATAGGTGGCTATTTTCCTGGGGCCTCACTCATCCTCACCTCACGAAGCACAGACTTTGTTGGCCTGACTCACCCTCACCAAATTTTCCACACCAGTAACTAAACATCACTCGCCCTCACCCTCACATTCCATTTTAAATTTTGCCCTCACAAACCTCACCTCAGGGCATCGGGATCCCCGAGAGGCCTCATCATCCTCATCCTCACATGCCTTCACCTCATGAGGCTATTTACAACCCTTATGGCCTCACGTGCCCTCACCTCATGAGGGCCCTCATGGCCTCACGACCCCTCATACTCACGAGCCCTCGCCTCGTTAATACCGTCATGGCCCGACGTGTCTTCAAGTCACTAGTAGGCACATGAGCCTCAAAAGAACTCTGTCATGTTCACATGACACGTCGGCGTTGAACTACTGTGTCAGTAGTTGCCACTAATGATACTGCGCGGCATTAAACTGTTTATAGGGTTTCGCGCGGTGCTTGGATAAACTTGGTAACAGTTGTTAGTCACAGTGGTGTTTGCCATCAGCAAAAGAGGAGCCCGAACACACCACCTCATCCGTGAGGTCCCTCACGAAAGGCCTCATGGCCTCATCCGTAAGGTCCCTTACGAAAGGCCTCACAGCCTCATCCATAAGGTTCCTCACAAAGAGCCTCACGGCCTCATCCGTGAGGCTCCTCACGGAATACGTTGTACCCTCACATATTGATGGCCTCACGACGACTGACGTCATGAGGGCCCTCACGGTGGGCCTCATGAGGGACAATGCCTCACGATTGTCCTCGTGAGGAACATTCAGCGTGGTCTGGCCTCACTCACCCTCTTCTCACCGTCGTGAGGTGAGGGTGAGGCGTCTTCATGAGGGTCCTCATGAGTGAGGACGCCCAGCTATGCCCTTAACTCGCCTCTCCATCTATAACGAGGATGAGGAGGTATGATGCCACGTCACCGATGACGGTATAAGGAGAACTCGTTCTGGTTCGCCGGTCAGTGGGGGTCAGCGCCTTGTCCCTTTGCCGCCGTAAACCTGTTTTGCCAGTTCTCCCGGAGAATTGGGGATAGAAGGAGCCGCCGAAGCATTACCGAAAGGCTTTATCAGAACCCCGAACAGCCGAGTAGCAGACAACATTTCTCTAGGCCAATCAGCGAGCGTTCTCCTTATAGCGTCAGCGCGAGGTTCCAGGCCACTGCTCCAGGCAGATCACAGGCTGGTACTGCTCTTCACCACCGTTGCGCGCGCAATTTCTGTGATAATTATGACTCTGTGGTGTAAATTACTTCGCATGGTGCATCTTACTGGCCTATTTAACAGTTTTACATTTACACCACAGAGTCATAATTATCACAGAAATTGCGCGCGCAACGGTGGTGAAGAGCAGTACCAGCCTGAGATCTGCCTGGAACCTCGCGCTGACGCTATAAGGAGAACGCTCGCTGACTGGCCTAGAGAAATGTTGTCTGCTACTCCGCTGTCGTCTGCTACTCGGCTGTTCGGGGTTCTGATAAAGCCTTTCTCCTTGCTCGGTAATGCTTCGGCGGCTCCTTCTATCCCCAATTCTCTGGGAGAACTGGCAAAACAGGTTTACGGCGGCAAAGGGACAAGGCGCTGACCCCCACTGACCAGCGAACCAGAACGAGTTCTCCTTGTACCGTCATCGGTGACGTCGCATCATACCTCCTCATCCTCGTTATAGCTGAAGTGGCGAGTTAAGGGTGAACGCACGCAGCTATGTTTATGTGAGTTTTTTTCTGGGAAACAAATTGGACACATCAAAACCTTTTGCGCTATTCGGTATAATGACACACACACTTTCATCAGATGTCTTATACCCCAGTCAGACGGCATGCTCGAAGGACTTCGGGGAATTTTCATTGGCAAAAAATGACCTCTAACAGCTGTGTCAGACGGCAGCTCAAAGGACCTTTCTAAGAAATGACCATCAACACGAAAGGAGGCCCCCAACGACATTTGAGTAGCAGAAAGGAGCAATATCGACAACAGTGTTATGCCATTGTACCCTCGCTACCTTCGCAGCTGAATGTAGGAAAACCTATAAAATGCGGATAATGGAGTGAAACTGTGTAAACGTATTTAGATCCTATTTAGAGAAGTGCATATGGCTTCTGCATCATGATTTGTGGCGCAAAGACCAACTTCAAATTTCCACAGCAGACAGGGAAAACGAAACCAAAAAAGGGAGCCGGTGAGGGCAGTCATTTGAGGAGCACTCCTTTCCCGCCTGTCTGGCAGGCGCCCCCGAACAAAGGTCATTTGAGAGGCCGAAGGCAATTTCTCGCAATTGGCATTTGAAATGCTGTCTGACTAGGGTATTCTAATCTGAAATTTTTTTGGATGACCCTCTGTACTCCTTTAAGCAGTGTGCGAAATTTATCTCCGATGTTAAAAATATTTCTCCCCCACTCAGGCCAAGGTAAGTGCATATGCTACAAGTAGATATTCTCAAGCACTCGAGAAACAAGTTTCATGTCAATCACTCAATTATTTCACGACTCAACTTGTACGTTCCAGGGCGTGTCACGTCTCCGAACCACCTGCCGATGTTTCCTTTCCAATGTTAAAAATATTTCTACCTCACACACATTCAAGGGAAGTTCATATTCTACAAATAGACACTCTAAAGCCTTCCAGAAATCAATTTCACCTCATTTCCTCAATGCTTTATTCACTCAACTCGTGCATTTCGCTGCACGTCCCATCTTTGAAGCACTTGCTGATGTTTCTTTCCAATGTTAAAAAGTTCTCAACCCCACTGAGATTCAATTTAAGGGGGAACGCTCCGGCTTGGTGACGTCTTCTTCTTTCACTAGATGGCGCGCAGGAGAAATTTTTATGCTTTGCTTTTTTTTACCCTCCTTGCTCTCCTTTATGTAACTGACGGTTTCCTCCTCGTAAGGGCGGAGCCGTCGAGAGCACGCGGGTTTCGGCCTGACATTGAGCTATGAATCACGTATGGTTTGCTGCTATTGGCGGCGAGCGCGACCCACAGGGGGCGCTCTAAAAGTCACGTGATCCGCCGGTAGCGTGGAAACAACGGGATGCGTGTCTGCGGTAGTGACCGCGTTTGGTCGTGTTTGTACGGCATTGCGCTGTTTTTAATTGCAAATGGTCATCAGCTACACTTGGAATGAACTTCCAGAACTAGCCGAAACATGAAAAGTGTATAATATTATGATTATCTTGATAATCAAGCTGCGAAACGGAAAGCAAGCGCTAGAAAAATTTGTGCACTATGAGGCATGTTCGGAGCGTTTCGCCGAAACGTACGTCGGAATGAAATAAAAGGGTAAGGTACCACTGGGAGGACAGAAAACTGCAACAATATGGTGCTCTTGGTTTACCGTCCAGATCCGAAACGTTGTTTTCAGGAACGAAATATTGTGCCGTCAAGAAATCTACCCACTAATGCTCGACAAGCCTCCATCCGGCCTGAGAAAATCGTCATTGCGCTGCATTGTCAGATATGTTTTTGGGCGATTTCGTTTATTGTGCTATCGATCTTCGTAGTGCTTTGCTGTTGTCGCAGGATACAGATAAGGTCTCACACTTGAAGAAAACTTGTATCACATCAGTCACATATCTCCAGCTCGTTATGTAGGAATAAAGGTGTTACACTGCTGTGTGGTTTCCACTGTAGAGTACATAGTTCATGGTCTTGGATATCACACTGTACAATATAACAATAATAATATTAATGAAACAAACAAACACGAATACATACAAGTTTCTGTTGGCGGCCGGAAACTACTACGTACACAGAAGATAGCCACATATGATCACTGATGACAGCGTTCAATGTATGCAATATGCAGCTCCTTGAGGACTGTCACTATAGTGCTAAAGGGGGCGATCAAGCTTGCACCTCACACAATTGCAGACCTGTCGTTATTTGTTTAAATGAAAAATGATGAAAACTGTTAACACCTACACTCTAAAAACGGTGACACTTTAGTGACACGTGAAATTGGTGTGACACTTTGGGGCGAGCCCAAACTTGGATTTGGAATGTGTCACAGAGCGAACTTAGTCCATATACAGTTACCGGAAACGCGTTTTTGTTGCCACTGAAGTGGCTGAGGTGTCGTAGATGATTACTGAAGCCTGGGAGGGCGTTTGAACGCTGGAGTTGTGACACTTGCCGCAGCTGCGGCCGTTGCCCGTGACACATGGTTTGATATTTTCGCTGTTTGAACGCTTCGGATCTCTATGTTTTCTCATTCAGTTACCAACAATGGGCAAGTCTTTGGCCAGTTCAAACGAGGACGCTCACGAGGTTTCTCGCGTCCGGATTTATCTGCTAATGTAGCTTATTTACTGTGACGACTCAGACGTTGATGTTACTGGAATATCTCGAGGAATCTGTGCGTATGACCTATGCTAGTGTTTGTCATATATGAGGTCACACCGTTCACACCCGTAGGATGGTGCATCATGTGGGGGCATCCTTCAGTGAAGCACGGACGTATCGGTAAGTTATTTGGGGTTTGTTTTCTTTTCGGAACGACGAACGCAATGAAATCATGTGAATACAGGGAGGCTGGAGGATAAATTGGAGCAAAGTGTGCCGCATTCTCTCTGTGTCTCTGCCCCCTGTCGAACGCGAGCACACTTTCGGAAACCCCACCTTGCTTTCCCTAAAGCATTAGGAAATACTTGACTTTATGCATCTGAAATTGTTACCAAGCAGACAATCGCATGCGCCCGTCTGCACCACGGGCACGACGCGTATTCGAGTAATGAGCATCCTTCACCAGTGCATCTGTGCGCCATAATTCTTTGACATACGAAATCGCAAGTTACAGCGATGGAGAGAAATTCAAAGGTTTTTCAGTAGCTCCCGAGAATGGAGGCTTTGCGGCCTGTTTTTCTTCATACTTCATTGCGCCGTTTCTTGCGATTACGTTCTGCATTTCGTTTGTCTTCACTTATCTTTTTTAATGTGTCGTGATCTAAACTGACCACTTACGTTTAGGACCTGCAGAACCCCTATTAGGAAATTTCAGAATAGCGTGTGAGTCGCCAACGCAAGCGCAAATGAAGCTCTTTTGCTAATTATTCAGTTACCATGCTTCCCTTCAGGACACCCCTGTATTTCGAGATGCAGTTCGAGCAACGATTGCCATCTTAGTCGGGGTTCTACGGAATCAAGCAACCAGGAGGGTCTTGCAGTCCGTGCTTGCCGCGCGATTGACTCGCAGTGTATCGATTCTGAAATAAAATGTTTCTCTTTTCACGTGAACCCTAGCATGTGAGCGTGCCTTCCACATACGAGTACATCAGGTGTCAGTGTCCGCTGCATGTTTCACCCATCTCTGAAGCCTATAGAGCCACATTCTGAGAGTCTTCTGCATAAAAATTAAGTAGCTGTCTCATATTCTGTCTCATGCTGTCTCGGACGCTTTGGCTCCTTCCCCGTGTGGGCGCGTGGAAGCGCACTCAATGCACTACCAAGATTGTCAAGATTGTCAAGTTTGAGATTGAGACAATACACTCAACTTTTATGCAACTAGGTGATGTTGCGACCACGAGGGCAACGTCATGACTGACGCCGTGGGGGAGTGTCCGTCCTGTGCCGACATCATATGGCTCAAAGTGTCTGAGGAAACCCCAGGAAATACCCCAAGCAGCACAGCCGGCACCTCTGTGAGGCCGACAACCGCAAGCCATTTCGCTAGCACCACCAACTCAGTCGTGACCACGACACCACCTGCACTCCAAACACAGAGCTCATCGCATAGCACGCCGACGGCCACCATTGTACAGATCGATGTCTTCATCACTGTTGGTTTGTTGAAAACGCGAGGGTAAGCCGTTTCGGGACACTTATCATAAGTGCATAAGTGTCCCAAAAAGGCTTGCGCCTCCTGTTTTCAGCTAACCAACAGTGATAAATGCATCATTCTGTACCATGGTTGGCCTTCGGCGTGCTATGCGGTGAAGTTCTGTTTTTAGAGTGTGCGACGTTTTTTGTGACACTTGCTGTGGGAGCTCTCGTGACACATGCTTCAAAAAGCAAAAAGGAACAAAAAGCGTCTGGAAGTGACACTTGAGCAAAGCGTCACTTTTTTGCAAAAAAGTGACGCTTGCAACGCGTCACAAAAGTGTCACCATTTTTAGAGTGTATTATTACCATTCGAATGTTTATCTGTATTGAATAACTCTGTACTAGCTGCTAATGTCCACAATCCTCAAATGTATTGTTACTCCTTGCACTCATTCTATGACGCCCCGCTTGTTATCTTTCAATTCAGTTCAAACTTTACGGTGCCCATGAGCAACCGGATTGGTTTGAGTAACTCTGCACTACACCAAATAATTGTAATCAAACATAATACATTGACGGTAACCAAGCACGACAAACAAATAATTGTGACATGGCGCTCAAGACCGATAAGTAGGCTGTTTTTACACAAAAATATCCGCGTCTGTAAGCTGGTGTGCATCGATAGGGAAACTGGAAGGCAAAGTCCGTCCGTAACAGCACTTCATCACACGCTCACCTTTCTGGCGCGCATAAATTTAAACAGGAACATACTCATTACGAATTTAATGTTCATTTGACTCTGTCTAGCCACGCTTCAGGAGAGGCAACATTCATGGGGCTGTCCCTCCGCTGAACACCATTATGAAACTCAACTAAACGTGCGTTGGCAAGCTGGCGAACGGCGTTGCATCCACACTACGCAGTTCGCTCCGCCGCCGCGGGAGGGGCGCCACCGTTTGCGCTCGTCCCCAATATTTGTCCATGCTTTATTGTGTTTAGCGGCGGCGCGTGTTCGAGATGTGGCTTGTGGTTCAGCTGATTCGATCGTCTCGGCTGGTTTGTCATCGCTTCGCAGATTTGCTGACAGTTTCGCGAATGGCTTGAAGTGATAATCCATTTGGACTTGCTTACACTCTAAAAATGGTGACACTTTTGTGACGCGTTGCAAGCGTCACTTTTTTGCAAAAAAAGTGACGCTTTGCTCAAGTGTCACTTCCAGACGCTTTTTGTTCCTTTTTGCTTTTTGAAGCATGTGTCACGAGAGCTCCCACAGCAAGTGTCACAAAAAACGTCGCACACTCTAAAAACAGAACTTCACCGCATAGCACGCCGAAGGCCAACCATGGTACAGAATGATGCATTTATCACTGTTGGTTAGCTGAAAACAGGAGGCGCAAGCCTTTTTGGGACACTTATGCAGTTATGATAAGTGTCCCGAAACGGCTTACCCTCGCGTTTTCAACAAACCAACAGTGATGAAGACATCGATCTGTACAATGGTGGCCGTCGGCGTGCTATGCGATGAGCTCTGTGTTTGGAGTGCAGGTGGTGTCGTGGTCACGACTGAGTTGGTGGTGCTAGCGAAATGGCTTGCGGTTGTCGGCCTCACAGAGGTGCCGGCTGTGCTGCTTGGGGTATTTCCTGGGGTTTCCTCAGACACTTTGAGCCATATGATGTCGGCACAGGACGGACACTCCCCCACGGCGTCAGTCATGACGTTGCCCTCGTGGTCGCAACATCACCTAGTTGCATAAAAGTTGAGTGTATTGTCTCAATCTCAAACTTGACAATCTTGACAATCTTGGTAGTGCATTGAGTGCGCTTCCACGCGCCCACACGGGGAAGGAGCCAAAGCGTCCGAGACAGCATGAGACAGAATATGAGACAGCTACTTAATTTTTATGCAGAAGACTCTCAGAATGTGGCTCTATAGGCTTCAGAGATGGGTGAAACATGCAGCGGACACTGACACCTGATGTACTCGTATGTGGAAGGCACGCTCACATGCTAGGGTTCACGTGAAAAGAGAAACATTTTATTTCAGAATCGATACACTGCGAGTCAATCGCGCGGCAAGCACGGACTGCAAGACCCTCCTGGTTGCTTGATTCCGTAGAACCCCGACTAAGATGGCAATCGTTGCTCGAACTGCATCTCGAAATACAGGGGTGTCCTGAAGGGAAGCATGGTAACTGAATAATTAGCAAAAGAGCTTCATTTGCGCTTGCGTTGGCGACTCACACGCTATTCTGAAATTTCCTAATAGGGGTTCTGCAGGTCCTAAACGTAAGTGGTCAGTTTAGATCACGACACATTAAAAAAGATAAGTGAAGACAAACGAAATGCAGAACGTAATCGCAAGAAACGGCGCAATGAAGTATGAAGAAAAACAGGCCGCAAAGCCTCCATTCTCGGGAGCTACTGAAAAACCTTTGAATTTCTCTCCATCGCTGTAACTTGCGATTTCGTATGTCAAAGAATTATGGCGCACAGATGCACTGGTGAAGGATGCTCATTACTCGAATACGCGTCGTGCCCGTGGTGCAGACGGGCGCATGCGATTGTCTGCTTGGTAACAATTTCAGATGCATAAAGTCAAGTATTTCCTAATGCTTTAGGGAAAGCAAGGTGGGGTTTCCGAAAGTGTGCTCGCGTTCGACAGGGGGCAGAGACACAGAGAGAATGCGGCACACTTTGCTCCAATTTATCCTCCAGCCTCCCTGTATTCACATGATTTCATTGCGTTCGTCGTTCCGAAAAGAAAACAAACCCCAAATAACTTACCGATACGTCCGTGCTTCACTGAAGGATGCCCCCACATGATGCACCATCCTACGGGTGTGAACGGTGTGACCTCATATATGACAAACACTAGCATAGGTCATACGCACAGATTCCTCGAGATATTCCAGTAACATCAACGTCTGAGTCGTCACAGTAAATAAGCTACATTAGCAGATAAATCCGGACGCGAGAAACCTCGTGAGCGTCCTCGTTTGAACTGGCCAAAGACTTGCCCATTGTTGGTAACTGAATGAGAAAACATAGAGATCCGAAGCGTTCAAACAGCGAAAATATCAAACCATGTGTCACGGGCAACGGCCGCAGCTGCGGCAAGTGTCACAACTCCAGCGTTCAAACGCCCTCCCAGGCTTCAGTAATCATCTACGACACCTCAGCCACTTCAGTGGCAACAAAAACGCGTTTCCGGTAACTGTATATGGACTAAGTTCGCTCTGTGACACATTCCAAATCCAAGTTTGGGCTCGCCCCAAAGTGTCACACCAATTTCACGTGTCACTAAAGTGTCACCGTTTTTAGAGTGTACAGAATGAGGAACGCTAATTGGGGAGGCGGAACTGAGCAAAATCGAGCGACCAACTTGTGTCTGATTTTTCGTTCTTCGTAATTTGGGTGATAACATTGTGTACATTTACAGCATGCGGATTAGGCGGTACAAATCTATCAAGTAGCTTTGCGTGGCGTATTACAGAGAAAGCCTAGGATTCTCTACCTGTCTGCTGCAGTCCCAGTTGGTGAGCAGCGATAAAGGTAGGAAGGGACATTGTCGCTGGCCATGTCTCCTGTCTATGTTGGTGTCCGGCTTTCTCTTCAACTGCCCACGAGTTGGAGATAGCGAATTTGGGGAACCAAACAACCACCACATTCTGACTATGGCTGGACACACAGTACATGCTGCACAGCGGCGCATTATTGCTAGGATTTCACGTGCCATGCGCCTCACCTCATTCTGAGTGTGCGTGCCTGTTTAAGAATAGTGGAACACAAAACAAATAAATAAAAAATAAAATGATGAAACGAAGCGGTCTTCTTGCTCGACACATACACGTAATAATGGAATGACGATGGAATGGGAAGTTCACGGAATGTGTGAGCGTTTTCAAGTGCACTGGAAAATGAGTGAACACGAAGTAATCTTATTCTTCCGTACTGTTTTTGCACTAACGAAACGCATCAATGGTTCATTAAGGAGGTTGAAGAGCTTGAAAAAAATAAGCCCACTTCGCACATGTAACCACAAAGGTCAGAATGGAAGAACAACAGGTGCCTGCGAGAGATTTGTTCTGTTCCCGCGGACAGCCTCTGCTTTCAACAATACATTTTGGAACAATGTACAGGGTGACCTCATTTATTCCATACATATTTTTATATTATTAACTAATACTAATCGATTTTTTTTTACTTAGGGTGCACACGCCACCGCGGAAGTCACACGACACAGGGCGAGCCCGTAAGCACAGTGCGTTAATTACCTTTCTGATTAGCGTTCTCTGTTTCTTCGTGTTTTTTTTTCGTTTGTAATAATGCGACATAGTCGATTGCAGCCAGGCTTCAGGAACTTGATTATAATGTAAGATGCTCCGGTGTGGGTCTAGAGCACTGCACGGGCCCGGGCTTACCCGAAATCCTGGCCCGGCCCGTGGGCCGGTCCGGTCCGCGCTTGGTGTTTTGTTAGGCGGGCCTGGGCCGGGCTCGGGCTCCAGCCACCGGGCCCGGGCCGGGTACGGGCTTGACAACGCCAGACATGGTCGGACGTGTATGCGAACTTATTTCACGAGACTGGACACCTGAAGTCTGACATTACTTTTTTTCCCCATTGGGTATAGGATATCAGGTATTCGCATCTGAGAACTATCACTTTCTTACATGTGATCTTGGTGATTTCGTGAATTGTTCTTGATTTCACGCGTGCACTCACACACATTTGGGGACGATTGGTGTGGGGTCCTGCACGAGCGTCAGTTAGGTTAGGTGTTGAGACATATTTCGTTCTCGTGAGGGTCCGGCACGAGGGTCGGATAGGTTAGGTGTTCTGACATATATTTCGTTGCCGTGAGAGTTCAAGAAACAGGAACTAACACCGAAGCATGTGCCATAGAGTCTCTTTTGAACCGCAATGTACTTACGCCCACGCGCGTACGCTGCGTTCCCAAGCAAGCAAGCACCAAGCACAGAGCGGCTTGCCGGCAGAGAAACACAGCCGCTGCTGCGTTCGAGTGTACCTCCTGGCTCTCCACCAATTAGCTACGTCCTTTTCCTTGCTGCGCTGTGCTCTTTAGTAAATCCAGTACGCCTCCGAACCTCGGGAACAGATAGAGCAGAGGCGGGCTGGAACCGGGCCTGAGCATGGAAGCAACCGGGCCGGCGGAGTCGGGCTCGGGCCGGGCCCAGGCTGAAAATATATAGAAGACGTCAGGCTCGGGCCGAGTACGGGCCGTATCAGCTGGGACTGGGCCGGGCACGGGCCCGAAAATTCGGCCCTTGCAGTGCTCTATGCGGGTCAACAATGCGCCTTATACGGCATTACTGGAGCGTGTGCGCATTTAAGTTGCCATTTTGAGCGCAATAAATGAGGGTTTCTGCAGTGTCAGATCTTTTGAAAAGCTGCCATTTACAAGGTTTATCAACGAATTATTGTTAATTACATGAAGGCGGGGGAGCAATATTATTTGCTGGATGTCCGTCCTTCCGTATATGCCAAAGGCAAATGAAAAAAAAAAAAACATAAAAGACACTTTCTTTGCAAATTGTTTTCGTTTATTCAGAACAGGTTTTGAAGCGTTACAAGTATATTCTGAATACAAATTCTGTTTTTGCACGCAAAGCACACCAGACCGTACCAAGAAGAGCGGAACAAAATGGTTCACAAAGAAGCGACACCTGGAAATCTGAGACTAGCTTTGTGCTACTTGTTACAAATAGACGCTACGTCAAAAGTACCGGCGGTTTGTAACGAGTACCACAAAGATAGCCCCAGGTTTCAGGTCGTCGCTTTCTTTCTGAACAGCTCTGATTAGCTTTATATATACAGGGCGTCCAGGCTAAGTGTGAACAGATTTTTTAAAAATATATCAATCACATTTTCCGAGATGATATCAATTGCAATATAGCATATGCTTAAGGGCACTCCTTATGGAGGCATTAACAGACTCCTAAGGCAATGTCTTAATTAACTTTCAATAATTAACTTTTTAATTATAAAAGCTACGAAGTTGCTCCAATGAGAACATCTGATCTCTTCGGTCACCACATACCAAAGCCGTTTTCAGAACAAAAATCCGTTCGATAGATCGTCCGCAAAAAAATTCATGAAGGAACGCCATTTTTTCTTTATTTTATTCATTGCCAGTAATTCTGCAGCCATAAGGTGCTTACAATATATCTTACAACACAGTAGTGTGCTAAACTGCTTATACTGCAGTACTACTAACCGCTAATTAAATTTAAACTATGTGAGAATAATATACTGAAGTGAAATACATAAAACAAATAGGAACAACTTTCCTCCGCTCTTGCCTGAACATATGCACCATCACCAAAATAATATTGCGCAAGTCTGGAGCCTGCTAATATATGTGCTCGAGTCGCAAAAACGTTATTAGGCAATTAAAAGGAAAGTATCCAAGTATAATATATACAAGACGGGTTGCACACGGCTGTTTGTGAACGGACTGGTTCACGACAGCACCTTTATAATGCAAAGTCTGTGGCGTAATTTATCGTGTACGTCCTTTTGTTTATATTAATTTATGTATATTGTCGTATGCCTGTCATACACCCCAATCTCACAGTATAGCAATTGAGCTCTCAAACAACAACCATCAGTTGAACAATAAAGGGAGTGAGAGTAATATAAACTCGCTCAATGAACTGTACAGTTGGTACACAACGCTGGACCCAAAACCCTTTGCTGCCGACGCCGCGTATCGCGGTCGCGAGGCCATAACAACGCCGTGGGCCGCCACCGAGGGCGGCCGTCCTATCGCTTGCAGCGCCACTCCACAAGGGTGCTATATTGCTATGACGTCATCCGCGGAATGCGACAGCAGCGGCCCCTAGTGGTGAAGCGTCGCTCGTAGCGCCCTCTAGTGGTGTACCCTACACAAGCCCCATACAAACAAACAAGCCCCATTTACGATACACAGCATTAACATTGACGAGGAAAAAAATTTCAGCTGCAACAGCGATCACAACCGAATCAAAATACTGATTACGACTTCTCAAACAAAGACCCGGCGCAAGCACCTAATGCGAAAGCGGACGCCAAGATGGAAAACTAATAATCAAGACAATATAGAGAAATTCGCTAACAAACTTGAAGAAGCACTAGCAACATCCATGCCCCCAAACTACGAAGCGTTCATCCAGAAACTCGAAGAATCGGCGAGAACAACTGTTGGAAAAACAAGTAGTGGCGCATCAAAAGGCAAAGCAAGGCCCTGGTGCGACAGAGAGGTGCTGGATTCCATTCGGGAAAGGAAGAGGCTATGCAGAGAATGGAGGAGAGCGAGAAAGAGCAAGGCGGATTGCGAGGCTGAAAAAGAAGCCCACGAAAAGCAACAAGAGAAGACAAAGCGATTGGTAGCGGGGAAGTTGGATCAGTATTACAGAGGGATAGAGATAGACATCATAAACGGAGGGCGAAAAAACGGCCAAAAATTTTGGAAATATATAGAAGATATGAACAATCAGCGACTGCCAACAAAACCAGAAATCGTACTCTGCGACAACATCAAGGGGAGAAAAATAAACAAAAAAGAAGAACAGGAGCAATACATGACCCAGTACTTCCAACAACAACAAGAAGACATGCAAGAGCGAATCAGCCCACAACACGATCAAACAGCTCATCCAGCTCACCAACCAAGTGACGCCAGGGTAGAGGAAATAGGCGAAGCTGAACTGGCGAGACATCTAAACAAGTTAATGAGGGGGAAGGCGACAGGCCCGGACGAGATACCAAACGAATTCTTGAAAGCACTGGAACCACTCTCAAAAGAAGCTCTGCGAAGAATGCTCAATTTTATACTACAAACGAAACGGGTACCAAAATCATGGAAACACAGCACAGTAAGGCTACTCTACAAAGGGCAAGGGAAACCCCGGGACGACCTAAAATCTTTTAGACCAATCACGTTACAAAGCAACGTTTCCAAACTATTTGCGGCCATCATCAACGAGAGGATAGCAAAATGCTGCGATAGTAAGCTAGCCCAGTCCCAAAACGGCTTCCGACGTGACAGAAGGGGCAGTGATAACCTTTTCATCGTGACTCAACTGATAGAAATGGCACAAAAGACAGGAGAAGAATTATATCTAGCTTTCCTCGTTCTAGAACAAGCTTACGACGCCGTACCACATAAAGTACTTTGGGGAAAAGTACGAAACATGGGACTCCCAGAGGACCTGGTGTCCTTAATAGAAAAGATGTACACAAACTGCACCACCACGTATCACCTGGAAGACATTAAATCACAAGAGGTCAAACATCTGGTCGGACTCAAACAGGGATGCCCGCTTTCCCCCACGCTCTTCAACTTATTCCTCGACGAAATGCTGAAAGAACTTGAAGGCAGCAAAAAGGGCATCACCATAACCACACAAGACACCAAAGGCGAGACAACGACAACGTACATATCAACACTCGCATTCGCGGATGACATCCTCCTCCTAGCGAAGACAACACAAGACTTGCAAAGCATGCTCAACATATGTACCACATTAGCCGAACCGAACGGAATGAGATTCAGCCGAGCGAAGACACAGTGGATGAAAATCGGTGGAAGGCGTAAAAATGACGATGTCTTTTGGCTCCAAAACTTTCAAGTTGATCATACAAACCAGTACAGGTACCTTGGCGTACTCCTTGAGAACAAACCAAATTATTTGGAAACCCACGAAAAATCAATCCTGGCTAACACGAACAAAAGGAAAGGCCACGTATGGCACCTTGCCCGGCATTCGTACAACCCGTATAACGTGGGGAAAATCCTCTGGAAGACCGTGGCGGTACCGGCAGCTACGTACGCTAACGAAGTCCTGTGTTACAGCAACACCACAATGAAAACTCTTGAACGGCAGCAGACAGAAATAGGAAGATAGACCCTAGGAGGGAACTTAGCGACAGCCAACGCAGCAATTGAAGGAGAAATGGGTTGGTCAAGCTACGAACATCGAGAAGCAAGATCAAAAACACGGTACCTGGGTCGACTAATCCACCTACTAAAAGAGAGACACATAAAGAAACTATTCCAACATATTAGGTACCGAGGAATCAAGACCGAATGGATCAAACGCATCAGTAGGATCGACTCAATTTACAGCAAGGGGACGAGCCGGCAAAAGGCGACGACTGCAATGGAGTGGAACAAGCGGACAGATAAAGAAATGCAGAAAATAAAGATTGACAGATGGAGACAGCGGACCACCAAAAAGCAAAGCCTAGCCCTGTACAACCAACACAAAGAACAACCGGCCCCTTTCAACTTCTACCGAGGAGATCGCCAGAGCGGCCTGCTGTTTCAAGCCAGGACGGGAGCCCTCCCTACTCGTTTGAGACTGTCACAGCTATTTAATAACATCGAAGCAACATGCATCCTGTGCCATGAAGAAGATGAGAACATAGAACATGTTCTCTTCAGGTGCCCAGCCACGAAGACCACTCGCCCCAACGGAGAAGACATCGCTGCAGCCCTCGGTCTAACGAAATAAGCAAACGCCAGCGACATCGCCGAGGTCGTCGAACGGGCCAAGCGCCATCTGGCGAACTGGGAAAGACAGACAACGCGTACACTGCGCGCCTCAAAATAGTGCATCGGAAACCGAAGTTCCACCATCGTTTTGCTTCGTTTTTTTTTTTTTTTTCAAATTCCTTTTTTTCTCTTTCCTTTTCAAGTCTTCAGTGCTTGTGATTCCGACAGGAAGCTGCCCCGTCTCAAAGGGGATTAAGCACGACCTGAACCTGAACCTGAACAATAGCTAATCCTTCTATTCATCGGAGATAATCCGTTATTGGGGGCTGCATTGGAACCAACACCCGCGCATCTCTAGAGACGCGTCTTTCCTTCGCCCCCAATACGAGAGGATGAAAGAGCACACTATCGCATCTTGCGTCCCAGGAAAAAGATTAAAAGAAAACAGAAAATGCAGCCCAAGATAAGGCCAGTCGCGATAGAGTCACCCGATAGATTTGTGTTTTTGTTTTGTTTCCGCAAGTTAAAGCTAATCTTCGACGCATAAGGCGGCACTGTGCTGTTTCACTCTCTCACACAGGGGGTAAAGGAAAGCCGCTTCTTTGAAGATGCGCAATGAACCAAATAAAGAAAAAAAATGGCGTTCCTTCACGAATTTTTTGCGGACGATATACCGAACGGATTTTTGTTCTGAAAACGGTTTTGGTATCTGGTGACCGAAGAGATCAGATGTTCTCATAGCTTTTATAATTAAAAAGTTAATTATTGAAAGTTAATTAAGACATTGCCTTAGGAATCTGTTAATGCCCCCCTAGGGAGTGCCCTTCAGCACATGCTATATTGCAATTGATTTCATCTCGGAAAAAGTGATTGATATATTTTTAAAACATCTGTTCACACTTAGCGTGGACACCCTGTATATATCTGAATCTGAAGCAGCACTTGCCCTGCCCTGGAATTTCCCCCCCAAACAGACAGGGACCAAAGGAGAATGACCTCACCACCCGGACTTGACCTTCTGGAATATTCCCGTACCTGACTCACCGACAACCGCCTGTGGTGTGCCTTGTACCGATGATGACGTCACATTCCAAACCTATTTAAGCAATCTGTAACCGCCTGCCCATCTTTTGCCCTGACGAAGACAGTGCCACTGTTGAAACGTCGACCCCTTACTTTCATTCAACTTTTAATTTCTGCCCATTAAATGAACTAGTGTTTCTAACTTCCCTAAAATCTGTTGTCCGCGTCTTTTTCCTTCCACAACTATATATATATATATATATATACAGGGTGTCCCTGAAAACGTGTCATTGAATTATAATAAAAAAACTACGCCACCTAGAATAATGCGGTCAACAGCATTTGTTCTTATTAGGTTTTTGCCACCTCCTAGTGTGAATGTCATGTACTCCAAGTTTAATTATGTAAATATTTGCGAACTGAACTCGGAAATTTGCCAAGTAAAGGTCACTTTTTTACCCCACCAATATGAAGAGCGGGCCGAATTCACTCAAATTCATGATAATTGACAGTGATATTCACGAGCTATCCCACCGGAAAAAATAGCCGAATATCATGCTTTTCGGGGCACCGGACCATAACGCGCAATGACGTTTTGAGCGCAATCTTTCTCAGTGCGACGAAAGGAGGTTCCGAAGCCAGCCCACAGAGTGATAGTAGAAAAAGTAACAGTTCCTCAAATTGGGAGAGGGAAAGCATTATCCCAGGGAAAGTCGGACGTGATAAGCCGTGCCTGTTTTATCTCTTTCTGCGATGTCGGGGAGGGCTGGGTTTCCAACCTCCTTTCGTCGGACTGACAAAGATTGCGCTGAAAAATTCATCGTGCGCTATTCTGTGCGACCTCCATAGATCATGATGTTCGGCTATTTTTTTCGATGGGATAGCTCCTGAATATCCGTGTCAATTATCATTAATTTGACTAAATTAGACACGCTCTTCACATTGGTGGGGTAAAAAAGTGACATTTACTAGGCAAATTTCCGACTTAAGTTCGCAAAAATTTACATAATTAAACATACGTTACATGACATTCACATGAGGAGGTGGCAAAAACCCAGTAAGAACAAATGCCATTGGCCGCATGACCCTAAGTGGTGTAGTTTTTTTATTATAATTCAATGACACGTTTTCTGGGACACCCTGTAGGTATTCAATAAAGATCAGACGTGGAGACGGTGCTTCTACAGGATAAGGAATAAAAGGGGGACTTTATTAAAAACTAAGAGGGGGTATTCGACGTATCGACAGCAGCGCTGTCTTCGACAGGAAGTCTTCCTGTTGAAGACAGCGCTGCTGTCGAAACGTCGAATACCCCCTCTTAGTTTTTAATAAAGTCCCCCTTTTATTCCTTATCCTGTAGAAGCACCGTCTCCACGTCTGATCTTTATTGAATACCTTTATTTTTCGTAGTCAACCGCATTCGTTCATTTCAACTTATATATATATATATATATAAAAGTGAAATAACAAGACTTGGACTACAGATTACAGGAACGTTAACAAAAACTAATTTATTTAATGGGCAATTTAACACATAGATTAAAAAAAAAGAATGGTCGACGTTTCGACAGTGGCACTGTCTTCGTCAGGACAAAAGAGGTACAAGGGTTGCATATTGCTTAAATAGGTTTCCTGGGTGACGTCACAATCGGTGCAAGTATGCCACGTGGCAGTTGCCTGAGTCATATTCTGGAACATTCCGCAAGGTCAAGTCTGGGTGGTGATGTCATCTTTCTTGGGGAGCCAGCTCAGGGTGAGCTGTACTGAGGCCATAGCTGAAAAGAAAAAAAAAGGAAAATAAAAGGAGAAAATGGGAAAGTATATCCCATCTAGACGACCAGATTCCTTACTGTTGAAAGTACACCGGGATCTTCGTTAATGATTGATTGGAATTTGTAAATGAGGTAAGACTCGCGTTGTTCCCTGCCTCTATCGGAGCTAAAGTTTGATTGAAGAATAAAAAGGGCAACGTCATTTATTGAATAACCAGGCTGGTTGAAATGACGAGAAACATGAAGATTTGGCTTTTTATTAACGTCCGACCGGTGGTTGTTGAACCTGAGCCGAAAAGATGTTTTGGTTTGACCAATACATCTTTTATTATTGTGCTTGACCATCAAACTCAAAGTTGTTATTTTTCAGAATAAGGTTAAGGAATGGAATTCAGAATAAGGTTAAGGAAAGGAATTCACATTCTTAACCTTATTCTGAAAAATAACAACTTTGAATTTGATGGTAAACATTACTTGCATGTCAGTGGCACGGCTATGGGCACTAAGATGGCACCAAATTATGCAAACATCTTTATGGGTAATCTGGAGGAGGCATTTCTGTTCCAATGCGAGAAAAAGCCGACGTTGTACAAGCGTTTTCTGGACGACATCTTTATGGTTTGGCCATATTCGGAGGACGATCTGAATATATTCATTAGCAATTTTAACCAAGCACATCCGTCTATCAAATTCACCCATTCTTACTCAGCTCTAACTGTTAACTTCCTAGATGTCCAGGTAAAGTCAACGGACGGGGTCCTAACTACGGACCTGTTCCGTAAACCTACGGACTCCCAGCAGTACCTAGCTTTCAAGAGTTGCCACCCGCGGCACACTAAACTTGCTATCCCCTACAGCCAGGCACTTCGTTATAGACGCATCTGTTCCAGCGACAGTGATCTGGATAGAAATGTGAACCAACTCAAGCAAACATTCATCAGTCGCCAATTCCCACCCAGTTTAGTTGAGGACGCAATAAGGAAGGCCCGCAGGGCAGATAGCAAACTCTGTTCCAAAACCGCAACCGCAAATCAGACAATGGTTCCGTCAACGTCGTTGTAACATTCAACAATAATGTTTCCAACATCAACAGTATACTTAATCGCCACCACGGTATTCTTTGTCAGTCAGAGCGCATGCGACAAATCTTCCCGGAACCGCCACGTGTGACCTACAGGCGCTCGCAAAACCTCCACGATAATCTAGTCAGCTCCAAAGTCAACCGACCAACGAGTCCGATGGCAGGCTGCCACCCGTGCAATGGCCGCAGATGTCAAATATGCAAACTAATGCGAAGTGCCCACGTGCTTAACAGCACAAATTCTAATTTCTTCGTCAAAATTCATGGTGACTTTGACTGCAATTCATCCAACGTCATTTCTGCCATTCAGTGCAACGCGTGTCAAGCACAATACGTAGGTCAAACCAAAACATCTTTTCGGATCAGGTTCAACAACCACCGGTCGGACGTTAATAAAAAGCCAAATCTTCCTGTTTCTCGTCATTTCAACCATCCTGGTCATTCGATAAATGACGTTGCCCTTTTCATTCTCTAATCAAACTTTAGCTCCGATAGAGGCAGGGAACAACGCGAGTCTTACCTCGTTTACAAATTCCAATCAATCATTAACGAAGATCCCGGTGTACTTTCAACAGTAAGGAATCTGGTCGTCTAGATGGGATATACTTTCCCATTTTTTCCTTTTTTTTTCCTTTTTTTTTCTTTTCAGCTATGGCCTCAGTACAGCTCACCCTGAGCTGGCTCCCCAAGAAAGATGACATCACCACCCGGACTTGACCTTGCGGAATGTTCCAGAATATGACTCAGGCAACTGCCACGTGGCATACTTGCACCAATGGACCTTTTTCAGAGCGGAAAAGCGCCTCTAGCGGGAGAAGTCGGAAACACGGTTGGTGGCTCGCGCGCCGCGGGGTGTCTGTACATTTGGTCGAACACCTTGTGATTGGATACGTCTGATCGAACTCCGCTTGGTCGAAAGCCTTTTGACTGAAAGCCGGTTGATCGACACTGTTTGCTCGAAATAATTTTGTTCAATCGGAGTTCAGGGTAGGGTTGCCACCTTTCGGAGTGCAAAATACCGGCTGAGGGAGAGGAGGTGGAATAGAGGGAAAGGAGGAAATGTTCGCGGGAAAGGGAAAGTGGGTGAGGGGTGGAGAGTATACAGAGAGAGAGAAAGAAAGAACGAGCGTACTCGCTCAAGACAACAACGATAATACTAATGAATAACTAAGAAAACGACTGGTGACTACGGAGTTGGGTCTGTGCTCCATATTTATTCAAGCTGTAGTGGAATGTTGAAAGGAAAACCCCGTAAAAACCCCGATGAAAGGTGTTGAGCCACAAATACCGGCAAAAGGCTGCCGGTATCACCTTCCTACCGGCAACCGGCAGAGCGAGCAAATAACCGGCCCTGCCGGTATAATACCGGCCTGGTGGCAACCCTAGTTCAGAGGGAGTTCAATGTGTTGTCCGCACCTATTTTTCTGTAACTTTTGACGGTACTCTGTTTGAGCGTACGGAGCAGGCAACCAGTGTCCCCTGCTTTCTTTTTCTTTTTTTTTCTTTGCTTTTTCAGTTGAAGAGGGGAGACCACGGGTTATTTCCATCGTGTCTTCCCATTTCGCCTATTCCCATTTTGCCTAATGCTTCTTAGCAGATTATCTCGCCATCCCTTAGCAGGTTCACCGACCTCGAACTGCAGGGGGTCCCATTTGGCCTAATGTATGCTGCAGACAGTCCCACTTCGCCTACTAATCCGTGTTACGTAAGAAAGAAGGCGGTCCTCTGGCATGCTGCCAAAAGTCAATTTCGGATCTTCATATAACTTTACATGCAACCTTGTTGGTTTCACTGAAGCATGAGGTCTGTATTTATAATTCATATTACACTAGGGTTTCTTCCCTCATCTGTTGGTTCACAAATATAGACTGTGCAAGAGTGAAAACATAGTTTTTATTTACATTTTTTTTAATTAAAAGGGCAGCTTTGTTTTCTCCACTTCAAAATTCTTCCAAATTTGCAGCTCTACTCAATATACATTAGATGTCCCACGGCATCGAGGTACGACATCATGTCCCGTTCGCCATTCTGAATTATTGACTGCTCAATGACATTCTTAAGTAGCATCACAACTTTTTTATTAATTCCAACACCCTACGCCGGCTTTTTCAACTGACCCTAAGTGATTTGGGAGAAATTCACAGCACACCCTGGAGGAGACTAGAATTTATACGACACTGACCAGAAAAGGAATTCCTGTCGGAAAATATTTCCGTGTATAACTCCCACCGTTAGATAATGCGCAGGCTAGTGCACTGCACGGGCTCGGGCCCCCGACCCGGCCCGGGCCCGACCCGGCCCGCGGGCCGGGCTGGGCTTGTTATTGGCTGTGTGCTCCGGGCCGGGCCGAGCCCGGGCCGACAAAATACGCCAGCACTGCGGGCCGGGCCGGGCCCGGGCCGTTAAAATATGTTCCCGAGAGTCAAGCCCTGCCGGGCCACGCAGCTAATTCCACACATTGGAGATGCATTAGTTCATATCATCATGCGCTTGCGTCATTCCTGTGCATATTTTGCAAAGACAAGCAAAGGGTACTGCATTATGCATATGATTAGACCCTCTAGAACATTCTCCAAGCCACTTTACATTGCTCCTCACTCCTCACATATTTCACAATCACTTTGGCAAAGCTTGGTGAGAGGGATAGGGACTGGGAGAAGCAGTTTGTCGACAGCATGCTCTGTTTCCACAAAATCTTGACAGTGTAACGATAACGCCCCGTGCGTTCTGGATTTAATTTGGTCTCGTGCGGTTACGGTGTTAAACCGCCATCACTTGTATGTTTGTCTTCTCTCCTTATAAATTTACTTATAAATTTGTTTGATAATCGCCAGAAACGCGTACGTCGCGGCTGGAAATACTAGGCCGGGATCTACTCGCCGGGTCACCGGGCCGGGCCGGGCCGGGCTCTATTTGCTTAGACGCCCGGCCGGGCCGGGCTCTAGTCACTGGGTCACCGGGCCGGGCCGGGCCGGGCCGGGCCGGGCCGGGCCACATAAAAATATGAAGGTCCGGGCCCGGGTCGGGCCGGGCCATTTTTCGACGCGCCCGGGCCGGGTCGGGCCCGGAAAAGTCGGCCCGTGCAGTGCTCTAGCGCAGGCCCTCTTCAGAGCACCTTTTTACCGAATAACGCGCGCGTTATACACCGGAAAATACGTAGTTAGGTTGAACGTGGGTTAAGGCGTCTCGCTCGGTGGTGTCGTGCTAACTGGGAGGCGGTGGGTTCGAATCCTACCACCGGTTGTGCTGTCTGAGGTTTTCCCTGGGTTTTCCGAAGACTTTCGAGACGAATACCGGCACAGTTCCCCCTGAAGTCTGCCCAAGACGCATATTAACCCCCTATCCCCCACTCCTTCCTGCTGTCCTCTCTCCATCTGTTCTCATCTGTACGCCGCTCAGAGCCACCTCGCATCTCCACATAGCCACATCTCGCTCATAGCCACCTCGCCGTCGCTCATATAGCTTCGCGGCGCTAACACGAAAGAAAAAAAAAGGAGTTAAATTAAACACGACTATAGTAACACCAGTTTCCATATTTAACATCGCTCAGGTGACACTGAACATGGCTCGAAGCCTTCTTCCATTCGTCATGCTGTCCATCAGGAGTCACTATGTAAAATGTTTTTGTTATATTTGTACATTACATGTACACCTTATATTTGCAAATGTAAAGGGTCTTTGTTTCGGACGACGTAAGGTAGTTGTCTGACGAGCACATTCATTTCTTGCACACGTCATCATCGGGTCGGAGCGTGTAAGTAACGCCCACTTGCCGACAGTCCCGTTTTGCCTAATGAGATTGCACGGCAGTCCCATTTCGCCTAACGGCTGTTACCCCTCCCGCCTCTTTAATCCGATAATCCGGGTTAGGCAAAATGGGAATAGGCGAAATGGGATGTAACCATTTCCATATATTTGTCATTCGCGAACAGAACAGTTGAATAGAACAGTGCGGAATAATCCGGCGGACCAGTAGGACACATCTTGAAGAAAATGGCCTCATTTTGAGCACAGCCGATAATCCGTGCTTCTTATGGGCACCCTTCTCATTACTGGTGGCATATCTGGAATGGGATATCCATATGTGCGCGAAAGCCGCTCTGTGGATGCTAAGGAGGAAATTTCGCCATGGTACAACGGAAGATATTGAATTACCAGGCATATAAAACCTTCGTTCAACCTTGTTTCGACGATGTGTCTGCACTGTGGGTCCCATACATGCACGCTATCAAAAAAAGAAAAGAAAAGACAGTACAAAGATCTGCTCCCCGGCTTATATTGTCTACGTTTCGAAGGGCTTCTTCGGTAACATGTACGTTTGAAGAACCAAATTTAGATTCACTTGAACATCGGCACAAAGTAAATAAACCAAAGCTATTTTTTCCCCTATACAATGGTCAGTTAAATGCAAACATTAATAATACATTGCTAAAATTTGTCCACATGTGACGCGAATAAATCATCCAAAAATGTCATAGATTTATTTGATTGATTTATAAAAATGTTTATTATTTGACATCAGTTATTATTTGACAACAACAACAACAACAATAAATGAAGAAGTGATGATGACATGGGATGTTTCCCCGTGGTAGCCATAGGACACTACCCCATTTCACAGTGGTTAATATGAGAGGATGAATTATGGTGAGAATGAAGGCAACGACAGGTCGGAGTTCTGTTTAGAGCTCTTCAAGGAGTCCAGTGGCCTGCATGAAAACGAAAAGGGAGCGAAGAGCCCGGCACTGATGTTCAGGGGAGCTCCATGGGCCAAGTACTTTGGACAAGCTGAATGGTCTATGGTCGAGGAGTTCAAGTTGGCGTCGAAGTACCCGGCGTTCACACGTGTACCGCTCACAGTCCTCGATGATATGGGGGATCGTAGCTGGGGTGCGGCAAGCTAGGCACAGCGCCGTGTTACTGTAACCCAGCTTAGCACGGAACGCAGGGGTGAAGGCGACGTTGAGTCGTAGACGCCGCAGGAGTGTCGTAAAGCTGCGAGGGAAGCCACCTGGCATCCTAAATGATAATGACGGGTCCACTGCATGGAGGAGCGACCATTGAGTGATGTCATGCAGCCATTGCTGGCGGGCCAAGGGTGACACCAACGCAGACAAGTAGGAGCGCCTATCCCCGTTGGAGAGGATAATGGGCAGGGCTCTGGAGATACGGTGGGCCGCAGCAGCCGCCAAATCTGCCTCTTCGTTGCCCTGAATGCCGGTGTGGCCGGGGACCCACTGTAGGGTCACTCGGTGTCCCTGTTCGCCGAGAACCCTGAGCGCCGTCAGGATACTAACAACCACCGGGGCCAACGAGCCGCGGATGCCCATGGTTCCTACACATTGCAGGGCTGATTTTGAGTCGGTGTATATCACCCAGGAACGGGGAGGGTACTTTGAGAATAAGGGTGAAAAACATATATGGCATGTTTAGTCATTATGTGTTAGAGCAGAAAAACCTATCAAGTTGTCGAACGGGCTAGGGTGAACAACCCAGGCTCTTGGACCGCTTTTTGGACGTGAAAAAGTGGGTTAGCATGAGGAGTCTGTTTATGGGCAAGTGGATCACACACGGCGCATGTTCCTTAAGATAACGGCAAAGAAATGTGGAACGAGGTCCATGAAGGTCTTGTATACTTTTACAAGGTAGCAGTCGTACCAGGCACATTAAACATCTAGGGTTTCTGTACACAAAATGGGTAGGGTGTGTGCCCTTTCAGCGGTACAAGAATGGCTTTTATGTGGTTGACGAGCAAAAACAACCCATCAAGCTGAAGATAAGAAGGCTAAAATTAGGCACCTAAGAACTACATGCACTTGTGCAACCAACGGCAACGCATCGTTCAGGCATTTTTCGCACGGAATACGCGAACCAAGGGCACCCCGGCCGTGCTATTATTGACCACCGAGAGCCACCAAAGATGATGGCGGCGGCGCGGCGCAGCTCGCGCATGCGTAGCGCATCCACCTGAAAAAGGTCCATTGTGACGTCACCCAGGAAACCTATTTAAGCAATATGCAACCCTTGTACCTCTTTTGTCCTGACGAAGACAGTGCCACTGTGGAAACGTCGACCATTCTTTTTTTTTAATCTATGTGTTAAATTGCCCATTAAATAAATTAGTTTTTGTTAACGTTCCTGTAATCTGTAGTCCAAGTCTTATTATTTCACTTTTATTCAACTTCGTAGCCGTCTGATATATTAACCTATTTGTTCTATATATATATATATATATACTTGGTGAATGGGGTTCGGACGACCACGAATATATGTAGCTGAAATGAAAATTGAAACACAGACTACGAAGGTACGGGAAGTAAGAAAAAAGGGGTAATTTATTTACATTTAAGATACTTGAAATGCTAAAAGGGTTGCCTACGTTACGGCGGAAGCTCCGCCTTCGTCAGGCGGAGCTTCCGCCGTAACGTAGACAATCCCGTAGTATACCCGGAAATTAGTATTTAAATATAATTCTAAATACATTTTTAGGCTGTATTTCAATACAGCATAGACATACTTGTATTTATATTTTAAATTGTATTTTAGCTACAATGTATTTAAATACTGCCCATCCCTGCTGCCGCCATTGTCCGCCCACCTTTCTTCGACTTCGACACCAAGCCATGAGGACTTTGATCCCCTTGCTCCCGATCGATTTGGCATTAATTTCTCTTCGAAGGACAGAAAAAGACAACACTTGTGCGCGTGAATGTTGGTCGAAAACGCGGTGATGAGAGCAGCGCTCGTTCACACTAAAGAAACGGTCTGCCATTGCCAGCTGAATACTGCATTGTGTTTGCCAAAGTCGTATACCAGTTCAAAATAAAAAATAAAAATGTGATCTCAGACAGAGCTGTACCCCGCAGCATCAAGGGAAAACTGTATCGTGTTCCCTGGCGGCTGTTTTCAATGTCCGAGTATCGTAAAAACTCGGTTGGATAGGGTGCTCTCGCAGTAAAAGAGCTCTTTTGGGGGAAAAGAGAGCGTCTTCAGCAAAATCTATACAAATCTGTACTGTATGAGATAACAAATGATGCACTGGTTCCTATATTTCGCTATACATTCTGTTATTTTTGTATCTGTATTTATTTCCATTCTAAATGCTACGGTGTATTTTTGTGCCACATTCTTCAGAGCAAAAATGAATATCGTAAACATAGCTGCCACGTTGATAAAAGCGACGACAGTGGTTCCAATATTATACTATGCCGGACATAAAAAATTTTGTGACATATTCTCGCAACACTCCTCATATATACAGGGTGTTCCAGAAAAGGTGTCATTTAATTATAATTATACAACTACGCCACCTAGATTCATGCGGTCAACGGCATTTGTTAGGTGTTTGCCACCTCCTGAATTGCATGTCATGTAACCTAAATTTAATTATGTAATTTTTTTGCGAAGTGAACTCGGAAATTTGTCAAGTAAAGGTAACTTTTTTACCTCCCCAACATGAAGAGCATGCCGAATTTACTCTAATTCATAATAATTGACAGTGATATTCAGGATCTACCCTATCGGAAAAAATTGCCGAACAGGCTTCTCGGGGCACTTCAGCATAACGCGCGAGGACTTTTCGAGCGCAATCGCTGTCAGTGCGACAAAAGCAGGTTGAAAACCCAGCCCACAGAGCGACAGTAGAAAAAGTGACAGCTCTTGAAATTGGGAAAGGGAATGTATGGTCCCATGTGAGGTCGGACGCGACAAGCTGTCTGCGTTATCTCTCTCTGCCGTGCATGTGTGGGCTGGGTTTCCAACCTCCTTTCGTCGGGCTGACGAAAGATTTGTCGCGCGCTATCCTGTGCGAGATCCGTAGAGCATGATTTTCGGCTATTTCTTACGGTACTCTAGCTCCTCAATATTCCTGTCAATTATCATTAACTTGAGTAAATTCGGCATGCTCTTCACATTGGTGGGGTAAAAAAGTAACCTTTACTTGGCAAATTTCAGAGTTGAGTTCGCAAAAATTTACATCATTAAGCTTGTGTTACATAACATGCACACCAGGAGGTGGCAAAAACCTAGTAACAACAAATGCCCTTGACCGCATGATTCTAGTTGGCGTAGTTTTTTAATTATAATTAAATGACACGTTTCCTGGGACACCCTGTATATACTGTAGCTCACGAAAATCCTTCAGATGAATAATTCATGAAGAGGTGGCGTCATCGAAGAAATATCTGTTTGGTAAAGATCCTTGGGACATCGGCCATGATCTGAGTAGAGAGCGACTCATTTGCATACACTCACTAATTCGGTAAACATCCTTTTAAATTTTACTTCGCACGCGTGCGGGAGCCCTGTTTTACGCATCGGGACCTTCAGCGAAAAATATTGTCAGCAAAAAACCGCGTTGACGAATCGTCATTTTTACGTGTTTCCGTGCGCATGAACAGACTGCTCTAGTGCAAATTACATGACTTTTCATTGAGTTTCTGAAGACAATTTGCCAGCCGCAAATCCCCTGTAAATCCTCTGTTTACTCAGTGTGCGAGATACAAAACCACTTTGCACAGAGAGCAATGGTTATTAATTGCAACGTTCCTGATAAAATCATGTTGTCTTGTTCGTCAACTGTACACTCAAGCAACAGTGATTTTGATTGAACGAATGTCGCTATTTGTTGGTAGGTTAGGCCTAGCAAAGCGAACATGCCAGAGCAACCTAAATAAGGTTAGTTTTGGTTAGTATTGTAATGTTAGTTCTGGAAGAGTATTGCAGTACACCCCTGGAGGGGTTAGGCAGGCACAGAGGTCCTTGTCATGGGCAGGGATCAGAACCGGTATTGTTTTCGGTCCGGTTCGGGTTCGGGTTAAGGCATCCCAAGCAGCACAATGTACTGAAAGTCGAGCGCAATAGGGGTGGATGGGTAGGTGAAAGGCCCTGAACAGAACTGAACTCTTGAAACTAAAGAACATTGATAAGACACGTACCGTCCACCCCTGTTGCACTGGACTTTTAGTACATTGTGCTGCTTGGGATATTGGTACGGTTCGGGTTTAGCTCCGCTGAACCGAAATTATCAGCTTGAGCCGGTTGCGGTATATCGGTCCGGTTCCGGTTCGGCTTAGGGAGACCCCCCTCCCACAACACACACACGCACAGACAAAAAATCGGTCAGCGGTCGGGACATTTACAGGGATTAGAACCGTTACTTTTTCGGTCCCGGTTTAATCGTTTCATGGGCAGCATATTTTGCTACATGAAAGCGAGCTTACGTTCACCGACACGGTTGTAAGACAAAGGTGTGAGATAAATGTTTCAGGTGAAAAAGCTTTCAGGAAAGCATGTGAAAACACAAGACAAGTAATAAACGCAGGATATACTTTAGCAACGATGCCGCGGCCTTTTCAAACAGAAAAAACAAGAAAAGTAAAAAATGTGCTGCTTCTCAACTATTTGAAGACAATCACCGAATTTACGAACCAAAGTATGTTAAAAATATGCACTTTTTAAAACGTGTTTTACGAAAATTACTTTTTCAAAACGGAGCAATCCGGCTATCTACAGGGTGTCCCCCCGAAAGAGAACCAGGGGCTAAAAAAAAACAAAAACGGAGTGCTTTACAGAAATGCAACCAACTGTACGTGCTTGGCAGTTGTGTGGTCTATAAAAAAATTTTTCTTCACCCCTTGTCAATTAGTTAGCGGTAATTAATTTTCCAACTTTTTAATCATCTGTTTTAGCTCTCAGATGTCAATGAGGAGGTTGTAGTAGATGTCGAAAGAGACACAACTGAAGTGGTTCGAGGTCGCTATGGCTTGTGGTTTCGTTTTTTCCCGAGCTTAAAAGTCCAGCAATCCGGCACCTGCGCGCGACGATTCCAGCGCCCTCCGGCGTACATTGACTTTGATATTAGCACTTGGAGACCATCCTTGGGCCACTTCATACAAGAGGAAGATATTTCACCTGTTTCACGGCACACCTATCAGAGTGCACTGCAATCGTCGCACGCGGGCGCCGAATTATGGGAAGCGCTCTGTGGTGCGCGCGGCTTCAGAAACCAATTTTTAAACCCGGGAAAATCTAAACCACAAACCATAGCAACCTCGAACCACTTCAGTTGCGTCCTTTTCGACATGTACTACAACTTCCTCATTGACATCTGAGTGCTAAAACCGATAATTAAAAAGTTGGAAAATTAATTACCGCTAATTAATTGACAAGGTGCGATGAAAAATATATTTTTGGATAGACCACACAACAGCCAAGCACGTACAGTTGGTTCCATTTGTGTAGATCACTCTGTTTTTTCATTAGCCCCTGGCCCTTTTTCGGTGGGACACCCTGTATATTGTACCACCATCCCACTACTTCAGCGCCACTAACAATGAACACGGAAACTTACACAAATGCGAAACGGAATTCTTATATTTTACAGCCTTTTTTGGGTATTACGTACAATCAGTAATTCCTCGCAAAGTGTCGTTCTCCGTGTATGCAGATGACGTCGCCCTTTGGACAGTAGGAAAATCACGCCCGGCTCTCCAGCGCCGCCTGCAGCTCGCTTTAAACAATATCCATACGTACCTGACGCACCTCGGGATGGACCTTTCACCCGAAAAGTGTGTCGAGCTCCCTTTCACGCGTAAAGCTATGGCCAATTTCCCACTTTGGCTTGGCTCAAAGAAGCTAGAACCAGTACGCTTTCACCGCTTCCTTGGCGTGGTAATCGACTCGGACTTGCGCTGGGCTCGGCACATTAAACACCTTGAAACTAAAGTGCAGCGATGGCTCCCCGCAATCCAACATCTTTCTGGCCCAGGATGGGGCTGTGATCAGCGTTCCCTGCTCGCGGTTCACGCGGCATTGGTGAGGGCAACTGTGCTTTACAGCCTTCCTATTCTGCACAGGATATCAACTACTTCATTAAATACGCTCCCTATACGGTCCCTGTTTGCTCGAAGCCTTCGTCGATGCCTCGGAGTTCCAAGAATGGCTGAAACACGACAAGTACTGGCTGAAGCTGGTGAGCTCCCGCTTGAAGTTCTCCGTGAACGGGAAACAGCTCGGCACTACCTCCGTTTGCGTGCTCACATTCCCCGCCACCCGCTACTCAGGAAAATTCGATACCGCCCTGGAAGCGACTTCTATCGAGTAGCGCAGAGGACACGCCAGACTCTCACTGGCTTCATAACTAAGGACACTATACCGCCGGAAGCCCCCTGGTCTCTCCCGGTACCGCCCACGTTTGTACGCCTCCAAACCTTCTGCAAAGAAGAGATCAGGTCCCCCCTCAAGTCCTCCGAGCCCATTTTCATGCTCTGGTAGACGAGAAGTTTCCTACGTTTACGGCAGCATATACTGATGGCGCATCCCGAAACAACAAGTCCGCCTCAGCCTTCGTCATTCCATCCGAAGGCGTCGTGCACGGAAGACGCCTTTCACATCCAACCTCCTCCACAGCTGCGGAACTCTATGCCATCCTTTTCTTTCTACAACACATCGCTGATTTTCCACCCCGGGAATGGGCAGTCTTTACAGACTCCAAATCTGCACTTCAAGCAATTGAAACTTCCGGCATACGAGGCCCATCCGCACCCCTAGTCACCGACGTGTTAATGGCTTACCACACTATCTACGCCGCAGGCCACAGGCTCGTTCTCCAGTGGGTTCCAGCCCATTGTGGTGTCGTGGGGAACGAGCAGGCCGACAGCGCCGCAGAAGCAGCACTCTCGTCTCGGAACCGGACCCGTATTGTTCTGCTCAGAGGAGACCGCCGTTCAATTCTGCGACGTCTAGTGACACCCCTGGCTTCCCGCCAACGGACAACCGACATTCTCCCCCCCTCTATGTTGAACAGAGTTGATCCCATGCTCGCTTTCCGCATCCCACGAAACACATCTCGTCAGGACGCTGCATTAATCCACCGCATGCGCCTCGATGTGGCCTTTACAGCTCAGTGGCGTTACTGCTTGAGACAAATTGATTCTCCCACCTGTTGCCACTGTGGTGCTCTTGAGGACCTGGAGCACATTCTTCTTCATTGCCCTCACTACGAACCTTCCCGAATCACACTCTCCGAGTCTCTTCGTCAGCTGGACTCTCGCCCTTTCTCCCTACCGAAATTGCTTGGTCCCTGGCCCAATCCAGCCCAGCAACGCTCTGCGCTCAAAGCTCTTCTGACATTTCTGGACACCATCGGACTTCGATCGTTATTGTAAAGGGGCTCGTTATTTTATTCCCCCCATTCCACCAAGCACTGGGGTAGAGTATCGCCTGTTGCGATGAAACTCCCCACTCTCCAAGGCCGAAAATAAAGTTGTTGTTGTTGGGTATTACGAACGTAATTAATAAACGTATTGCAAACAACGCAAAAATTTGTCAGACAAAAAAAAAAGCTAAAAATATACGAAACAACATAGCAGACGACATATGAGCGGCAGTTTTGAAACACGAACTTTCGAAACGAGTGCGAAAAATGAACCTCTTCACGCTAGGCCCTGTGAGACGTAACTTGCATAGCACTAACGTAAGATTTGCACCACAACAAGAACTAATATTCACCTGCCCTAACATACCCAGCTGAAAAATGTCTGCAATCCCAAGTGGTTTATGAAAGGATTTCAACTTGAAACCACTTGCTTACAAAGTGGTTTCAAGTGGAAATCTTTTCATAAACCACTTCGGATTGCAAACATTTTTCACCTGGGTACCGTCAGTCACGTCAGACGCAGTCTACGCCAGCCCTCTCGACACATGGAATACGTATTCACCTGCCCTGACCTAACCTCAGTCACGTCGGATGCGCAGTCTACGTCAGTCCTCTCAACACATGGAATACTTATTCACCTGGACCTAACCTAACGTCAGTCACGTTGGATGCACAGTCTACGTCAGCCCTCTCGAGACATGGAATACGTATTCACCTGACCTAACCTAACCTCGGTCACGTCAGATGCATACTCTACGTCAGTCCTATCAACACATGGAATACGTATTCACCTGGACCTAACCTAACGTCAGTCACATCGGATGCGCAGTCTACGTCAGCCCTCTCGAGACATGGAATACGTATTCACGTGACCTAACCTAACCTCAGTCACGTCGGATGCGCAGTCTACGTCAGCCCTCTCGAGACATGGAATACGTATTCACCTGACCTAACCTAACCTCAGTCACGTCGGATGTGCAGTCTACGTCAGCCCTCTCGAGACATGGAATACATATTCACCTGGACCTAACCTAACCTCGGTCACGTCAGATGCACGGTCTACGTCAGTCCTCTCAACACATGAAATACGTATTCACCTGGACTTAACCTAACGTCAGTCACATCGGATGCGCAGTCTACGTCAGTCCTCTCGACACATGGAATACGCATTCACCTGGCCCAACCTAACCTCAGTCACGTCGGATGCACAGTCTGCGTCAGCCCTCTCGAGACATGGAATATGGATTCACCTGGCCCAACCTAACCTCAGTCACGTCGGATTCACAGTCTACATCAGCCCTCTCGACACATGGAATACGTATTCACTTGACCTAACCTAACCTCGGTCACGTCGGATGCACAGTCTACGCCAGCCTTCTCAACACATGGAATACATATTCACCTGACCTAACCTAACCTCGGTCACGTCAGATGCACGGTCTACGTCAGTCCTCTCAACACATGAAATACGTATTCACCTGACCTAACGTAACCTCGGTCACGTCGGATGACCACTCTACATCAGCGCTCTCGACACATGGAATACGCATTCACTTGACCTAACTAACCTCGGTCCCGTTGGATGCACAGTCTACGTCAGCCCTCTCGAGACAAGGAATACGTATTCACTTGACCTAACCTAACCTCGGTCACGTCAGTTGCATACTCTACGTCAGTGCTATCAACACATGGAATACGTATTCACCTGGACCTAACCTAACGTCAGTCACGTCGGATGCACAGTTTACGTCAGCCCTCTCGACACATGGAATACGTATTCACCTGCCTAACCTAACCTCAGTCACGTCGGATGCACAGTCTACGCCAGGCCTCTCGACACATGGAATACGTATTCACCTGACCTAACCTCGGTCATGTCGGATGACCAGTCTCCATCAGCGCTCTCGACACATGGAATACGTATTCACTTGACCTAACCTAACCTCGGTCACGTCGGATGCAAAGTCTACGTCAGCCCTCTCGACACATGGAATACGTATTCACCTGACCTAACTAACCTCGGTCACGTCGGATGCACAGTCTACGTCAGCCCTCTCGACACATGGAATACGTATTCACTTGACCTAACCTAACCTCAGTCACGTCAGATGCATACTCTACGTCAGTCCTATCAACACATGGAATACGTATTCACCTGGACCTAACCTAACGTCAGTCACATCGGATGCGCAGTCTACGTCAGCCCTCTCGAGACATGGAATACGTATTCACGTGACCTAACCTAACCTCAGTCACGTCGGATGCGCAGTCTACGTCAGCCCTCTCGAGACATGGAATACGTATTCACCTGACCTAACCTAACCTCAGTCACGTCGGATGTGCAGTCTACGTCAGCCCTCTCGAGACATGGAATACATATTCACCTGGACCTAACCTAACCTCGGTCACGTCAGATGCACGGTCTACGTCAGTCCTCTCAACACATGAAATACGTATTCACCTGGACTTAACCTAACGTCAGTCACATCGGATGCGCAGTCTACGTCAGTCCTCTCGACACATGGAATACGCATTCACCTGGCCCAACCTAACCTCAGTCACGTCGGATGCACAGTCTGCGTCAGCCCTCTCGAGACATGGAATATGGATTCACCTGGCCCAAGCTAACCTCAGTCACGTCGGATTCACAGTCTACATCAGCCCTCTCGACACATGGAATACGTATTCACTTGACCTAACCTAACCTCGGTCACGTCGGATGCACAGTCTACGCCAGCCTTCTCAACACATGGAATACATATTCACCTGACCTAACCTAACCTCGGTCACGTCAGATGCACGGTCTACGTCAGTCCTCTCAACACATGAAATACGTATTCACCTGGACTTAACCTAACGTCAGTCACATCGGATGCGCAGTCTACGTCAGTCCTCTCGACACATGGAATACGCATTCACCTGGCCCAACCTAACCTCAGTCACGTCGGATGCACAGTCTGCGTCAGCCCTCTCGAGACATGGAATATGGATTCACCTGGCCCAACCTAACCTCAGTCACGTCGGATTCACAGTCTACATCAGCCCTCTCGACACATGGAATACGTATTCACTTGACCTAACCTAACCTCGGTCACGTCGGATGCACAGTCTACGCCAGCCTTCTCAACACATGGAATACATATTCACCTGACCTAACCTAACCTCGGTCACGTCAGATGCACAGTCTACGTCAGTCCTCTCAACACATGGGATACGCATTCACTTGACCTAACCTAACCTCGGTCACGTCGGACGCACAGTCTACATCACCCCTCTCGACACATGGAATACGCATTCACTTGACCTAACTAACCTCGGTCACGTCGGATGCACAGTCTACGTCAGCCCTCTCGAGACAAGGAATACGTATTCACTTGACCTAACCTAACCTCGGTCACGTCAGATGCATACTCTACGTCAGTGCTATCAACACATGGAATACGTATTCACCTGGACCTAACCTAACGTCAGTCACGTCGGATGCACAGTTTACGTCAGCCCTCTCGACACATGGAATACGTATTCACCTGCCTAACCTAACCTCGGTCACGTCGGATGCAAAGTCTACGTCAGCCCTCTCGACACATGGAATACGTATTCACCTGACCTAACTAACCTCGGTCACGTCGGATGCACAGTCTACGTCAGCCCTCTCGACACATGGAATACGTATTCACTTGACCTAACCTAACCTCAGTCACGTCAGATGCAGTCTACGTCAGCCCTCTCAACACATGGAATACATATCACCTGGACCTAACCTAACGTCAGTCACGTCGGATGCACAGTTTACGTCAGCCCTCTCGACACATGGAATACATATTCACCTGCCTAACCTAACCTCAGTCACGTCGGATGCACAGTCTACGTCAGCCCTCTCGACACATGGAATACGTATTCACCTGACCTAACCTAACCTCGGTCACGTCGGATGACCAGTCTACATCAGCGCTCTCGACACATGGAATACGTATTCACTTGACCTAACCTAACCTCGGTCACGTCGGATGCAAAGTCTACGTCAGCCCTCTCGACACATGGAATGCGTATTCACTTGACCTAACCTAACCTCGGTCACATCGGATGACCAGTCTACGTCAGCCCTCTCGACACATGGAACACGCATACACTTGACCTAACCTAACCTCGGTCACGTCGGACGCACAGTCTACGTCAGCCCTCTCAACACATGGAACACGCATTCACTTGACCTAACCTAACCTCGGTCACGTCGGATGCACAGTCTACGTCAGCCGTCTCGAGACATGGAATACGTATTCACCTGGCCCAACCTAACCTCATTCACGTCGGATGCACAGTCTACGTCAGCCCTCTCGACACATGGAATACGTATTCACCTGACCTAACGTAACCTCGGTCACGTCGGATGACCACTCTACATCAGCGCTCTCGACACATGGAACACGCATTCACCTGACCTAACCTAACCTCGGTCACATCGGATGACCAGTCTACGTCAGCCCTCTCGACACATGAAACACGCATTCACTTGACCTAACCTAACCTCGGTCACGTCGGATGCACAGTCTACGTCAGCCCTCTCGAGACATGGAATACGGATTCACCTGGCCCAACCTAACCTCAGTCACGTCGGATTCACAGTCTACGTCAGCCCTCTCGACACATGGAATACATATTCACTTGACCTAACCTAACCTCGGTCACGTCGGATGCACAGTCTACGCCAGCCTTCTCAACACATGTAATACATATTGACCTGCCTAACCTAACCTCGGTCACGTCAGATGCACAGTCTACGTCAGTCCTCTCAACACATGGGATACGCATTCACTTGACCTAACCTAACCTCGGTCACGTCGGACGCACAGTCTACATCACCCCTCTCGACACATGGAATACGCATTCACTTGACCTAACTAACCTCGATCACGTCGGATGCACAGTCTACGTCAGCCCTCTGGAGACATGGAATACGTATTCACTTGACCTAACCTAACCTCGGTCACGTCAGATGCACACTCTACGTCAGCCCTCTCAACACATGGAATACATATTCACCTAGACCTAACCTAACGTCAGTCACGTCTGATGCACAGTTTACGTCAGCCCTCTCGACACATGGAATACATATTCACCTGCCTAACCTAACCTCAGTCACGTCGGATGCACAGTCTACGTCAGCCCTCTCGACACATGGAATACGTATTCACCTGACCTAACCTAACCTCGGTCACGTCGGATGACCAGTCTACATCAGCGCTCTCGACACATGGAATACGTATTCACTTGACCTGACCTAACCTCGGTCACGTCGGATGCAAATCTACGTCAGCCCTCTTGACACATGGAATACACATTCACCTGACCTAACGTAACCTCGGTCACGTCGGATGACCAGTCTACATCAGCGCTCTCGACACATGGAACACGCATACACTTGACCTAACCTAACCTCAGTCACGTCGGATTCACAGTCTACGTCAGCCCTCTGGACACATGGAATACGTATTCACTTTACCTAACCTAACCTCGGTCACGTCGGATGCACAGTCTACGCCAGTCCTCTCGACACATGGTATACGTATTCACTTTACCTAACCTAGCCTCGGTCACGTCGGATGCAGTCTACGCCAGTCCTCTCAACACATGGAATACGTATTCACTTGACCTAACCTAACCTCGGTCACGTCGGATGACCAGTCTACATCAGCGCTCTCGACACATGGAATACGCATTCACCTGACCTAACCTAACCTCGGTCACGTCGGATGACCAGTCTACGTCAGCGCTCTCGACACATGGAATACGTATTCACTTGACCTAACCTAACCTCGGTCACGTCGGATGCAAATCTACGTCAGCCCTCTCGACACATGGAATACGCATTCACTTGACCTAACCTAACCTTGGTCACATCGGATGACCAGTCTACGTCAGCCCTCTCGACACATGGAACACGCATACACTTGACCTAACCTCAGTCACGTGGGATTCACAGTCTACGTCAGCCCTCTCGACACATGGAATACGTATTCACTTTACCTAACCTAACCTCGGTCACGTCGGATACACAGTCTACGCCAGTCCTCTCAACACATGGAATACGTATTCACTTGACCTAACCTAACCTCAGTCACGTCAGATGCAGTCTACGTCAGCCCTCTCAACACATGGAATACATATCACCTGGACCTAACCTAACGTCAGTCACGTCGGATGCACAGTTTACGTCAGCCCTCTCGACACATGGAATACGCATTCACTTGACCTAACTAACCTCGGTCACGTCGGATGCACAGTCTACGTCAGCCCTCTCGAGACATGGAATACGTATTCACTTGACCTAACCTAACCTCAGTCACGTCAGATGCACAGTCTACGTCAGCCCTCTCAACACATGGAATAGATATTCACCTGGACCTAACCTAACGTCAGTCACGTCGGATGCACAGTTTACGTCAGCCCTCTCGACACATGGAATACATATTCACCTGCCTAACCTAACCTCAGTCACGTCGGATGCACAGTCTACGTCAGCCCTCTCGACACATGGAATACATATTCACCTGCCTAACCTAACCTCAGTCACGTCGGATGCACAGTCTACGTCAGCCCTCTCAACACATGGAATAGATATTCACCTGGAACAACCTAACGTCAGTCACGTCGGATGCACAGTTTACGTCAGCCCTCTCGACACATGGAATACATATTCACCTGCCTAACCTAACCTCAGTCACGTCGGATGCAGTCTACGTCAGCCCTCTCGACACATGGAATACATATTCACCTGCCTAACCTAACCTCAGTCACGTCGGATGCACAGTCTACGTCAGCCCTCTCGACACATGGAATACGTATTCACCTGACCTAATCTAACCTCGGTCACGTCGGATGACCAGTCTACATCAGCGCTCTCGACACATGGAATACGTATTCACTTGACCTAACCTAACCTCATTCACGTCGGATGCACAGTCTACATCAGCCCTCTCGACACATGGAATACGTATTCACCTGACCTAACGTAACCTCGGTCACGTCGGATGACCACTCTACATCAGCCCTCTCAACACATGGAACACGCATTCACCTGACCTAACCTAACCTCGGTCACGTCGGATGCACAGTCTACGTCAGCCGTCTCGAGACATGGAATACGTATTCACCTGGCTAAACCTAACCTCAGTCACGTCGGATGCACAGTCTACGTCAGCCCTCTCGACACATGGAATGCGCATTCACTTGACCTAACCTAACCTCGGTCACGTCGGATGTACAGTCTACGTCAGCCCTCTCGACACATGGAATACGGATTCACTTGACCTAACGTAACCTCGGTCATGTTGGGTGCACAGTCTACGTGAGCCCCCTCGACACATGGAATACGTATTCACCTAACCTCAGTCACGTCGGATGCACATTGTACATGGAGCCCACTCTTTGACATGTGCAATACGTAATCACCTGACCTAACCTAACCTCAGTCATCCCGGATGCACATTCTACACAGCAATACCTAACCTGGAAAAGATGCACTCTCTCGACTATCCTTGACTTTGATGACCAAGACCGAGGGAGGCTCCGCCTCCAAATGGCGCGCCAATAGGAGGACTCGGGAGGCGGAGCGATGCGGCCTCTGCTCTTGCCTAATAGATGGCGCATCTGTAGCGCTTGGCTCAGAGCCATTTATAGGGAGAGTTTGGCCATTCTTTGATCTTTTGCCGCCTCATGGGAGGAGCTTATTTTGACGTCAGAGTCGTCGTTGCGCCGCCCAAAAAGCCTGAATCCTAGCGGAATCCGCTTATCAGCCATCTAGTCCGCGCCATATTGATGCTGTCCCCCAGCTGGTCGACACCTTCGTGGCCGTGTTGAATGTAATCTGCAGGAATAACCGGCTTTTGACCCACTGGCACAAGTGATAAGGGGGCTTTGTTGTCGAACAGAAAGTGTTCAAGGACGAAAGGATTTCGAAGCAAGAAGTACGCACGTGTCTTCTCTCCTTGGATTGTAAACAACGATCAGCATCAATATGGCGTCTGCGACCGGTTGACGACTGGATAACAATAGAGCACGTCGAGGGAGGTCGTTCGGCCGTGACGTCGCCTGACGCACTTTAAGTTAGGCTCCTCCCAATGGCCAAACTCTCTCTATAATCGGCTCTGGTTGTGTGTCAATGTTGCGCCATCTCGTACGCGAGAGCAGAGGCTTCAAGGTCGTAGCTCTACCGAAAGAAGCAGACGACAGCGGCTCTCATATCCCGAGCCGAGCGCTACCGGTGCGCCATCTATTAGGCAAGAGCAGAGGCCGCATCGCTACGCCTCCCGAGTCCTCCTATTGGCGCGCCATTTGGAGGCGGAGCCTCCCTCGCTCTTGGTCAGCAAAGTCAAGGATAGTCAACAAATGACGTCATAATGTTCGACAGCGCCACGAGTTTGGTAGAGTCGAACTGCGTTCAAAGCTAGTGGCGAACAAGGTCGCGCCCGAAAGCCACGGTCTTGAGGGGATTACGATGGTCTCGGAAAAGGACGCGGCCTTCGGTCCCACTTTTCTTTCAATAGGAGGCAGCAAACAATTGCCCATTCGTGGAACTCAGCTCTCCCCTTCCGATCTGTTTTTCAGCATATTAGTGATGAAATTCTTACTGCTAAAAGCACCACAAATGAAGCTTGGGTCCTAAGATGCAAGAAAAACAAACAAAAATAGTAGGTATAGGAGAGATTTTTTATAGAAATGGATCAAAATGGGCACGTTATACAGCCGCGCCGATTTTTCAACACCGGAAGCGCGCCGACAGTTTTGGCACGGCGGCACAGGCGAGGTCCAGACTACCGGAGGCAGCGCTACGGCACGGCGGCGCACACCTCTAGCCTAGAGTAGAGTGTATAGTAGTGAGGGTGAGTGAGGGCGAGTCACTATTCAAGATACGAGAAGCTCTAGTTCGACCCTGAGAACGAGGCTATGTGCCGATTGCGTTGGCATAGAGTGAATCATTGGCTATTGGTCCCCGTCTTGTTTGAGAAGCATAGCTTGTTGTTGGAGTCAAGTGAGCCCAGTTTTAATATTAAACAGGGTAAGTGTGTCACTTGTTCTTACCTCGTTCATCTCGTCAAGTAAGCTACCTAAGCTTCTGGGGCAGGATTTTTGCCTATTCAGAGCAGTAGTTATTTCGAAGTGACCGATCGAAGTAGCCGTGGGTCGTCGACCAGGGGAGCTATTCTCGTCAAAGTAAGCTACCTGCTTACTTTCTTTGCAAGGGGGTTATTGTTATTATCGCCAAATAAAGAAGGTGTGAACGATGGGAATGTCATTGGGAATGGTTTTCAGGCGCCGTGAGCCAATAGTCGAGCATTTGATCGTCCAGCCTTGTTGCTGTGTCGGTGTTTTCACGACACGATCATCACGATACGCCCTTTCCGCCTCTAGATTGTCTCGGGAAATCACACATATTCAAGATAGGAGAAGCTTTAGTTAAACCCTGGGAACGAGGCTATGTGCCGATTGCGTTGACATATAATGAATCACTGGCTATTCTGTCTCCGTGCCGTTTGAGAAGCATCGCTTGTTGTTGAAGTCAAGTGAGCCCAGTTTTAATATTAAACAGGGTAACTGTGTCACTTTTCTTATCTCGTTCATCTCGTCAAGTGAGCTTCCTAAGTTTCTGGGACAGGATTTTTGCCTATTCTGAGCAGTAGTTATTTCGCAGTGACCGATCGAAGTAGCCGTGGGTCGTCGACCAGGGCCGTCTGCTCGTCTATGCTCCAATCTTTCACATATTTATTTCCCGAAGAGGGTCGATTCATTGCATTTATTCTGTTCATCGGGCCCAGATGAAAATCTGGGGAGGGATTCGTACCATTCCGAGCAGTAGTTATTTCGCAGTGACCGATCGAAGTAGCCGTGGGTCGTCGACCAGGGCCGTCTGCTCGTCTGTGCTCCAACCTTTCACATATTTATTTCCCGAATAGGGTCGATTCATTGCATTTATTCTGTTCATCGGGCCCAGATGAAAATCTGGGGAGGGATTCGTACCATTCCGAGCAGTAGTTATTTCGCAGTGACCGATCGAAGTAGCCGTGGGTCGTCGACCAGGGCCGTCTGCTCGTCTGTGCTCCAACCTTTCACATATTTATTTCCCGAATAGGGTCGATTCATTGCATTTATTCTATTCATCAAGCCAAAATGAAAATCTGGGAGGAGATTCGTACCATTCAGAGCAGTAGTTATTTTGTCGGGGGGTTCACACCGTATTTATGTGTGGTATTTATCTTATGTTCTTTGGCAGCACCTACAAGTCATGCGTGTGGGTTTCCTTTCATGGCATCCCATATCGTAAACACAACTATCATCTGCATAGTTTCAGGAACACTCCTTTCTTTTTAGCCGGTGTGTATCTTCCATTCTTTGGCCGACTTAAACTTTTACTTCGAATAACAGCAATTATAAGATCGCTCATTGCTTGTATCCCAAACATATGCAAGACACACCTTACATTTCTACTAAATGCTTTCTTCACACAGTGTGGGAATAGAACAACTAATCTAGATGTACTGTGTTTTGTTGTGGTTGATATGGCAGAGCTTAAAACAAAGCCCACATAACTTAAGGCTTCCTCTTCCTATTTGCATCTTACACTGTCTTCGAAGCTACCTGAAGTTGTCACTACGCTTACATTTGCTGAAACATACAGCTTTGTTATTCTAACTTTCATCTTCCACAGGTGAAATCGCATCATAACTCATTTGCACACGTTGTCTGAGGATCGTCAGAGGTGCAGACAGTGGTTTTTGTGCTTGTCGTGTTATGTTGTGCTTCCTCGCATCTTGTCTTTCAATGGAGGTGCATGACACCCTTTGTTTCTCCACCTTGCAACCTTTGTGTCATTTAAGTCTCCATACGCCACGTCTGCACTTAAGAGCACACAGCCCCTGCTGGTATGAGGAGAATTCTGCAGGAAGCTCTCTTTATATTTATGCAACACAACACTTGCACTTAAATGCTTAGTTTCCTGGGTCTCTCATGGGCTTCCCCTAACACGACCACACAGTTCAGCTCTCGGTGTTGAGCATTCGTAGTAAGACACAGTGTAAACACCCTGTCTTCCCTTCATTTCAAGTCTTTTCGTCTGTCTGGCCCTTTCATGCCGTCACCACTCATCATAAATTACGTCAGCCCAGATGATGTTTCGTCACAGGTACCTTTTGTTCAGCTGTGTAAGTTTTACAGACCTTCAAGCCAATTCGTTTTCTACACTCGTTTTCATTGATTCACTCATTCAATACAAGATTTTATAGCTGTGCATTTCCATTCATCCAGCATCCAGTCTTGTTCTGTACTTGAGGATTTCTCCCACTCGACTTTGTCCTGCCACAAAAATAATGTAAGTTAGCCTCATTCATTCACAGCTTCTGGGCTATCGTCGCTGCAGTTACCCTTCTTTCACTTTCACTGGCTGCAGGAGGTTAATCCTTGCTGGGGCCACTCTTTCACACATACACACACGCAAAAAAACGGCAAAAGTGAATGACGCGCTGGCTTGTGTGCATCTCAGTGTTGACGGTGGCCCTTCTTTCTCAAGGAATCCAAGAGCATTAGCCTCTGCGGCTGCTGGCCACCACAGACGCTGCTCTGTCGTGTGGTAATAGAGGCTTCACTGGAGCTTAGCTGTCATTCACAATCAGCTGATTCTGGGAAACTGTACATAATGGCTTGTTCGGGGGCTTTACGCCACACTAGGGGCCACTGTTTCTGTCTTGCAGGCTTGCACCATTCATTCCGACTAAAAGGTAGCTTACAGGGTCTCTTCACGTCTGGCATGACCTGTTCAGTGGTTTGTCTCTGGAGTATAGCACTGCTTTTTGCAGTGGATTGCGTGATTGTGCGTGTTTCGGTGAAGTTTCCAAGGGTGACGACGGAAGGTAAAAAATGGTTGCTGCAACCTCAGCAAAAACACGAAAAACTTGCATAGAAAATCATGCACACTTAATAGGGTGCCCAAGCCAATGTACTTGAGCTTTGATTGCAAACACTTGGTTTCCATTTCTGCTCTGTGACAGCACATTCCCAGCCTTTTCATTTTGGTGAAAATCTTCCACAGTAATGGCGTGCCCCACTGTACCAAGGAAAATTCAGGATGTGCAATCTTGTAACTGCATGGGCTTGAAGGCTGTCATAACTTCTGTGTCTTGTTCCGTTTCAATATAGCCTCTTCTATGCCCATTCTATGTCCATGGCCATTTCTATGCAGGGCTTGAGAGATCTCTTTTACGTGCCTCACATAGTATTCACTTTGTACCACTGTCTTCACGATGTAGTACAATATGAGAAATTTTCAGCTTCATCATTTTCTGTCACTCAAAGTAATTTTTGTCGTGCAAGTACTGTACCTCTTTTTTAAAGCTTTGTCATAGCAACAACATCACAGCTTTGCCCAACAAGAACACAGGTGTAACATGCAACATCTAATGTCACCAAAATGCTGACTACCATTGCAGCAGCATACCGCATCTCAGGCATACGGTACAAATGGATTACACAGTATAATGACAACAAAGAAAAACATTTACAGTCCTCAATTTTTGTGCATATTTTTTTCTTCTTTTTCTCAATGCCCGAGCTATTGCCCCAAGGTGTACAGTGAAACCACTCCATTTGGCAGGACTACAGCAATGGCCAAGTACGAGGGTGGTTCCATAAGTTTCCGGCCCGACCAACTTTTAATAGTCATAGAGACGAAACAAGTGTATCACTTTTCGACATAGCCACCCTTAACTTCGATGCACTTTTGACACCTTTCAACCAGCATTCTTATACCCTTGAATAAATAGTCCGAAGTTTTGTCCGCAAAATGCTGGAAAACTGCCTCTTGCACCTCACTATCGTTTTGAAATCTCCGTCCTCTGAGATCCCTCTTCAAGTTTGAGAACAGAAAGTAGTCACTCGGTGCCAAGTCGGGGCTGTAGGTAGGCTGGTGGATTTCTTCGAAGCCGCACTCCTTCAGTGCAGCCTTGGCAACAGAAGCCGTGTGGACAGGGGCATTCTCCTGGAGCAATCGGACACCTCGACTCAACCTGCCGCGCCTCTTTTCCTTGATGGCGTCTCGCAGTCGGTGCAGGAGTGAAGCATAATAAGTCGCATTCACTGTGGTGTTCCTCTCTTTGAAGTCGATGAGGAGGATCCCATGACAATCCCAAAATATTGTTGCCATGATCTTCTTTGTGGATTGTGTGACCTTGGCTTTTCTTGGGGGTGCTTCTCCTGGTTTGCGCCATTCCATCGACTCCTTTTTCGAAAGGGGATCATAGTAGAGCACCATAGTCTCGTACCCTGTGACAATTGACTTCAATATTTCTTCTTCGTTCTCTTGACAGAGATCCAAAAACTCTTTGGCACTGACGACGCGCCGTTGCTTTTGAACTGACGAGAGAAGTCGTGGCACCCTTCTCGCACTGACCTTTTTCATGTGAAGGCCCTCGCAGATGATCCGAAAAACGGTTGTTTTGGAAAGCCCCAGCCTTTCTGAGATTTCCTTCACCTTCAGACGCCTGTCGTTAAGCACTTCCTCCTCGACAAGAGACACATTTTCTTGTGTCACCACTTCCACTGGACGACCATCGCGTGGATCATCTTCAATAGACTCTCGCCCCAGTCGAAACTGCTTAGCCCAGTCTTTTGCCGTTGTGTACGACGGAGAGGCCTCCCTGTACACGTTGTCCAGTCGCACTTTAATTTCTTTAGGCGAAAGTCTCTCTTTTGTCAAGAATTTTATCACAGCGCGGTACTCGATTTTTTCCATTTTAACTGAAATGCACACTGGCTGTTTGAAATGCCGCTGTCTAACCGACAAAAGTATGGAGAGGGTTGAGGGTGGTGCTCCGGCCCTCCAACAGATGGCGCCACGCGTCCTTAATCGCATTTTGAAATCCGCGCGCATTTTCTACCTCGGGCCGGAAACTTATGGAACCACCCTCGTATTTGCATCTCGAATCTTTTATGGAACATCAGTCCTGAACTGTTTGTACTCGAGAGGTTTCATCACACTGTACTTTTTTTTTCCACCCTTGTATTATTTTAGAGAAATTCAATAAAACATATACCGTAATTTCATGTCTATAAGCTGTACTGCATTTAACTCACAGGACCTGTTTTCAGGAACATTTTGAAAATTTTCTGGCAGATAAGCTGCGTTCGCAGATAAGCCGCAGGCAATACGACACGGCTGATTTGTACAACAAAGGAGACCATAGAGAAAGCCGTAAACCCTGTGATCCATAGTCTGGGTTCGGTATGGTGTACATCAAAGGAGGTCAGTTGTAGTGTTCTATCAAGTTCGGACTGTGGCCTCGTTGCATGTTTTTCATGGATCCATGTGTTAGTGGCCTTCCAGAAGACATCAATCACTCTCACCACTTTCGTTAAACCTGCTTTGGGGAAGGTACCAGGAGGGTCAGTCTACTCGAATGTGGACGCTCCCGTTTCGCATTGTTCGTGCATTGACAGGGCGGTGCTGTGCCAGAGATGTCTCGTGGGGTGTCAGCCCTTTCGTTAACAACACGGTATGGGGAAAACACCAGGGGAAAATAGTTATGAGATAAGCCACACCGGTCGACAAGCCGCAGAGCGCCTGTGCGAAGAAAGAATCACGCCAAGCTGTTGCTGATACGCATGAAATTACGGTACACAATAAATACACTACAAATACAACTAGTAGATACCCAAGGACTGGTAGAGCACCCGCCGTTCTTGTACTTTTTAAGTTCTTTTCTATGCCAAGTGCAAAATTTTATACAATTATTTGCAAAAGTGTACCCAACATTGGGGTGAGCCATTTCTTTCATCCGTATATGACCTTCTGGCAGCAAGGGACACTTGGCAACTTCACAAAAAGGACATCAGTAAACTTTCATTGGAACCATGACTTGAAAACCCGAGACGAGGCAGGGACAAAAACAGAGCTGAGTTTGAGACCGTGTTTGTGTTTGTCTGTTTTTGTCACTACCTCGTCTCGGGTTTTCAAGTCATGGATCGTCACCACCAGCTCGCTTGCTACCTAACTTTCCTTTCGTTTTCATTGGAACTTATTTGCAACTATGACATATGTCTGAAGCATGCATGCTAATGTGTCAGGTCACCTTATGAAATGACATGAATCTGTGGAATTACAAAGTTAAGAACAGGCTTATACGGAACAACATAGACTACAACAATGACAACACAAAAACAACATCTAACACAATCCAAAATCTAATTCTACAGGTTTGCTTTTCAGTGTTAGCCTAATTTTTTTACACCATATGTTTGGTAAACATGGTGAGTAGGAAATATTCTCCCAGTGACAGTTCTCTAACTTCTTGCATGTCCTCTTTGCTGCCCATGGGCAGTCATTATCTCTGTGCAGCCCACCTTTACAATTGACCAGTGCTGGGTGCTTCTTCGACTCTTCCAACTCCTAACAGTAAGCATTCACTCTTCGCAGTCACTTTCCGGCTTAGTGGAAGCTATCCTGGACGGGTGATACCATGCACCCTCCACCAGGCACACAACAGTAGTATAGAAAGAAGTCCTATAGCCAAGAGTTTTCTCTAATCCAATTCCAATCCAATTATAATCCAATTCCAATCCAATCCTAAGCCATAATCCAGTTATAATCCAACACAATCCAGTCCTAAGCCAACACAAGCCAAATCCAAAGCCATCTGATTGGCCGCCATTAGCCCCGCCCACTTCACACGTTGATTGGGCCATGCTAAGCCTACTGATCTGATTGGCCGCCATTAGCTCCGCCCACTTCACGTTGATTGGCCCATGCTATGCCTACTGATCTTTGATTGGCTTACCGTAGCTCCACTCCTTCATGCTAATTAGTTGGCTTGGCTCCGGCCAGTTCACGCTGAATGGCCCGTGCTAAGCCTACTGATCATTGATTGGTTGTCTGTAGCTCCGTCCCTTTATGCTAATTACTCGTGTCTGCCCACTTCACGCTGATTGGTGCATGCGTATCGCTGAGCACAGCTCCGCCCCTTTATGCTGATTAACTGGCTCCGCTGATTGGTCCATTCGAAGCCTACTGATCACTCTCCACATTTTCCAGACTTTCTAAGCCCTCTGATTGGCCGTCCCCCGTTTAAGCCCACCGATTGGCCCCATTCTAAGCCCACTGATTGGCTGACTAAGTCCGCTGAACATAGCCTTCGTTAGCGCCCGCCAGATGGCGCGCTCGGCAGCGACCCTGCTGCGGCTTTATCTCATACATCCAAACTTACCTCGTGCCACCAGATGGCGCGACTCAGGTGCATCAACTCCGCGCTGTTCCGCTTCGAGGCGTCACACGAGCGAGAGAACTTCGTCGAGATGTGCTGCCACATATTGCGCTCCCGTATCACCGCAAACAAGTTGCGGGAAATCATACGCGAAATCTTGGACGAGTACCTGTCGGCTTACAGGGAGCAATCACTGCGCGAGCTTCAGGAACTATGTCAGGAAGAAATAAGAGTCTTGGAGACGATCATCAATCGCTCTAGGAGCTATGGATGAAAATAAAGATGCATCACACCTCGCTACACAGTCTGCTCAAGTTATTCCACGATGCGCATGCAGTTCCAGCACCCTGCTCGAATTCTCATCTCCGGCGCGTCCATGTGTGGGAAGACGGTGCTCACGCAGAATATAATGAGACACCCCGAATTATTTAGCATTCCACCGCAGAAGATACTCTACGTACGAAAGTATGCAGCCGGCTGGGAAAAGGATTTCAATGGTGTGGAGTTTATGGATAGGATACCCGCAGATTGGGATGAGCGATATCCCACTCTCATAGTTATTGACGATCAAATCACGGAAAAGGGGGTTCTATCGGAGGTAGAGTCGTTGTTTGTACGTGGTAGCCATCATAAGAATGCGTCCGTGATCCTGATCACACAAGCCTTGTTCTATCATAACGCCACTTTTCGAACGATATCGCTGAACGCCAGTTATATCGTATTGTTCCGGAATGCGCGGTCCGTACAACAGATCGAAACCTTCGGACGTCAGGTATTCGGGAAACAGGGGCTTTCCTATTTTCTCGACGCATATAACCAGGCGACGGAGAAGGCGCACGGTTATTTAGTTGTGGATCTGCACGCGCAAACACCTCCCTCTCGTAGCCTGCGAACGGGTATTTTACCGCACGACCGGCAGTTCCTGTTTACGCCCGCGAAATGACGGCCGATCTTAGAAGACATCTCACGCTCCTCAAAGTATTGGCCGCCAGCAAACCGACGCACCGCGCAGAGTTACTTAAAGAGCTCAGCTGCGACGACATTCGAATCCTTTCGGAAATCTGTCTGAATATTCTACGCGGAAATATCCCACTTTCGAACTTCATAAAAACCTGAAGAAACACAAAAAAATTCTCCGCTTCCTCGCCTACAAGTCTCTTCATAAGTGCCCCCGGCAGTTGAAGAAATATATTAGGGGACAACGAGGTGGTCTCATTCCCATACTTCCACTGCTCCTCTCAGGGCTATCAAGTCTCGTGGCGGGAGTCGCCGGGCGAGCGATATCCAAAGCCATCGGTCATGGCTCATAGAATAGAAATAGGTGAAGTTCTGAAATCTAACGATTCGGACGATGTAAAAGTGGGCAAAATACTGGAAGCCCTCTATTACTTGCTGAAGCGAGCTCACTATCATCCTCCTCCTCCTCCCCCTCCTCCTCTGGAACCTGTCCATTCGGAGCCCGAACCGGAACCCAATCCATTCGATTTTAATCTTCTACCCTCCGGCGTTGATAAAGCACGCGCGAAATCTGTGCTGAAAGAATTGAAGAAAGTATTCACCTGGCAGGTGGATAATGTGCTAGTATATAGAGGGAAGCGAATCAATCGCTCAAACATTGTGGCTCTCGTGAGCTACTTAGCACGTCGTAGCGCGCTCATCAAGAAACCCCGCTGGTACAAAAAAGTATCGAAAATTATAAGCGCTTTGAAAATACAGCGAATTGCTCGCTGGAGCAAATATGGGGCCCTATAGAAAGATCAAGGAGAAAGGGTTAGGTGGAGTTGATCGGTACCGACGTTATCACAAGCTCACGCACGCAGAAGCCGTGGAACAGCTGAAAAAAGAAGATGCTTACACCCTTCACAAGCCAGTGAAGAAAAAATTTAAGCGGCGCTCCATCATCGCAACTCACGTGCGGGATTTATATCAGGCAGACCTTCTGGATATGCGTAAATATCAGAAATTTAACAAGGGCTTCAGGTACATCCTAACGGTCATAGATACGCTATCGAGGTACCTGTACATGGTCCCCATTCGCACAAAGCGCCCGCAAGACGTAAAGAAAGCCTTCCAACGAGTTTTCCGTCACGGAATTCCAAAGAATTTGCTCACGGATCGCGGGAGCGAATTTTGGGGTTCCCCCGTTCGTCAGTACTTTCAGTCGCTACTAAATCACTATAGCACGCAGAGCGGAATGAAAGCGGCCTCCTGTGAACGCGTGCAGAGAACAATTAGGGAAAGAATAGCCAGGCATTTCACTAGTACGGGGAAGTTTAATTATATCAACGCGCTGCCGAAGATAGTGGCCGACTATAACGACTCGGTACACTCCGTCACGGGCGAAAAGCCGAAAAACGTGAACGCCGGAAATGAAGTAGCTCTGTTCAACAGATTAAATCGTAAGACGACCCCGCGCGAGAGCAAGTATAAATCAGGGGACCAGGTGAGGCTCGCGTTAGATCGCGGCGTGTTCGCCAAAGGCTACGATCAAAGGTGGACGGCCGAAGTGTTCGAGGTGTCGCGAACGAGAAAGACCGATCCGCCCGTAGTGTACGTGAAAGATTCGACGGGAAAAGAAATACTGGGATCATTCTACGAGCAGGAGCTGCAGCCCGTCCACCATCTTTCCTCGTACGATAAGCGACTCATATCCGCGGTGATTAGAAAGAAGAAAATTAACGGGGTATTGCACTACTTGGTTCGTTGGTTCGGATACGCCAAAGATCACGATTCTTGGGTGCCCGCCAGCGATGTCAGAAAATGAATTTTACGTGTATCTGCTCTCGAACGCCAGCATGGACCTGTACCCGTCCAACACGCTGAATGACTTCACGACCGCGTTAGATAAGCCACTACACCTGGATGATTCGTACGTCGTCGGTCTAGAGGGATTTTCCATTCCCAACAGCTTCCTGAACGTGAACCAAGCGCCTGATAACCTGATAACGCTATCAACGGAGAAGTGGCAAACAAAACAGCTCACGTTCGAAGACACGGACACGCTATTGAATAAAATATTCCCCGAATATGGGATAGAGTGGACTTACGAGGAAGATCACTACGTGTTTAAGCTACCGTCGCGCGTGCGCTCGGCGAAACTAATCGACAGACCGCTGCATCTCGCCTTTGGAATCGTCGACATCGATGGAGATCACCGGGAGGGCGGTAAAGTACGCGCCGTCCCAAACGTGTTACCGCTCGCGGAGGAAAGAGCCGTTATGATGCGAGTTCGCCGGGTGATAGTGATCAATAACGATCTAATTTTAGAACCCCGATCGCTCATTACCGACACATTCAACGAATTCTTCAGAGCGACGAACGATACAGAATCACGGGTGGAATACAAAGACAACACTTACTCGCTTTCTCTCCCGACGAATTTCAACTTGTCGACCGAGTTCCTGGACCTCATTCAGGTGAAGCACATCCATGTTGAAGGATCCCGAAAGCACATCACGTGTAATCCCATAGTGAAGACGTACCGCGTCCACATAAACACTCAAGAGACGGAAAGTCGGCGCATTTCACTTCCACCAAATTACTACGAAACACCCGAAGCTCTCGTGAGCGCCATCCATGAGCGTCTGCAGCCGGAGGCTTCCCTCACGTACGATGCGTGGGCGAGGAAGTGTTCGTTGAGCTTGCGGGAAAACGTGTCGCTTACATTATCCGATTACTTTGCGTACCTACTGGGTTTCGGCGCGAAAACCGTATTTACGGAAAACGATACGGGCGTCGATGAAGTGACCATAGATCTTCCCATTAACTGTATTATGATATACACGGATCTCGTCACGCCCTCCGTAGTGGGAAACGGGCGGCATCCGATACTGAAATTAATTCCATTCGTATACGATAGAACGAAAGAACAACTGAGTTTCAGTTTTCTACCCGTTCAGTATTTTAAGTTAGTGCAGCGCGAAATTTCCTCAATCACCGTCTCTATACGCGACGACACGGGTCGCAAGCTACCGCTACAAAATCGCGGTAGATCGACGCTGACGCTGCACTTTAAGCATGTACACTAAAGCGGTACCAATCTACGGATTTGGCGTTCCAACGGTATACAGGTCGCACCTGTACCAGAGGGGAGGCAATTTCTTTTCTCAGCTCGGGCGTTTCGCTATTCCACTCTTCAAACGCGTATCGCCCTACTTAAAAAAGACGGCTGTTGCGGCCGCTAAGCGCGTGGCCAAAAATCTGTCGGAGGGAGACTCTTTCCGAAGTGCGCTTAAGAGATCGGCGAAAGATACGTGCCGTGACATTCTCCGCGACCTCGGGGGTGCTGGCGGGCGAAGAAAGAGGAGAAAACCGGACGTCTTCGACGGCATAAATCACGCTGGTTGCGCGGCCACAATTTAGTTGCGAGATGGACACGATTAACGTCGTACATCCCGACACTCCTCTGTTGGATAAGTCGGAAACACAGTTATTTTCCGTGCCGGGAACGCAGTGGCATATACTGAAGGGGGGAATATGAGGTATTCTACCCAGTCGCTGACATATCCTCCGTCATAGAGTTCCAGCTTTCGAATTTGGGGCACCACTATCTCGATTTGAACTCCGCGTACATAGTGACGAAAGTCCGCATCGTACGTGACGATGGTTCGCTACCGGAAACACAGGCTGGCGATCGGACGACCTACGACGAGGTCTACCCCGTCAACGCGTTCGCCAGCTCGCTTTTCAAGAACGTAGCCGTCTTCTTGAATCAGACCATGATTACGAATAATGATTTGTATAGCTATAGAAGCTACTTGGATATTTTGCTTCACGCCAGCACCACGGAGCAAAATACCGTGCATAAAGCAGGTCTGTACACGCAAGAAGAAGCGCGTCAAACGGAAAACAACATTCGCGCTCGTGGACCGGCCGAACGATACAACCTCACACGTGGCGGCAAGACCATCGACCTGGTTTCCAAGATCAACTCGGACATTTTCCTGCAGCCTAAGCTACTCATATCGGGAGTGGAAATTAGGCTTGTTTTTTATCAAGGCTCCGACGCGTTCCGCATTATGAAGACCGATCAGGAGCAGCACACGCATAAAGTGGAAATCATGAGTGCCACTTTGTACATAAAGAAAATCACCGTGTCTCCCAGCCTATTCCTCGGACACGAAACGGAATTGCAGAAGCGCAAGGCTCTCTACACACTGGCCGGAAGTGAATCGCGTATTCGCTCGCTACCAGTTGGCAACCTGGATGCATGCCTGGAAGATTTATTTCCAGAGAAGATACCGTCTAAGGTGGTGGTCGCATTCGTGCCCACCCTAGCCTACCAGGGAGCATTCAATCGGGACCCGTACCGATTCGTGAACTGCGACATTGAGTCGGCGACGCTCACCGTGAACGGGATGCAGCGAATAGACACGTTCGACTTCAACAATAACCTGAACCACCGAAGCTACTTCAACCTCCTGGAGCAGCTGTGTGAGAAGCACGTCTCCTACGAATACGACCACTACGTTGGAAACAAGTTCCTACTGTACTACGATCTGGATCCCGATCAATCCTCCGTCCACCTGTCACCGATCAGGCGTGGAAACGTTCGTCTGCAACTCAAGTTCCGACGTGCCTTAGCCGAACCCACGACCGTATTGATACTGTCCGAGAGTGTGCGAATTATGTCCATCGATAAGAACAGGAACGTCACACTGGATTAGCAATGTTCGAGCAAGATATCGAGAGACTCCTGAAGTACAACGATTACACTTCGGCGCTCTTTCGCGGTGTATACGCTCGAGACGACCGTCTGCCTGCACTGGATAGACCGGGTATAATCGTGATGAACACCGATCGGCGACAGCAAGCTGGGGAGCACTGGATTTTGTACGCGAAAATGAAGGATGACCTCATCTACTTTGATTCCTTCGGATTGCCGCCCATCGAACCCGAGTTGAAACGCCTCACCGTCGACGAATATAATGATGTCTGTATCCAAAGCCTGTATTCTCCAATGTGTGGTGTGTACTCTTGTATCGCGGCGACATTGTTGGCGAAAGGGAAATCACTGAAGAGCATTGTATCCCTGTTTTCCGATAATCTCGCCGCTAATGACCTAAAATCAATAAAGCTGCTAGAAAAGTTGTTTGTCGCTTAAAAACGCCTGGTGTCCTTTATTCTCTATAGCTCCCCCACAAACTATACTTGCTTAGTCAATGAATACACGCTATAGCTCCCTATCATATCATTCTATCAATACAGCTTCCCATCATATCAGCCTATCTTCCTAATCCATTACAACAACGCAACACTTAAAATCAGAAATACATGTATTTTTATTTTACTGCTGATTACATATGGGGCGCTCGCTGGTCTCGCGGTCACTTCTTCTTCGCGTGAGTAAAGATGATGTCGGGCGATGCGACTCTTTTACCATCCCTGAATCTCTCCTTCTTCTCTAGTTTCAGATCTGGTAATTCTCGCATTTCTTGCAAATCTTCATCTGTCAGTCGCTTAAAACGACTGGGTAGGTACACCTTTACGCGTTTATCGTTGTCCATCAGGAGTTCCACGTACACGGACTCCCCGTACATAGTATCCACTTTGCGCAAGTCCAACACGTCGAGCTTTTCGTTGTTCGGAACAGTGCTCATTTTCTGAATGTCCCCATCACCGGGTTTCTTTAGTTTATCCAGCTTCTCGAAAATAGATGACATATCTCTCAGCGCAAGTTTCTACGCACGCCAAATGAACTGAAAATGAGGACAACTATTACCTAACTTTCCTCATCTTGAAGACAATAGTGAAACATACCTTTCTCGTTGTGCGCTTCACCGAGAGTCAACCGACGGAAGTAGCTTCACAGACCTCAAATGAGTTGTATATATCGCAACTTTTATATAAAGCACCCCTGGAGGAGCGCAAGGGTGGTGCGATTCTGTTTACACAATCACGCAGGAACAGCATGTGATTTATGATGCGCGCGCGCGCACGCGAAGGACATCTGGAACTTCTTGGAAACCAAAGTGCATAAGCGAACCCTTTGTTTTTGGTTACAGAAAGCTTGCTGATATAAAACAGATGGCCCAACTTGTTGAGACATGCAGCGCCGCGGCCGAGGCTCCATGACCTCATTTCTTGACAAGCATGATTTACGACCTCCAAAGCGTGGCAGTACGCGAGCTTTGATATAAAACAGATGGCCCCAACGTGTTGGGATGGCCGATGAAGCTCCGTGACCTCATTTCTCCTCCGTGACCTCATTTCTCGGAACACATGATTTACGACTGCCAAAGCGTGGGAATATGCGAGCTTTGATATAAAACACATGGCCCCAACGTGTTGACACGTGCACCACGACCGCGGAGGCCCCTTGACCTCATTTCTTGGAACACATGATTTACGACTACCAAAGCATGGAGTACCCGAGCTTTGATATAAAACAGATGGCCCCAACGTGTTCTGACGTGCAGAGTGGCCGATGAAGCTCCGTGACCTCATTTCTCGGAGAACGTGATTTACGACCTTCAAAGCATGGGAGTACACGAGCTTTGATATAAAACAGATGGCTCCAACGTGTTGGGATGGCCGATGAAGCTCCGTGACCTCGTTTCTCCTCCGTGAACTCATTTCTCGGAACACATGATTTACGACTGCCAAAGCATGGGAATATGCGAGCTTTGATATAAAACACATGGCCCCAACGTGTTCTGACATGCAGCATGGCTGCTGGTTTATAAGCCGAGCGATCGCCTCAGGGGGGAACAGTCTGCTTTCACTCGCTTCAAAGTAAGTTATTCGCCTCACTTGTTGCACGTTTCTTACGGATCCGTTTATTTTCAGTGCCTCGGTGTGTGTTCTGCTTTTTTGATCCTCACGATATCGAGGATGAATCGGATGAATCGGACGACGATTCTCGGGACGGCGCACCTCCTACACTGTCTGCTCACGTGATGCGATCGCACCCCGACGTGGATACATCTTTCCTGCCCTTCTTCCAGACTGACAGTGCATTTAGAGGTGTCGTTAAAAGGTACGTGCTATTGGCATCTGTTCACGATCATGGAGTAGAGGATTTGCGACAATATTTAATGAGTCACTTTCACGATATGTTCGCTATATTGAGGGCGCAAAGAATACCCTTTAGGTTTTGCATTTGTTCGGATGTTTTAATGGTAAAGGAAACTCGTGGGGAGATAATCGCGCACATTGCCCACTTTATGGCATTTGCTCGCGAAGTCCACAGCGACGGAGCCATCGCGAATACCCTGATGGATGTGATTCAGGAGTCCACGGGACGCGTAGAAAATTATCAGCGGGAAGGGAGCGGGTTCGTGTCCACCGACGTCCAAAACGTTCAAATGTGCATTTCCGCCGTGAAAACGAAAAAATTCGGATGCAATGGGACACTTCCCGATCATTTGGCTAAGCGCAGGAACGTGCTAACAAATATTCATTTACCGGCACGTAAGGAGGGTGAGTGTTTTAAATACAACACGCTCGCCCTCCTGCATCCACAGAGTTGGAATACATGGTCAAAAAAATATGAAAATTATGCAGCGGAGTACTGGTGGCCTAGTCGCTTCCCCGTTTCCTACTCTGACCTGGACGAATTCGAAGACAAAAACATGATATCCGTGTACGTATACGAGTACGTCGATCAGGGAGTGCACGTGTCGCGACCTCCAAAACTCGAGTATGAAAAGAAAATTCACTTATTGGCTATAGACCAGCATTTTTTTGGAATCAAGTCCCTCGAGCGGTTACTGATTAGGAAAGACAAGCGTTTCGTCTGCGAGCGTTGCACACGCTCTTTTAACAAGGAAGAGAGCATGGCGAAACATCGTCGCCTGTGCGCGGACGTAAACGAAATCATATTGGAATTTTGCGAACCGGGCAAAAACTTTGTAGAGTTTACTAAAATACAGTACAAGCAGCAGTACAACTACGTCGTCGCGTTGGACACGGAGAGCGTGCTCGCGCCCAGTGGTGTTGGCATGCAGCGTCACGTCACCTCGAGCTTCTGTGCCGTGCTCGTACGCACCCACGACTCGAAGGTGATGCGCATCAGGACGCACCACGGTGAAGATTCTGCGAGGCAGTGCGTCAGAGCTTTGATGGAAATGCGGGACGAGATGATCGCCCTGAACGCCTGCCCCGCGGAAATGGTGCTGAATGATGAGCAACGAGCACGACACAGAGCTGCCACCCACTGCGCGTACTGCGGGCGGGAGTTCGCGCAAGATCTACCCCGTGTCCGACACCACGACCATTCCAAGCGTTGTACTGCAGGCGAGACAAATTACATCGCGACGCTGTGCAACCCCTGTAACGTGGCATGCACGACGCGGGAAAAACTGCCCATTATGGTGCACAATCTGGCCTACGATTTGGCCGGACTACTGCGGGAATTTCACCTTCTCGGGTGGAAGCGAGCTCCCTTCATCGTGGCCAGTTCCATGGAAAAAATCCGATCGTTCGAAATTGGCACCTTCCTATTCAGAGATACCATGCAGTACCTAAATTCGTCGCTGGGAGAGCTCGTGGAAACCGTCAAATCTATGGGGGGCGCAGAGGCGTTCCAATGCCTGAAGCAGGTATTTGGAGACGACTACGAAATTTTGCTTCGTAAAGGTGTATTCCCGTACAGCCACGTGAGCTCGTTCGCGGTCTACGACGAATTGGCTCTGCCGGCAAAATCCGCCTTCGAAACGATCTGACAGGGGAGGATATAAGCGATGAAGACTATCAGTACGCGCTGCACGTATTTGAACGTTTTGGATGCTCGAATCTGAGGGATTATAATGCATTGTACCTGAAAACGGATGCCCTGTTACATGCTGACGTAATGCAGCACTTCCGACGCCTGTGCTACGACGCGCGCGGTTTGGAATTGCTTCATTGTGTTTCGCTGGCATCCTATTCGTGGCAATGCGCTCTAAATTACACGCGGGCAAAATTGGAGCTGATCATCGACGAGGACATGTACCGGACCATCGAATCGGGTGTTAGAGGTGGACTCTGACAGGCGAGCTGGCGTCATTTACGGGCTAACAACCCGCTGTGCAATGGCTACGATCCCGATAAAGAGGAGGTGTACATATCGTACATAGATTGCAACAATCTTTACGGATTCAGTATGATAAAGCACCTCCCCATCGGCGATTTCGAATGGGTCGAGGATTTTAGCTCCGTGGATTTTATGCGTCATCCCACAGATTCGGATGTGGGATACGTGTACGTGTGCGATTTGGAGTATCCAAAATCTATCCACGCGCTGACGCGGTACTTCCCCCTGGCTCCTGAGAAGGCGGTCGTCCCGAAGGAATGGCTCTCGCCATTCCAGCGAGAGCTCCTCGAAGAGTTAATGTATCAGCCGGCGAACAGCAAAAAGCTGCTGCTCACGTGCAAGGACAAGGTCGAGTACGTTGTTCATTACGCGCTGCTCGCTCTCTATTGTAGACTGGGCATGCGGGTGACAAAAATTCACCGAATTCTAAAATTTCGTCAGGCACCATTCCTGCGTCCCTACATCGAGGACAATGTTGCCAGACGCGTCGCATCGAGCACGACGTTTGAGAAAAATTTCTATAAAATCTCAAATAATGCGGTCTTCGGGCGTACGCTACTAAATAAATTTAATATGCGGGACATTCGAGTAGCCTTCGATGAGGAGACGGCGAGTCGCCTCGGGAGCCAGGCGGAATGCGCGCGAATGGAAATTTTGTCCCCCGATTGCGTCATGTACGAAATGCGCAAAAGAAAAGTGCGATGCGATTTCCCCCTGCAGATTGGCTTCACGATTTTAGAACTGAGTAAGTTAACCATGTACTCGTTCTACTATGAAACCCTTTTGAGTAAGCTCACTTGTCCGGTGATTACGTGCTACTTTGACACGGATTCTCTGATCCTCGGCCTATTCTGCAAGGACTATGAAGATCAGTTACGCGCGATCGCTGACGACCATTTAGATTTGTCTTCCTTCGATCGTGATCATCCACTGTACAGCGAGAGGAATCGCGGTAGACTTGGCGCGTTCAAAAGTGAAACGGGTAGCGTACCCATTGAGGAAGTAATATGCTTGAAAGCCAAAATGTATTCCATCAAATTAGCCGGGGGAAAACAAATTGCAAGAGCTAAAGGGGTCAAAAAGAACATTGTGCGCAAACACCTCCTCCATGATACGTACCGCGATACCCTATTCAAGCACGCTAGCGTATCGCACGAACAGGTGTCAATAGTGGGAAAGAAACAGTGCATGTACACCATCAGAAATGTGAAAAGAAGTCTGATGGCGTACGACGACAAACGATACCTCTACAATGACGTGGACTCCTACCCGTACGGAAGCTGCGAATATGGTAAGCTCGAGTGGATGACGTAGATAGCGAGATTTCACCTGGCGTTCTTTCCCCCCCCCCGCCGCACAGATAATGCAGTGGATGAGTAGGAGTAGCATCATTTGACCTGCGTCACTGGAAGGATGTGGCACCTCGTTCTCTTCTCGCTCGTCTCGTGCGCGCTGGCGCTGGACGCCGGCAACTGTACTGCGAGGATCAAGCTGGAGAAGGATAAGCACACGTACACGCACGAATGCCCTGGCGACATCTTGGCCATCAGAGAGTGGCACGTGGTACCTATGCGGTCCGGCATTAACCTGGACAGGAACGCTACTCGATCGCTGCGTACGTGCCTTCACTCGCTGGACGTGAGCGACAGCTACGAAGATATCCAGTGCACGCGGATGTGCCAGCTCACGGAGGACGAAATTTTTCTCAGCCGCTGTCCCGGAGACGTCTACATGATCCGTCACTTCCGTGGAACCATGCCCAGCATCAAAGGAATCAATCTCTCCAAGACCGCCATGCTTTTTCTCAAACATGTACTCAATAAACGTTGAAAGGTATTTTTCCTTGTCTGTCTGAGATAAAGCCGCAGCAGGGTCGCTGCCGAGCGCGCCATCTGGCGGGCGCTAACGAAGGCTATGTTCAGCGGACTTAGTCAGCCAATCAGTGGGCTTAGAATGGGGCCAATCGGTGGGCTTAAACGGGGGACGGCCAATCAGAGGGCTTAGAAAGTCTGGAAAATGTGGAGAGTGATCAGTAGGCTTCGAATGGACCAATCAGCGGAGCCAGTTAATCGGCATAAAGGGGCGGAGCTGTGCTCAGCGATACGCATGCACCAATCAGCGTGAAGTGGGCAGACACGAGTAATTAGCATAAAGGGACGGAGCTACAGACAACCAATCAATGATCAGTAGGCTTAGCACGGGCCATTCAGCGTGAACTGGCCGGAGCCAAGCCAACTAATTAGCATGAAGGAGTGGAGCTACGGTAAGCCAATCAAAGATCAGTAGGCATAGCATGGGCCAATCAACGTGAAGTGGGCGGAGCTAATGGCGGCCAATCAGATCAGTAGGCTTAGCATGGCCCAATCAACGTGTGAAGTGGGCGGGGCTAATGGCGGCCAATCAGATGGCTTTGGATTTGGCTTGTGTTGGCTTAGGACTGGATTGTGTTGGATTATAACTGGATTATGGCTTAGGATTGGATTGGAATTGGATTATAATTGGATTGGAATTGGATTAGAGAAAACTCTTGGCTATAGGACTTCTTTCTATACTACTCACAACGTCAATTTCCATAGCTGAAGGTTGCCTATACACATGTCTTGCTGATGCAACTTGCTGTTTGATCTCGTTGCGTGCACAGTCTGAGTGAACCATCTAATTAAGGACAAGTATCACAATGTTGCTGTAGCTCGTGACCTGCTTATTGCACGCTACCAGTTGCATAAGCTCACAAAAGAAAACGTTTTGGGGTGACCTCAACGTGAATGTGGTGCAGTGGACGTGAACAGTGCACACCGACAACCATATTAAATATCATTATCAATCTGCAGTTAGTCAGAAGTCACCAGTCACAAAGAAAGTGCTCAAATAGGATAACCTGTTCTGCAACTTACTGGCCTATGGATTACATTTTTTTCATGTTTTTTTTTGTTTTGTTTACACCCCTAGGCTGTTCCTGTTGGTCCTGAAAGTAGGAGTAATATGTTGCAAGTCTTTGAGGGCATTTTCTTCCGTACATTGACAATTGCCTTAAAGTGGGTAACCTATCCATTTTGCACTACAATTAGGGTTGTCAATCCTGGGCTATTTTTACAATCCCGGGATTTCGGGATTGTGATGGGTTCAGGTGGTGTTTCCAAATATATTACTGCGTGGGTCAAAATTATCTTACGCGCATCCAACACGTGCCCGCGGGTTAAAATCTGCACCCGACATGCAACCCACGTCCCCTTACAAATTGAGACCAGCATCCTCCCGCATATTTTTTCCAAAAGCTCACCCGCACCTGACCGGCAACACGATGAACGCTGACGAACTCACGAACTCCCTGGTCAGTGCCTGGTAACTAGATGTGTCTGTGTGCATGGTTTCTTGTATGACATCAGCGCTGGGGGCAAAAAAGGTGCAAATGCATGTTGGTTTGTGACTTGAGGCATGATGATACGAAACACGACATAGACAAAGAAGGACACACAGTCGCTGTTGCTTCCTAACGTTGTGAGCATTTGTTCCGCCATTGTCAACGACATTTCACGTCATATTTTGAGCGACTGCAGTACATACACATGAGAAGTTGAGCGAATTAATGTACTTTCTAATACTGTGTTGGTAAACTATGTCTACCGCACCCGACCTTCTACCCGCATGACTCCGAAAACCTGGACCGGCCACCTGCAACAAAGTGTGGGTCACCCGTGGGCCATGCAGGACCTCACTTCCAAATCCATTTAACTCATGTGCCTATATCAGCGTGTTGTGCGCAGTTCATGTGTGCTTTCTCAGTTTTACCTTTTCCTGAAGGAAAGCTTTCAAAAATTTGCAATGTAACCAGATTGGTAAAATAGTGATGGCAAAATTCTTACATTTTGTATTTTTTTATTTTTTATTTTTTCTCCTATGATAATGCGACTCCTTTTTTATTCATCACCATTTCACTGTTACCATTGAAAAATGGTGAGGCCCTGCTACACTTAAAGCAGGGGTGGGCAGTAATAGTATACTTTGTATTATAATACTATTACTGTAATACTTTTGAGTATTTGTATTAGTATTATAATACTCATTTTTTAAATGTATTTGTACCTGTATTATAATGCACAAAATCGAAGTATTACATGTATTATAATACTTTTGAGGGTGTAATACCTTCCCAGAGGTCGTAGGTACTACATCCTACGTGTCACCGGTGCACTTTATCGGTAATTTTTCGTGTCCCACAAACATTTGGACACCAACACGGCCCCTATTATTCCTCTGCCCCAAATTATCCCAAAGGGAGTGACATCGGGGCAAGATGTTAGTGGAGGCTTCCTCGCATTCTTCCCATTTCAGCTTCCGTAAAGGAAAGAGTGCGTCCAGCCCAGGCACCCCTGTACGGGTTGCACTATGGACAGTTACACACTTTTGAACGGCCCACATTTTATCATCCAGACTGGACGAAATCAAGACTCTGCCACACTGAGAGCAAGCTGTTCACTGTGATCGAATTGATCAGCGCTATCTCATCATGTTCGGAAAAGCCACGCCCCATAGATGACTACCCTTTTGAGAACATGCTAAATATGTAAGCATTAGAGACAAAACGTCATTGGAGAATGACCGCCTTGATAAGTAATGCGCAAATTATACCAATTTCTGATTTTATTTTCATTTCTTTCTCCCCAAGTTACGTAGCGATGTATTACTGGTATTACTCGTGTAATACACCGTAGTATTAGTATTATGTATTAGTATTATAATACAAAATATGAGTATTACTGCCCACCCCTGACTTAAAGTAACAGGAAATATTAACTTTATTTAATTAAATTATTACCTTTAACTAAATATTTCCTCAAATGGTGTAAAGGTCCACTTGAATGAAGAGCAGCAGGCAGCAGCAACAACAACAAAACAAAAAAAAAAAGAACGAATGGAAAGAAACGAAGCACTAAACAGTTTACAACACCGTCGCTGCGTGCTTATCACATTGTACAATGATTAAAACCCAATGTGAGAAAGCACGGAGCGTTTACGGTGGTGTCCCCCAGTTCGGAGCAAACTTTGTGCAAATACTGGCTGCTGAACTGAAGGTCCGTCCAGCATCTGCGCTAGAAGAAACGACAGTCAGCAAATGTCTGTACGCACGTGTAGGCAGCGGTCCTCTGCCACCTCCAGTCAAGTGCCATCTCCTTACGAAGGAGTCTGTGCCTGGCGTCCCACAGGTGTTTGATTTTCCTGTCTCATATTTGACCTCGCGAAACCCTGGGATTTTCCAGAAGGAATCCCAGAACTTTGGGACATCAAAAATTGGCCGGGATTCGGGATATCCTGATTGACAACTTTAACTACAATTTGCAACATGGCAGCGGCTTCCCCCAGCATTCAGGGAGGTGTGACTGGAGCAGTCCGCATGCATGTATTTGGTGCTTGACACACCTTTTGCACTGGTATGCCATGTGAGGCAACTACATCAGTATACTGCTTTTATATAGGGCTTTGTAACTTCCAGACAGGAAAGACCCTACCCTCTGATGTTGCCCTATTTGTTCTTGATTAATATCCACAACCTTTCTACGTCTCCTTTTCCCATTCTGGAACTTGCTATGTTAATTCAAACCGACGCCACAATTTGACCCAACATATTTGCTTAGCCCCACACCACTCCTTTTTATAACGTCATAAGTCTAGCTTTGCACCATAATTTTTGTCGTGCGTGAGTTTCTCAATGTTCTCCGTCATTTTTCAAATTCCTTCACCTTGCCAGTTGCAAAGGAACGAGAAACATGACCGAACGGTCTTCTAACTTCTTTCCATCTCCTTGACGCACAAACAAGCCCGCATTGCTTTCCTTGTAACCTTTACTATATGCACAGAATGACACTTACTATAGTGCTACTAGTAATCATGGTCATGATAAATAGATCATGATAAATAGATAATCGGTCATGATAAATAGATTAATATATAAATACAGTCATGTCTCAAATATCCGGACACCTCAGGAGTCCTCCCCTTTCGTCCGGATAACAAATTTCCGGATAGTAGAACCAAGCAAACTTCCCGGGAAAACCGAAAATTTGGGAGGCCTCTTCATAGCTCCAGAAAATTAAACCAAGAAAAGGTAGTTACTCACAAAATTCCTACGAAGTGAGCTGCTTAAAAGTAGTAAGCATAGATGTGACAGAATTGTGGTCACAGCGACGGCACCTGCTGCGTCACGCTGCTGTTCAAAGAAGGTAATGTCCTGCACACACGTTTTTGTCTTTTTGCAAATGTCTTTGGCATAGGCCAATAGACAGGTGATTCTTTTGGACGGCCTGGACTTTGACGTTCACATGTGAACTTGTTGCGCCCGGTGCATATAGGGCACCTCTTTCGCTTATCGCCTGCCATCTCTATTGCGTGTGTGTGTGGAGGTCTGAAGGGAGTGACACCGGAAGAAAGGAGAATCAAACAGTACAGAATACTCCGGTAGGATGTGACCCTTTTCCAGAACAATGCGGCACAGCAATACGTGCCAGGGACAGAGGACATTAACTTTTCCAGATAAGTGAATCAGAATGACCTAGGCCCAGGAAGATTAGTCCCCGTACTTGCTGTCCGGATACGGATAATGAATGCCAGATAAGCGAGACAAAATCCAATGGTAGCAGGTTCATTCCCTGTAATGTAGTCCGGATAACGAGTCTTTCGGATATCTGAACTGCGGATAAGCGAGACGTGACTGTAAATAGATAAGTTAGTTTGTGCAGTTGCACGTTCTGCACTCTTGTTTCTTACTAAAACCCGCAGCTGTTGCTGTGCTTGCTCTTGTGTCTGGGTAACACTCAACACGATCCCACAATGGTTGGCAAGAATAGGAAATTATGAAATGTTGGGAATCCTAGAATTTTACACAATTACCGCTGCAGGGAGCAAGTAAGAGACCGTATGAGTCACTTTCGATCATCCCTGTCACATGCCAACATACTTATCAGGCAAACAGATTACTTTTTTGCGTGTGCTCTACCTCTACATGTGTAAGCAGGAATGCGGCAGTCTTGCTTATTGTGCATTGCAGAGCATGTTAGAACCATTTTGTACTCTTCAGCATAGACTTCTCATTACTTGATCTGCTTGCAGTCAAGAAGAAACAAAAAGTGCAATTTTTCTTATGTTGATTGCCTCGAGTATTCTACGTGGTGCTGCCGTAACAAGTTTTCCACTTACAGGTTTTCTGTTCAACCAGATGACCCTGTACCGTCGAGAAGCCCATCTTCATCCCATCCGAGCATCTGTGACGACTCTCGATGGCATCTTTGCACGCATCCCAGAGCACTCACTTGCTGAGCTTGTGGCATCCATAACAACTTGCTTCGCTGCCATATTCTTGCCAGTGTTTTCGAAAAAGGACAGTGGATACTGGTGGAAAAAATCGCCTGTCTCTGCTTTTTGCAGGTGTTTCAAAATTGCTGCTCTCATATATGGTGCGCACATACGATAATGCTTGGTGTATTCTACCTTGCTCGACAAAGTAATCGATAATATGGCTAATTTTGACACAGTTTGACAAACAAACCACTGCACACACTGTCATTCTCCAGGAATTCCTGGGGATTCACCATGACTTCGGGGACCACCATGCTATCTACCCTGATGGGACCAAAGTAAGCAATGCTGTGGCGGCTGTTGCCCTTGAAGGTGATTCTATTATAATGGCACACTTGAACACGAACGCCACAGTTTTCACCACAGAGCTTTACGCGATTCTCCTGGCTCTGCAGCACATTCAACAAAATGACCTTCAAAACTCAGTTATTTACTCCGATTCGCTAAGCTCTGTGCGTGTGCTGCTTTCATGCTCTGACAGCAAGAATCACCTCGTCAAGCAAGGACGGGCGCTTGCGACTCAACTTTGTTCCCGAGGCTTTTCAATCTGTCTCTGCTGAGTCCCCAGCCACACTGGGATCCCGGGGAATGAACAAGTCGACCGTAAGGCTCGGCGAGCGTTGGCACAAGAGGAGTCGCCTCTAGGACTGCCCTACCAAGACATCCTGCCAGTGTTAAAGTTCAGAATTGCTCCGCTTTTAGCCTTTATGACCCGGTTCCTCATGTAAATCTCTCATCCTGGATCATCTCATCGCTCATACTTGTAGATAGCTTTTAACTGCCACACGCACTTCTTATCGTCATCCTCCTTTCTTTCTTATCCTGGACCATCTCATCGCTCATAACTGTAGATAGCTTTTAATTACTACACTCACTTGTTATCGTCCTCTCTCTCTCTCCCACATCATCTCTCTCCCATCATCATCCCCCACACACTCCCCATAGTTCTGGCACTCTTTGGCCTTTGCCGCCTTTGTGCCATTAAACACATAACCTCTCTCTCAATTTTTTTATGCCCACATGATTTTTTATAATCGCCTATGCATTATCTTGAATCCCACGAGTTCTCGTTCACGGAGAACAGTTGAATGGATTGTGGATGATCTCATTAAGACATCCCTTGCTGCTGTGCGCCATGCACTTAACACCATCTTCATCGTTCTTCAGTGACTCCAGCTTAGGCATCTGTTTGCCATCTGTGTTAAGCAGTCCCGGCCAAGGTAGTGACTCCGAGGTCTATCACATATCCACCTTTTCATTTCAAGTACATGTTGCTGGGTGAGTGTCCTACAAGCTGAGAAGTGTTCTACGTCAGCACTCCAAAACACCACAGCTGCTCATCTCGTGCTGGAGGCTGACGAACCATTTTGAGTTTCATACCGAGGCTAACATGCCATTTTCTGTTTCTTCTGTATTTCACACAGAGAAAAACGATCACCGTGGTCCTTCACATTCTTTATGGATTCTTTGAGTGGGTCGAAGCAAATTATTTCTTACTTCTTTAGATCTACAGCAATGAGGGTCCAGCGTCTTGTTATGGGGTGTGAGCTAGCTGCATTCTTTCCACCTCTGGCTCTCTATTCTCTATATTGACTTTCCATGGCTGTCTGTCCTCAGTTTCTACACCAAGGATGTTGCCATATTCAGCATTTGTACTACCGCATTGCGTGCACTTGGCTCTTCGTCAGTTAGATCTTCCGTTATATCTATTAGATCTATCTTCGTCACATCGCCTCTCATCATCTCCCTGCCTCCATCACTATAGCATACTTCGGAATTCTCCTTCTGAACGGCAAAAGGATCACACAAGCTGGCTTTTAGCGACACTTGTCTCACTGCTGTCCGAACGGGTGACCACTACCTCACTATGATTAGGCTCAAATTTCTTTCTTTATTTTTTTCTGGGGGAGGGGGGAGTTCTGTACTCGGCTCATTTCCTCAGCACTTGTGCAGTGTTCTGTCATGCCATTAGTGATGTATTGACATTCTGGACTTCCAGAATGTTCCCTGATCTTTACTGTGTTGTATTGTGCTATTGTAGTATTTCTGGAACACTGCACAGCAGGATTGCCGTATTTCATCTGTTTCAGCGTCATCCACGCCTGTGTCAGTGGTTACATGGAAGCAGGGATGGATGGCGAGATAGGTGAGTCATCTTTGAAGGAAGGGAGCCCGCATCCTGGGCCTCTTCAGGGGCCCGTGGTACACAGGGCCCAACTCTTGCTGCGCCCAACCATGTGCACCTAGCGCACGAACTTCCTTGTGCAAGTGATGCTGCATGTGATTAATGTGCAGTTACTTTCAAGGAACAGTTCAACAAGAAAGTTTTTTCAAGCCTGCTTCAGAAAATACTTCGTGTTTCATTCTGCTCCTGTAGTCTGGCAACATCAATGTCGCCAGATATGCAACGATTCACTCAGCACTGGAGCCTTGTGTCACGTTTCAACACGGTTACATATTTTACTCATACACAATCACAGTGGTACTGCATGCAGGTATCACTTCGCATCTGCTTGCTGTGACCTCTGTTCTCACAGCCGAAGCACTCTTTATCCGCGTTTCTCTTCAGCGTTTCTGCTTCACTCTTCAGCTGCGCTTCAAGCACCCACTGACAATGCTCTCAAAGATGTGGTGACGCATTTTTCTTATGTCACATGCACCTTGTCCCTGTCCTTACTAGCCTGAAGCCACCTGCTAGTGCAAACCAGCGCACAATGACTCCACCACTCTCTTCCTCGCTATGCAACCACTGTTGCACTATTTGAGGACTCCACTGACCTCGCAGCGAGAGGTGCTTGAGAAAATTAGTTAAGAGATCGTAATGCAGGACTGAGTTCGTGTCACTGAGGGCAACAAACATTGCCCGTTGCTTGTCACGGTTGTAATATGGGATGAAAAGCGTGTTTCTGCCGTCCACGGACTTGGTGACGAGCAGTTCTTCTGCGAGTAAATGTGCCACATTATCACCTCTGAACAGAGGCATCAAGTAGGCATAAGTACTTGCAACCTTGTCAAACCTTACGCTGAGCTACATTAAAAATGCCTCAGTTATTGTGTCGAAGAGGTGGACCTTCTGAAATGACTGGTCACACGTACATAGCTCGGCTTCTTTAGACCTGTCGATTGTAGTGTCGAGGTGACCTGAGATCAACGAGCCTTATAAATATGTTTGAGGGCTTTCCAAATGCAAGTACAACATCACTACCTCTCCTTGCATATGTAAGGCAGATAGGTAAGGGAAGGGCAGGCTCGCAGCTTTTGGGCTTCGCCACCCTGGATTTCCTGTTTCTCTGATTGTCAGGCATCCCCATTGCCAGGGTGTGGGTGGGGACGGATGTTTTGTCTCTTCTGTCAGGATGTCAACCTCTTTTTCCCTTGACGAGGGCATGCCAATTTCCATTGCTTTTTGCAGTTCTTTTTGCTCTTGTGCATCTATGCTGTGCTTTCCTCTTCCTTTGCTTTGATGGGCTTTTCTGTAACTGAATTGCTTTTCCATTTCTTTTTTTGCAGCACGGAGCCAGCGGCACTTCATTTAGGGTACACCTTGTGGGGTGCCCTCCGTTATCAGAATCTGACACACTGCTAGTAGTGTATCTATGACCAAGGCAATATTGTGCCCTAATGTCTCAGGTACAACTTCGATGTCCAGGTAGCACACTAGTTTCTTGTGTTTGTCCATTGGTGAAGTCATTTTTCCTGAAGCATTCACAGAGCGGAATAGCTTCCCATTCAGTTGCCGAACCTCAACTGTCCCCTCTATCTTTCACAATTTCATACGAGTTGTCGCTATTTCCTTTTTCTGCATAATCACCTAGGCCACTTAGTCCAGAAGCTCTGTCTTTACGTGTGTGATGTCTTGTATCTATGTGTGCCTTACCATTGCTTGTCTGTCTCTTTAGAAGTCTAGTCTCAGCTTTTTTGTACTTTATCTCCCTGCAGATGGCTTGCTCCTGCCATATGTAACTTGTTCCAACGGGATTTTTGAAATCAATAAACTGAATTGAATTTAATTTTGTGCAACTTAGAGTGGACATTTTCACAAATGACATTGTTTACATCTGGTGCTGCTGGGTTCCACGTATCTGGACCCCCATTGTGCAAACATTTCGACTTGACATGGTAAGTGCCGAATGAAGGAGCTTGCCGAAAGAAGACAGTGTATCCTCAAAACATTTCTTCCTGTACGACTGGCGGTCTGCCTTCTTCATCGCTTTATTCCAATAAATAATTTTATTTTTGGTAAGGTGCCCACAACAGCCCTCGTGTCTTTGTGGTGGTGAACTGACATACGTGAAGAGCAGAACAAGGCAGCCAGGGGAGAAACCATGTACAAACTAGGCGAATTACGAATTAGGTAAGGCTGAACAAATAGTACTGCGGTGTGAGCTGTACGGGGCATATAGTACACCAGAGTCAGATTCAGATAGATTATTCAACGATAAGAGTAAGCAGTACAATAGGCTTAGTTTATATTCATTATTTAATAATACTACTAGCACCCTGGGGTGCTGTCGTAGGAGTGGAACAAACGGAGCGTACACTGGACTCATGCAATATCGCCAAAATAATTCTTACAGGGAACATGAAAAAAATAAAAAAGGCAGGATATAAGTTACATATATTATTGGACTACTTCGTTTATTTTAGGTAAGAAGTCGGACAAGGTGCCACATTCAGTTATATTCTTTGGGAGAGAATTCCAGTACGAAATTGTTAGTGGGAAAAATTGTTTTTGTGTACATTGGTTCTGCAGGATAGTTCACGTATATAATTTCTGTGCCATCGGCGGGAATTTTGGTTTTCAATGAAAGTGAAGTTATTCTGCATTGATATTGAGCTTATTATTTATAATGAGCCACAGCGTTTTTAAGCATTGTGTGCTTTACAAATAGGGATTGTGTGCTTTACAAAATGCGTGCAAAAATAGGGAATCATTTTTCAAATCCCTCCAGCACCAAGCCCTCAACATCAGTCCTGGTTCCTTATTACACCAATTACAACACACCGGACATATTCTTACTAGGTCTGTAGGCATTTTGTTTCAGCTTCGGCCACTGCATCTTTCTTTCTCTGTTGCATATTTTTGTCTGTTTCTGGTATTTCCGTTACGGACAATGAGCACGAAGTTTTAAAAAGCAAAAATAATGACGTGCATATATAAGCTCCTAGAATTTTTTCTACGTCGTTTCTCATGTTTTTACCGCTGCTCGTAGGCAATACGACCGCTGATGGGAGGAGAGCGAGACGTTCTATCAGAGTGTTACCGCCCGCGCTGTGAGCAACGGTATGTAATGTATTTTGACGCCCAACATGGTGCTGTGCTAACATATTTTGAAATTGTATTTCTTGAAGGTTATATGCTCCCCAGCAAACCACTAATATCCCATGGATGTCCAGAATTGGTCGCGAACGTCTCGAATATCGCAATGTTGTCCGAACGTCCAGGGGACTTCTATGATATGATCCCAAATACGTCGCAGACGTTTCAAAATTCCAACGTCCTATGAACATCCCTGGTACATCCCTGATTGTTTTAATGGTGAATAAGAATTGTTTGCTAATTTCCATTATATACGTACAGTGAATTTCTTGATCCTAGTGTTATGCGTGAGTACATGTGCAGCACCGGTGAGATAATTCTGTGTTGGAACATATATACATGTGGACCGTTATGTGGTCGAGAAAGGGAATGTGTGTCACACACTCTTCTGAGAATCACCGATATATTCCTGACATCTCTTTCAGCCCAACTCTCTCAGAGTTTTGCACACAAAATGACTGAAGATGCCCTCCGTAGTCCATTCTTCGTTCGTAAAAGTCAGAGACAGAGGACCCGTATTTCTTCCGCATTTGCTGATCCTGGGAAGGTTCCAGGAATGTCTCTCAGGGATATTTGGACATATAGAGGACATATAAAGGACGTATTATTATTATTATTATTGTATTTTGTTGCTTTCTTGCAATTTTTACTTATTCTACAGAAATAGTACACTGCAATAGAGAACATTGTATCAACGAACTCTTGTTGATTGAAAACAAGCCAAGTATACCAATGTTACGTGCACTGTAAAAAACGATGTTTCTAATAGTACAAAATATGATATTACAACATAAATAGGCTGATAATTAACAATACATGGTGACACTGATAAGACGCATAATAGGATAATAATAATAATAATATTAATTTTTATTCAAGAGCAAAATAGATATATAACAAAACAGGCCCGTCTAAGCCGAAAGGCTTGTGGCACTGGGCCTGAGGCAAGCAGCATACAGTTTGGCAATATACGAACATATAGAAGTACTACATCCTATGATAAAGTTTCCGTAGGGCTTTTTTTAGTTTGTACTTAGATTCCAAACAGAAAATGTCAACTGGGAGTTCATTGACGATACGAGGTACGTAGCATTGACAAGGATAATAATAATAATAATAATAATAATAATAATAATAATAATCCCGTGATTGCTACGCCTCTTCGGAATCGTCATCCCTGAAAGATAACCACTAACACAGTTCATTCAATCTATTGGGATTGCAGCCCAAACAGTGCCATAAATAGGCGTAAAGAACAACAACAAGTGGGAACAAATGCAAGACAATGACTTATCGGAGTTTCTTTCAGAGCATAGATGGTTACATGCCCGGTCATTATAATTCCTGTGGAAAAGTGTGAATATGTTTTTCTCTCTTTTTTTATTGACTATGGTGCGATACGTGATGAGTCGTTACAAATATGATTAGCAAATGTATTGGTATGAGGGTATAAAATAAGTATTTAAAGAGATTGAAACATTTATTTTACTGAAGAACAAGCATTCGGACGGAGTCCGTCCTTCATCAGGTGCGATACATTGAACACTTGGTAGAGATATTTATACTAATGTACATAAGAGAAAGGGGACAGCGAAGATGGTGAGGAGGAGATACAAATTCTTATTAGAGAGGACTGAGGGCGCGAAAACGAAAATATAAAGGAAAGCGATGTACAGTCGGAGCGTTACCGGGGACTCCTCCTCACCATCTTCGCTGTCCCCTTTCTCTGATGTACATTAGTATAAATATCTCTACCAAGTGTTCAATGTATCGCACCTGATGAAGGACGGACTCCGTCTGAAAGCTTGTTTTTCAGTAAAATAAATGTTTCAATCTCTTTAAATACTTATTTTATTCACTCGCGAGTGCTAGACTTCTCCCATTTTTGCCTGTTAGTATGAGGGTATAAAATAAATATTATTATTATGAGGGATGCGTGAGATAAATACCACATCAAATAGGCCTTACTCTAATGCGAACGGCACATGAACAAATTGGGTGCGCAGTATATGTTCAGTAAAGACGCAACGACTTTCCCATTCGTGATAAAGTTTGACAATATGTTGAGGGTACAATGTAGAATCCACGCAAATATTTGCTGTGTAATTAGAGTGGCTCTTGGAAAATCAACGTTGTTCTCTATGTTCACAATCCACCATTGCCCAGGTACAGTTGAAACAGCGTTGATTCAGTACTATCTATCTACATACAACATTGTTCAACATTAGTCAACATTAGACAACGTACATTCTGCGTTAAATCAACAGTCGGTGTTGACTGGCAGCTTATTTTATGAGAGCTTTTTATTTGTTCTGTTGGACATGTCTGAAGTCAGACGTTATTTATAACATTTTGATGGAAAAAGAATGAAATTGTCACGCATTCTGAGAAAATTAGAAATGGCTGCTATTGACACAAGAAATCGTTGCTGTAATGTAAAGAAATGTCACAGTTGTGATATTCGTAGTATATCCCACAGAATATTCACTAGGGGATATTTGTGACGTCTCATTGTGGATATACGGCGGACGTTGTGAGGATACACGTGACATCTGTGACGTGCGAGACCAATTTGGGAGGTCTGTGGGATATTGATGGTTTGCTGGGCAATGTTATAAAATATTATGCGACACACTGTAATAAATTATGTGTGTGGTACAATAAAAGAAATGTTACAGCATATCTTGGTGATGCATTTTGGGTGAATTTCAGCATAAACCACTATAAATATTCCAAACGATATTAACAAGAAGCATGCAATCGGGGATATCCTCTGAACGTCCGAATATACCGTCGGGATATTTATTGAACGTTCCTGAAACGTACAAGAGTGCGTCTTTTGCTAGTCCTATGGATGTACAAAGGACTTCTATGGGCTCTCTGGGCAAATCCCTGGGATATCTGAACATCCACACCGGGACGTTACTGCAATATCGCTGGGATATCTGTGGTTTGCTGGATCGTGGGACGCGGCTGGCATAGGTGCGCCGGCATTTGTAAGCAGTTTGTCAAAACGGAATCTCGCTGAAGTTTGATGGCGTTAATTTTCACGCAAGAAACGGAAGCTAGACGGGCTATCGCGACCTACGAAACACAAGAGCATGACAGAACTCAGAGCTTCAAGTCTTCAACTTGTCTTGTTTTTTTCGTCAGGACTGTCCAGACATTGGGGACACATATCCCTATAAATCTACTCATCGTTGATCGACGTTGTGTGTGTTGGTGATGGACAGTATGCTTTCAGAACATGTAAGTGGTGAACCAGGTTTCTACTGTTGTTGTTCTATGTCTTGCTAGCGATTTTCAACTGCTTGGTGAATATTCCCACATAAAATTTGAAACATATAAAATCATCTGAAATAGCTTTCACATTTATATCTATCACTTGTAGTATTTTCACGTCTACTGTATTGTATGTGCAAGAATAAATGTTCACACAGAAACGGCATCAAATGTAATTTGTTTTTACAGCTAAAACATGCTTTCTGCTCCATTTCGTTCCCATTGACATTTCAGTTTTTGACATTATTATCGAAACCAACTAAATTTTTATTGTTTGTTTCAATAGGTATTTGTTTAAGATCGTTGATTGGGAATGGCAAGTTTTGATTACTTTCAATAAGGAATGTGAATGCGATATCTACTTTAACCGAATGAGAGATCTGGGCTATTTTGAAATGGATTATTTTCAGCAGTAAGGCAGCTTGAATAGTGATATACTGTACAGTATATCACTGTTGAAGCCTCTTGACTGCTGGAAGTAGTCCAGTTCGAAACAACCCAGAAATCTCATTCGGTTAAAGTGGATATCGCATTCACAATTCTCCATTGAAAGTAATCAAAATTTCCCATTCCTAATAGACGATTTTGGACAAATACCATATTGAGGAAATGCTATAAATTCATACATTGTTGTAACGTTGCACACGTACATTACTGTAACGTTGCAAAATTTACGTTGAGAGGACATCGCAGAGGCATACGTTGATGTGATGTTTACAATGGATGTTGCGGTAATGTTGCAAATAAACGTTGCAGATAACGTTGAAGTCGCGGACATTAGCAACATCTGTGCAATGTTCCAAGCTCACATTTAGACAACGTTGCTGCAGCTTTTTGTGCTACCTAGGCCTGTCTGTGAGAGCGTCATCTTGAATCGTTCGTTTGCAAGCTGGCGCAGTTCTACAGCTGCAGTTTCATTTGATTTCCTCCATTGTTGTGCACGTTTGATTACTGGCATGATTTACCACTTCAGTAACAAACTGCCACGAACGCTGCCACGAATGATGTTCCTAGTCCTGTGCGCTTGTCCTGCAGACCGTGACCGGTCTTGTAATAGAACAGTAAACCAAGAATACCTCCGAACACAAACAAAATAAAACTGCACGCGCGGCGTACATCATAATGCAGAGATATTTTCCCTCTCCCTCGCGCGCCCCGCCCACCTGGAGCGCGCCAATGGGAGGACTCGTGGGCGGGCGGTGTCGGCTGAGTGCCATCTGGGGGCAGAGGTTCGAACGTAGACGGGGGCGTGCTTTTGGCGATGCCCTGAGTTGGCCCGTGAGATGGCGCTGCTCGATCTGTGAATCTGGAGATGCCACCGCCGTCAAACAAACGCGAACTCCGACGTTTACTTGGTATGGCAACGTACCTGGCGAGATTCGTGCCTCGTCTGGCTGATGTGTGTTAAGTACGAAAAACGACTTTGTCTGGGACAAGGCGCAACAACACGCCTTTCAACAGTGGAAGGACATTCTTTCGACACGTCCCGTTCTGGGAATTTTCGCCCCAACAAAGGACATCATCGTATCCGCCGACGCCTCCGCGTACGGACTAGGTGCAGTTCTAAGGCAACAGCAAAGCGATGGAAAGCTAAAAGTGATCGCCTACGCGTCTCGCACCCTTACCGAAACAGAAAGGCGATACGCGCAGATCGAGAAGGAAGCTCTAGCCTTGGTGTGGGCTTGTGAGAAGTTTAGGGACTACCTCATTGGAACCCGGTTTACTCTATGAACCGATCACAAAGCGCTAGTTGCCCTTTTCTCTACCAAGTCCCTGGATGACCTTACGCCAAGGCTGCAAAGGCTACGTATGCATATAATGCGTTTCTCCTACGACATTGTTCACGTTCCCGGGAAAGAGCTTCTCGCTGCTGATACTCTGTCAAGAGCTCCGCTTCCCACAACAGAAAGTGGAGACCTCGATGAAGAAATTCAAGCTTACGTACAATGCATAACAGCCAATGTACCAGCAACAGCTCCAACGCTTGACTGGATTACAGAGCAACAAACAGCTGATCCTACTTGCCAGCAACTGGTCCGTCTCACTAAGCACGACTGGCCAAGCAAAAGGGACACCCCACATGACCTTAAGCAATTCTGGGATCATCGACATCAGCTGTCTATTAGCGGTAAAATACTGACGTACGGCTCAAGAATAGTCACACCGCAACACCATCCATAGCAACATCCGCAACACCATTCTACAGATGCTTCACGAAGGTCACTTTGGAATTGTCAAATGTCAACTTCGTGCGAGAGACTCAGTGTGGTGGCCAGGGATAAATGCAGACATCGAGCAAATGGTGAAGGACTGCAACATGTGCGCGCAACACCGCATCAACAGGAAAATGCCGCTAATGCCTACATCATTTCCACAACGTCCGTGGGAAAAGGTAGCAATGGATTTGTTTTGCCTAAACGGACAATGGTGGTTAATTGTCACCGACTACTACTCGCGCTACCCTGAAATTGCTCGATTAACGAGTCTATCGGCCGCAACGGTGGTGAACCACTGCAAGTCCATTTTTGCACGACACGGCATACCGAACGAAGTAATATCCGATAACGGACCATAGTTCGCCGGTGCAGAATCATCAGAATTTCGAAAATTCGCAGTGGAATTCAGGTTCAAACACACCACTTCAAGCCCGAGATATCCACAAAGCAACGGCAATGCAGAAGCATCCGTAAAGATTATCAAAGGATCTATGAAGGAAACGGGGGAACCGTACGAAACGCTTCTTTCCTATCGGTCAACACCCCTCAAGAATGGCTACAGCCCAGCCGAACTACTGATGGGTAGACGATTGTGAACTACACTTCCCACAGCGGAAGAAATGCTGCTACCCAAGAAGGTAGACCACGAGGCCGTAAAGAAGTGCGAAGAGCTACTGAAAAAGAGACAGAAACGACAGTTCGATAGACACTATAGCGTTCGACCTCTCTCTGATCTTGATGAGAGTCAAAATGTATGGGTCATCGATGTACAAAGAAGAGGATGCGTGAAAGGTCCAACCTCAACACCACTTTCCTATCTTGTGGCAACAGAGAGCGGTGATCTTCGCCGTAATCGGTCGCATCTCATCCCGCTGTCACACAGTTCACGTGATGACCAGTTAGCCGAAACTACAGACCTCGCAGATGCACAAATGCATGAAAGAATTAGCACTTGTGAGAATATGTCTCACATGCATACCAGAAGTGGACTCTGCATTACGCCAAAGACTTTTCCGGAGTCAGAGACTTCCAATGGAAGGGAAATGTGAGGTATCTGGCATTCGAGCTCAGCCGTTGACTCATCTTCAGACCGCGTCTTCGCACGGCCAGTTCAAGGCTTTCGCATCTCATATTCCCACCCTTGTTTATCTTTCCTGGCGGGCTTTGTCGAAGGGCAGTCCGCACTTGGTACTCGGTATCACCACCGCACCACATCACTCGGTATATATATCTGTTGGCCGCGTGATAAATGGTTTCTCAAATTCTTTAACAGGTGGGGAACGTCAGCAGAGAAGTAGAGACGGCGGCTTGGGTCACAAGGATGAAGACAATGACACTGGTGCTTTTCGTTGGCTTGAAGTTTTTTCGTTCAATCTTGTGCAGCCACGCCTTCCGCCTTGCTACTTCTTTACTACTTTTCCCCATTGGAACGGTAAACATTGCCTGTCCTGTTTCAGGACGACTATTGCACCCGAAGGCACAGTAGCCAGTCATTTTCAGTCGGTTATGATAGGCGGTTCAACGCGATAGTTCGGCCTTCAAAAACGGAAGGCGCTAAAACCTGACGGGTATCATTTGGGTGCACATACGTGCTCCTACGCGTTCGGTGCGGATGTAGTTCCCTGGTTGGCGCGCAAGTTTACAATTCTCACTCGACTGGTCCATGGCGTCGGTGTTCCGGCGTTTTGTGTGGTGTCGTCTTTATTTCTCGGATCTTGTCACGTGCAGGTAGGCAATCTTTTGACTTTTCGTTTTCAAGTTAAGCGGAAGTTCGGGAAGCGATTGAACAGAAATGATACCCGTCAGGTTTTAAGCGTCGACGGAATTTACAAGGGAAAATGTCGGGCTGTGGTTACGATAACTTGGGAAATGATACCGTCAGGTTATAAGAAGATCGGGACGTGATTGAACAGAAATGATACCCGTCAGGTTTTAAGCATCGACGGAATATACAAGGGAAAATGTCGAGTGGTGGTTACGATAACTTGGGAAATGATACCGTCAGGTTATAAGAAGATCGGGACGTGATTGAACAGAAATGATACCCGTCAGGTTTTAAGCATCGACGGAATTTACAAGGGAAAATGTCGAGTGGTGGTTACGATAACTTGGGAAATGATACCGTCAGGTTATAAGAAGATCGGGACGTGATTGAACAGAAATGATACCCGTCAGGTTTTAAGCATCGACGGAATTTACAAGGGAAAATGTCGAGTGGTGGTTACGATAACTTGGGAAATGATACCGTCAGGTTATAAGAAGATCGGGACGTGATTGAACAGAAATGATACCCGTCAGGTTTTAAGCATCGACGGAATTTACAAGGGAAAATGTCGAGTGGTGGTTACGATAACTTGGGAAATGATACCGTCAGGTTATAAGAAGATCGGGACGTGATTGAACAGAAATGATACCCGTCAGGTTTTAAGCGTCGACGGAATTTACAAGGGAAAATGTCGGGCTGTGGTTACGATAACTTGGGAAATGATACCGTCAGGTTATAAGAAGATCGGGACGTGATTGAACAGAAATGATACCCGTCAGGTTTTAAGCATCGACGGAATTTACAAGGGAAAATGTCGAGTGGTGGTTACGATAACTTGGGAAATGATACCGTCAGGTTATAAGAAGATCGGGACGTGATTGAACAGAAATGATACCCGTCAGGTTTTAAGCGTCGACGGAATTTACAAGGGAAAATGTCGAGTGGTGGTTACGATAACTTGGGAAATGATACCGTCAGGTTATAAGAAGATCGGGACGTGATTGAACAGAAATGATACCCGTCAGGTTTTAAGCGTCGACGGAATTTACAAGGGAAAATGTCGGGCTGTGGTTACGATAACTTGGGAAATGATACCGTCAGGTTATAAGAAGATCGGGACGTGATTGAACAGAAATGATACCCGTCAGGTTTTAAGCGTCGACGGAATTTACAAGGGAAAATGTCGGGCTGTGGTTACGATAACTTGGGAAATGATACCGTCAGGTTATAAGAAGATCGGGACGTGATTGAACAGAAATGATACCCGTCAGGTTTTAAGCGTCGACGGAATTTACAAGGGAAAATGTCGAGTGGTGGTTACGATAACTTGGCAAATGATACCGTCAGGTTATAAGAAGATCGGGACGTGATTGAACAGAAATGATACCCGTCAGGTTTTAAGCGTCGACGGAATTTACAAGGGAAAATGTCGGGCTGTGGTTACGATAACTTGGGAAATGATACCGTCAGGTTATAAGAAGATCGGGACGTGATTGAACAGAAATGATACCCGTCAGGTTTTAAGCGTCGACGGAATTTACAAGGGAAAATGTCGGGCTGTGGTTACGATAACTTGGGAAATGATACCGTCAGGTTATAAGAAGATCGGGACGTGATTGAACAGAAATGATACCCGTCAGGTTTTAAGCATCGACGGAATTTACAAGGGAAAATGTCGAGTGGTGGTTACGATAACTTGGGAAATGATACCGTCAGGTCATAAGAAGATAGAGACGTGATTGAACAGAAATGATACCCGTCAGGTTTTAAGCATCGACGGAATTTACAAGGGAAAATGTCGAGTGGTGGTTACGATAACTTGGGAAATGATACCGTCAGGTTATAAGAAGATCGGGACGTGATTGAACAGAAATGATACCCGTCAGGTTTTAAGCGTCGACGGAATTTACAAGGGAAAATGTCGGGCTGTGGTTACGATAACTTGGGAAATGATACCGTCAGGTTATAAGAAGATCGGGACGTGATTGAACAGAAATGATACCCGTCAGGTTTTAAGCGTCGACGGAATTTACAAGGGAAAATGTCGGGCTGTGGTTACGATAACTTGGGAAATGATACCGTCAGGTTATAAGAAGATCGGGACGTGATTGAACAGAAATGATACCCGTCAGGTTTTAAGCGTCGACGGAATTTACAAGGGAAAATGTCGGGCTGTGGTTACGATAACTTGGGAAATGATACCGTCAGGTTATAAGAAGATCGGGACGTGATTGAACAGAAATGATACCCGTCAGGTTTTAAGCGTCGACGGAATTTACAAGGGAAAATGTCGGGCTGTGGTTACGATAACTTGGGAAATGATATCGTCAGGTTATAAGAAGATCGGGACGTGATTGAACAGAAATGATACCCGTCAGGTTTTAAGCATCGACGGAATTTACAAGGGAAAATGTCGAGTGGTGGTTACGATAACTTGGGAAATGATACCGTCAGGTTATAAGAAGATCGGGACGTGATTAAACAGAAATGATACCCGTCAGGTTTTAAGCGTCGACGGAATTTACAAGGGAAAATGTCGGGCTGTGGTTACGATAACTTGGGAAATGATACCGTCAGGTTATAAGAAGATCGGGACGTGATTGAACAGAAATGATACCCGTCAGGTTTTAAGCGTCGACGGAATTTACAAGGGAAAATGTCGGGCTGTGGTTACGATAACTTGGGAAATGATACCGTCAGGTTATAAGAAGATCGGGACGTGATTGAACAGAAATGATACCCGTCAGGTTTTAAGCGTCGACGGAATTTACAAGGGAAAATGTCGGGCTGTGGTTACGATAACTTGGGAAATGATACCGTCAGGTTATAAGAAGATCGGGACGTGATTGAACAGAAATGATACCCGTCAGGTTTTAAGCGTCGACGGAATTTACAAGGGAAAATGTCGGGCTGTGGTTACGATAACTTGGGAAATGATACCGTCAGGTTATAAGAAGATCGGGACGTGATTGAACAGAAATGATACCCGTCAGGTTTTAAGCATCGACGGAATTTACAAGGGAAAATGTCGAGTGGTGGTTACGATAACTTGGGAAATGATACCGTCAGGTTATAAGAAGATCGGGACGTGATTGAACAGAAATGATACCCGTCAGGTTTTAAGCGTCGACGGAATTTACAAGGGAAAATGTCGGGCTGTGGTTACGATAACTTGGGAAATGATACCGTCAGGTTATAAGAAGATCGGGACGTGATTGAACAGAAATGATACCCGTCAGGTTTTAAGCATCGACGGAATTTACAAGGGAAAATGTCGAGTGGTGGTTACGATAACTTGGGAAATGATACCGTCAGGTTATAAGAAGATCGGGACGTGATTAAACAGAAATGATACCCGTCAGGTTTTAAGCGTCGACGGAATTTACAAGGGAAAATGTCGGGCTGTGGTTACGATAACTTGGGAAATGATACCGTCAGGTTATAAGAAGATCGGGACGTGATTGAACAGAAATGATACCCGTCAGGTTTTAAGCATCGACGGAATTTACAAGGGAAAATGTCGAGTGGTGGTTACGATAACTTGGGAAATGATACCGTCAGGTTATAAGAAGATCGGGACGTGATTGAACAGAAATGATACCCGTCAGGTTTTAAGCGTCGACGGAATTTACAAGGGAAAATGTCGGGCTGTGGTTACGATAACTTGGGAAATGATACCGTCAGGTTATAAGAAGATCGGGACGTGATTGAACAGAAATGATACCCGTCAGGTTTTAAGCATCGACGGAATTTACAAGGGAAAATGTCGAGTGGTGGTTACGATAACTTGGGAAATGATACCGTCAGGTTATAAGAAGATCGGGACGTGATTAAACGGAAATGATACCCGTCAGGTTTTAAGCGTCGACGGAATTTACAAGGGAAAATGTCGGGCTGTGGTTACGATAACTTGGGAAATGATACCGTCAGGTTATAAGAAGATCGGGACGTGATTGAACAGAAATGATACCCGTCAGGTTTTAAGCATCGACGGAATTTACAAGGGAAAATGTCGAGTGGTGGTTACGATAACTTGGGAAATGATACCGTCAGGTTATAAGAAGATCGGGACGTGATTAAACAGAAATGATACCCGTCAGGTTTTAAGCGTCGACGGAATTTACAAGGGAAAATGTCGGGCTGTGGTTACGATAACTTGGGAAATGATACCGTCAGGTTATAAGAAGATCGGGACGTGATTGAACAGAAATGATACCCGTCAGGTTTTAAGCATCGACGGAATTTACAAGGGAAAATGTCGAGTGGTGGTTACGATAACTTGGGAAATGATACCGTCAGGTTATAAGAAGATCGGGACGTGATTAAACAGAAATGATACCCGTCAGGTTTTAAGCGTCGACGGAATTTACAAGGGAAAATGTCGGGCTGTGGTTACGATAACTTGGGAAATGATACCGTCAGGTTATAAGAAGATCGGGACGTGATTGAACAGAAATGATACCCGTCAGGTTTTAAGCATCGACGGAATTTACAAGGGAAAATGTCGAGTGGTGGTTACGATAACTTGGGAAATGATACCGTCAGGTTATAAGAAGATCGGGACGTGATTAAACAGAAATGATACCCGTCAGGTTTTAAGCGTCGACGGAATTTACAAGGGAAAATGTCGGGCTGTGGTTACGATAACTTGGGAAATGATACCGTCAGGTTATAAGAAGATCGGGACGTGATTGAACAGAAATGATACCCGTCAGGTTTTAAGCATCGACGGAATTTACAAGGGAAAATGTCGAGTGGTGGTTACGATAACTTGGGAAATGATACCGTCAGGTTATAAGAAGATCGGGACGTGATTGAACAGAAATGATACCCGTCAGGTTTTAAGCGTCGACGGAATTTACAAGGGAAAATGTCGGGCTGTGGTTACGATAACTTGGGAAATGATACCGTCAGGTTATAAGAAGATCGGGACGTGATTGAACAGAAATGATACCCGTCAGGTTTTAAGCATCGACGGAATTTACAAGGGAAAATGTCGAGTGGTGGTTACGATAACTTGGGAAATGATACCGTCAGGTTATAAGAAGATCGGGACGTGATTAAACAGAAATGATACCCGTCAGGTTTTAAGCGTCGACGGAATTTACAAGGGAAAATGTCGGGCTGTGGTTACGATAACTTGGGAAATGATACCGTCAGGTTATAAGAAGATCGGGACGTGATTGAACAGAAATGATACCCGTCAGGTTTTAAGCATCGACGGAATTTACAAGGGAAAATGTCGAGTGGTGGTTACGATAACTTGGGAAATGATACCGTCAGGTTATAAGAAGATCGGGACGTGATTAAACAGAAATGATACCCGTCAGGTTTTAAGCGTCGACGGAATTTACAAGGGAAAATGTCGGGCTGTGGTTACGATAACTTGGGAAATGATACCGTCAGGTTATAAGAAGATCGGGACGTGATTGAACAGAAATGATACCCGTCAGGTTTTAAGCATCGACGGAATTTACAAGGGAAAATGTCGAGTGGTGGTTACGATAACTTGGGAAATGATACCGTCAGGTTATAAGAAGATCGGGACGTGATTAAACAGAAATTATACCCGTCAGGTTTTAAGCGTCGACGGAATTTACAAGGGAAAATGTCGAGCAGCGTGGTTGACACGTGACTATTCAGTGAATTGTCTGTATAAATGTCTAAAAACTCATTTGTTATTCATACTACATTAAGTGGGAATTGTCTTCCCTCATCAGTGTCTACCATTGCTTGTGCCAAGAATTTTAGTGCTGTATTACCCAGCTATCTTCCTTTTTTGCATGTGTGATTATATGCAGTTTGTGTCTCTGTTTTGTTAAAAAAGAACTTTGCATCCCATTCGCAGCTGCAGTGTTATGTGCCTTGACTGTATTACAATTAAACAGACAAATCTCATTTCCAGGTGCAACTACTGGTGGGAGTACAACACTTGACTGTAAAAGGCATTCACAACGGAACTCGGAAAAGGAGTTGTTATATGGCACTGAAGATGACATAATTGGACATTTTTGGGTTTGTTTTCTCTTTCTACATGCATATTGTTCTGAACAATAAAGTATCACATTAATCTTTTAAACAGTTGAATCCTGTGGTGCTATCTTCCTTTAGTTGACTGCAGCAGCAAGTACTATAACTCTGCAATAATTGCACTTTTTATGGATGAAGCAGTAAAACCTGGAGGGCAATAAGCCTTGCATGTTGCACATCTTTTGTTGAACAAAATCCATATGCTATATTTAGTAGCTTTCAAAAGTGAAAATGGCATTTACACTCAAAGCTGGAATTGCTGCTTTCATGCTGCCATTTTTTTTTTTTTCTCAGACAAACATTCTCGCCACATGTAGTGTACGTAATTCCTTTCATCATTATGAAATGGGGTGAGACTATGCAGCATAGATTGAGAAGTTACCCGTCAAAAAGAACTCGTTACAAGTTAAGTTACCGTGTGCAAAATGTAACTAAGTTAATAACGAAGTTCTTCAGCCTGAAATGTAACTCGCAGTTACTGAGTTACTTTAAAAAAAGAACGAATTATTTCCAAGTTACTTCGGATACAAAATAGCATTACGCAGGTGTAGCGCGCGTGAGCAGTTGAGTTAGACCTTGAGTTGCCTGCGGAGGAGTGCAACACGCTTAGATCGTTTTCCTTTATGTCCAACAATAGACCTCTCCCTGTTTGTAAACAAATGACGTCATAGTGTTCGACAGCGCCAAAATGTGGTAGAATTGAACTACGCTCGAAGCTAGAGGTGAATAAGGTCGCGCCCCAAAGCCACGCTCTTTAGGGGATTACGATATGGTCCCTTAAAGGGACGCGACCCTCGGTCCTACTTTTCTTTCAATGCGAGGCAGCGACCAAGTGCCTGTTCGTCGAACCCAGCCCTCTCCCTCCGATTTGTTTCGGTTTCAGTCTGCCTACCAATGTCATGATGACGTTTCTCTGGTAGAGGTCTATTCGAACGCTTTGCATCTTTACTTCCTGTGGGCGTACAATGATTCAGCTTCATTTCAATGGCAGCGGTTCTTACTTCCTGAATAAAATACTGTCATTTATTGAATATCACGTTTTATGTTAAAAAATGCCATGGAGGAACCGGAGAGAGAGCAAGAAAATATGTGGATGTGAGTGAAAAGCGAGTTAAAAGTAACTTGGAACTTGACTTAAGTTACTTTGGCAAAGTTACCTGAAAAAGGAACGAGTTCCTCTGAAAGTTACCACGGCGCAAAAGTATCGAGTTAAGTTACAAGTTACCAAAAAAAGGAACTTACCGTGTATTCACACGAGCGTGTTTTCTGACGGCGCAGCGACTGAAGGAGCGAGAGGGGTAAATGATAAGGCGCTGAGGCTACGCCCTTTTGGAACGTCTACACAGATAGTGTTCCAATGTGCTGTCGGCTCAGATGCTGGGGAAGCCGGGGATTACGTTCGCGCTGCGGTTGAACGTTGCAGCATTAATTTTATGTGCACGGCGCTTGGTACACAATGGACGAAAGAAAGCGAAAATTTGTGGCTCTTGCTTTTCTCATTGACGATAGTGAATGCTGCCACGAAAAGAAGCGGTTAAAGAAGCTATGGACGAATGAATGGTTGCTGAGGAAAGAGTACGGTCTGTAAAATAGCCTTCTACGGGAGCTACGACACGAGGACCCATTTGTCTACCGCAAGGTTTTGAGCATCGATGCGGCCACTTTTAAATACATTCTGCTCCGCATAGCAAAGCGCAAAAGGAGAGTATAGAGGCCAATATGCGGGACAGTATACTAGCCAGTGATCGTCTTTCCGTAACCCGTCTGCAACAGGTTCGTTCGAATTATGTGCGCTGAAACATGCCTCTAAATGCATAAAACGTTCGTAAATAAGAGTGAGCGGGAAAGAGTGTAGGAGAGAGTACTGTGAAAGCTGTGCGTCGTCGTTTTTTACCGTGACTCCGCAGCAGTCTGACGGTGTTGAGTGTGGTGTAAAGCAGAGACGGCTGTGGCGTAAAGGTCGCACCTTTCGAACACAGTAAAAACAGCTTCACCGCATAGCAGGTTCTGCGCCAATCATTGCCGTGAATGATAGGGCTCTCACTTCTGATTGGAGGACAGAGTGGAGCGTACATCTTTTTGTGTCAATTGTGTGTGTGTCTCTGGTGGTCCCTCTGCTGTACGTTCCGCTAAAGCAAGAAACCTTGTCGTCTTTCTGCAGAAGGGAGGTCTTGCTCAACGGCCCATCTAATACTTTGCTCTCCCCGACGAACTCATGCACCCTCAACGCATCTCCACCCTTCATCCTCTATCCTCCATCCGTCTTGCTTTTTTTTTTTCGGCTAGCTTTGGTAGCTTCCAATTCCTGCGTTTCATTGGCCCCATTGCTTTAGACGTTGGACAGGCCATGTTTTTGTGTCTACTACTCATTCCCAGTAAAACGTTCATCGCGTATACCGGTGGCATAGCGAGGCAGAGTTCACACCCACTCAAACAACCCTTATGATCTGTTTCTTTTCTTTTTCTCTTTTTTTGGTGGAGGTACGTTACCGTCCCATACATATATGTAAAATTATGGAACAAAACGAAATTCACGAATTGGCACTTTTTGCATATCGCGTTATATAGGAAGCTCCCCTAGTGACTAATTATGAAATAATGTCATGACAAATCGAGACGCCATCAAGTAAGTGTTGCATCTTCAGCACTATAGCTTTGTCCACGAGTTACTCTAAAGCACTAGCTGTGGCAGTTCTCAAACTGTGTGGCCGCGATGAATGGGAAACTCGTAAGGATAGTGAAACCGCGGAAAACTGACTCCCTTTATTACAACTGATCGTTTTTGTTGGTGCTTGTCAAAACACGATGTATGCACACAGTGGCCCCCCGTGAATGCGCTGCATGACGTGATGATGACCCCGGGGAGCTGCCATGTAGGCTTGTGTAATGATAGCCCTAAAATATTATACCATTACATGGTTAATTTATGATGCCAGACAACTATATGAATATGCGTGACCCCACAGTGGCCGGCTTGGGGATAAAATTTTGCACCCCTTTGTCTTACCCGGCGTGCGATACTGCTCACACATTTCTCGTTTTTAAACCAAACTGCTAGCGTCCTGAGCCGATACCTTTTGGTTTGGAACGCGAATGCTGCCAACTCGTTATTATTAATTAACAGCAACTGATACAACGACTGCGCCGTGAATATGGGGACATAAAAAGTGTTTTGATGTACACATCTACCGTTGCTTCGACATCCGGGTGTCTCTTTTCCATTTCAAGAGCGATCTTTTCCCACATGGCATGTTTCCTCGGTACATTTCGGTTTTGCTCATCGGCGAGCTTCCACAAGATCGGATGTTGCTCTACCTGGTGTAATAGATAAAAAATAGTAGAGCTTGTAACATTGGCAACAGAGGGTGGCTTTCTTTTTCGCTCCGTCCTCCTTCTGCGCGTCAGTCGTCAGATTCTGTGCCCCGCGAACAAACTATCCGTGTGGTTCTTTCTGACGGACGGAGCTGCTGAGCGCAGTGATGTTGCACAAGGCTCTTTGATATCTCGCCAAAAATACAATAAAAACGTGCGCGCTTCATAGATTCTGCTGTGCGATAAGCTCCGCCCGCGACCGAATGGTTGGATGGTTGCGTGATAATGCTGCTACCTCCTTCTCCTCCTTCAGTCGCTGCGCAGTCAGAAAAGGCGCTCGTGTGAATACACGGTTAGTTACAGTAACGAGTTACCTCGAACTCTGCTATGCAGCATGACTCTAAGCCCTGACCGGCTTCGGTCATGAGTGGAATTTACTGCCTCCATCAGGGAGCTTTACTTTGTAAGACACTGACGTTGCACATTTGTGCCCGTCAAGATCCGTAGAGGCTTCCAACAAAGGCACAAACCGGTCATTGATTTCTGAAACGATAGGAAAAGAATTTGGGCATACACATCGCTTCAACAGTCACACAATTGCAATTTGTAGGGTTCCTGCCCTACAGCCTTCACACCCATTTCCATGCAATCATTACAAATATATTTACGTACATTCAATAACTATAAAAAAGAGAACATTAGCGTACATATTTATTTACACGACTGATACAGGACAAGAGTGAGACATTAGCATATCTATTTGCACAGTACTAAATACAGGGAGCAGCACATGGGCAAAGGCCAAAAGAGAGGGTGAGGTGCTCTATTGCAAGAGCCCGAAGACCCGCCAGCACTAACTCCTCTTGGGTATAATGTCGACAAGGGAACAGTACAAGGATGCATAAGAGAGGCATTAGCACATTTATTTGCACAGTACTAAATACAGGGAGCGGCACATGGGCAAAGGCCAAAAGAGAAGGTGAGGTGCTCTATTGCAAGAGCCCGAAGACCCGCCAGCACTAACTCCTCTTGGGTATAATGTCGACAAGGGAACAGTACAAGGATGCATAAGAGAGGCATTAGCACATTTATTTGCACAGTACTAAATACAGGGAGCGACACATGGGCAAAGGCCAAAAGAGAGGGTGAGGTGCTCTATTGCAAGAGCCCGAAGCCCTGCCAGCACCAGCACTAAGTCCCATTTGATGTTGACAGTGGTCGATGAGCCATACTTACATAACCTACAAAGTACAGCTAATGTTGCAAGCAAGTCTCATATCACATTTACAAGTGGTTCATGAAGCAATTGTCACTTGGAACTACTCTGTACAAAGTGGTGCTAAATTGTTTCAAGAAACACTTGTAACAGTGCATACGCCTGGGGTGGGACAAGTAAAGTTGTGGTGGTTGTTTTCCTCGTTTCCCTCTGCTTGCTCGGTAACCCAGGTAAAAGACGTCCGGGATACTCAACAATAACTTGTTTATTTACACAACGACAATATTTACAGGAACAAACTTACAACTCGACGAGACAGCCTGGCCGGTCCGCCCGCTACGGAGTCCGGCAGCCAAGTCCACCTCAATCGTTCGCACGCGGCTTTTAAAAGCGCTGTGACGAAATTCACAGTTCTTGGAAATACACCCCACGTGTTAAAACATTCTCATACAACACTGTCTCAAGGCTTGCCTTCTCGGAATCAATATCCGTCTTAGGATATGACACAAAGCAAACCAATTTCAAAGCACTCTAACTTTCACTATCTCTTTCATTTTAAGCTTTCTCCAACCTGTCAGGGTCACTTTCCCCCAAAACCCAGCTCTTGTACTAGAAACACTTATGGATACAACCAACGGTAAGAATGACGACTGCGCTATACAAAAGCTTCGGCCGACCCACTTTCTAGGTCGTCGTCTTCTGAGAACGCCATACATTGGGCAGCCAGCTCTAAGCTAATCCCACAGTCGCTCGGAGTTGCAACGACGGACACTATGGCGGTAACTTAGCGTACAAACATGACGGAAATAAAACGGGCATTTTCGTCGGATCGCAAGTTCAACCTTTACAGGACAACATATGTTCACAATGTAACTCATGTGAACGGTCAGTATAAAAGGAATACAATCACAAATATACAAAGCCAACAGCAGTTAAATTATGTTAATTTATGTTGGTTTTTACCTAGGCAAGCATTGCAATGCCAGTTAGACCGAGGAGCCCGTTTGATAAGAGCGCATCAGTAATGGTACCATTTCTCACATGAGTCACATTGGATCATTGAGGATCAAGAGTTGCAAGCCAAGTGTTTCCGCTTGGCGTCCAACACTTGCATGACACACTGCCATCCCTCATCGGTGAAATAAAACTTAAGGCGAGAAACGTCAGCATCAACTACATCATTCTGTCAGGAGCACTCTCAACATGCTGTTCATCTGCCTTGTGGCCATGGGGTATGCTTTCTTTAATCTTCCAGTGAAGGGAATTATGAGCTGCATATCTTCATCTGCGACTTACGATAGCTATCCGACTGGTAGGTACCTGCGACTTACGATAGGTGCGATAGGGGTACCCCATTGACACCTGCGCCAACGCACCTGATGCCCAGGATCCTCAGGTGCACACGTTGTGCAACTTGCGGCAAAACCGGCGCAAGGAAGCTTACTCGTGGCCATGGAGAGGGAATTTGTGGCGCCTTCCGAGCACACTAAGAGGAAGAATGCAACAGAAGAAAAAAAGAAAATACGGCCCTTTTCAGGGCCACCAAATATCTGCCACAATGGCTCGATCGCGTTCTGCGAGTGTAGAAAGACCCAGGATGACGTTAGCAATAAAACATAACTCAAGCCCGATCAGTTACTGAAACTACAAACAGAGAGGGGGCAACAAAATGCAACTCAGGTTCGTATTTTTTTATTCTGACGGTATCTCTTTTTCGAGTTATCGATCGACTCGATCTGTCCACAGCCCGACATTTTCCTTTGTAAATTCCGTCGTCGCTTATTAAAACGTGACGGGTATCGTATTTCTATTCAATCGCCTTCCCATCTTATAACCTGACGGCTATCATTTCTGTTCAATCGCCACCTATCTTATAACATGACGGGTATCATTTCTGTTAAGTCGCCTTCCCATCTTATAACCTGACGGGTATCATGTCTGTGCTATCGCTTCCCGATCTTCTTATAGCCTGACGGGTATAATTTCTGTGCAATCGCTTCCCGATCTTCTTATAGCCTGACGGGTATAATTTCTGTTCAATCGCCACCCATCTTCTTATAACCTGACGGGTATCATTTCTGTTCAATCGCCTTCCCATCTTCTTATAACCTGACGGGTATCATTTCTGTTAAGTCGCCTTCCCATCTTATAACCTGACGGGTATCATTTCTGTGCAATCGCTTCCCGATCTTCTTATAGCCTGACGGGTATCATTTCTGTTCAATCGCCTTCCCATCTTCTTATAGCCTGACGGGTATCATTTCTGTTCAATCGCCTCCCATCTTCTTATAACCTGACGGGTATCATTTCTGTTCAATCGCCTTCCCATCTTCTTATAACCTGACGGGTATCATTTCTGTTAAGTCGCCTTCCCATCTTATAACCTGACGGGTATCATTTCTGTGCAATCGCTTCCCGATCTTCTTATAGCCTGACGGGTATAATTTCTGTGCAATCGCTTCCCGATCTTCTTATAGCCTGACGGGTATCATTTCTGTTCAATCGCCTCCCATCTTCTTATAACCTGACGGGTATCATTTCTGTTCAATCGCCTTCCCATCTTCTTATAACCTGACGGGTATCATTTCTGTTCAATCGCCTTCCCATCTTCTTATAACCTGACGGGTATCATTTCTGTGCAATCGCTTCCCGATCTTCTTGTAGCCTGACGGGTATCATTTCTGTTCAATTGCCTCCCATCTTCTTATAACCTGACGGGTATCATTTCTGTTCAATCGCCTTCCCATCTTCTTATAACCTGACGGGTATCATTTCTGTGCAATCGCTTCCCGATCTTCTTGTAGCCTGACGGGTATCATTTCTGTTCAATTGCCTCCCATCTTCTTATAACCTGACGGGTATCATTTCTGTGCAATCGCTTCCCGATCTTCTTGTAGCCTGACGGGTATCATTTCTGTTCAATTGCCTCCCATCTTCTTATAACCTGACGGGTATCATTTCTGTTCAATCGCCTTCCCATCTTCTTATAACCTGACGGGTATCATTTCTGTGCAATCGCTTCCCGATCTTCTTGTAGCCTGACGGGTATCATTTCTGTTCAATTGCCTCCCATCTTCTTATAACCTGACGGGTATCATTTCTGTTCAATCGCCTTCCCATCTTCTTATAACCTGACGGGTATCATTTCTGTGCAATCGCTTCCCGATCTTCTTGTAGCCTGACGGGTATCATTTCTGTTCAATTGCCTCCCATCTTCTTATAACCTGACGGGTATCATTTCTGTTCAATCGCCTTCCCATCTTCTTATAACCTGACGGGTATCATTTCTGTGCAATCGCTTCCCGATCTTCTTGTAGCCTGACGGGTATCATTTCTGTTCAATTGCCTCCCATCTTCTTATAACCTGACGGGTATCATTTCTGTTCAATCGCCTTCCCATCTTCTTATAACCTGACGGGTATCATTTCTGTGCAATCGCTTCCCGATCTTCTTGTAGCCTGACGGGTATCATTTCTGTTCAATTGCCTCCCATCTTCTTATAACCTGACGGGTATCATTTCTGTTCAATCGCCTTCCCATCTTCTTATAACCTGACGGGTATCATTTCTGTGCAATCGCTTCCCGATCTTCTTGTAGCCTGACGGGTATCATTTCTGTTCAATTGCCTCCCATCTTCTTATAACCTGACGGGTATCATTTCTGTTCAATTGCCTCCCATCTTCTTATAACCTGACGGGTATCATTTCTGTTCAATCGCCTTCCCATCTTCTTATAACCTGACGGGTATCATTTCTGTGCAATCGCCTTCCCATCTTCTTATAACCTGACGGGTATCATTTCTGTTAAGTCGCCTTCCCATCTTATAACCTGACGGGTATCATTTCTGTGCAATCGCTTCCCGATCTTCTTATAGCCTGACGGGTATCATTTCTGTTCAATCGCCTTCCCATCTTCTTATAGCCTGACGGGTATCATTTCTGTTAAGTCGCCTTCCCATCTTATAACCTGACGGGTATCATTTCTGTGCAATCGCTTCCCGATCTTCTTATAGCCTGACGGGTATAATTTCTGTTCAATCACCTCCCATCTTCTTATAACCTGACGGGTATCATTTCTGTTCAATCGCCTTCCCATCTTCTTATAACCTGACGGGTATCATTTCTGTTAAGTCGCCTTCCCATCTTATAACCTGACGGGTATCATTTCTGTGCAATCGCTTCCCGATCTTCTTATAGCCTGACGGGTATCATTTCTGTTCAATCGCCTCCCATCTTCTTATAACCTGTCGGGTATCATTTCTGTTCAATCGCCTTCCCATCTTCTTATAACCTGACGGGTATCATTTCTGTTCAATCGCCTTCCCATCTTCTTATAACCTGACGGGTATCATTTCTGTGCAATCGCTTCCCGATCTTATAGCCTGACGGGTATCATTTCTGTTCAATTGCCTCCCATCTTCTTATAACCTGACGGGTATCATTTCTGTTCAATCGCCTTCCCATCTTCTTATAACCTGACGGGTATCATTTCTGTGCAATCGCTTCCCGATCTTCTTATAGCCTGGCGGGTATCATTTCTGTTAAATCGCCTTCCCATCTTCTTATAACCTGACGGGTATCATTTCTGTTCAATCGCTTCCCGCCCGATCTTCTTATAACCTGACGGTATCATTTCTCAAGTTATCGTAACAGCCCGACATTTTCGCTTGTAAATTCCGTCGACGCTTAAAACGTGACGGGTATCATTTCGGTTCAATCGCCTTCCCATCTTCATATAACCTGACGGATATCATTTCTGTTCAATCGCCAACCTATCTTCTTATAACCCGACGGGTATCATTTCTGTTCAATCGCCTACCTATCTTCTTATAACATACGACGGGTATCATTTCTGTTCAATCGCTTCCCGATCTTATAACCTGACGGTATCATTTCTGTTCAATCACGTCCCGATCTTCTTATAACCTGACAGTATCATTTCTCAAGTTATCGTAACCACCGCTCGTCATTTTCCCTTGTAATGTTATCCGTCGACGCTTAAAACCTCAGCAAGTACAGGAAGTAAAATCACGGCTTCCTTTTTCTCGCGCAGCAAAACAGTACACACATCTTGACACAGCACTCACACACACCAGCCAATGAGTATCAGGGACTACGTTTTGACGCGGAAGCATGAAGGGATGGAGTAACACGGCAATGATACCCGTCAGGTTTTAGCGTCTTGTTTCAAAAACTACGCGCAAAGAGCACGAACGCACGAACTGAGCGAGGAGCGAACTTGGGAAGATCATGGCGGACGGAAGCAAAGCGACACGGCGGAAGTGGCGCAAAACTACCACGTGAGCGCCTTCGACCAACGAACTCTCCCTGTCGGCGCCGCAAGGGTTGTCGCTACTTCTCAAAGAGCGATAGAGGGACCCCCGCCCACGCGTCCCCCCCATTGGCGCGCTCCGGGTGGGCGGGGCGCGCGAGGGAGAGGGAGAGGGCGCCGCCTCCCCCGGGAAGTCCCGTTAAGAGACTGATACCAACCTTTGGGGCTCGACGCGCCCGGGTCAAAAGAGCGAAGAGGCACCAACCCCAAAAATGTATCTTGCAATTTGTAAAATATGTATCCGCCCACCATACTCATTATCACAGTAGAAGGTGAGGCGAAGAAACACAGAGGATGACACAACATATAGCCTGAATTTCGCCCAAAGCAATCAGATCAATGAAACGAAGCAGTCGAAAAGGTACCAGCAGCTGCCAGTAAGGTGTAACGGTAGGATCTTCGGAACTCATATCCGTTGGGAGCGGGTTCAACTCCCGCTGCTCCATTTCATTGACCATATTCATTATATTGTGCGCATTTCGGGTCAAACACCGAGGATTCAATGCAGTTTGTTCCTTTTGCACTCAGTTTTCAAAGGCGTAATGCCTTCAGTTCACTGTTTACGTTCTCTCTGTTTTTTCTTTTTTTTTTTTTTTTCTGTGCTTCCTTCCTCTTATTTCTATACCAGTTCTGCATACATCATAGGATCCCGCCAGAGTGCGTGATTCTTCAGCTTTAGTTTTGTGTTCTTCAATTTTCTTTTCTTTCCTCCTTTTTGTTTTGTTGTGCTTTCTTTCCTTTGCCTCTCTTCTCTGCCCCCTTTCACTTTTTTTGGGGGAATAACAAGCCGACATCCATCTGGCTTACCTTACCTTTCTTTTTTTCTTAATAAACAAAGCCACCCCCCCCCCTCCCCGCTAGAGTGCTTACTCCGCGGTGCGCCCTTGCTCCCCCCCCCCCCCGTGAAAATAGAAACTCTCCGCCCCTGACTCGTACACACACACAGGCGACTAAAACGACTGACCGTGTACTTACGAACAAAACGTGTTCCCGTGACAGAGCTGCTTTCCGTTCAACGTAGAGCCGCAGCCGGGACTGAAACACGTTCCCATAGGTCGTTTCTACTGGTGTTCACATTTTCACAATAAATTACTTTCGAAAAGCAAAATCACACGGAGAAACAAAGCCTTGCAAAACCGAAACTTTGGAGGGTATCACGTGGTGGACAGGACGTAATGGCTATTTTGACTCGAGCGACCGCTAGAGGGGGGCGGCGCTAGTCTGGACCACTGATCAGTGGTCTGGACAGAAGCCATTTATAGGGAGAGTTTGGCCATTCTCTGATACTTTTACCGCCTCGTGGGTGGAGCCTATTTTGACGTCAGAGTCGTCGTTGCGCCCACGACCTACTTAATAAGAGAACGACCAGTTCACTTGACCCCCCTTCCAGCGCCTGCTTTTTTGTTTCACATGTCTGCCGCAGGAGCATTGGTGGCGCTGCCGACATTCCCTACTTCAATGGGGTTCTAGTGCTTATGCGGTAGCTTTCTACGGACTTCTTCGCATCCGCGTCAGATATTTGTGCCTTCTTTTTTTGCCAAACATATCGTAATTTTTACGCACCAAACCGCCACGAAGACCTCAGTTCACATGAGCATGGTTTATTCTGTAGTGCCTTTTTGCAAGGCAAGATCCTTCCTCGCGTGAAAAGCGAAAAAGTGTGCTGTCATCCATCTGAGATATTTCTCCAAAACCTTGCAATTCAGCTGCGGTCACTTTTACTTTGCCCCTTAACATATTACTAACATTTCTTCCTTTTCTTTTTGAGCATGTAGAAGAGATTTCCTACAACAATTCACTTTGGAGATACCGAGTGTGTACATACAGACGCACTTGTTCAGTGCGTGCAACTTTAAATTAATCTTAAATATAAATAACGGCATACAGGAGCGTATCGCCACAGGAAGAGCAGCAGGAACTGCTCTTAACCTATATGGCCCTTTTTTACCAACAGTGGTTAACTTTGGACTAAGATCCAGCGTTGCGTGATCTGATGAATATTCCAGTGACAGTAACTTCCTTTAGTGCAGCATAGTTAAGCGTTAAATTCAAGTTAAGACACCGTTGTTCTCGGTTCAAATGCTAATTGATGATGGTGAAACCGGGACTTAGTCTATCACTGAAGGACTGGAACCGAAGCGGATATCGGTTTGGTTACGGTTCAGTGTCAGAACTCTGAAAGCGGTTACAGGTAGGAGGCTCGCCGTTTTAATGCTTGTGGTTACCGGTAACCAAGCAGTTGAACCGGTACTTTTTCGGTTTTCTGTAGGATGTATCTGCTGGCTGCGTGGATGTCGCAGAAGCACGTTCAACGCCACTAATCAGAGTTGTAAAGAAATATATATAGCATCCCAAGCTGATCGTGTTCACGCGTGAGCATATTCTTATGAACCGGTAACCGAAATCACATAATTCGGTTCAGGTTGCGGCTTTGGTTAGTTGCGAATGGTGGATTGCAGATGTGGATATGGAAGAAATTTGGGTTCCAAGTCGTCTTCGGTTTCGCCCCGGTCTCAGTCCCTGCGCGCACTTCCACGTGCCAGAGCATGATTGTCTCCACTGCTGGATCGCCAATGAGTTGATTGGTTTTTTACAGCGATATGGGGGTGGGGGTGGTGAAAGGTTTCACTGTTATCTGCCTCACAGATGTGGGCAACGTCACGACTAAAGCCCTGGAGGAAAACGCGTCCTGGGGCAACTTCAAGGGAATTGTGCGGAGATATGTCTAAAAGTGTCTGATGAAAACCCACGAAAAAATCCACACTGCACATACAGCTCCGGGACTCGAACCCGGGTACCTCCCAAGTTCTCCCAGGTATAGGGGAACTTGCTTTTCAAGGACGGCGTGGTATCAAATGAAGTACCTTGTACTGTGTACCAATATGTCATCGCACGAGAAAACAAAATAAACGGCGTCCATGTAAAGTATACCCCGACAAAACGAGCACAGGAGTCGATGTTGTACACTACAAATCAATATGGACGTCGAAAAGATGTACACGAGTCAATACGAACACCGTCTCGTCACATGTCCCAATGCGGAGTCCCCCTGTTTTAGGGAATGTGGGCAGCGCGCCAAGCGGGCGTTTCACCTGTGAGAGGAGGAAATTGCGACGAGGTTCCGCGGACAGCCGCTCCATAGGGATTTGGGAAAGTGACCTGGTCGCTCTCTTATTAAGTAGGTCGTGGTTGCGCCGCCCAAAAAGACTGAATCCAAGCAGAGTCCGCTTATCAGCAATCTGATGCGCGCCATATTGATGCTGTACGTCACCAGCTCCTGGCACCAGACTGGGAAGTCCGCGGTTCGAATCCGCGGGCCGGCTGTGCCGTCTGGGGTTTTTCCTGGGTTTCCCTCAGATGTGTAATAGGCGTATGCCGGCACAGTTCCCCTGAAGTCGGCCCATGGACGCAGCTATCCTCCCCCCGAGCGGATTCCGCTCGGTCTTCCACTTCACCCTTTCCTCTCCTCCTCTCCACCGCGAGAAACATGCCGCCTAATCAGGCAGGCAGACCTCTCGGGTTCCTCCCAACGACACTCCTCCTCCTCCTCCTCCTCCGATGCTGTACGTCAGCTTTGTTGTCGCAATGAATGCAATCTACAAGAATGACCGGCTTATGACCCACAGCCGCCTCTGATAAGGCGGGTTTTGTTGCCAAACTGAAAGAGTTCAAGGACGAAGGGCTTTTGAAGGACAATGTACGCACGTGTCTTCCCTCCTTGCATCGTAAACAACGATCAGTATCAATATGGCGTCGGCGACCGGCTGATAACGGGACAACAATAGAGCACGGCGAGGGAGGTGGCTTAGCCGTGACGTCGCATGACGCGCTTCAAATTAGGCTCCTCCTAATGGCCAAACTCTCCCTATAAACGGCTCTGGTCTGGAGCAGAGCCGTTTATAGGGAGAGTTTGGCCATTAGGAGGAGCCTAACTTTAGCGGAGGAGCCAACAGATTAGCGCCTACACCAATCAGCTCGATCGCTCCAAAGCACGTGGTCCTCTCACGTGGATTGCCCGTCGCTCTTTCTGAGCTCGAAAAGTGCGTAGCAAATAGTTTGTGTGCCGGCGAAAAGCACCCAGTCAGAGAGGGTTTTTTCAATCGCGGAATTGCAGGGCTTATAATGCGCGCGAAGCGTGCCAGCCTCAACCCACTCGCTCTAGACAAGCTTATACTGTAACACTCTTTTATTTCTCGTTGACACACACCACTGCTCGCGTCAAGAAGCGTCCATTCTACACCGACTACGACTTAATGCCGCCAGGACACCTCTGCTTCTTTGTAAAATGGGTCTTCTCCAGTCGCCCAAATGCCCCACTTGCGCTGTTGAAGCTGATATTCCACCAGCTCCGGTGGCGCAGCGGTAACGCGTGCGCTTGGAGACTGGGAGGTCCGCGGTTCGAATCCGCGGGCCGGCTGTGCCGTCTGGGGTTTTTCCTGGGTTTCCCTCAGATGTGTAATAGGCGTATGCCGGCACAGTTCCCCTAAAGTCGGCCCATGGACGCAGCTATCCTCCCCCCGAGCGGATTCCGCTCGGTCTTCCACTTCACCCTTTCCTCTCTTCCTCTCCACCACCTTTCCCTACCCGAGAAACATGCCGCCTAATCAGGCAGGCAGACCTCTCGGGTTCCTCCCAACGACACTCCTCCTCCTCCTCCTCCAAGCTGATATTCCACACCTTCTCCTCGACTTTCACAGATTCGACACCCCTCGAGCCACGCTGAGACGACGCCTACTCGAGCTGTGGTGCACGGACTTTTCTCTGGTCACTCTGCTCGGCCCACTACGACATCACACACAGCGGCCTGTGACGCATTAACCTTCAACGCAATAACCTCACGCTTTCCTTTTAAAGTCAACTTCTGTGATCCTTCTCATCATTCTTTCATCGTTTGTTAGTCATCTTTTTTTCATCTTTGTCTTTAATCTGCCTCATCCTTTGTTAGTTTATCCTTTATTTCCTAATCCTTTTCTTTCCTTCCTTTCCTTTTCTTTCATTTTTTTAAATTTCATGTTAGCGCCGCGAAGCAACTGTGGCTATGAGCGACGCACAGACGTGGACAGATGGAGAGAGGACAGCAGGCAGGAAGGAGTGATGAACAGGGGGTTTTCTTTTTATTTATTTCTTATTCCTTCTTATTTATTTATTTATTTCTCTAATTCTTTTCTTTTTATTTATTCCTTATTTCTAAATTTTATTTATTTATTTTATTTCCGGAATAGCAAGCCGACGTCCCGTTTGGCTGACCTTTCCCCCGTTTTTTTTTTCCTTTCGTCTAATAAATATACCCCCCCCCTTTTATTTCGCGAGCCCTTAATTTTCGCGAATTTTGCGAACCGGGAAAATACGCGAACTTTACGGGCACGCTAAAATTTGAAAGCAGAGAAGGAGGAGCTCGAGAAACTCGAGAGCGCGCGAAATTTAGTTGATGCGAATATATCCCTACTCGATTCGCGAAAATTTAGGGCTGCGAAATTAAAGGGTTTTACAGTATTTATTCATGATAACTACAGCCTCTGCAAAAATACTATTCAATGACGTGGTGGGTGCGCCTTATGTCATATCGTTTGCTAAGGTTTGCATATTTACATATATTTGTCTCAAAAAGAGCAACTGGATCAGTGGACAGTGCTTTCCCAATTGAAATTGGCCGACTGTCGGCAGAAAGTCGGGCACCAGTTGGCAGCCAACTAAGTCGGCCAGCCAGTCATGTTCTAACGTCTGGCCAACGTTAGCTGCCAACTACGTCGGCGAGGACCTGGCCAATGACGTTGGGCCAACAGCCCGTGTCGACGGGACGCCACCGTAGCTTGCCGTCAGTCGGTTACCGAACTCATCTTCACGTAGTACCAAGGTAACTGGCCAATGATGTATCTTTATGACGATTTCAATCAGTCCTCGGGGGTGCACATATTACCTAAGATTGAGACAGTCACGTAGACTCTGTTGTAGTCGTTGAAACTGTCACGGAAGAGCCATATACACCATATGAAAAAAGAGAAAGGGTCCTATAACTCACGGCACCCATACAAGTCAGAAATTGATATTGGTTTCGAATTCTGTAATTGTGATGTCGCCTAAAATTGTTGAAACGCAACACGCTACAACTGTTAACTTGTAGACATGTTAGACAGTGAAAAAACGGCTAGGAAGCAAGCGAGCTGGTGAAGATGGTGCATAATGTAAAACCCCGAGACTAGGGAACACGAAGGGACAGACACAACACGAAACTTCGTTGAGACTTCTTGTTGTGTTTGTCCCTTCGTGTTCCCTAGTCTCAGGGTTTTACATTATGCATGTTAGACAGGTTTTATAAACCGCCTTTTTCATGAAAATTCCTCGCCTTTGTCTTTATTGCGGTACGAAAGTCAGCCAACAGTTGCGAAAATGGTATCTATACGTTATAAAACAATACTTCCCTTGTAAAAATGGATTGGGGCTCTATTCAGCATCAGCTGAATGCCACAACATGCCATATGGTATGTTGTGACATGTATATTTAATGTACAAATAACGAAGTACAACCCAAGTGGAAATTGACGACTGCCAACCATCGGCCAGTGGTCGGTTTTGGTCGGCAAGCGACTAAGTCGGCCACCGCAACTTGGACAACATCGGTCTGATGTCGCTCACTGTGGTGGTTGGTGATCGATGTTGGGCTGAGAACGTTGTGAGACGTGTTGCGGGCATGCTATTGAGAGTTCGGCATAATAAAGACGGGCCAATGTCGGCCCTAGGCTGCAAACAAACCCGAAAACAATTCAGCTACTACTCGAAACAAAAAGAAAGAAAATACGATTTGACCGTTGACAAAAAGACGGATATGACAGTTGGCCAACGACTCTTTCGGCCAGCCAACGTTGGCGCAATGTTGCATAGTGATAGGCAGAGCGAGGTTTGGCAAGCCGTCGGCCAGGGGGCAGATCTGTACCAAGAAACGAGCTCGTTGGCCAAGCACTTGCCAAGCACGGCTCGGTTGGCCAGCCAAGCTCTTGCCAAGCTTGATTCAGTCTCGGTATGTTGCCTCAGGGAGAGGGAAACGCGGAATGGTGTAGCACTCCATAAGTTCAACTTTCGATTGGTCAAGTGATTGTCTCAAACCAAAAGCAGTAAGAAACAGAGACATTATCTTCATGGTGACCTAATACGACAAGCAATTCCTCATTTCAGTGTTGTTTGTGTACGCATCAAATTAAACTTAGACACCTCACCCTTCATTTTGACTCACACGCGAGCAGGACTCTCGAATTTGTGGAAGCTCGCGAGACAAACCTATGTATAGTATCTGCTGTTCTTCCGCAGGAAAGAAATGCAATTTCTTTTCTTTATACTGACCTGTTTGATGTAGTGATCTCGGGCATATTGCGAGCTTTTACGATTCTCCCCCTACGCCGTTACCCTACGCCGCGAGACAATTGAGGGCCAGTTCTCACTTGGGGACGCCCGACGCGGCGTCGTGAGCAGGCGGCGGAAATAGACGCGCATTCCCGGAGTCGGGAGAAGAGAGACGTCGAGCCAAAAAAACTGCCATGCCGACCTTCTTTCACGACGTTGGCGAGAGCTGCCGAGAACGACAGCTGGCGACCAATTAGGTGACACAGAAAGGCCACGCCTCCTGATTTCTCGTCTGCTTTGGATGACGGAATGCCACTGTGGTGGGAACATGAAAATCGTGCGCGTTGACGGGGCCGCGGAAATGGGCCCCGACTTCCGCCGCCCGCTCACGACGCCGCGTCGGGCGTCGCCAAGTGAGAACTGGCCCTGAGTATGAATACGAGCGACGCCACAGGACTGCTTTGGCCTAACTTGACACAATGCAGGCTTGGCAATTCATTGGCCAAAGTACAGATCCGTGTCATCAGACAAGCTTATTATCCAATCATGCACCGACCAAGGCCGAGTAGGCCAGCCCAGCTATTGCCAAGCTTGGCCCAACCTTTTTTGCAAGGACGGCCCAAAAACTTTTAGGGGGGAAGCACGTCGGTCCGGCATTTTGCCGACATTGTTTTTCTCCTTGGCGGGCAGCCAAAGCTGCATGTTGCGGCGCGCTGCTTAATAGTTGGGTCATGCATTTTTTTGTAACGGGCCGTGGTTGGCCCATGCACAGGTAGGCCACTATAGGGCCCACTTTTACCCAATCGGTACCCAAGCTTGGTTCCTTATTGGCCAGACATCGGCCCTACGTCTGTCAGGTCGGCCCTCTACATTGGCACAAGCTTGTGCCGGCTAAGTTGGCCCGAGTGAGGCCATTGTTAATCCCCAACCTTGGCCCAAGCTTTTTTTTGCAAGCTTGGCCCGACAACTTTTAGGTTGGAAGCAGACGTCGGCCCAGTCCCAAGCAGCACACAATATTGGACCCATATTGGCTGGTCATTGGCGATACGGGTCCAATATGGGACCCGTTTCGCCAAGATTTTCCCTATATTGGCTGAAAATGGGCAATATGGGCCCCATATTGCCCAGTTTCAGCCAATATGGGGAAAATCCTGGCAATATGGGCCCCATATTGCCCACTTTGAGCCAATATTGGGAAAATCTTGGGAATATGGGCCCCATATTGCACGCGTACACCATTGACTGAACAGGGTACGTAGCCCTGTTGCACAAATGCCCAAGCAGCACGGCAAGATTGAACGTTGAAGCGTGTGAAATACCCTATTCACTACATCGTTACATTAAACAACTTCCCGCAGATGATACACATTGTTCGAAACAGTCAACGTACTTGGCATTCCCAACGTGAAGTTCGCTAGAGTTCGACACCTCAACATTTCACGTCTTGAAAGTCGCCGCCATCTTCCTTCGCGATGCCAATGCCAATCGGTCGAGCCGACTGTGAGCAAGCGAGTTGTTTGAGCGTAATCACGCGTCCTACAACTAATGCGCATGCGCGACAGCCCGAACGGACGTTTCATAGGGCTAAAATGTCGCTGGGTGCTGTAATGGTAACGAAATTGCGGCAGGTCAAGTAAAAAGCACAATGTTTGATAAGAAGGGATGGCTACTCTGTAAAGTTAAATGATTTCAAGTTGCTGCAAGCAGTGTAAATTGCTGTGGCGTGTGTCCGTCACCGCCACAAAAGTATTTCGCTGCTTTGTATTCTCGGAGCGGGTGTGGAAATTGTTAGTCCCCAGAATATTGCGATCCCAATGAAGGCTTCTGAGGGATCTTAGGTATTGGCAGTTCTGTGGGACTGCTTCAGCGCGGGCGGGTTTGGGCAACGCCGTGTTTCTTTCCTTTTTTTTCGTTCTTTTTTTTTTGCAGCGATGTGAATGTGGATCAATTAGATCCGCAGAAATAAAAAAGCAAAAATCATACAAAAGTAGTGAATATTATACAGCATAATGCTTTATTATTACACGGGCTCCCCGAAGGTGTTATCACAGAAATATTGGCAATATTGGCGCAAAATGGGCTTGCCAATATGGGCAACCCATATTGGTCCAATATGGAGCCTGGTTGCACTCCCCATATTGGTCCAATATTGGCAGCCCATATTGGGCCAATATTGGCAATCTTGGCAGCCCATATGGGTCCAATATTGGACCAATATTGGCGTGCTGCTTGGGGTGTTTCGCCAATATTGCTTTTCCCACAGGGAGGTAGCGTTGTCATGCAAAATTTCTCACTGGGCTGTGATAGGGCCATATATGGGTCAGCGTTGGCCAGAAAGGTTGGCCCTATGTTGGTGACCAGTCTCAGGCCATTGTGAATCCCCAAGCTCGGCCCAACCATGTTGTCTTAGCTTGGGCCAAGGTTGGCTTAGTTGGTCAATTCCTCTCAGCCGACCTTGGGCCAAGCACGTTTTTCACTTGGGTTGACGCGTCCTCGTCCTATGAACGTTCGGCTCTCGCTATAACTGTTACTTGTAGTTACCATTAAAGGGATGGCTCGTCGTTCTGATTGTCTAGCTATGTTGTTTTCTCCAAAGAAACCGGCCCTTAACGTGCCCAGTCGAAGTTCTTGGGCTACGACCAAATTGAAGTGCTTTACTTCTCCTACTGTTCCTTTGTGTGTTCGTTTTTCTTTCATAATACTATCCAGTGCTGATGTACTTGTTTGGCGAAAGCTACAATAAGTACTGCTACCGTCTCGGTGTCTATGATGCCCCCCCCCCCCCCCGGTGTCTATGATGGAATACCCCCGCTCTGAGGTGTCTGTGCGTCCCTCTGTGCGTTGGAGAAGAGGACACATATTGACGCCGATAAGACAGCATCGGCTGACGCCGCCGCCGGAAAAAATTCCCACGGCGCACACCTCTATACGTGCCGCCACCTACCGGCCGCATGAATTAACAAGGAACATTAAAGGAGTACAGAGGGCCATCCAAAAAAATTTCAGATTAAGACATCTGATGAAAGTGTGTGTGTGTCATTATACCGAATAGCGCGAAAGGTTTTGATGTGTGCAATTTGTTTCCCAAGAAAAAACTCACATAAACATAGCTCCGCGCCTTCACCCTTAACTCGCCACTCCAGCTATAACGAGGATGAGGAGGTATGATGGCACGTCACCGATGACGGCATAAGGAGACTCGTTCTGGTTTGCCGGTCAGTGGGGGTCATCGCCTTGTCCCTTTGCCGCCGTAAACCTGTTTTGCCAGTTTTCCCGGAGAATTGGGGATAGGAGGAGCGGCCGAAGCATTACCGAGCAAGGAGAAAGGCTTTATCAGAACCCCGAACAGCCGAGTAGCAGACGACAGCGGAGTAGCAGACAACATTTCTCTAGGCCAATCAGCGAGCGTTCTCCTTATAGCGTCAGCGCGAGGTTCCAGGCAGATCACAGGCTGGTACTGCTCTTCACCACCGTTGCGCAGGGTCGCTTTTCGCGGCGTATTTTAAATTCAATTTCTGCGATAATTATGACTCCGTGGTGTAAATTACTTCGCATGTTGCATCTTACTGGCCTACTTAACAGTTTTATAGGAAGAAAACGATGTTAAAAATGACTTCTGTGCTACTTTAAGGCAACCGCGGAAACCGTCATAGGATTCATAAGGCGTCTGCCGAGGAATACAAAACACCATGGTTCGACGAGGAGATTAAAATGGAAATACAAAAACGTAAACTGTTAAACTGAGAGCACAGGAAATCAGGTCGAAGCGGAGAAACGCGCGGAGACCCCCAAGAGACCTGGACAAAATACGTGGAACAAAAGAAGACAGTCAACGCGCTCGTTGCCAGAAAAATCAAATCATATAATCAAACTATCGAAGATGCCGTAAAAAAGGCGGGGCGGAGAGCTGGAGAATATTTCTGGCGATACATCAACTCGATGCAAGACGAAGATACAGTAAGAGAACACGGACCAGTCAACATTCCGGGAGGAACAAAAGGCCACGGATTTGAAGAACTACTCGCCGTCTACTTCCGTCAACAACAGGACACCTTGAATGGCAGGAACAAGAGGACACCCGGCGAGGAAACACAGGCGATCAGGGACACGATTACATCGAAGCGCGACGTGACGTACGCCCTTCAACTAAACGACAAATTACCACTGGGGAACTCAAGCTACACATAAAGAAAGCCCCGAGAAAGAAAGCGTCAGGAACCGACAATATCCCAAACGAGCTCTTGAAAGCTCTAGATGACAATGCGCCGGAGACACTGAGGGAATGCTACAATGAAGTCATCGTCTCAAACAAAGTTCCCAAGGATTTGAGAGTGTCAAGAACTAGACTCATATGCAAACCTGACAAACCACGTTCCGAAATTGATTCCAATGGGCCAATTGCAGTACACAGCAATCTGTACAAGCTCTTCGCCTCAATCTTGAATACAAGACTGCAGAACTACTGTGAACACCACAAAATATACAATGAGAGCCAGAATGGATTTCGAAGAAACCGACGTGTGAGCGATAACCTTTTTGTGCTCACCCAACTCATTGAACTAACAAGAAAAAGAAATGAAAGCTTATTTGCCGCCTTCCTGGATTTGGAGAAGGCATATGATGGACTAGACCACGGAATTATGTTCGAAAAGCTAAGAAAAATAGGGTTCATTGAAGAAGAGGTAACAATACTGCAGGCATTATACGAAGGTTGCGAAACGGTGTATCATCTGGGACTGCACAAGTCACAGGGGGTTGAAATCAAGGTTGGACTACGACAAGTCTGCCCCCTGTCTCCTACGTTGTTTAACATTTACATAAACGACCTGCTTATGCGCCTGCAAGAAGAGTCTGAAGGTATTACTCTGAAAACATTATCAGTGAAAGGAAAACTGACGGAAACAAAAATATCCGCGTTGGCGTTCGCAGATGACATCGTGATTTTAGCGCCAACAGAAGAAGCCCTACAACACATGCTAAACATCTGCTCTGAAGAGGCCGACAAAGATGGATTTAAATTCAATTACTCAAAAACACTATGGATGTCTTTCGGAAAAGAGGAACAGCGTGAACAATCATTCAAACTTCAGGACCATCACAAATAGCACGCACAAAAGAATATAGGTACCTAGGAATAACCATCACGTGCGAAGAAAATTATCTTAAGAAACACGAACTATATGTCATAAAAAAATCAAATCGCCTCAAAGGTCATATCTGGAACCTAGCAAGACACTCATATAATCAATACACCGTGGGGAGGTCCTCCGTGGGGAGGTTACTCTGGAAGTCAACTGCAGTCCCAGCCCTCACTTTCGCAAATGACGCCATATTCTCGGCACCTACAATTAAATCCTTAGATCAAAACCAACGGGAGCTCGGTAGATGGATTCTTGGAGGAAACTTTGCCACGGCAAACGCAGCAATACGAGGGGAAATGGCATGGTCTACTTTCGCGGCACGAGATGCAAAATCCAAGACTCACTACCTGGGCCGACTGATTCATCTTCCAGAAACATCACTGGCAAAGAGAGTATTCCACCATATGATGTACTGCGGACTGAAATCTGGATGGATAAATAAGATCAACCAATATGACAGAAAATTTAGTAGAAATACGAGGCGACAGACAGCACGCAACAGGCACAGTGGACAAGAATCACCACTGAAGAGACAAATGCGATCGAAATGGACGACTGGCGGAAGAAAGTAACTAAAAACAGAGCCTCAAGTATTACAGCAAACACAAGCAGAAGCCAGAGACCTGCAAGGAATACAAGGAAGATAGGGCAAGCGCACTTCTCTTTCAAGCACGCACCGGATGCCTTCTAAAGAACCAGCGAAGGAGTGAATTATTTGAAAACGTTGATCCTACGTGCCAGTTATGCGGAAAAGCGGCGGAAACCATAAGACACATTTTAACCGAGTGCGAAAAAATCCAAGAGTATGCTCCCAAGATTAAAAAAAAAAAAAATGGATGAGACCATGCAGTGCTTGTTCAAACAAGCTGAAACAGAAACTGAAAGCGAAGTGGAAGACCCACCATCAAACGAGCCCTTCAAGCAGATACAGAGCCGCCTAGTGCACTGGGAGAAAATCAAACACAGACTCACGGGACCCACGAGACACCAGAGACAACCACAGAAGTGACCTAAGTAACAAACAGAAACGAATTAAACTCATCGAGAACTACTTTCTTTTCTTTTTATTTTTACACCTGTGACTCCATCCTGCAAGTCTGGGACGTCTGCCCTGTATCAAAATGGATTAGGATTAGGTGCCACTATCACTATCACTATCACAGCCGCGATATCCAATCCAATCCAGCCGCCAGCGTTCAGTGTTCGCGGCTAGCTCGTTTGGGTTTGGCTGTGATGTCCTTTCGAAAACCGCTCGATGTTCACTGTCCACAGTATACAAAATTTCCTCTTGGACATCCTCGTGGAATACTGCTTATTTCTGCCTCTTGATGTGTGGACCAAGTACGCCATCAGGGCCCATAGGTAAGCCTGATTATACTATAATTACCAACGGTTTCCCTTACAAAATGACAGCTTCTTTCAGGATACAAAAGTCGCTGTTGCTGTCATGTTAGTTATTTAAAATCTGCGTAGTTTTCTGTACGAAGCTTCACATAAGGCAGCTACACATTCGTTGCAGCCAATGTTTGAGTCCCGACTGTCTTTTTAGGGTTCCAGTGTGTTCTTGCACCTTGTGTAAGAACATATTGGAACTTTGCGTATTGAGATGTATTGCAAATATTTTGTGCATGTGTGTATTATACACACATGCACAGAATATTTGCAATATGTGGTAGGTTTGGGAAAGCTTAGATATATGCTTGTCTCGCGACGTAAAGTCAAGAATTATCATAAAATTACATTTACTTACGTGACATACAGATAGTACATATGTACAGTGATTACATATGTACAGATTTGAAATGCAAATTTGCAGCAAAGGAAAGCCTGCATTTCACATGTTACAGCAGTGAGTGCAACTGGCAAGAACAACATTTTTTATCCTGGTTTGTAATATCTTTTTGAAATTGTAAAGCGACTCTAGATTTTGTTTTCATAATGTGGTGAAGATTGTGTGACGCAAAGTAGGAGCATGTTATCTTGTAACGGGTGGGCGCTATGTGACTGTCGTGGGCCCTATTACAATACCATGTACTACTGAACGAAAATGGGTATTATACTAATTAAATCACACTTTTGAAACTTCAAATTATAATCTGGGATCGAAACCATTATGTTTTTCAGTTCGGCTCGGGTTCAGTTCTGCGGCAGTGCAAAATATCGGTTCGAACCTGATCAGGAAAGTAAATTTTGTTCCCAAAAAAGCTCCCAGCAACACTGCATGTTACCAATTCGCATTTCAGGTGCAATGTAATGGTAGCATACATAGCTATGTTTTGTATACATCCTTTCACATCCTGCTCAGGGACTGGCCGTTATTTTCACAGCCCAAAAGGAAAACTTGAGGCTGCTGGACTTGCGCGCAAGGAAGCCTACAGCAGTAATGACTACAACTGCCACAATAAAACACGACCAATGGCACTTCTTGTCCTTTCTGACCGCATATATTCATATATTGAATTGTGCCATCTAACATTACATAACGTGCACGCTCAGTGCTGGCTCAGGCCCATTGGACCAAACTGCGCCTTCCCGAACGTGCAGTCAGGCACTACTTTTTCTCATTTGGGTCTAAGAGATTTGACTTGCAATAGCACAATCCCGAACATAGTTGTGTTTAGAATGTCATTTCAATTTACATTTGGTGTCTGAAGTACCCGATAAATAATCAGTGTTCCTTCAGCTGGTGAAATCGAGCACCGCCGGACCTCAAAGCAAACACAACTGAACGAACGCAATAGCTGTGAGGACGAAACACCATATACCTCGCGCATTTGGGTTGCAGTTTTGTTTTGTTCAGTTTCGGTTTCGAGTTTGTTTGCCAACGGGGCTCAATCCGCTGTGTAAATTGCACTTCTGATCTCTCACAATGCACATTACGTCTGAACCGTTTAGCGAACCGGTGACTGCTTCAATCTGTTGTTGTGCGGTTCCGGTTTGGTTCAAAACGAGAAAAAAAAAGTGATTTGGTTCAGTTACAGTTCAACAAACAAATGGGGGTTTCTAGCAGTCTTTGGTTCGGGTTTAGTTCTGGTTCTGATCCCTGATTATAATATGCCATAGTATGCAATACTGTAGTATGGAATACTGTATAATAATGGTAGTACATTTGTAATACCTTGGCACTAATCAAACATTGGTAGTAATATATATTCCTTCAGAACTTTCCTTCAGAAGGGACACATGCAAAATTTATTTTCAATGTACATTTCCCATGCAATTACACAATAGGCATTTACACGCCGTTATACTGATAAAGCCTGAGGGGAAAATGGAACAGTACAAACATGTAGTGACATGGATCTGCTTTGAAGGCCGAGGTCGCCTTCATTGTGAGCAGAGCATAAATAAATATCACTAAAAACTCCCAAAAGATGCACTAAAAGTCTTTGAAATTGCCATAAAAAGCTGAATATATTGCAACATTTTTCCATGTTCTGGATAAGAAACCACTGCCTCGAACCTGGCATTCTGCAATTCTGCATAAATACGCACTATTAATCCATTTTCAATCGAAATATGTCATAACTTGGGCCCAGATTCTTAGGCATTTGGCTATAAACGCCTAAATGCGACATTTTGGGTTGCCTGCCCTTTTATCGGCTCTATTGAATTGTAGCCTTTTTTCTAACATTTTAAACATAACTCGCTAACAGCCTTTTTTTAAAGGCGTAAGTGTGAGTGTGCCTTTCAGGCCCGTGCTCAGTGCTGATTTTTGCTTTTTGTTACTGTGTGTTTGTGCGTTTTGTTCCTTTTTTGCGTTTGAGTTCCTTCAGTACCATGGAGGAAGGAAACACAAGGAGCAGCCCCTCCGATAGTTTTCATCGGGACGAGCGTAGCTGGCTTTGCATTGCATTCTGAGATGCTCCTGTCTACCACGTGACCGCTCACGTGACCTTCCAGACAGCACGGCGCCACCGGAGCAGACGACGCGAGCTGTAGTTGTGTAGCAGTTCAGATGGCAGTATTACGTTGAACGCGTGCTTGCACTTTATTTCTGCATGTTCAAATGTTTACTCTTCTACTAGAAGACCAGTCACAGTGTGCGGAATGCAAAGGGAGTACTCAGGACTGAAAACATTACTTGCGGCAACAGTGACTTCCAACATATGTACGTTCCTTGATTAAGTGGTAAAGAATGCCTTACTCAGAACACTATTAATTAGGTTTGTACAACAACAGAGGATAGGAAATGAATCTGCGGCACAGTGTCAGGTCCCACATGAACAATTCAAGATGACTCGAACACACAGGCGACTAAAACGACTGACCGTGTACTTGGAACAAAAAGTGTTCCCGTGACAGAGCTGCTTTCAGTTCAACGAGAGCCGCAGCAGGGACAGGAACACAGTACCGTACGTCGTTTCTACGATGGTGCTCACATTTTCACAATAAACTACTTTCGAAAGGCAAAATCACATGGAGAGCAATGCGAGAAACATATCCTTGCAATACCGAAACTTTAGAGGGGATCACGTGGTGGACAGGACGTAATGGCGATTTTGACTCGAGCGATCGCTAAAGGGTGGCTGCGCTAGTCTGGGTCGAAGAGCCGCTCCTTGTGTTTCCTTCCTCCATGTTCAGCACCTTCAGGACCTGGGTTTTCTAGAAGGTGTTCGTGTACATTTAATGGAAAGATCTGGAAAAGCATTATTCAATAAAACGTGGTTCCAGGCTGCCTCAGCATTGTACCAGACGTCAAAGCTTGTATGGTACTGTCAGAGCCGTCGCGAGGCGAGTTTGCGTCCGGGATAGGTTAAACGTGAAGCCCCCTCCCCTCTCCTGCCGTCAGAAGCCCTGTAAACAAAGAAAAGAAAATGCTCATTTGCGCTGCAGAGATCATAAATTCAAATTCTCTTAATTCCAGCTTTATACTGTACAAAGAACCTACCAGGGTCTGCCATTCGGTGCCCTCTCTGGCGAGAGCTCCAGGGACGGCTGGGGCAGAGCCGTCCCGGGCTCACCTTTCCCCATTGCTACGGGTCTGGGCTTTCCTTGATGCTTGGGCTACGGCTTTCCTTGATGGAGTATTCTGAAAAACCAACAAAGCCTGTACCAGATTAACTTGCCTATTTTTGCATTTTGTTGTCTACTTTTGTATTTTTGAGGGCCTAAATTTTTGGGCCCTAGTCATAACATGCAAAACATGCGTTTATATGCACCATAGAACCAGTCTAATTTGTCCCAAACCAAGACCACCTGTGCATCTTCATCATCCAGATATGAAACTATATCAAGAAAAAAAAGCATTTGCATGAAATTCCAAGCTCTAGTTATCCATGCATACCAGAATTGGGTCATACAGGGGGCGGTTGTCAGGGTGAAGACCAAGGACTATTACCATCTTATGAAGTAGTGCACTAATTCTGGTAATACGGTTTTTTGGATATTTTAATACTGATACAAAGACACATTTCAGTATTACTATTACTGTATAATACTTGCCCACCGCTGTATCTTTGTATATCTGCTATATGTATCAGTGTTCTGACACTATTAAACATAGCACAGACTGTTCAGTGTGCATAATTTACTTGCATATTCCATATTAAAGTACACAGCCATGTTGAGATGAGATGTGTCCAGCGACAGTCCAAGGAAAATTATTTCAAAATACACCTTCCACACTCTGTGATACCAAGCCTGAGACAGAAATGCAAAGTCAATGCGCGGATGACATATAATTGTGTACATGCACCCATGGCTCTGCAATGCATGCCTCATCATAGAGATCATCTTCTCACTCGCCTATTTTTCCTTGCTCAAATTTAGTGAGAGCGAGAGCACATGGACCACGTCCTAAAGATGCGTTGGCAGCAGACTGTCTGGATGTTTCAGCCTGAACATGTGATTTGTTGCTTGGTAAATGCACTTGCTTTCCTCCAGTGCTAGTAATGGACAATAGCCGTAAACATGCTCTACTACAGGCGGTACTATTGATAGTTCTGCTAGCCATTTAGTACACTACAGTTAGCTCCTCACAAAACTATCATTAGTTTCCTCTATCAACTATTTGTATTGTATGCCTTACATTCTAGTCACAAAAGCAAACGAAGGCCTGAACATAAAAGCAGGAGGGTGAGAACTGCAGAGAAATATGCATCCCCATTCTTTTGCCATCTTGTTGGAGATTTCGCCCCTGTATGATGCGCATCGGGGGGGTTTGCAAGCAAGCCATACATTGTATGACAAGGATTGAAGCCGTAATGAAGTATACCTAGCAAGTGACTTTTTTGGGTTAAATGCCCTTCTCAGATTCGGGGTGTAAAAATTGGGCGCTATTTTTAAAGGGGCCGTAAGCAGGCACAAAAGGTGCACATTTCTTTATGTTATATTATTGAAACTTATGCAGTGAAAACTCCTTGCAATTACTAACGCTCAAAAACAAAAGGCGCTTTCATACGGCTGAAGTATTCACTGCACTCTTTCGCATTTTAGCTCCGCCCCGCGCTCTAACTTTACGTCATTTTGACGCAGAGCTTTCCTCACCAATTACGATCGAGTGTTTCACGTATGATTCTATTTCAAATGCGGAATTGGACTAGATGAACGTAGAATGAACTCTTCTATTCAAAATCTAAACAGTTACAGCCTCAAACTGAGAAAGAAATGCGTTTAATTTAAGTATCATACGCGCACTACGTTTTCTGGGCAGTAGCACGCAGCACACCATGAGCGCGAATGAATATCCGGGACTACAGTTCCAGAATCATAGGTAGCTGCGCGATGGAACATCTTCGTCATCTTCGAATGGTTCTGACAACTGGGCTGCCGTACATTGGTTTTAGCGACGCGGCATCGCGTCACCAGCTCGCGTGGTACAGTGGATAGCGTGCTGGCCATGTCACGTCGTGACTGGGAGGAACCCGGGTTAGAATCGTGTCATGTGATAGCAGCCCAACTGTTGACGTTTGCGCCAGCCGGAGATGTTGAAGAAGTCATGACGTTGAATTTTGGAACCACGGAGCGCAAAACGTCGTTTCACACAAACAAACTGAGCGCTCCGACTCACAGCTGATAACGAAGTATGTGTATTGGCTGGTAATTTGAAACGTCATGTGCGCAGCTCGGCCCCCCGATTGGACGGCAAAACGCTACATAGCCATGTGACGTATGCGTGGTGGAGAGAGCCTCGCTGGTTACTCATCTTTGAAAGCCGTTATATGGGTCAATGAGCTGGCCAGAGCCGAACGAAATGTATATTTGGGTATTATGATCTGCGTTCTTCCATAGGGTATCATTATTTCAGAAATGTTTGGTGGCCTGTTTACGGCCCCTTTAAATCTGTAATTCGGGAAGAAATCGGGCGATAATTGTGCCTTCGGGTATTATCGGGTGTTTTTGTTTTTTTGTTTCTCCTCTTGTCCATTAAGTCGTTTCCTAATCCTTGTTTTAAATTTTTTTTGTGGGCGGGGGGGGGGGGGTGTGACCTATCAGCTCTAATCCCCGAAGGCGACGACCCCGAAGGTGTTACGATGGATATGAATGGTATCTGTTGCTCTAGGTGCCACAGTCTGTATCGCGGCGGGAAATGTTCAAATATGACCAAAACCGCCTTGAAAGCCTTGACAGATACAGAACAAAGTGAATAGGTCTGTGGTACATGTAACACATGCGATAAGCGGGGATCCAAGTTATTTTCGGGAGAACCGTCTTTATCCACCACATTACTTGACGTTCGTCAGAATGGTGCGAAAATGAACCTGGCACTCGAGAAAATTGATGCTCTAGAAAATAAAGTAGACGACTTAACATCAAAACACGAAGCCCTAACATCACATGTTGTAAACAATGAAGTTCAGATAATGCACCTAAATGAACAGTTAGAAAAAGCAACAGCGTCATTAAAAAGTAAGGAAGATGAAATCAAAATGATAAGGTCTAGTTTGGGCAACCTTGAACAATACAGGAAGGGAGTTGCCTCAGGACAGAAGCCGCCGATATTTCGAACAGAGACTGTTCTTCTTCTGGGCACCGTCCTCATCATTGGCATGGTATTTAAAGGGTTAGGTGTGACGTGTTTAAAGGTTCATGCGAATTGTGGGTCAACAGCCCGGAGAGAAGAAAGGTTCCGTACGGGCTCTTACGGCCGGAGTGAATGGCTGCTTTGTTAGAGTGTGGAGGGGATTATGTGAACATAGTGATCTAGGCTACAGACCGGTTACAGAAAAATGGAAGGTTCACGAACACGTGGACGAAACGGGACAACAGGCAAGAATTGGCAAGCATAGCGAAAGATAAGGAGGTTAGTGGTTACGTGGGGAAAATTCCAGAACCAGCAAAGGTTTTTTTTTTTTTTTTTGATATTTGTAATGCAAAGTTGTGGCATGCAATAAAGAAAGTAGAAAGCAGTGACCATGCAGAACATAACAGATGATAATGGAGGTAGAAGGGAAAAGCATATTTTATTTGTGAAGTGTTTCTAGGTTGCCTTGTGATTTGTTGATACCGGACGGGTGAAGAGCGTTGAACTTGTATATGAGATAAGACTCCCTATCACGTCTGTCACGTGTGGATCTAAACCCGGTTTCTAAAATATATAGTTTAATGTTGTCAAAATTGTGACCAGGAACGTTAAAGTGTTCGGCGACTGCTTTGGGGAGTTTGTTGGACGTGTCGGTTCTGTGTCCGGTAAGGCGGCGGTTCATTTGTTGGCCGAAGCTTGACGAACTCTGCAGTACACTTGCCCAAAGGGACTATCCAGACTCCCTCCTAACCGAATTCCGTCGCAAGGCACTCACACTCGATCGAGAGGAGGTTCTGAAAAACCGAAAAAATCCTGACGCGTGCCAAATAAGCTTCATCACAAGATATTCCAACGCACTTCCAAACATCAAAGCCATTCTACAGAAGCACAAGCCCCTCCTCCAAAGCAGTGACCGACTTAGCAATATATTCACAAATCCCATACAGGTGACATACCGACGCACAAAAAACCTTGCAGACTCCTTGGTCAATGCCAAAATCAGCAAAACAAGCACCCCGTACACGGGAACACGACCCTGCAACCTCCCGCGCTGCAAAACATGCAAGCACGTTCAACATGCTAACTCCATCAAAAGCACTGCGAGCAATTACACCCACCCTGTTAACCACACATTCACATGCACAAGCTCCAATGTCATATACTGCATTGAATGCGGCGACTGCTCTATGCAATACATTGGTGAAACCGGCCAACAAATGAACAACAGTCTTACCGGACACAGAACCGACACGTCCAACAAACTCCCCAAAGCAGTCGCCGAACACTTTAACGTTCCTGGTCACAATTTTGACAACATTAAACTGTATATTTTAGAAACCGGGTTTAGATCCACACGTGACAGACGTGATAGGGAGTCTTATCTCAAATACAACTTCAACGCTCTTCACCCGTCCGGTATCAACAAATCACAAGGCACCCTAGAAACACTTCACAAATAAAATATGCTTTTCCCTTCTACCTCCATTATCATCTGTTATGTTCTGCATGGCCACTGCTTTCTACTTTCTTTATTGCATGCCACAACTTTGCATTGCAAATATATAAAAAAAAAACGAAACCCTTTGCTGGTTCTGGAATTTTCCCCACGTAACCACTAACCTCCTTATCTTTCGCTATGCTTGCCAATTCTTGCCTGTTGTCCCGTTTCGTCCACGTGTTCGTGAACCTTCCATTTTTCTGTAACCGGTCTGTAGCCTAGATCACTACGTTCACATAATCCCCTCCACACTCTAACAAAGCAGCTATTCACTCCGGCCGTAAAAGCCCGTACGGAACCTTTCTTCCCTCCGGGCTGTTGACCCACAATTCGCATGAACCTTTAAACACGTCACACCTAACCCTTTAAATACCATGCCAATGATGAGGACGGTGCCCAGAAGAAGAACAGTCTCTGTTCGAAATATCGGCGGCTTCTGTCCTGAGGCAACTCCCTTCCTACATTCTACCGGTTCGCTGGATTTCTACCCATCTACGTTCGCTACTGACGATCCGATGGCCTCAGGAGGTAAGCAACCCGTGCTCTCTTTCTCACATGTCGCACTCCTAGGGGATAGCTGTTACAAGTACATACACGAACACATCCCACACGGAGAACACGGACCTCACATACACTTTTCAAGAGGCACAAGAATACGAGACATCATGACACATGTAACCGCCGCCCTACCGCACATCACGCACTTCATACTCCACCTAGGGACCAACGACATCGCATGTCGACAGCACATGTCATCCACGAATTCGAAGCACTAGTTTCCTTCATCACAAACAACAGACCAGGCGCTGAAATAGTACTGACAACGAAAATGGTTAAAAATTGGGCTGTTCGGTACAGCATACTTTAAAAGCGATAAAACCCCCGTGCCGGGGAACAAGTCAACAGACGACACAACACACAGGCACAGTGCCTGTGTGTTGTGTCGTCTGTTGACTTGTTCCCCGGCACGGGGGTTTTATCGCTTTTAAAGTATACTGACAACGATACTTCCCCGAAGACAGAACAAACACCGAGCATACATATACCAGGACACATGGCTACACGAGTTCGACAGGAAGGCGCACGCTGTCAACAGCCACCTCATCCACATGCGTCAGGTACACACCAACGTTATGGTTATCACACACGCAGCTTTCGAATACCACGCTGAAGCACATCTCGCTCTGGACGGCATCCACCCAAACCACGCAGGCGTACGAACTATGGCACACAACATCAAACACCTAATGGTCCATAGATGCCGTCCTGCACTGACAAACGCTCAAACACAACATCCTCAACCAGCTTACACTTTAAGTGCCAGCACCGCAAACACGCCAGAACACACGATGGCATCAAAGGGGACCACAACGACCACTGCACCCACGCATAAACACGCGGCAAACGACAACACTCCGAACACAACCCGCACACACACAAAGTTCACGCAAATTGTGACACGGAAAACCACAAGCACGCAAACACAGACAGATGACATCGAGGAACACAGCGAGTCTCCACAGCCACTGACCCCACAGCAGAGTTGTACACGTTACTCAAAAAAAGTAATTGATTACAATTACTGTTACTACTGCGCGAAAAGTAATTCTTTACCGTTACAAATTACTTCATCAAAAATGTAATACGTTACCGATTAAAAATGTAACGCGTTATTTTTCCCGTTACTTTTAAATTGTGGGTCATAGCAAAGCCAACAAGCCTGCAGTGTGCAAACATGCAGCTCTTGTTGCAAATTCTAATGAGACACCGACATACATGCTAAGTGAAATTCACAAGTTCCATGATAGGCAAGCCTGAGCGATGGGCAAGACAGGTAAACAAACACAAACACTAAGGCTGTTTGTTTACGTGTCTTGCCCATCGCATTGTTTGCCTATCATGGAATTTATCCACCAGCTAGCCTGCATTTACGCCATTCTGTCAATGAAATTCACAAATACATTTGAGAGCAACATACAAAACACATACACGCGTTTATTACAGATTTATATACACATTTAAAACAACATCGAAACATCCTCTTCGTTTTGTTACTATTGTTATGTTCAGCACGCACAATTTATCAATACAGTAACCTATTTTACTGTTTCTTCAGTTGGTCGCGGTTTTAAGAGATTATCATATTACTGTGGCGTGCATGGAACACGTGTGGACTAGAGACGGCCGTCACAGTGACCGCTGCGTCATTGCTTCAGTCGAACTCGTGGTGGAACAGAAGGACAGATTGCCTTGCTGAAAATGGTTGCCATTGTTGACAGAAGGTTAAAAAAGTAATCAATTACTCAGTAATTGATTACCGAAAATTGTAATCAGATTACTTGGAAAATTACTTGCTCACAAAATTAATTGATTACGTTGAAAAATTACTGAAAAAAGTAATTGATTACTAGTAACGCAATTACTAGTAACGCGTTACGTACAACTCTGCCCGACAGCCACCGACCCCACAGACACGACGCACGCGCACATCACGCAGAAAACACCGTTGACTATCTAATCACCAGCCTACCATGCAGTCAATCAACTTTCTACGAATGCGAAAACTCATGGAGAAACGTAGCCGATACCTACATCATCTACGGATTTACACCCACCACCTGGCTCACAACACAGTACCTAAAGCCCTCACCCCTAAAACAGTTCCTGCATTAGGAAAACTGACACCTGAACTAGAGCTAGAGTGGGCATCAGCCCTTAACAACACAGCCCGTACGTTTCTAGAAATATTAAAGAAACAGTGCCACGCGCAACTCGCTACGATCCAGGCCCATATGAACAATATCAGTCTCACCGACGCGGAGGCAAACACTCTCGAACTACACATTCAACAACTCAACCGTGAGCTAGCTAACAAGGAACACTCAAAACTCGGAAAACCTAATTCCAACAACGACACGGATACCGGTCCCACTAACACGACACACGCAGCAGCCGAACAAATAATTTCCAGCACCACAACCACAACTCTCCGCAACATCGCTGAGTCACCCCGAGAAAACGCTGACGCAAGCACCGTAATAGATGTATCACGCTCACTAACCAGCGACGAACTACAAGTCCTCTCTAGGGGGTTAACATTCTGCCCTACACTCAATTCTGTTAACGAATACGAAATCCACAAAGACATATCAGACTTTGCGAGACGGCTACGCCTTAGAGAATTCTTCGCTCATACAACACAAGAAAACAACAACGACCTCCGACTACCATAAACCTGGACACCAAATCACGGCCGAGAACCCGCGTTAGACCTGTACATTAAACAAGTAAGCAACGACATCCTTCGCAGTATTTCCCAAAGCTCGCGTGGTCACAACCTCACTAAAACACAGCGTGACATCATCAAAGCGCTAGCTGACAGAGATGATATCATTGTGAGCGCGGCTAAGAGAGATAGGCCAGGAGCGTAGCGGAAGGCAGATGTTTATTGGCCGGTGGCCGCGGATGGAATGAACTCCGGGTGGAGAGCGTGGGCGGGAGCACGCGCTTCTTCATCGTCGGCGGAGGCCGCTACATCATTATCAAGCCCGCAGATAAGGGTGGGAGTATCGTCATCTGGCCCACAGATAAATATATTTCTGAAGCTCGTAGGCAACTCAACAATACGCAACACTACCTCAAACTGGACCATGACCCAACAAAGGAGTACACGGCGCTAATAACCCATACCATACAGGACCTCCACGAACGAAAGCGCATCACACGTGATGACCTCAGATATCTCACCCCATCAAAGACAGGCGCAGGTTGTTTCTATTTACTGCCCAAATTCCACAAGGTACACGCCAACGAGCTCTATACGGCTGACATCCCCGGCAGGCCAATTGTATCTAATAACAACACACCAACAGAAAGACTCTCGAAATTCCTGGACCACTATTTAAACCATATTCCGACAACACTGCCATCGCATGTACAAGACACACCCCACCTCCTGAGAATAATCAGAGATATAAACAACACTCATACATTTGGTAGGGACACAATACTAGCCACTCTGGATGTGACATAACTGTATACTAACATCCCACACAACGACGGAATCACAGCCCTCTGCAATACCCTTTCTACAACAAACACCAGAAAAGACACGGAAACCATACTCGCTCTAATGGACTTGGTCCTTAAACTGAACTACTTCGAGTTCAATGGCGAACACTACCTACAAGTACACGGTACAAGTATGGGCACACCTGTTGCACCCACATACGCAAATATCTTCATGGGCTTCTTAGAAAACAAAGTTCTCAGCGCCCTCTCATTGAAACCCACGGTGTACCTTCGATACATCGATGATATACTGATAATATGGGAACACGGGGAACATGAATTTCAAAAGTTCATAGATCTACTGAACACCGCGCATAGCAACATAAAGTTCACATCACAACAGTCAACTCACTTAATTAACTTCCTCGACACCACAATATCACTAGACAACGGCAACCTCATCACAACCCTGTACAAAAAGCCAACTGACAAACAACAATACCTTCACTTCAAGAGTCACCACCCGCGTCACTGTAAGGTTGGAATTCCTAATGGGCAGAGTGTAAGACTACGCAGAATTTGTTCAAACGACACAGATTACGCTGAGAAGCTTGACGAACTCTGCAGTACACTTGCCCAAAGGGACTATCCAGACTCCCTCCTAACCGAATTCCGTCGCTAGGCACTCACACTCGATCGAGACGAGGTTCTGGAAAACCGAAAAAATCCTGACGCGTGCCAAATAAGCTTCATCACAAGATATTCCAACGCACTTCCAAACATCAAAGCCATTCTACAGAAGCACGAGCCCCTCCTCCAAAGCAGTGACCGACATTGACTGACTTGGCGGAAGTGATTAACCCTGACCTGTCAGTTGTACACTTAAACGTGCGTGGTATGATAAAACACCTTGATGAAGTGTGTTAGTTTCACAAATCTTGAAACAAAAGGCACTCTTTGTTGCGTTAACCGAAACGTGGTTGGAGAGCACTAAGAAAGCACTTTGTAAGCTTGATGGTTATGCCCACAAATTTGTTAATAGGAAAAATGATGCTCATGGAGGTGTAGCATTATATATTAAGAATCACGTTCCATATGTCTGTCGACATTACATTTCATTTAATACACCCCTTTGCGAAGGCCTGCTTATTGAGGTTCCTACAGACACGAATCATGCGTTCTATCAATGTGGGGAACAAGCGTTATCCTTCATGTCCCGCCCTTTGCTAGTTGGGGTAGTGTACAGGTTGCCCCAGAATTTAATTCCTCATTTTCTAGAGGAATTAGAGAGAATATTGCACTTTTGTCAATCACACAAGTACAATCTGATTCTTCTGGGAGACTGTAACATTGATCTTTTGAGTAACAACCCTTACTCGATAGCATATAAGGAAATTTATTGTTCTTACGGTTTTCAGCAAGTTATAACTTCGCCGACAAGATTTAGCTCAAGTTTCAAGTCAAGATGTTTTCGTTAAAAAGGTGTTCGCTATAAAGGAGTTTGACTGTAGTTCAGAAGCGTGCACTGAGAATCATACTGGCCAAGGGTCCCAGGGACTCGATCACACACGCCTTCTCCCTATTTTCGATTATGGATGTCTTTACACTTACCAAATATAAATTAATTTCACTAGTACACAGATTGGCGTACTCCACTTGTGTCCTTAGTTCTGTTTCTCTTACATATTACAACAACTTATTCGTCGCGCAGAACATACATGCACCTCAGAATGCCCTTCCCAATAACTAATTTTGGTATATATAGATTTAGTTATTGTGGACCAAAAGCATGGAATGAATTACCAAAAGAGCTTCGGCAATTAAATAACTTTTTCTTATTTAGACAGCGACTACGAGCACATTTAACTGGGCATTGAGACATCGCTACCTTTGTCACTGTTTTACTGTATGATATTGTTGTCGTTAGTGATGCATCTGTCATTTAGTATTACTAGGGCTAGTCATTTTACTTTCGGTGTTAGCGTTGTAGTTGAGAACTATTGCTGATGCTGTTAATTTGTTGTACATCTGTTACATACCTGTGGTTTCACTTTATTACACTTGTGCTGATAGGCTGACTCACGAGACATGTAACGCAGTTTCCATATTGTTTAGGACTTCATAGTGACTGGAATCCGGGGAGAAATCGGGTTTAAGCCGAACTGGTCTGAGGTCAGTTCGAGGGGAATAACCAGGGGGAATAACCGGGTTTAACCTGAAAAGTCACTCCCTAACTATATACCTCATGAATGAGACAGGGCATTGTTGTTCTGCGTTCTTTTTGTATAGTTTGTTACCTTGCAGTAGGGTAGCTGCATTGTGTATCGCACACAGCAGTGGGCCAGAATTAAGTGCAGTGGAATGAGTCAGGCAGTGTATGGTTGCAGCAAGTTGGATGCTTCGTGACCTGGAGAGATTCACATAAACTCGGAAGCTCGGTGCCTAGTAGTGTAGATTTTAGGACAATGTCCCACTTTGCTTCCATCCTTTCGTAGGATATATTGATAATGATGTGTCATTCAGTTGAGATATGTATAATTCTTTTTCTTCATTGTCAACTGTGATTTGGGTTGCATAAAGCGTATACAGTCATGTCTCAGAGTAGAGCAATTTTTTGGGCCTGTTGGTTTGAACTCGTAATAAAAGCACTAAAAACAGAGGAAAGGGACTGACAGAGAGCAGACAGATGTAGCCCACTTAAAACAAAGTTCTACTCGACAAAGGGTTACACAAGCTTCAAGAAGGCAAGCCACTTCCTTTCTTTTCTCTATAAAATCACAGGGGGTGCTAACGCTTCATTGACAAGTTGGGTGACAACTGCATTAGCATGCCTTCTGTGATTTTATCTAGAAAAGAAAGGGAGTGGTTTGACTGTTTTTAAAGCTTGTGTAACCCTTTGTCGAGTAGAACTTTGTTGAAAGTGGGCTGCGTCTGCCTGCTCTCTGTTCGTCTCCTTCCTCGGTTTTTTAGCGATTTTATTACAAGTCATGTCTCGCTTATCAGTAATTCGTTTAAATGGGAAGCTCGTTACCCGATCTGCATGATGGGGGAACAAACTTGCGACCATTGGTTTTGTATTCAGTTAACAGGACTTCATTATTCGTATCGGACATGGAGTACTACATGTGATGTTCCAGAACCAGAGTACACTTCTTATCAGTGAACAAATTAGAATGGTGCAAGCGAGCTGGTGTACTGTAGGAAGAGGTAACATTTCCTTGAGTTCAAATTTAATTTGCGAGAAATTGAATTTTCCAAAATGATCTTCGAAACTTGACAAGTCAACCTCCCGTTTTGTGTTTTTTGTTTTGTTTTGTTTTACAGAAACAGAAAGCGCGCATCGGATTTACCCCATTGCATTGCAAAATATATACATTTCCTACAATTCCATGTAGCCTCATTCACTGTTCCAGGTCATCCACCATGCCAACACATTCACATGTGGATGTCATATCGTGTTGGATGAGACCGCTCGGGGGATGACATGGCACGGGTTGGATTTATCAACTCTGTGAATGACTTATGACGATGGATGAAGCAGCATGGTGGATGAGTGAACGTGCTGACCCATTTTAGTGCCCCGCATTGTCCCCGCACGCACCGCAGGCTAGACGTCATGCCCTACTTCTTACCAGTGGAATATTTTTGAGCTGCGTTTTTTAGACTGACTATACGATTAGTTTCTTTAGGAGCTGCACCGTAACTATATGTAATAAAATGAAAAACCACGTGAATGAGAATTGCATGACGAACCCTGAACCTGGACATCCTTTGCGCTGCATTTGGAATGCAGGCGAATGCGAAATGAAATAACAGGTATACGTCATTGTTATAAGTTACAGCTAGGGAGTGGCTTTTTTGGGTTAAACCCGATTCCGCCCGGTTATTCCCCCCCGAATTTACCTCCGACCAATTCGGGTTAAACCCGATTCCTCCCTGTATTCCAGTCACTATGAAATCCTCGAGTGACGTTTCCATTGAAGACTAACAAAGGTCGCCACGTGTAACACATGTAAGAATGGGTCTCTTGCGTTCCCAGCAATACACCCATCTATGTCAACACTGTCTATGCCTTCGAGGATTACCGCTGGTAGATCACGATCCCGCAAAAAAAAAGAGTGAGAGAGAGAGAGATTAGGAAATGACTTCAAGTAGCACAGAAGTAATTTTACACACCCTGTTTTCTTCCTATAAGACTTTTAAGTACGAGGGTGGTTCCATAGGTTTCCGGCCCGAGGTAGAAAATGCTATTAAGGACGCGTGGTGCCATCTGTTGGAGGGCCGGAGCACCACCCTCAACCCTCTTCATGCTTTTGTCGGTTGGAGAGCGGCATTTCAAACAGCCAGGGCGCACTCTTCAGTTAAAATGGAAAAAATTGAGTACCGCGCTGTGATAAAATTATTGACAAAAGAGGGACTTTCACCTGAAGAAATTAAAGCGCGACTAGACAACGCGTACGGAGAAGCCTCTCCGTCGTACACAACGGTAAAAGACTGGGCTAAGCAGTTTCGACTGGGGCGAGAGTCCATTGAAGATGATCCACGCGATGGTCGTCCAGTGGAAGTGGTGACACAAGAAAATTTGTCTCTTGTCGAGGAGGAAGTGCTGAGCGACAGGCGTCTGAAGGTGAAGGAAATCTCAGAAAGGCTGGGGCTTTCCAAAACAACTGTTTTTTGCATCATCGGCGAGGGCCTCCACATGAAAAAGGTCAGTGCGAGATGGGTGCCACAACTTCTCTCGTCAGTTCAAAAGCAACAGCGTGTCGTCTGTGCCAAAGAGTTTTTAGAGCTCTGTCAAGAGAACGAAGAAGAAATATTGAAGTCAATTGTCACACGGGATGAGACTATGGTGCTCTACTATGATCCCCTTTTGAAAAGGGAGTCGATGGAACGGCGCAAGCCAGGAGAAGCACACCCAAGAAGAGCCAAGGTCACACAATCCACAAAGAAGATCATGGCAACAATATTTTGGGATTGTCGCGGGATCCTCCTCATCGACTTCAAAGAGAGGAACACCACAGTGAATGCGACTTATTATGCTTCACTCCTGCACCGACAGCGAGACGCCATCAAGGAAAAGAGGCGCGGTAGGTTGAGTCGAGGTGTCCGATTGCTCCAGGACAATGCCCCTGTCCACACGGCCTTTGTTGTCAAGGCTGCACTGAAGGAGTGCGGCTTCGAAGAAATCCACCACCCACCCTACAGTCCAGACTTGGCACCGAGTGACTACTTCCTTTTCTCAAAATTGAAGAGGGATCTCAGAGGACGGAGATTTCAAAACGATAGTGAGGTGCAAGAGGCAGTTTTCCAGCATTTTGCGGACAAAACTTCAGGCTATTTTTTCAAGGGTATAAGAATGCTGGTTGAAAGGTGTCAAAAGTGCATCGAAGTTAAGGGTGACTATGTCGAAAAGTGATACACTTGTTTCGTCTCTATGACTATTAAAAGTTGGTCGGGCCAGAAACTTACGGAACCACCCTCGTAGGCCAGTAAGATACACCATGCGAAGTAATTCACACCACAGAGTCATAATTATCGTAGAAATTGAATTTAAAGTATGTCGCAAAAAGCGACTCTGTGCAATGGCGGCGAAGAGCAGTACCAGACTGAGATCTGCCTGGAACCTCGCGCTGACGCTATAGGAGAACGCTCACTGATTGGTCTCGAGAAATGTTGCCTGCTACTCACTCCTCTGTCGTCTGCTACTCCGCTGTTCGGGGTTCTGAAAAGGCCTTTCTCCTGGCTCGGTAATGGTTTGGCCGCTGCTTCTATCCCCCATTCCCCGGGAGAACTGGCAAAACAGGTTTACGGCGGCAGAGGGACAAGGCGCTGATCCCCACTGACCGGCGAACCAGAACAAGTTATCCTTATAACGTCATCGGTGACGTGGCATCATACCTTCTCCTCCTCGTAATACCCGGAGTGACGAGTTAAAGGAGCTCTGAAAGATTTTCTGTTCCGAACGCGTTGTGGAAGCAGGTAACTTGACTTGATGGCTAACACGAAAATTTTCTCTGTACGCGATGTTTTTCGTAGAAAAAAAGACACTTCAACATCACCGCGCGCGTTCCTACTCGACTCGCTCCTCTGGGTCAAACGAGGAGGAGAATGAAAAAAACCTCATTGGTGGCATAATAAAAGTTGAAAGCGGCGACCGCGCTTCTATCCGGGTCAATGCTGACTGGTTTTCTTTTCTTCCTTTCCGTTTTCTTTCCCCCTGCTTTCTCCCTGTCACGGGATGAATAAGGGAGGACCTCGATAGTCCTGGTCGTGCAACCCCCGTTCTTGAAATTCATGTTCTGGGAACAAGGAAAACCAGGGGAAACGCTGCTTCGTACGATGATATGCCGCGATTAAGAACATAATGTCACTATTTAACCACTCAAATTCGGGGGTTTTCTATATGTGTCCAAGTTGTCTTAGCAAACGAAAGACACGTATTAGCAGCCATTTGGCTTAGCAGGGGGGCATGTTGGTTAGTTACTTGTGTGCTTGCAATATTATGGCTGGGTTAGTCACAGTTTGCCGTTGGCAGTTTTTCGCTCGCGACATGTGCATTTTATAGTCAGCAAAAATTTACGCTAGTCGCGTGTTGTTTCAATAGTTCAATAGTTTATTGAAAACATCAAAAACGTACATATAAGCAAGTAAAGGACCGAGAGGACAGGCCCTGTAAATCGGTCCTTATAAATAATCAGTGATGCATAAAATGAACGTGTGGGGAAACATTATTACACGTAAAAATTACATTCATCGTTTACATAAGACAGCACTACATGCTACAACATATTATTATACATATTACAATGCTGCTATAAGAAGAAAAAAGGAAAAAAAGAAAGAAAAAAAAGAAAACATATGTCAGTGTCAGCTAAGGATTAACACAAGGAAATGTGAACAGTAGACCGGACTAGTCTCATTGTCAGGACCCGTGACGGATGTGCTATGTGTCGCGAAAATACATTTTACAATGGCGTTTAAATAATTGGAAGCTACCTAACGAGCGTATGGAAATCGGAAGACTGTTCCAAAGGCGAGCACCGAAAGATGAAAGAGAAAAAAACCCGTAGTTAGTACGATATGTTGGACATTGAAGTGATAAGAGCTGATTTCTGAGAGGGTAAGGCGTGGCGAGATGCTGGAGCTGCATCTGATATCTAACAGAACATCCGTAGAATGCGGCATGCATCAGTTGAGAGACTTTATATCTCAGCAGATTAGATATGGTTGGAACACCTAACTCAGAAAAGGCAAAAGACACCGATTCCCTGGGACCAATGAAAAGAATAGTGCGTAAGGCCCTTTTCTGTGCCATGTACAAGGGATCAAGGTTGGAAGGATAAGTGAGACCGTAAACCTCTATGCCATAACTAATGTGTGAATGAATGAGGGCATAATACACAGTTAACAATGTATTAGAGGTCGCGAGGTGCCGAAGCTTGGATAGTGCGAATAAACCTCCCGCAATTTTACGACGAACAAGATCAATGTGATGATGCCAACTCAAGTTTTCATGTAGAACGAGGCCCAGGAAACGAACAGAGGGAACACGAGTAAGAACGTGACTGCCTAGCGAAATTTGATTATCATCTAGGACGACACGCTTTTGAGGGGAATGAAAGACAACGTAGCATGACTTATCAAGATTAGCAGCTAATCTGTTCGATAACAACCAGTGATGAAGTTTACCAAGAACAAGGTTCGCTTTATGGAAGAGTGAAGCAAGCGTTTCACCCTCCACAAATATGTTCGTGTCGTCAGCGTAGAGAAAGCTGGTAGTGTTTAAATAATCTGGCAGATCGTTAATGTAAACAAGAAAGAGAAAGGGGCCAAGAATGGAACCCTGTGGGACGCCTGTGGACAAGGAACCCAAACGAGATTTCGTGCCATCCTGTTGGACAAACTGTTTCCTGTTGTGCAGAAAGTCCCGAAGCAGCCTGAGTGGCGTGCCTCTCACACCATATCTATGTAATTTTTGGAAGAGTATCTCATGGTTAATTAGATCAAAGGCCTTCGTTAAGTCAATAAAAATGCCCATGGTTAAAAGCTTTGCCTCGATGTTCATTCTAATTTTTTCTGTCGCATGTGCTAGGGCTAGTACTGTTGACCTATTTTTGCGAAATCCATATTGAGAGCAGCTAAATAGATTATTTGCTTCGAAAAAACATTCAAGACGCGCCAGGATTATTTTTTCTAATACTTTGCTAATCGGCGACAGCAGTGAAATGGGCCTGTAGTTGGATGTTACTGTGCTGTCTCCTTTTTTAAATATAGGCAGAACTTTTGCAATTTTCAGTTCTTCTGGGAAAACACCCTGTTCCAGACACTCATTGAACAATTTTGCAAGAGGCTCAGCAAGAAGATGACAAAGTCTCTTAAGGACCTCGGGGGAAATTTCATCGTACCCAGTTGACTTCAGCGGTTTTAGCCCTTGTATAACCGAAGTAACTTCTGATATACTCGTTGGTGCAATAAAAAAGGAGGCGGGGTTGAATGAAGGAAGCGGAACACTAAGATTAGATACGTTACCCGGGCACACACGTGTAGAAACGTTGCAAAAGTAATCGTTGAATACATTGACGATATCACTTTGCGTAGTCACAGGAGCCCCATTGTGCTTAAGTAGGCGCGCACCTGGAGTATCGACATTGTTTTTCCTAGATAAAGCAGAGTTTATCGTACGCCAGAGACGCTTTGGATCACCAGCCGAGTGACTGATAGCAGATGCAAAGTGACATTGTTTTGCAGTCTTTATTATGCTTTTAAGAACGTTGTTGTACCTAGAGTACCTTGCTCGAAGGTTACTGTTCAATGGGGACAATCTTAATTTACGGTACAGATTGTTCTTGCGCTTTATTCTTCGGAAAATTCCTTTGGTTATCCAGGGTTGTCTTATCGTTGCACGTCGACTTTGCACAATGGGCATAGTGCAGCTGTCAATTATACCCGTGAGTGTGGAGAAAAAGAGACTAAACTTTTCCTGTACATTCATGAAAGAGTCAAAGTTCCAAGAAACTTTGGACAGGCACCTCTCAAGAGCGTTGAAGTTCAGGTGGGGCCGAGTGTTTAACGAAGGTGAAGGAGGTGTAGCGTTATTACAGGCAACGTAGATCATCTCATGGTCGGATATATCACAGGACACAACACCATGTGTGAGGCTTTGTTCCATCAAATTGGTTACGACATGGTCAAGTAGAGTACCTTGGTTAGTCATACCAAAACGTGTTGCTGTAGAGATTAACTGTCTAAAGCCAAAAGATGCTAATGTTTCAGTGTAAGACAGAGACATAGTATCGGTTTTCAAAAGGTCAATATTGAGATCACCAAGAATAATAACGTTATATTTGGACGACGACAATTGGTGAAGCAAGTCAGTAAACGCACTCAAAAACGTTGTTAGGTCGCTACTCGGTGACCGATATATTACACCTACAATAAGTGGACGGTTGCGAAGACAACAAATAGAGGGAGGACAGCTAACAACTTCAACGAAAAGAGACTCAACTAACAATACATTCAAATGCAGGTCTCGCTTAACAGAGTAGACAACATTGTAGTCAATATATAGTGCTACACCTCCGTGGGAGTCAGCCCTATGACAGAATTCAGAATTGTAACCTTCTAACGTCAGAAAGGGTTCATGTGCTACACTTGTCCAGGTTTCAGATAAAGCGAGAAATGACAGATTGCTTTTTAGGCATGAGATAACATTTTTTATATCATCTAGATGTTTAGGTAGACTGCGTACATTTAGATGCAGTGCAAACGGGTCAGCTACGTCACTGTTGGACAACTGATCCAGAGTAACATAAGCCATACAGCAAATAAAAGAAAAAAGAAAGAAAAGAAACAGAAAAAGTGATGTACTACAATAAAGAAGTAATGCAGTACTGTATCTCAGCTGCGTTCCAGGATGCAAAACGCAACAACCTACAGTGCTGTGAGGTCATTAATGTGTCTTATTTGCACAGCTTTGGTGCCATCCTCGCGTCTAACGAAGATACGGCCATTCCGCACCCAGACGTACTGGTAACCTTTATCTTTAGCAATCGACCTACACTGCCAGAGCAGTTTTTTATTTAAAGCAGTAAGGTTTTCACACAAGTAAAGTGAACTACCACGTTCCAAAGGAGATTTCAACCTGTTTTTTTGACCCAGCCATTCGTCTCTTGTTTGCCTTGACTGGAATCTAATGAGTATAGGGGGTGCTTGCTCTTTTGACTTAGATGGCAAACGATGGACGGCATCATAATCCACTTCTGTGAGCGGGGGAAGCTGAAGTTTGACAGCAACCTCGTTTACAACTTTTGACAAATCTTCACCGTCCAGGAGGGGCAAGCCACGAATCTCGATATTGTTCCGGCGCGTATACTGTTCCAGCTCGTTAATTTGGGTGGACAATTGTTGTATCTCAACCTTATGTGTTTTATCCGAAGCCTCGAGCGTACTAACGTGTTTGGTAACCTCCTCCAAAGAAGCCGAATTTCTTTCCACATGCAAGACGAGCTCATCGTGTTTATTGGATAGAGCAGTAATCTTCGCTTCTAGTGACTCAATTTTAGTGCAGGCTGATATGATGGTGGACGCAGACTTAACCGCCGTTGTCGGTCACTATATGGTGGATAAAACTGATGCACTTTATGGTAACGAAACAAAAGGCGCCGAGCACGGATGAACCCGAACTTGCATGTCAGGCGTCGTCCACATTTGTAGTCTGCATCGGCCAATTCTCGTTTAGCTCGATGATTGGTAAGTTGGCCATAAACTATGATGGTCTTATTTCTCTTCTTGGCAATGTTGGTGTATAATTCAGGAAATCAGTGTTCAACTCCTGATGCCACGATGTGCCGGCGATAACATATTGCGATAGATTTCACTGGATTGTATCTGACAACGTAGGGGCAAGAACACTCCTCCAGCTGAATAAGGAATTAACTGAATGGTTAACAAAGTTGCTAGTCGAAGTGACGGGCACTAGTGATCATAGCGAATTAGTGGTATAGCGAATATTGATGTAGTGACATAGCGAACGGAATTAGTAATCATAGCGATGCAGCGATCATTTTGAGGCGTGAACTGAAGCAGCACTTAGTGCTGCACTGTGTTTATACGTATTGTCGCCAACAACACAACAACAAACAGTCACCACGATAACGAACAGCGTACAAAACATAGACATGGACAGAACAGCGTTCAACTGGCACCTGAGGTTTATTTTCATAATCCACCTACTCCGGAAGGTCGCTTTAGGGAAAGCAAGGTCGAGCGGGGAGAGGTTGACCGATTTTTGGTTGACCTTGCTTGGGGAGTTCAATGAGAATGGCCTTCACAATCTCACGGCCTAACCTTGAACAGTGTCTGTAGACCAATCTTCGTTTACTGTATTTGATAAACCAAAGAAGAAGCAAAAAGAAACGTCTTCCACCGTTGCGGCGGGATTCCGAGTGAAAAATAGCAGACGACGTTCCTCGAAACCAATCAGCGGCTTCACTTTTTTGACGTCAAAATGACGCAAGCGGCTCAACGGCTTGTTCCGGGCATTGCCACCGTTGCGCACGGTCGCAATTTTTAAAATTCTGCGATATTTGTGCAGCTATTGATAGAATTACTTCGCATGGTGCGTTTTAATAAGCTTGCAAACCGCTTGGTTAAAAAAAAAACATGTTTATGTGAGTTTTTTTCTGGGAAACAAATTGCACACATCAAAACCTTTAGCGCCATTCAGTAAAATGACACACACACTTTCATCAGATGTCTTAATCTGAAAATTTTTTGGATGGATCTGAAGATTTTTTCTCTCCTTTAAGAGAGAAGAGGAGAAAAGAGGAGAAACAAAAACACACGATAACGTCCGAAGGCACAATTATCTCCCGATATTCTCCCCGAATTACAGATTTAAAAATAGCGCCCGATTTTTACCCCCCAAATCTGAGGAAGGCATTTAACCCGAAAAAGTCACTCCCTAGGTATAGTGTAACATCCAAAAATTATTGAGGGTGGCCAGTGATATACAGAATGCCTGATGGCAAAGGGAGGGTGTAGAGTACTCATAGCGACCACAATGTACATTGTGTTTATTTTTATTCGTTACAGAAATTCTATTAAAAAACTAGCAGAACAAAATAGATGCCGTTTTTGCATTTGGGTTCTACGGCCAGCCTGACATTCCCTAGAAGAAAGTATGCAACTACAAGATGACTAATAGACGAGTTCTGAAAATCCCAGAGTGCTTAGCATCGCTTTGAACTGTGGGAGTTTACTAATACGAAAGAAACCGGTGGCCTCCAAACTGTTCCGATTTTTCCCTACTGGTACATTGTCTACGACGTGTCAAGGTCAGCGAAAGCGAAATGTGAAGGATTATTCTTGGTTCCCACGCTAAGCAAGCACCCAGAATGCAATGCGTGCGCAAAGAGCACTGGGATTTTCTGAACTCGTCTATTACCTAAAATTCATTAATTAACTCTTTAATTAGGGGATTTCAGGCAAAAGCGGAGATCAGAATGAGAGCATCCTAGTTGAAAGACATTCCATGCTTAAAAAATCCTGAAACACGCACATGCGTGAAGATATCCACCCCCGAATTTTTACATGCAAATGACCCGAAACTGCGGCGACCTGGAATGCAGGGGGTACAGCCTAGAGCCCTGCGCGGATGAGGTTTTTGGCATCCGCATCCGACCCGCATCCGCGCACAAGTTATACGCATCCGCACCATACACAAGAGTTTACATCCGCATCCGATCCGCTGAGCAAAACGCACCATCCGCATCTGATCCGCAAAAATCCGCACGTTTCGAAAGACGCGTAAAGACCGCCGGAAGCATGTTGGTATAATTTCGGATGCCTCCATGCTGTCACGGAAGGACTCAGTCATGACGACAAGCAAAGGTAAACCTTTAAACAAACGCGATATGAAGAGACTTCTGGAACGCGTGGAACGCTACCTCGTCGGCGCCCGCGCGGTTCGAGACGCCTGAATGCCTCCTCTCCCGTCTTGGCGCCGTGCATGGTCAAAGGTGAACCAGAGCATGCGCTTGCTGTCGGCTGTCGGCGCGCAATACAAATAAATTGCGGGTGGAAAAATGACAGCACGTCAGCACGTGACAGCACGTGACATTTCACGTCAGAGGGCCACATGATTTGGAGCAATGGAGGTTATTGGAGTAGGTGCTGACCTGCGGGCCAGATAAGCCTTCGTCGGCGAAAGTGATGCGCTTCTCAGGCGCACTTTTTCAGTTTCGGCTCATTTGCATATCAAAATTCGGGGAGGGACATCTTCACGCACATGCGTTTCCAAGTTGTACACTATGCGTACCTATCTTATTGTGTTATTTGTTGTGGTATTTGGCTTTTGGTATGAAATAATAATAAGCAGACATTACATTTTAGTTTTAGATCCCCTTGTGTGTGCACCGTGTCGTGTTCAGTGGCGTAGCCAGACCTCCAAGGTGGGGGGGTGGGGGGGCTGGATATGAAAACCCACTACAACCCCCCCCCCCCCCCCCCCCCCCACACACCGCTGATCCTGGGTATGCCAACACACATAAATTTGCATACAGCGAACAACAACAATAATAAATTATGGAAGAGTGATGATGACATGGTATGCTTCCCGCATACAGTGAGATGAGGAATGAAAATATAGAAGATTTGAACGTTTCATAATGCGTTTACATATGGGCTGTTGTGATCGGTGAGGCCGCGTCATGAGATATGAAGTAGCTTGAAAAGCTCATAATTTCAAGTATGCTGCTTAGATAGACACTAGTAACTGCAAGAACTTTTGAGATCGTGAAATTGGACTCCCCCCTCATATACAGTCATGTCTCAATTATCCGGACACCTCGGAAGGCGTCCTTTTTCAGCCGAATAACGCATTTCTGGTAACTGAACCAACTTCCGGGGAAACCTGAAAAATTTGGGAGACATAGCTCCAGGAAAGAAATCAAGGGAAAGATTGATACTTCAAAAATCCATGCGAAGTGAGCTGCTTGAAATTAGTAGGTACGCGTGTGACAAAATTTTGGTCGCAGCCACGGCACCCGCTCCGTCACCCTGATGTTCAAAGAAGGGTAATTTATCAGAAAGTTGGTCCCGGGACACATGTTTTTGTCTTTTTGCAAATTTCTTTGGCATAGGTCAAAAGACAGGTGACGCTTTCGGACAGCCTGGACGTTGACGTTCACATGTAGATTTCTTGTGCCCGGTGTATGCAGGACACCTCTTCTGCGTATCGTCTACCATCTCTACCGTGTGCTTCACACACCAAAAGAAAGTGACCTCTGAAGAAAGGAGAGTCAAGGTGTACAGAATGTCTCTGTGAGACGTGACACTTTTCCGTAACAATGTGAACACAGCACATGCCAGGGACAGAGGATGTTTACACTTTTCCAGATAAGCAAATCAGGATGACCTAGGTTCTGGAACGCTGGTCCCCGTATTTGCTGTCCGCATACGGATAAACGAATTCCGAATAACCGAGACAGAATCCAATGGTAGCAGGTTCGTTCCCGGTAATGTAGTCTGGATAACGAGTTTTCTGGATATCTGAACTCCGGATAAGCGAGACATGACTGTACATGTATATCTTTCTTAATTTCTCCCCATGATTTGTGTGGATCGGTCCCTGGCTACGCCACTGGTAATGTGTGGCCCCCAAAATTGCAGGAATTTGAAAAGTGCCCGATGTATAACACGCATGGATGTATACCGTGCGCCCCGAAGAAAAACCAATGCGATTCGTGCACAGAAACTTTATGCACCAGCGGCATGGCCGAGCGGGTTAAGGCGTCCCGCTCGTTGGTGGTAACCAAGGTCGTGCTGAATACTGGGAGGTGGTGGGTTCGAATCCTACCACCAGTTGTGCTGTCTGAGGTTCTCTCTGGGTTTTCCGAAGACTGTCAAGACGAATGTTGCCACAGTTCCCCTTGAACTCTGCCAAGGACGCATACTAACCCCCTCCCCGCTGTCCTATACTCCTTCCTGCTGTCCTCTTTCCATCAATCCATCTGTACGCCGCCCACAGCCACACTGGGCGCTAACATGGAATGAAGAAAAAAGATATGTCCACCCCTGGTTAGTGTTCATGTCTGTCGCCTTTGTCTGCTCCTCGTGTACTACATGCCCCCCCGGATCTGCCGCCTAGGTACAGGAAGCCTGCTTATTGCCTCCTCTGCCTCCTTTCCTACATGGACATATAAAGTCAGAATTCATCTGCTACTGCGACTCACCATTCTTCGAATTCCATAACTCGCAAATGATTGTAGCTAACTTAGAACTTGTAGACCTGGATCTGTTGACAAAAAGTGCAACGCACTTTCCAAAAAAAAAATCAGCCTTGAGAAAGATGTGGGACCATTTTGCGCTTCATTTTAAAATTTTTCATTTAGTATGCGGGGACGTTCAATCATTACTCGCAGACGACGGTGGTTCATCTTCATGGCTACAACCGCTGAAAGCACATTTGTGATTGGTTACTGTCGTCTGCGAGTAGTGATTGAACATCCCCGCGTATTAAATGGGAAAACTTTAAAATAAAGCACAAAATGGTCCCATATCTTTCTCAAGACTGATTTTCTGGAAAGCGTGTTGCACTTTTTGTCTACAGATTAGGTCTGCAGGATCCAAGTTAGCTGTAATCATTTGCGAGTTCTTCAATTCACAGGACGGCAAATCGCAGTAGCAGATGAATTCTGACTTTATATGTCCACGTAGCGAAGGAGGGAGAGGAGGCAATAAGCAGGCCCTCTGTATCTAGGTGGCATTGCCACTGCTCTCCTCTGATATTCTGAATTCTATTAATGGGCACCCCTATCTTTATTTCTTCTTCCATTGTTTTCTTGTCTGCTGCTCATAATGACAGGCGTTCAGGTTTTCCTGCTCATTTTAATCACTCACTCAATTTAATCCAAGCTCTATCCAATTTAATCCAGTGGTCAACCAAATTAATCCAAATGCCAACCAATTTAATCCTAGTGCTACCCAATTTAATCCTAGTGCTACCCAATTTAATCCAAGCAACAATATTCATAATACACTGTCAGACTGAAATTTGCATTAAAATTTGTTGCATTCTTCTTGTGACTACAAATTCGATGAATATTGCTCTCTGCAATATGCTACATAGAAATTAATGAATTTTACTTGTCATTACATGGGTCTAACTCGCCTTCAGGCGACTGCAGCTGCTTCAACCAATGTATTGCGATGATTCATTACTACTGCATGTCATTATGACATTCTGGACCATTTTGGACGTAGGGGTCATAACTCGACTTTGTGCTATTACAGCTGGTTCAAACAATGCTAAGCAATGAATTATGACTACTGCTTGTTCATGACTTTTAACAACTATTTTGGACATGCAGGTCATAACTCAACTGCGTGCGATACAGCTGGTTGAAACAGTGTCTTGTGATAACTCATGACTAGGGAGCTGATTTTAAGGCACCAAAAGCACTTGTTTTAGGCTCCTAAAAAGGCACTAGAAAAGGCCCCAAAAGGCACGAGTTTTCTCGGAATAGACACGATCAATATTGCACTACCGGCACTAAGAGCAATGCCACCAGCGTTATTATGTATTTATTTATTTTCAAATACTGTTGGTCTTTACAGACCGTTACGGGGGGGGGGGGGGGGGGACATCTTGTCCCATGCAAGGTGTACAGCAATAACAGTACTGCCATTAAAAGAAGATGAATAAATAAAGGACCAGTAAATACAATACAACAAAATGAAGTGAGAGAAGAGATATCAGAACAACAGCAGAGCACTAAGTACAATACAGCAAGAAAATATAACAAAAGGAACCTATAGATGTGTTACGAAGGACATCCCATCTGGTTAAAGAACATGCTTAGATTTTCTGCACGTACGGCATTTTCAGGCAACACATTTCATACTGATATTATGTGCGGGAAAAAAGAGTATTTAAAGATATCCGTCCTTACATCAAAGGGTTCCACGGCATTGCAGTGTTTTGAGCGTAAAGGGCGAGATAAGAAGGGTTGTATGTAGATCCTAGTATTATCAGAACCCAGCTGGTTGCGGTAGAGCAAAAAGAAAAATTTAGCTCGAGCCATCCTTCGTCTTTCATCTAAGCTTTCTAAACCCAACATGTTTACCATGCCAGACACAGAATCTAATCTCATGTAGTTCGAAGTGATAAAGTGTGCAGCCATTCTCTGAACTCTCTCAGTTCGATTTGTTAATTTTGCGGTGTACGGATGCCACACAACACCAGCATATTCAAGGATCGGGCAAACCATTGTCTTATATGCTGTTAGTTTAACATTACTAGTACTAAGGCTCAGCTTGTGCTTTAGCAACCATAGTCTGCTTTGTGCCTTGGAGCAAATTTGTTTAACATGAATATCCCATTTCAAATCAGCTGCTATAGTCACACCTAGGTATTTAAACGAGTAAACCCGCCTTAACGTACAACCCTGTATGGAATAATTATACTCCGCTGAGCATTTCTTATTCGTTATATGACAAAAAAACTGTTTTCTGACAATTTATATACATACCCCATCGGTTGCACCATTCGGTTAAGTTATTTAAACAGCGAGCAAGCAAAATCTGATCATCAGTATTTTTTATTGGGCAGTATATTAAGCAGTCGTCGGCAAACAGTCCTATAGTTACTGGGCTATCAATACTAGAACTAATGTCATTTATATATACTAAGAATAATAATGGGCCTAAAACGGACCCTTGAGGAATCCCCGAGGACACATTGACGTAATCAGATTGGCTTCCCTGTAGATCTACCTGCTGCGTTTTATGTGATAAATGATGCAACCCAGTGTATTAATGTTGCATTTAATCCTGTGCTAATCAACTTTTCTATCAGTTGTTGGTGTGGTATCTTATCAAACGCTCTGCGAAAATCCAGACAGACAACATCAACTTGTAGTCCCTTGTCTAAGGCGCTGGCAAAGTCATGCACTGCCTCAACAAACTGGGTTGTAGTAGATAGTCCCCTGCGAAACCTGTGCTGATTAACAAAAAAGTAACCAATACTGTTAAGGTAATCTTCTATGTACCTTGCCACCACATGCTCCAGAAGTTTACAGGATTGGCTGGTTAAGGATATGGGCCTGTAATTTTTTGTCATGCTTGATGCCAGATTTATAGACAGGAATCACTCTGGCACGCTTCCAATCACATGGTACATACTTGACACTCAGCAAGAGATTTTTTGAACACTACAGTAAGGAATTGGGAGACCATGTCGGTGTACCTTCGTAGAAACTCGTTAGGAATTTGGTCAGGCCCTGGTGATTTTTTAACATCCATCCTTAATTTAAAATTTAAAATTCCTTCTTTGTCAATATGCAAGACATCGTCTATGTCGCGTGGCAATGACACGGTTAAATCTCCACTGTTTGGTGTAAACACAGACTCAAAATACTTGTTGAAAGCATTGGTTGCTTTACAGTAACTTACCACTCTATCGTGTGCACTTCAGTGGCAATCAGGTGGCTTCAGTTGCACTGCAAAGATTCCACAGAGCCTGTGAGAGGAATAGGAAGAAAAATATTATGGAGATTTTAGCACCCAGAGTTTTTCCTAGAATTTTCCTCATCTTACCTCAATCTTTTTTCTGCAAGGTTTGTCACCTTAGTCCCTTTTAAAAATCTCCTCACCTCAACCTCTTCACTGAAAAATTTCTTTACCTTACCTCGATCTTTTTCTGAAATTCTTGGTCACCTCACCTTACATTGATGTTCTTCCTGGAAATTTTGTTCACCTCATCTTTTTTGTTCTTTTTGCGAGGGAACCCCTGTCCTACATATCAATACACGGGGGAGCAAAAGGTTTGGTAAAAATATGCAAGTGACTTGTAAGCCACTGTACTTAACAAAGTGCTTGTGCAGTCTTAAAGGAGTACAGAGGGCCATCCAAAAACAATTCAGATTAAGACGTCTGATGAAAGCATTTGTGTCATTTTACCGAATAGCGCGAAAGGTTTTGATGTGTGCAGTGCAGTTTCCCAGAAAAACACTTACATAAACATGGCTCAGTGCGTTCACCCTTAACTCGCCACTCCGGGTATAATGAGGAGGAGAAGGTATGATGCAACCCCATGCAGCGAGGTGAGACGTGAAAATATACAATACATGTATTTGGACGTTAAGACTGCAATTGCATATGGGCTGTCATGACTGGTGAGACCGCGTCACAAGATCGGAAATAGTTTGAAAAGCTCATCATTTCAAAACTATACGCGAATGCTGCTCTTAGATAGACGCCGGGAACTGCAAGAAGTTTTGCGACACTGAACCTGTCCCCCCCCATATATATATATATATATATATAGGACAAATAGGTTAATATATCAGACGGCTACGAAGTTGAATAAAAGTGAAATAATAAGACGTGGACTACAGATTACAGGAACGTTAAAAAAACTAATTTATTTAATGGGCAATTTAACACATAGATTAAAGAAGAATGGTCGACATTTTGACAGTGCCACTGTCCTGTTCCTGTAATCTGTAGTCCACGTCTTATTATTTCACTTATATATATATATATATATATATATTATTTTCTTCTCGGATACGCACAGTTTGGGTGGGCCGGCCTGTGGCAGGTAGCTCCCCCGTCGCTATGCCATTGACTCTACACATAGCACGCTGAAGGCCAACCATTGCACAGAACAATGCCATTGTGACCTGTGAATTGTGGAAAGTGCAGGGCGCATGCGTTTTTGTCACAAAAGGCGTACGCCTCCTGCTTTCAATAAATCAGGGGAGCAATGTCGTTTGGGATTATGGTTTGCTGATTACGCCTAGTTTTGCCAACGTACCTGCCCCAAGCGAAGCAGAGAGAGTGATCGAGGGGCCGTGGTCATGCACTACTGTGTCCAGGCTCCTCTGAGAGTTGTAACAGTGCTTCAAGGGGCCACTCCAGGCCCGTCCAAAAATTATATTATTTTGTACTACAAGTCAGTGTCATTCAAAATTCATTATGCAAAATGTAAAAGCTCTCCGTGAACCTATTTCTACTAGTTATCGAAAGAACCAGAAAGCGTTCACTAGATTCACTAAGGGTATGTGATGTAATCATGCACCAGCATCAGTCTCCTGACAATGGCGCAGGAGTTCTCCTTGCTTGTCAGGCTTATGTTGATGGATGGTCAGTAGCTTTGGTGAGATGACTGAGGGTGACCTTGAAGGAACAGTGTCTGGATGAGGTCATGTTTTGCAGTAACGCATGTTTATGGCGAGTATTTTAGAAACACATTGGCATAAACTAGGTAGGATTGTGAAGCCAGGGGATGTAGTTCAGAGTGGCACATGAAACAGTAACTAACGTAATGGTGCTTCGACGTTCTTGAACACCTTGCCACACAAAGCTGTGAGATGAGGTCTGCTGAATAAGGTGGTTTTCTTTTGAAGCACATAAAAGAGAGAAGGTCACATGATCTTTTGGTGCCATTCCACGTCCTGCCTGTGCACTGTTGATGATTCCACAGTTAGGCCAACACAGCTGACCAGTGCTGGTATGGCCACATTTGAGTCCACGCTCCTTCTATACACCTAAGGACTTTGTATAATCTCATGTGAAAGGACAACCATATATAATCTGATTTTTGTCAGTTTACTGACTTTGAAGACTTTTTTTTGAAGACGTTGTAATCTGGACTTCAGCTAGTGAGGCTTTCACTCTCTCGTGAGGATACCATGAGGATGCACATGACCTTCTGACACAGCACACTCAAGCATTGTGGGCTGATGCACTGCTGACAAATTCCCCACTCGGGCTAGGCAAAAAACTGTCCACAGCTGATGTGGCAACACTTGAGTTAAACTTCAGTTAAGCTATGTAATGCAAGGGATGCACATTTTAAGGGCACTACCATCCATACATACAATACACAATAGGCTCCACCCTATTTTATAACATACCTTCACTGGTCTGGAAGGCATGGCTTAGTTTTCTTGTCTCCAGTCTACGTACCCCCACCGTTATGCTTTTAGTGGTTTAAACAGAATAGTGTTGTCAGTTATGTTTCTGGTGACCAAATGTGCTTGAAGGCAAGTACTGAAACTGTGTAATGCACAGGAGTCATGCTGAAAGCTGCAGCCATATATGGTTCTCGGAAGCACAGATCCTTGGGGTGTTGTGTGGGCTGCTGATGGTGTGGCGTGGAAGTATTCCCTGGCTGTTATTGCTGCTCACCTGCGGTGCCTACTATTCCTCTGCTCCCTCTACGCTGACCAGCTCATTGGCATGGGCCTGGCTGCAAGGAATGGCAAGCCTTGGAGCTGCTCTGGATGCATTCTTTTTGCAGGCATGGTTACCAGTATCTGCTATTGTTATGCATGTTTTTGACTTTGACAAGACTTTGCACACTACATTATATAAGGGGTGAGTACCGAAATAACATAGTAGCAAAACAAACTCCTGAAACACTTGTGCTAAAATAAATTATTCCCAAGATCCTTGTTTCAAAACAACAATCCTAGTTTAACGTAAATTAAAATACTACAGTGCCAAAAGAACATAGTACCGAAATACAAATACAGGTTCAAATACGAACATAGTTAGAGAGCGTCATGACAGACAGACCTCCATTATCTGCAAAGGATGCAGGGAGTGAGGTGAATGTGAAGATGAACCAAACCAGCACAGCCGCTCTCCTCCTATGGAAAGGAACAAAAGTTGTGGAAGAAAGTCGCATTCAAAAATTTGGACCAAAGCCACAGCTTTGAAAGCTCGACCAGCTTGGAAAGTTCACAGCCTTGTTTTCTGGGATCCACATATTTCTGGGAACCTGTGACTGATTATATATGTCGCCTCACGTTTCTTAACTTGTGGAGTGTGACACGTTACAGGTAAGCATTCATGTTTTGACTCAAGTTCACTCTTTCCGTTTGCCAACAACACCTAAGGTAACCACAACACGCCAGTGGCAGAGGTATTATTTGTAGGAGAACTAAACAAATAATTTAAGAATCCGTCTTGCTGTGGGATTAGCTAGGATTCCAGGATCTGTTATTTCACCGCGTGTCACTTTTGCACATTTATAGCGGCACTGTGTAATATTGACACATGTTATTCTGTACTCTAGTATATCGCAGCAAGGATTCTGGGAATTTACTTCAAGAATATGTTATTTCGGTCCACAACTTATTTAACCTGGAGTGAGCTACCTTTGGGCAGTGTGCATATGTGCTGCAAATATAAGATTATTTTTATTAGGAAGATGAGTACATTCAATAGTGCAGGTGTTGTAATAACTGACATTCCAACTCCTTATGTATACAAAAGAGCGAATACGTGACGTAATCTAACCTTGTTTCTACAATTGAACCTCTGTATGCAATAAGGGGATAAGTCGACTTATCCCCTTTTTACTATTTTTGCAGCAATGGCATGTACGTACCAGTATGTGCCTGCCCAGGAAAATTAAGGATTGTGTTGCAATTTATTGGCCCACTACAGGAGTGTAAAAAATCGGAAATGCATGCATCAGTGGGACGGACAATCAGATCAGGCCCCTTTTCTCAGTTTGGGATTTTTCGACTTATCCCCTTATTGCATACAGAGGTTCAATTAATACCTCATGTAAAGTAGGATATGTGCTGATACACATCTGTGAAAATTTATACAAAGGGATACTGTGAGGCAACCAGGGAAAGGTAACAGGCACATTTCTATTTTCCCATGTTGCAGTCTCCATGCATTTTTAATATCAGCCTTTGAATTTCATTTCTACTACAGTGAACCCTTTTTAATATGACCACTGCCGTTCCCGCGGCACTAACACAGAATTTTTAAAAAAATGAGGTCGTGATAGCAGAAAATTGTAGTCCACCTCGTCCATAATCAACACTTGTGCGGGTTGTCTCTGGTTCTGGTACTCAACATCAACCGTCGTCCACTCGTGCATTTTGCAGCGGTACCCATCATACTTTTGAACATGGATTGGTCATCTGTGAAAAGCTTCTCCGGCACAAACTAGCTTTCGGTTAACAATACTAACGGTGGCCCCACTGTCCACCAGAGTCTCCGTCGGTCTTATATTTACTATCATTGTGACGTACAGGAGGTTTTGGTTGACAAGGTAAAGATTTTTTGTCATAGGGCTAGACTGGAGGCCCTCTTTTATCCGTTTTTTGTCAGATCGCTCTGGGGATCACTGTCTACTCTAGGTGCTGTGTCACTGTCATCCAGCTAGTTAACAGCTTGAGTAAGAGCTCTGGGTTTTCCTTGATTCAAAGAAATGCTCTGTTGTCGCCATGTGGCGGTCTACCTGACCCTTGATCAGTTGCTTGTGGCCTGACGGGCACGGGTCATCGAGTCCGGTTGTGTCCGCCCTTCCTGTAACATTTGATGCCAAAACCCGGGATAGGTTCCACTCTCGTTACCCGGGACCACCCACTCTCATCAGTTTTTGAAGGAACAACCCAGCCCTCGTCGCCTGACTGCCATCTTTTGTAGCTGATGGATTGTCTTCGGCAGACCAGTGTCATCCTACGATCCGCAATCATCTGTCTCATCACTAAGTCAGAGGTGCCACAGGCCACTGGTGATGCAGCTGTTGGTGACACCGTGAACATCATTCATCAACTGGAAGAAGAGCTCAAGGGTCTCGACAATGCCATTGAGGAGGTAATCGACGACGAGGCCTTTAAGCAGGAGTTCCTGGAGGCCTCAGAGTATCAAGACTACATCATCATTGCTGTTTTCAAAACTCACTGCTTCATTGCACAGAACCCTCCTCTCCTCACTGCTCTCGTCGACTGCAGTGGGATACTCTAAGACCGTCGGAGTTGCTCTATTCCCAACTCTGAGGTAGGAGGCAGGTCTGAAGAAAGAGAGTCTGGAGAGAATACCAGAGAGGATTCTGATATTCCAAGTGGCAGCAAGAAGGATACATGGCAAGAGGTTGCACTACTGAACCCGTACCGCGAATGGGATCCGATGGCAAGCCTGTGGAGGATAGAAATCTTAAGAAGTACGCTAGAAGGAAACCTCAGAAACTGGGACATACGGACGAGGGGAGTGCCATATGGAAACAGCTACTGTTGCCGCGGCACATGCAAAAAAAGAATCTGGTAAGCATACACCAGACATAAAGCCAAAAAATGTTGTCAGAACAGTAACACACAACCTAATTCATGAAACCCTGAGAGTTGAAAGAAAGAAAAAAAAACAGACACGAGGTAACCCGAACAGGACACGGATGCCACATGGGCACGCCGTCTCTGCCGCTGCCCGGCTGCCTCGACCAGCCCGACCAGCCTTGGCTACAAGCCGGAGAGTGACATAGGGGCGGAGAGTTACAAAGTCCGTAGCCAATGGAAGCAGCAGAACGAGTGTTGCCAACAGTTTTCGGAATGGCACCTGCTTTCATGAGCTAAAAATATGCGATGTTCCCTCGGCTGATTCAATATGTCTGCCCCCGAGCGCATACATTGAGAGAGGGAAGAGCCCCGTAAAAGTTCTTTGCTCTCCTCCAATTCCCCCTCCCCTCCTTTCCTTCTATCCTCTCTCCGTAAAATTTCTATGCTGTGGGAACCCCATATATTTCTCCTGCCCTGCCAACGGGTGGGGACTCTCTCATCTCTACGATCTCTCCGAGCATCGAAGCCTCCGATCCTGAACTCCATGTGCCGGTTGCTCCTTTCGGTGAGATAATACCTCAGTCAGACGGGCATATATACGGCCCTTAAAGTTACGGCATTAAGGAATGGCCGTAAGTTACATACGGCCCTAAGCTCTGAGGAGCTGCCAGACGGTATCCATGAAGGCATTTTGTTGCTGATGTCCACGTCGATAAACAAGTCTGTGAACGTTGAATGTAATGTAGCGAAATCACGCTTTTTCTTACTGAAAGTACACGAAAACAACGTTTTGTTGGTATTTCCAAAATACAACAGCAAACTATAATTGCTTTTAAGTGCTTTGGATATTTTTTTGAGTGGCGTCTGACTTTTTGGATGCAGACGACACTGTGCCATGCCGCGTGCAGTGGTTCGAGGGTGTAATTACAAACGTAGCTCTTGTACGGATTGGATAAAAAGCGAAGCAAAGTGCAGAAATGCAGAAAAACATGAAAAACAAAAAGATGACAATATTACGTTGGGTAAAAAGCATTTTATTTCGAACTGAATTAAACGTGCTAAACCCTGTTTATGGTGTGCTTGGTAACGAGGCTTGGGCAGTTTCGATGGAATGCCGTAGACTGTCTCGCGGGAACGTCATTGCCCTTCTACCTCAGTTTTGTCGCAAAGGCCTTATTGCTGACCGTCTGGCAGGAAGTTAATGACAGTATGCATTTACGGTCGTGACGGTTAAGGCCGTATATGTGCCCGTCTGACAGGGGTATAAGGCTGTGCGACCTCCCAAAGAACGGTGGCCTGCAACGTGCAAGGCACACCATGCAACGGGTTTTCAGAAGTTCATGATTAGGATCACGCTCGCTGGCAGGGGCTTCATGACGTGCGCCCAGACAGGGTACGTGAAAAGGTCTGCCTTTCCTGAGGGTAGTAATGGGGTGGAACTTAAACAGGTGATGATCCCATATGTATATGGTGTGACCCTCCCTTAAGAATGCTGGAAAGGTATGGTATGGTTGAGATATAATAACCTTCAGTAAAAGGTAAGGATCATTGCCTGGGAAGGTTGGGGAGAATGGGTGTTCTTTGACATGTCCTTTTGTAGTGTCCTTTGTCATGTGGTGTCCTTTACAGAGAGCAATTTTCTTTGAGTGTGTAGGAGGCATAGTGTATTCCAGTCAGTGTCGTACCCATTACCGAAATATGGTATCGCGATACCTATAGTACTAGTTACTTGAGTAAAAAGTATTGAAATACCGATATCGATACTTCTTTCTTAAAGTAACTGAGTTCCGCAACTGTTACTGAAAGAAAGTAACACGATACTTTGCCCGGTACTTTTGTTGGAAATACAAAGGAGATGCAACATCAAAATCTCGCTTACGTGAACACCACGTTTGTGTAATAGCAAATTAGAAGACAGTTCTTGCAGCAAAACGACGGCATATTTGCTTGGTAGTAGTTTGGAGTAGCTTGGAGACTTTGCTCGACTTTTATGAATAGCTGGTTCTCAAAGCTTTATTCTGTTATCCTAGCAGGCCGTGGTCTCTCCAGCAGCTGACAGAAGCGGATATGCCAATTATGTTAGTGTCAGTGTACGTTAGTGTCGTTAGACACTAGAGTTAGTGACTGTGTCTACACTAAAGTGTCTAACACTAGTGCACACTAAAAGTGTCTAACACTAGTTAGACCAGAATTTTAGCTACGAACCAGCGCGAATGAGACTCTCCCTGTACTCTCGACACAGCGCGCCACCTGCGGGCATGTTCGGTGACGGGGTTCCGTGTGAAGCTGTCAGAATGCAAGTTCCCTGTGGGCGCGATATTGGTTTGTGCTATTTTTGTACAGTCTGAATCACTCTCAATCAACAACATATATTTATCTAGATGGCACTGCTCTGTGGTTGATTCTACGAACAATTAACGCAAGCAAAATGTCCAGTTGGACAAGATTTGTAATGCGAATGAAGGCAAAAGGCCTACTTGCATTGCATGTACACCAGCTGCACAGAGTTCTCGCAGCTCTTGAAAGGCGTCGGGAATTCGTAACTGCTCTCATGTTGATGCACACTGTTTTACGTATTTGCTCACAAGGAAAGTGTGTTAAGGAAATTGTGTTAAGGAAAGTGTGTCAAGGAAATTAATAACGAGTTAATTTTGCCCGCGTCCGCCAAACAGTTATTTCAAGTTCGAAGATGTTTCATTAGTAAATCATTACACATTTCAATGCAAAATGTGTACACAACAGACAATGCTTTCACCAATTAAGCTCACCGTAATAGTCGTCATCGTTTAAATTTCAAGCGAATTTTAACTCAGGATCCACAGCGAACTGCCCGGTCTTCATCGCAGACTACCAAATTCCTAGTGTGCACGGCACAAACAAGTTTGAGTAAGCAACGCCGAAAATGAAATGATGAAAATCTTGTTCATGCAATGTATCAGAGTTAGCGAGCATTTTAAATTCTATATTGTGGATTAGTGATAACAAACATTTTTTCTTTGGTTCCGCTGAGCGCTTTGGTCAGTGTAACTTTGCCCTGTTATGCCAGTCGGTGGGCGGACTGCTTCCAGCGAAGACCATCATGAAAAAATCCAAGTATGGGGCATTATGAGCTAACAACTTGTTCTACCATGAACTCTTAACAACAATAAGTAATAATGATGCTGTTGATATTATTGTTAGAGTGTGGGATCCTTGCTTAACAGGTGTACTTATTTTATTCTGTAAAGCAGTCATTTTTTCACTGCAACACTAGCAAGCCTTCCTGTGAGACAAATTTAACTGTTTGTATGTGTTCGTATGTGACAGGAATATTCTGGTAGTCAAGAACGGCTGTACTTAATTGGAAGTGAGAACGGTGAACATGGGAAACAGTGACAGATGAAAGCGTGAACGAAAGCGTGTCATGCCCTCAACAGTTCATTGAATACTAGCCGTAATGTTATAGTCTGTTGCGCCACACTGCAAAAACTTTGCGCTACATCACGTGTGCATAAAAAAAACATACATAGAACATATGTTCGATATATGATTAAACAAACTAGGAATCGCATGTAGCCCCTCCGGTATCGCAGAAGTTTCCTGATGGCACACCCTTTGCTGACTTTGGTTTTTGCTCTGTTTTATCTCTAAGCCTTATGAAACGCAATTCATATATAGAAAAATATACACTTCCGCATCTTTAAAGCCAACGGGGCGCCCAAACAACAAGCCATATTCCGAATGCGCAGCTTTTCAATGGACTGAACCGAAGCGCAGTGCCCGCAGGAAATACTTGTGTCGCTACAAAATAGCCATGCAGTGGAAACTGCGAAAATTCTGGTCTTGTAAGTTATCCGAAGTTATCAAGAGCACAGTACACTGTATATGGCAGCGTGACTCAGTGTGACACAGCAGCTTAGCAGTGGAATCCTGAGCGCACTGTCAAGAACTTGACCTCTGTTCATTTACCTCAACTCTTTTGTTGTGCCCAGTGTGGTTATTTCCTCAAGGCTCGTAGACAAAAAAAAACAAAAAACAAATGAAATGAATTTGGTATACTTCCCGTTAGCATGTAGGCATGTCCACAGGCTTCTTGTCAAGCACTAGGCAGACCAGTGACAATGAATAAGAGTAAGAAATATGGTTGGTGCAGAAAGGGTGGGACACTAAAAAAGTATTGGTAACGATACGGAGATCGTGTTACCATACATTTGTAAAGGAAATACTTTTCCGATACTGATCTAAAAAAGTATCGCAATCTGCATTTCAATACCGAACAAAGTATCGATTACGGTAACGGCAATATGTACAACACTGATTCCACTCCATTGTCTTGTGGAAAAACGTACGTTAGGGAAATACGTTAATGAAAGGCTGTGCTTGCATTGGGGTAAGGTAAAAAAAATCGATATCAGTGAGTCCCATTTGGCACGTCATGTCCAGAAGTGCGGTTGCGCGCCAGCATTAGATTCGATAGATGTGATTCGTTGATTATGAGACGTGCACGTGAGGCATGTGGTGGAGACTGCCGTGTTTAAACAACGCGGTGAAATGTGTGTTACTGAACTGACAGGGGCCTTGATGGGCGAACAGCTTGAGCTTATCAATAGCTCTGTTTCGTTCGGGTACAAGGGAGATGGATTGGAGGGAAGGAACCAATGAATGGGGAAGCCTGTATTTTTTCTGCCAAGCGTTGCTTTGTTGTACCTTTGGTTTTCACTGTGAGTAAAAGTTTGTTGAAAGTTGTGGCTTGTCTGTGTTGTGTTTCATTGGCTGCATTGCAATAGTTGAGTATTTTCCCCTGGGACGATGGGTTTCTGTACTGCATGTCACCTACCATTGGCTCTGATCTGGTTCCCATCTGCACTCGTGTATAGGAGGTCCCAAATCGTGTTGTTTGGGCAGATTTTCTCGTACAGACAGTATCGCATACCTACAAAGGGGCACATAACAGACATTTTGCCACGCGTAGCCAAAAATAATTTGCGTACTTAACACATTCTTCTTCGCTCTAACAGTTGTTTCCCATGTCAATATCCAATTTACACTACTGTACACGGGAACACTGTTCATGGCACTGTTCGTGTGGCGTATGTCCACATCGACACTATGGAACAGAAGGCTGTAGCTGCCTGTTCTCTTAGCAACTTGTACCACTTCCTTCAAATCATTAGATGTCTTCCTTAAATGGATGTCTGTAAGCTCCTGAAGCATGCTCCTAAAGAAACATTTTTTTGCAGCAAACTGTTGGCAACACTGCACTACCGGTCGACGCATGATGCTTGATGCTGAGTGTTCAGCTAGCAGTTATTCGGAGGAGTGACTTTGGTTGCACAAAGAGTTGTTTCAACGGAAGCTACGTTTGCAGCAGTGCAGTTACATAAAAGTCAGTTGTTTCTTGCAGAATTGTTGGCATTTCAGCTGAGTTGCAACTCCTTGTCAGCTCTTGTAAGCCATGCTTTTGTGTTGTAACAGTAGGCCAACTAAGTAGAAAAAAATATAAATGACAACAATATTTTTAGCTGGTTTATTGGGTTAGTTTAGTTAGGGTTTGGTTAGTAGTTTAGTGTATTAGTTAGTCCAGCTCTGAAATAGCTCAAATGTAATGGTAAATGCATGTGAAATAAACAAATATGTAATGTGAGGGAGACACATTCCTTGTACTGCAAAACTTCCATTCAAAGTTCCATGCAAAGTTCCATTTGGTATTGAGCCCTTCCAGGTAATATTGCTTACATGGCCAAGGTTACTTAATCAAACCATTCTCCTGCCTTTTTCAATTCGCTTTCCAGGTTCTGCACTAAGTAAAATAGATCTTCCAATTTTCCAATTTGATATTAGAACATTCCAGCAACTGCTGCATGCAACTGGTGTAGCTTTGAACATTTCTATTGGTAGCTAGCAGATAACATGCTAACATGATTATGAACTTGCACAATATAGTGTGATCACAAATGCAAACTGTGACTCATTATGAGAAGATTGTGTTGTTGTGTTTACTGTAGAAATCCGGTCTTCGCTTCAAACTCATGGAAAATGCTTCAAATTGGTGTTGTGGAAACACTGTTTGATAGTGGGCCTTGACCCTAGGGTTTACAGACTATAAATTCATCTATATATGGCCTCCCCAACTCAGTTTTAGAGTTAACCACGTATCATTTCCATCACAGTGTATAGTCAACTCTCTGTGTACAAATTTCGTCGCGATATCAACGGTGCCCTCTGGGACAGGACACTTCCCCGTGCCAATTCCAATCCTCGATTTCTGAACGATTCTTCCAGGAACGTTAATTGTTCAGAAATTGCGCGTTGACCAGCATCAAAACATCAGAGGTGGTTGTAGTTTCAGACGTTGACTTATACCAGCTTTGAAAATAGTGAACAGACTATGCACTCATTCGATTGGTGTTACTCAAAAAGAAAAATATCGTTGGTGCTCTGAGCAATAGTAGTTATATTGTATTCAGTGTTTTTTTTTTATTTTTTAGAAAAGTTATGCACTGTTCCTCATGATGTGTAGTAGTGGTAACATTTGTATTCAGTAACTAGTCTGCTCTTAACCAGGTGTTTCCCAGGAGCCAGTGGGGAGAAGCAGAGCTCTGCAGTTTGGGTAACAACTTGTGCAATGCAGTCAAAGGTGTGACCACCTCTTTGGGGAAGGCTGCAGCTTGGGCATGGGCTAGCTTGGGCCGCTGGCACAAGGACTTCTGGGACGGCTACGAACATCATGCAGACAGTATGAGCCATACATTGCTGCAAGCTCCTGAAGCATCCCAAGTTATGCCGACTACTGCGGGCAAGGGAAGCATACTTAATATCTGGCCACAGTATGGCCCAGAAGAAAGTACACCACTTTCTGCAGGTATGCTCCTAGGTCTTTGTATTGCTTCCAAACTTCAATTTGTTTTCAACGAAAAAGAAAAGTGAGGGTTAGCAGTGTACAAATGGTGAAGCTAGCTCAAAGTGAATATCAGAACAAGGCACCTGCAAGGTTTATATCATTCACATAGCTGTACACAGCATTTTACAAAATCTCAGGTACCCATGGGAAATACACATGCAAGAAAGATGGGACATTGCTTTGTACTAGATGAACGCAACAAAGTGTTGCAGATGTGATTTATCTCGTGTAATGTAGGCTTGAATACCTCACGACATGCATGGTGGATGTAATGTGTGTAGTGAGGCAGGTACAAATGTGTGCTCACAAAAATTTTGCGAGAAAAACAGTAGACTCGCAAAAATTCAGACCCCCAATACTTGTAATTGTAATACCCAATAATTGTACTTTCGGTTACTTCAAACACATTTCGAATTTTTGTTTCGCCCGCAATATTTTCAATGTAATGATAACCTTCTTAATTCGAATGCTCCCTTTGCTTACTTCAAACTTTTCATTCGTTCGCAACGTGTTTCTACCTGCAGGAAGCGACAAAATGCCGCGAAGTGCGAGTGCGACTTCTGTTTTTCAATGGTTACACGATTTCACGGGGCACCGTGAACCATACGCCGAATGCGCGAGCACAAAATGCCTGCATAAAACAAAACTTTGGCTGCTTAGGTTGCCCATACACAGACATCGTCTGCCACTGCCTGCTTCCTCACTGGGTTACTTCACGTGTGCTGCACATTGTCTTCACGAGGGAAATACAGCCACCGACTGATTTTTCGGACATAACTGTTGGCACCGTAAACGCTCCATACAACCAATGCGTATTTCCGCCTTCAACAACTTTGGCTGCGCTCATCTAGCTTGAAACCTGTGTGGCTTTGGGACTTGCGTCTCTCTCGAATGCCCGATGTTCCCCACATTTTAGTACTGTATTAAAACTAAGGCCTTTCCCGACATGGTGCATGTGGAGAGGGGCACCATGCGCTTGTGAAAAGGCAGAGCTTATTTGTGCGCTACTGCAACCGACCTGAACGCTCCGCTTGAGACTCGTTGCAAGAGCTGACCCTTTAATATTCGACTAAACTATGTTTGAGTATTGGAAGTACTGAAGTTTCGTTCTCAACTTCAAGTGAGGACATTGATGATACCGTGATAGACGTGTTTAGGAAACATTGAAAAATTTACTTTATATGTGCAGTTACATACATAAGGAATCATAATTTTGTCATGCAGCATGTGTCTAGGCAAAATACTGCTAATTCAAACTTTTGATAATTCAAACAAAAATCTGCGGTCCCTCCGGGCTTGTATTGATGAGAGTCTACTGTAATAAAATTTGGGACACATGCCCAAGCTGGACACCAAAACAAAACACATGCAGTTACAAATGTGAGCACCTGTAGAGTGAAGACAAATGGAAAATGGGTAATGGTGACAATTAGCTCATTAGAAATGTGTACAGATATGTTTATAAACATAGAATTAAATTATGTACTACAGGAAAGTTCTGTGCATTGTATCTACGAGTGGTGTTTAAGTCAAACCAGCACTTTTCATTTTTCGCAAAAGTAAAATGAACTTACAGGCGAGAAATTTTATTTGTAATTTTTTATTTTAAATTTTATTTTTCAACATAATCTCCAGCTGCACTAATGCACTTGTCGCAGCGTTTCACGAGGGCTTGAATGCCAGTAGCGTAGAAATCCTTACCGGCGCGTAGCAGCCATGATCGGAGCGCATTCTTGACCTCGTCGTCGCAGCTGAAGTGGCGGCCCCCAAGGAACGCCTTCAGTGGCCCGAAGAGATGGAAATCGCTGGGGGCGAGGTCTGGACTGTAAGGGGGATGTGGCAGCAACTCCCAGCCAAGTTCGTGTAAGGTGCGTGTCGTGAGATGCGGGTGTGCATTGTCCTGTGGGGGGAAGACTCCTTTGGTGATGATGCCCGGCGACATTTGCTTCAGCGCCTTATGCACACCCCTGAGAACCTGTCAGTAATATGCACTATTGATGGTGGTACCACTGGGCAGAAAATCAACATGAACAACGCCAGCCTTATCTCAGAAAACCGTGGCCATGACCTGCAGACAGGGTGCTTCAGAACTTCTTGGGAACTAGCGAGCCCAGATGCTTCCACCGTTTTGATGCGCGCGCGTTTAGACTCAGGAGTGAAATGGTGCACCCACGTTTCATTGCACGTGATGATCCGATCAAGGAACGGCTGTCCTTCAGTGTCGAAACGGTACCTTAGGTCTTGGAAGATTTCCAGTCTTCTCTGCCTGTCAAATACGGAGAGCTGCCTTGGGACCCAACGGGCACTAACTTTCAGAAACTGGAGGGTTTCATGAATGATGGTGTTCAACGTTCCCACAGAAATGTCCGTCTTTCGAGCCAGTTCGAGACATGTTATCTGTCGGTCCTTCAGGATCAGGCGCTCCACAAGTTGGATGTTCTCAGGAACTCTGACACTGGACTCTGAGCCGTCCGGGATCATCCTGCACTGATGTACGGCCGTCTCGGAACCATTTGCACCACTCAAACGCTTTGCTGCGGCTAAGTGTATCGTGGCCATACTGAACCTGAAGTCTTCTGTGAATTTCAGATGACTTTACGCCTTCATTCACGAGAAACTTCATGATTATTCGCTGTTCGAGCTCACCTCGTTGTCGGTCATCCATCTTGTCCAGTACGTGTCTTCTGTTTTGCACAAACTTTGGACCACCACGTGGTGAACGCGAATGCCTGTCGCGTGTGAAAATGACAAAAAAGAAGTAGCGTGAGCCATTTGTACACTCAGGAGACAGAAAGTCCCGGTTTGACTTGAACACCCCTTGTATGTTGCCAACTGACCAATTGACTGTCCCTGTACTGAACGTAACCCTTGAACATGACAAGGGTTTGTAAAGTTTGAGGATTTGAGAAAACACATGGATAGAACTTTGTCTCTGGCAGGGTCTGTACGCCTCACTTCACACACTTCGTACGCAAAGTACCACCTCTCGCGTCCTAATATTTTTTATGCTATGTTTTAAAAATCTCCCATTTTTGAGCCCTCCGCTGATCGTGCCAACCGTGCCAATTGGTGCCGAGCAGCTTCATGAAATAGGCAAAAGGTGATGCTTTGACCGGTTGCTCTGTGGCTCTACGTCATAGCGCTTCCATTTATTCCTGCTTCCGTTCCGAGCACTTCTCAGTGCCGCGTCCCTGTTTACAGGTGTCGTCATGAGGACGGGAAATACGCACTTCCGTTGCGCACTCGGCATTACGTCATAGCGAAATCGGGTGAGGAAGAGGCGAGCCAAGAGTGAAAGGATCTTATCATATTCAAAATGCCATAACCCCGTGACGTGGGAGCGCAGCGTAAAGGGCTTTTGACAGAGATGTTTGGTACCCATAAATCTCCATTTCAACCACTGGAGGTCGGGGAGATCTCGGGCTCCTAGTCAATGACGGGTCTTGTTGAAACAAGCTGCGGTGCATGGGAAGAACCGGTCGTGGGAACACTGCGGTGAACTCGTGGAGCAATACCGCGCTGAAGATACAATGCACACATGATATGGAACATTGTGGACATCTGGTACAGTTTAAACTGGCTATCTTGTGCTTTGAAAGTGGAGAGATGCTTACCTCACTTCCCGATATTACAGTAAAGCAATGTATAAGCATCTCGTATTTTGTCTGGTTGATGGAGCGCGACGTCAAAATGATATGTGGCTATTTTTGGCAGGGCATCGGAGGGCGGAACATGAGCACGAAAGGGTGCAGCGAATATTGTGTCGGTTTAGAGCCGTTATTTACTTTTTATGCCAATAATTTTTGGAAAACGTTCACCACCGGCAACATAGGACAATGCATTAGCAAAAAGTCCACCTTGTAAACCTGTTTAGTGCCCCTTTAATCTAACCTGTACATTGCATCAAATCATTGCCTTGTTAATCATTTTCTGTTACTCTTTTGTGTTAAGCCAAGATGAAAGTTGTCCCTGCATGTGATTTTGTACCCTCATGCTTCAAAAGACTATCAAGGTCACAGAGGGACATATATTTTGAAATTGTCAAATCGTGGTACATAGTACTGCATGCTTCATCATCAGCCATGCATTTCAAACTGGAGTCAAGTGAATGATTTTTTTTTTCCTTTTCAATTTCTCTCAGCCAGGTTGTGAAGCTGTGTAATCAAGAAGCATGGTGCTGCGTGACAGATCAAGGCATTACCTACCAGCTTCATTTACTTCTGTGCATGCTGAGCTTTAATTCAAGCTCAACTATGTTGCTTAATATGTCACTAATGTTTGATTAGAGCACACCACACTTCATACGTGAGTGGGAGGTTGATGTGTATTTTACAAGTTTATGCAAATACAAATGCATTTTATGAATGCTCATTGTATTTTATTTAGTGAAGTTTACTTGCCAACAACAGGAGCTGAAAAAGCACAATATAACGGAAAAAACGTATTAAATTTAGTCAGGGAGTATAACAGGTATTTGCGAGCTGTCTGAGAATATCAAGTGCGATCCCGTTAATTCGAAATACGTATTTTAATTTCAACTGGTGCTCTGGTCCTGTCAAAGTCTTGTATTTCAGTGGGGGAAATGCCCAGTAATTTGAACATATGATCATGCGCAACTGTCTATTCAAAGGAGATTGAGCCGTCGCTCCCGACTACGCATCGGCTCCTTCTGTTCACGACGATATCTCTCGCGAGTCCTTGTGTTTGTACAGGCATGCATCATCAAATAGGTCGTCCTCGTTGGAGATCTCATCGGTAGTCATCATGTAGGACAGTTCGTAGTGATAGGCGACAGAATTTTATACCGGAACACATTGAAATGATGCTTGTTTTCTACTGTCTTCATGCTTTCAATAAGAAGACGTGTGCATAGTGTTTGTAGTTGAATGCCAAAAGAATGGTTGCCATTCATGCGATAAGAGCAGTTTTGTCGACGCCAAAATCTCTACAGTACTATTTTTCTTCCTATTTCTCTCTCTCGCTGGCTGTGTGGAATGTTTGCAGTGCAACTGAAGAGTTACATCAGAAGTTATAATACAAGCGTATTGTTTCTGAGCAGCAATAGGAGATATGCGATATAGCGCCATCTGTCGAGCGCGCTGCTCCCGACCACCATAGCTGGGGCAGATCTCTCACGCTCTGTAGCACGGCTAGAGGGGGTTCCGCTAAAAACGAATCCACTGCCAAAACTTTTGAAGCAGGATTCCTCGGAGGACTACCAAACATTTCGGCGGAATGTACGAATGAAAAACTGCTCAGAACTCTAGTCTCAACAGCAGAAATAGTCCTACAGTTTTGCGGTCGATTCTATTTTCAGCAAGATCTCACACAGCATTTATCATAGACGTTCGGCATTTGCATTTACTTTGTTTTGTTCAATACTTCACTTTTTAGTTTTAACTGCTGTTGAGATGGTAAGATTAAATGAGATCCTGGTCCTATAAATCTTTGCATTTTACCACGTCACAGTAGGAGGAATTTGATTTCTTCTCCTTGGGGAATATTTTGGTGCAGGAGTTTTTTATACCATTTGTACCGAGCAATCTGTTCCTTAATGCCTTGAGATCCTTGGAACCATGCCACAATTGTAGTGCTCCTGCACTTGGTAGTTGTGATATATAATCAGACGATTTAGTACTAGGTTTCAGATTTAGACGCTGGAAGGTATCTGGTTCTATCATTGTTCTCCTTAAAGGAGTACAAAGGGCCATCCAAAAAAAATTCAGATTAAGACGTCGGATGAAAGTGTGTGTGTCATTTTACCGAACAGCGCGAAAAGTTTTGATGTGTGCAATTTGTTTCCCAGAAAAAAACTCACATAAACATAGCTGCGCGCGTTCACCCTTAACTCGCTACTCCGGGTGAAACGAGGATGAGGAGGTGATGATGACGCGATAGGGGGGGCTCGTTCTGATTCGCTGGTCAATGGGGGTCAGCGCCCTGTCCCTTTGCCGGCGTAAACCAGTTTTGACAGTTCCTTTGGAGAATCGGGGATGGAAGGAGCGGCCGCAGCAATGGACGACTTCGAGGTCCCGCCAGAGTACCGGCATCTAATGCCTCTTTCCCTCTGGGAAATTCGCACACTGCGGCGGTGTGCGGCACAAAAAACACGGCCGTACGGCGATACCCCTGTGATGCCGGCACGGGTTCAGTTTGCCGGCGTCCGCGACAGCGACCGCCGCTACGAAGCGAAAACGCCGAGACAGCGCGGCCGAGTGGTAAGTCGACGTAACATACGTGCATTTTATACTGGCTTATATGTAATTTCTCATCTCCGTCACAGGTGCACATGCGGTTCGTGCCGCTCAATGGACACGGGACGCGAAGACGTCTGCTGTCAGGACGTGCCGGCAGCAATGCAAAAAATGCCCGTGGGGTGCGTCGCAACAGCCGCAGAATTTCAGGCGTCGTGCCTCACAGAAATTGTGGTGCAATTAGCACTGCAGATGCTTGAAAACCAGGGAGTTTTCAGGAACACCCCACTGCATGAGTAAGTTCCCAATGTAAAGTAGGTTGCTCATCTTGTCATTATGGTACGATACTTATGTTGTGCTGCTGTCAGCATCGCTTTCGCTTGTTTGGATGCATAAAGTCAGATAAAATTTCCCTCAAAACATAACGCCACGAATTATATGAAGGTTCATAGATATTTCGCTGCTAGTTTGAGTGCAAGAGACTATTGACTTTTATTTTTTATTGTTGCTCCTAAAGCCTACTTTGGCTTTGTTACACTATCAACAAACAAAATGTACCGTCATAAGGTATGTTTAACATCAAGCACATTAGAATAAATTCAACTCCAGGTGATAATGCAGGTGATGCCTTGCTGGAAGACTGCAATGTCAGGGATGTTATGCTAGAGAAAAGTGGAAAACAAAATTAGCAGTTTCCAATATTTGCCTGAGGGAGGAAATGCCATTGAGTTACCTTTGAGTAAAGTTTGCTCTTTGCTCCTCATCGGTGGCTGTATGCCTTTCTCCAGGCAATGAAATGCTGTTCCTTAGTTGCAGTGACACCTGATGAAATCTGGTATTGATAATCATAAGTCTAGGGACATACAGTTGCACTGCGAAGGGGAAGCGTAACAAGCAACGTGGTTGAAAAGTGCCTACCCCAAAATAATTTGGCACAAATTTGGTACTGATGCCTTGCTGGAATTCTGGGGCTCTTACGCTCGAGGAAAGTGGAAAACAAAATTAGCAGTTTCCAATATTTGCCTGAGAGAAGAAATGCCATTGAGTTAGCTTTGAGTAAAGTTTGCTTTTTGCTCCTCATCGGTGGCTGTATTTATTCTTTGAGTTGTCACTATGCAGTCTTTTTCTTGAGTTTGTTCTTGAAGAGTGAGTGTGTCAGCATGAAGTACAATTTCCCTCTTCACTGAGTATCCGACTACCGAAGCAATCACTCACCTTACATGTCTTATCTCAAATTGTGCTGCTTCTTGTGTGATCGTCAAACACTTTCCTTGCTATAAAGGAAACAAATTTGTTGTTCACCTAATGATATGGCTTTTTCTCCATTACAGGAGATACCGCCATGTTGCCTACAAACAATGTGCATCGTGGCTTTGGGGGCGCCTCGAAGAGGGAGATAGGCGTGTGCTGCCATCCTGCGTAGTGTGGGCCATCCGGGACAAGTTTCCGTCTACGTTTTATACAGGGTTCAAACCTGCACAATAGTAGTAGGATGTATATATAAATATATACTCTAACCTATTCAGTACAATGTTGCTTGTTTTTGTCTCATACCTGGAGTTTTGCAGCACAGGCAGCATGCACAAGTCCATAAGCGGTGTTGCCTGGCCTCTATCAGTGCCTGCTTATCCATGAGGGGCTGGCTGCTTGTCAGGCTGGGGAGCTCCTCAGGAGGGTTTGCAGCCCATGCTGCATCAAACGTAGGCCACCTATCGCACAGCTCTACCACTTTCTTGAGAAGCTTGTGCACATAGTCTGAAAGCAACAAGAATGCAAGAGTTAAGCTGGATATCATGCCACTGACTTAACTAATAGTGATGTCTGACTTATGTATGGTTTACATACTGAAGGTAGGCTCCTCCTTGATGGGCAGTGCAACATACTCTCCAGAGTACACCTTGGACCGTTTCAGGAGGTAGCGTAGTTCCCCGTCCTCCGTGAAAGCATGCGCCCTGGCAGAGTTCTCATTGAAATGCAGGATTGCGAGATATGTCCTACACATTAACAACCAATAAACATTCTCTGATGATGCCTACATACCTGCACTTCATGGTTTTGGGGCCATACCCAACAGACTTTGGAGCAAACCTGATGAGGAGGCTGTGGAATGCCTCCAAGCTTGAAGTCTGCACATCAGGAGAAAGGCTCGGGATGTCCTTGAGGAGGTACTTTGACAATGTTATACTGGCTAGCTTTTTCTGCGGCTGTGATCCTTCAAAAGAGCATACACTATATTATGGCTACTGCAGAAAGGAATAAATAGTGCCAATGCGCAGTAATTTGATAGCAAAATACTCACCAGGAATGAGCCATGGTCGCTTCGTGTCGTCGAGGAGAGGGTGCAAACAACGCGTATAAGAACCCTCGTGACCCTCATGGACATTGCAAGCATGGTTGTTGAGGCTCTTCCACATTGAGAGAGCTTGCTCTGTGTCCCCTTCACAGTGAGTGACACAGAAGTAAAGGTGGTTGACAACAGGCTTTGTCCACAGCTCAAGTGCTTCACACCCCTTTGTCTTGCTCGCACTCATGAGCTTCTTGCGGATGCCTATATTTCAAAATTAACAGAAAATAAACTGATCTCTCAGCACCATTACAGTACACCAGTACCCTAAGCACCTACCTTTGGAGACATGCCAAACATCAAACTGATGCTTCACAGTTGGATATGATGTGCGCATGTATTTTCTGACACTGGCATGTCTAGGGTGTCTACCGCAACATTGAAGTCTTTCAGCTCTTCCAGCCCACGTTTCAATGCTTCCAGCTCCATGTGGTAGCTTGACGCCACTTCATTGGACTGTTGATTTTTTTGTCATTAGCTACTGGTCACACCAAATACTCCAGACAGATATTTACAAAGCAGCCACACACCTGGACCTGGACAGTGTGGATGACTTTGTTCAACTCCCAGTTGTAGAAGTTGTAGGAAAGGTATTTTGCATTATGTCCAGGTGAATCACACCATCCGTCAGCAGCTAAGTTGATTCTCCTGCCCTGCATCTCAACCAGGAGTGTGGCTTGGTGTTGTATCCATACCTGCAGCACGTAGAAAGCACATTAGTAATGGGGCTACTTTTCATGATCTACTAAATCCGTGAAAGAACAAATATTAACAGCGCATACCTCTGTTATTGCGGGAAGAAGGTAGCCTCGCTGGTAGCAGAAAAATGTGTTGTCACAGATGGCCTAAAGGGTAAAAATAACCGCTAAACTTTGTCTAGATACATCTAGTTCCTAGGGGCAGAGTATGGGCATACCTTGACATTTATCAGTTGAAGCATACGCAGTGTTGGTATTGGGCTGGCTCCGCTGAATAGAATGGCAGCTGACAAAAGCACATTCCCAGCAGGCTTATTGGCTATGTACGGCTGGCTTTCCCAACAGAAAATGTGGCCATCTGGACAGTAGCACTTCACTCGAAGCAGGGATCCGACACAGCTGAATGACGAAGTGCATGGACTCAAACATGTGGTACATACACGAAAGAGTTCCTTCAGTTTGCTTTCAAACACTGTATTTTGGCTCCTCCTGTGGATCCACAGACCGGTATTGTTGGCGGTCACTGCAACGAGTTTGCATGTAACATATATAAATATACCCAGAGAAAAACCCAAGATCTTGAAGTACAACTGTAATTACCTGAGAACACTGTTGTTACTCGGTACATATGTAGTGTCTGCTGGGTTTTCGGTGTCACCGATACTGCTCTCTGTCACGTCCATAACTGGTGTGGAACAACGCTTTGGTTCCCATTGCACTGCGGTGTCTTGTTGGTTAGCTTGATGGGGCTCCTCACTTGTCCGGTTGCAGGATGTTTGCATTGACTGCCAAGGAAGCCCACTGTCCTGTAGCTGAGTTTGACAAAGCTCTCCACTTGTCTGAGTACATGATGTCTGCAGCACCGCAACATTACGATTTGCTTGTGTGCCTAGAGGTACAAAATCCTATGAGCCACATGTTACACTTATGTCGTTATGTTGCTCATACCAGTTGTTCTAGTCTTCGTAAGTACTGTTTGGGTCCATCTTGACTCCTTCGGTGGAGAATACTGTGTGCCTTTCTCTTCGGTTGAACATGTGCTTTTGGGCTGCTTGCATCCACAGTTCATGCACTCTAGGATGTTTGGAGGGGTCGTGTCGAGCTGCATTGAAGAAACAAAATGCCAGAGACTGTGCTAACGTACATTGCTCGGAACTTCCAATCAATCTTCCATTACCATGATCTCACTCCGATAAGGCCCGACTGGAGGTGAACATCACAGACTGTACCGGGTCTGACACCGTTCTTTCGAGGGCTGGGTGTTGACATGGTGTTGCTTGTTGTCAAGACATGTGGAGGCAGACTCAACAGACAGATTCAGCACAGGCGTCCCGAAGATTGCCCCAGATTTTATTTTCTGCTCAGGTCATTTCCACCCACAATGACAACAAGCTACAGCATGTCAACATCCTGCCACTCCTCGAAAGAACATGGGTCAGATTCGGTACTGAATGCAGTGTTCTCCGCCAGATTTGTGCTGGTGCTAGTATTGGAGCTAGGTCATGGTATTGGTTGGAAGGTTTGAGCCCTGTACATTATGGTATGACATCTCCATGGTAAACCAGATTATTCCTTCCCGGATCAGGATAGGAGTAATTGCAGTTGAACCCGATTTCTCTTTGGAAACCATGTATCACGTAGAGTCACATGTTATTTGCAGTACTTTGTGACAATTTGTATGCATGTCATATATAAGTAATATTACAATGTAAGAGTCGACACTCACATCGGGAGACAGAAATCCAGGGGAAGCACGCACTGTTTCAGATGCGTGACTGCTTTCTTCGTTACCATGTTGGGAAGCCTGTAAATAATATTGCGAGGCGCAGTGCAGCATCAATAAATGTTACTGTAAAAGGCATGTGTACCTGCACATACACACAACATGCACTCTTAGATATAACGTCTTGCAGAATACCGTTCAGTTACCGCGAACAGTGTATATGTTATAACTGAGCACGCTGGAGCACCGTAAACTTGATAAGTTGCTTACATTGGGAGACAGAAGTGCAGGGGAAGCACACACTGTTTCAGATGCGTGGCTGCTTTCTTCGTTACCAGGTTGGGAAGCCTGTAAACAACATTGTGAGGCAATGCAACATCAATAAATGTTACCGTAAAATCATGTCTCCTACAAAACCCAATGCCACCATATACTCACAAGAACCATGGAGCCAGTCCATGCAGTGTTACCATCACTAGCTTGGCTGTCACATCCTTCTGGGATACACAGGCTGGCCTGAATTGGAGAAAGTGAGTGACACAAAGAAGGCTCAAACCCGCAAGACAGAAAACATACGTATGTGCATGTACGTACATATACGTATGTGGTATGGGTGTCTATATTACACGACGCGTTGTAATACGTACCTTGTTTTTCTGTTGCACTGCATGCTGATCGCCCGTCGGCAGGTTCAACGACGGCGTCGCGCCAGGCGTCAGTCTACCTCGGAATCTCCCAACTCCGGACGCGTCCGCGAGTGCCATGTTCAATACGTAATCGTCCGATCGGAAGTGCAAATAACAGACGGAGATTTCGAAGTCCTGTGGGACGGCATCACGTCCTATCAACCTCAGCCATGTGGTCCGTGCGGGCTCGTTCTTTGGAACCTTGTGATAGCGAATACCCGGTCCCTTTCGTCCACCAGAGCGGGATTCTTTGGTGTTTACACAGCCACGAACGCCGCACACACGCATTACGCAGGATTGCAGCGGATTGCGTCAGGCAAGGCACCGATTACCACACACAGTATCAGCCGCGTTGCGCTTACGTAAAACTAGCTGAAATGAGAGGACCAGTGACGGTTGTGTTAGGGTTTATATAGCAGTGTGCGCGGTGATCCGTCTACTGTAAGATCTCTTTTGAAGGACGTTTCTTTGAGGCGATAGAAGCAATAAATTCGCGTTAAAAATATACGGAAACAAAATACAGTCATCTCTTCTAAATACCTTCGACGATAAAGAAACAGCTGTTTGCTGCGGCCGGTATTACAGCAACTGTTGCACTGTTCTGCAGTCTTGTGATTCCGTAGCGTTAGTGATAGCGATAAATGAATCATGTGTTTCGTAGAACAAGGCACCGTGAATTTTAGGAAATCATGACCGAGCCAGAGTAATGCTTTTTCAGAGCCCCGAACAGCTGAGTAGCAGACGACAGCTGAGTAGCAGACAGCATTTCTCTGTACCAGTCAGCGAGCGCCCCCCCTACAACGTCAGCGGGAGGTCCCCGGCAGATCATTTGCTGGTTCTGCTCCCCACCACCGTTGCGCACGGTCGCTTTTTGCGGCGTACTTTAAACTCAATTTCTGCGATAATTATGACTCTATGGTGTGAATTACTTCTCATGGTGCATCTTACTGGTCTACTTAACAGTTTTATAGGAAGAAAACCGGGTGTTAAAAATGACTTCTGTGCTACTTTAAGCCACGACTTCACCCGTTTGCCGAGCATGTGACTTCATGGCCAACATTTATTTATTTTATTTATTAAATAAAAATTTGATCAACATAAATGCTATGGTTCTTAACCACGAGTAAGTCTGGTTTCGTTCTATGTAGTTCAACCACAAGGAGTGATTTTCCTTTTAACGGTGTGTGGCAAATCACACACGCGCGCACGCACAAATAAGATTTAAAAAATATTCATAGATGTGCTATTCTCATGTTCTGGCTTATATAGTGGGTCTTGCTTTCCCTTGTGCTAGAAAAATAGTTTTATGAGATGCGTGTAACGTATGTGGAATATGCGTGGTCAAATATTACATGCAGAACACGATGGAAATTGAAACACAGTAGAGAACACATGTAGAGACCGCTAATAATTGTGCATATGTTTATTTGGATTAGGATGTACAGTGCTCGACAAAAGTTTACGGAACGCGCGAGCGGCGTATTTTCTCTGGGCAGAGACACCCTAGCGGCGAGCGGAAGCGGGCGAGTCCACGCGTTCAGAGGGATGAAAGAGTGCGCTTGTGGCGACCCACCTTGATCATCACTAAATAAAGTTGTTGTGTTCTCTCTTCAGAGTTTCGATATACACAGCCCTCTTCACGGCAAAAAGTTGTGGTATTCAGACGATTCTTCACTAAGCAGAACAGAAAGCTTGCAGTATCGTTCATACAAGACTGCCAGCTGTTGCCTCGCTAAACAACAAGCTTTTACTAACGTAGTGGTAGATGAGGCACTTGCACATAGAAGGACAAAAAAAAAAAAAACAGAAGCCCTCTTCAACTGCCACTATTCAATCAAACTTACTCACGGGCAACGCAAACCGTGTAAGCTGAATTCCGGAACCATATGTTTTCCAGGCATTGCCCTGACTAAAATGGCGCATTTTCGCTGACGGGCAAGAGAGGGTGCTTCATTTCACATATCTCCTATTGTCACAGTGCGCGTGATAGAGTGGTATGTTACCATGAAGCAACCAATGTTGACGGCATCGCTCGTAATGCTGGTAGTGCGCGTTTTCTTAGTTTCTTACTTATCCGCTCTCTAATCATTACTTATAAAAGCGATACTTGTGCCAGAGGAAAGAGGAAGAAAGAACGAATCACAGAGGCCTACAACGATGCTGCTTACTCGTGGTCGGCAGCATGCAAGCCCCGCTGTTCAGGGATCAAGATCCTTCCTGTTAACAATGGCAAATCTACCTCGGTTAATGTTAAAACTTTACTGTACAAATAGCTTGTACTAATTATAGGTCGGCATTTTCCTAAGAATTCATTCAACATCACACCATGGTCAGTTTTCTGCAAAGCCCATCACATCACAAGGCCATCACTGAACATCAACTTCAGAACAAATCACGTCATAACCCATCATTCAACTTCAACTTCAGAATCCCCCATCACATCATCATAACCCATCATTCAACTTCAGAAACCATAGCTGTTTTGAAGTTGAATTCCTATGATGGGCTCTGAAGTCGGTGATGGATTTTGAAGTTGGACTCCAAAAAGGCCTACGTTGGGTGTGCACGGCTGCAGGATTACAACGCTAGCGTCCTCCGGAGGAGGAGGAGGAGTGTCGTTGGGAGGAACCCGAGAGGTCTGCCTGCCTGATTAGGCGGCATGTTTCTCGGGAAGGGAAAGATGGTGGAGAGGAGGAAAGGGTGAAGTGGAAGACCGAGCGGAATCCGCTCGGGGGGAGGATAGCTGCGTCCATGGGCCGACTTCAGGGGAACTGTGCCGGCATACGCCTATTACACATCTGAGGGAAACCCAGGAAAAACCCCAGACGGCACAGCCGGCCCGCGGATTCGAACCGCGGACCTCCCAGTCTCCAAGCGCACGAGTTACCGCTGCGCCACCGGAGCTGGTTAGCGTCCTCCTTGCGTGTGTTTGCGTGGATTTCCTGGTAGTGGCGACAAAAGCGTAAGCGAAGGAGGGGTATGCTGTTTGGAGGGTGCGGTCAGCCTGCACTCGGATGAACTTGGAAGCAGGGTGTATCAATGAAGGAGGAAAGGGAGGGATGCCACGTTTGACCTCTGCTGTCGCATGTGAACGGCGGGAGGTGTGTTGCTTGCGCGGTAGGGTTGCTGCACAATGTTGTGCCCGTTGTTGACAGATAAGTGAGCGCATAGCACATTGTGGGTTCATGTGGTTTCGGACGACTGCAGATGGGGTTTTGAAGTTGAATGCCAAGTGCCAACGAAGGCCTACGTTGGTGTGCCCAGCTGCCCGCTGCTTGAGGATTACGATGTTCGCGTCTTCCTCGCCCCTGCATGTTTGCGTGGATCTCTGGTAGTGGTGACGAAAGCACAAGTGAAGGAGGGGTATGCTGTTTGGAGGTTGCGGTCAGCCTGCACTCGGTTGAACTTGGAAGCAGGGTGTACCAATGAAGGAGGAAAGGAAGGGATGACACATTTGACCTCCGCTGTCGCATGTGAACGGCGGGAGGTGTGTTGCTTGGTAGGGTTGTTGCACAATGTTGCGCCCGTTGTTGACAGCTAAGTGAGCGTATATCAAATTACGCGTTCATGTGGCTTCGGACGACCGCTGATGGGGTTTTGAAGTTGAATGCCAACGAAGGCCTACGTTGGTGTGCCCGCTGCTGGAGGATTACGATGTTGGCATCTTCCTTGCCCCTGTTTGCGCGGATTTCCTGATAGTGACGGCGAAAGCGTAAGCGAAGGAGCTAGGGGTATGCTGTTTGGAGGGTGCGGGCAGCCTGCATTCGGTTGAACTTGGAAGCAGGGTGCACCAAGAAAGGAGGAAAGGGAGGGATGCAACGTTTGACCTCCGCTGTCGTATGTGAACGGCGGCGGGAGGTAGGTTGCGTAGGGTTGTTGCACGATGTTGCGCCCGTTGTTGACAGCCAAGTGAGCGCATAGCACATTGCACGTTCATGATTCATCCAATAAGTGGTCCAAGGTATATCTAAACAGGTAGCGCAACTCCCATAGGCCCCTGTGTCTTCAAAATGACGCCATGATAGAGACGATCAGCGCCATCCATCCGTTGCCCGGACTACTACGATTGTAAATAAATGGCGTCAGAGGTGACGTCAGCAGTATGAATAATAAGTAGCGCGTAATTGGCTATGGCACGTTTTCGTTCGCGCACTTCGTTTGCGTTGTATTCCCTTTTCCTCACCCGTGCAACAGTACCAGACGAGAACACAGAAAAAATAAATCGTATCAGGTTTAATGAAACATATTAATACGAAATACATATAGTTATCACATATCTTGACAACTCCAAACAGAAGGGCACCGTGATATCACACAGAAACGAGGAAGGTTCACTTAAAGGGACTATCACATCCGGGAACGTATGTATGATACCGATAGGATAATGTTCGTCACCGTTTCAGAGTCAACTTTGCCAAATTTCTCTTCCGAAAACAGCTTAAATATTAAGTAATCGAGTTTTAAAGGTCCGCATTCCATCTGCAGCCAACACGATGATGACGTAAGCCAGGCACACGAATAGGAGCGCAGCGCAGGCGATTGTCTCCGAGATCGTCTGCTTGGCGTTCGCATCGTACTATACTAAGTGAAAAGTCCTCGGTAAATACGCTGGCTTTCGCTTACCAGTGTGAGTGCAGACGTAACCATGTTACGTGAAACAAGGCGTTACGCTCCTGACTGTACGAACACGTTCGACACTAACCAGAAACAACGTTCCGCGAGCCGTTCCCCAGCATTCCGCCTCGCTCGCCCGCCCGGCCGCCTGTCTGTCGGTTGCCAAGGCTACCAAGGTCCCTCCGGCCGCTCCGTGATTGGTATTCTCCATGTCATAGGGCGCGCAGTGATTGGCCTCGTCCGTGTGACGTTTCCGGAGAGGGAACCCCGGAATGCGTCGTCTGCTCTTGCGAAGTTTTATATCAAACTACACGGGAACAACGCTGCCAATTCGCGTCGGGTTTTCGGCGTTATTATCAGTGATGAACGCGGAGTAAAACGGCGCTACAGTTTCGGAATCGACTGAGATGGATGCGATAGTCCCTTTAAGCTCATTTCTTACCTAGAGCAATACGCACACGCAGTGATTAGACGTTTGCATTTATTCAATGAGTGGCCATTGCAACAAAACATGGCATCGTTGGTGCACAGCTGATTCCTGCTAACACTCACGCTATCATGGCCGCTCGTCCCATGAATTTTTTTTTTCGCGGGGCCAGCAACAGGGGACGCATTGTATTCATCAGTTCACACGTGTTAATTTTGGCCTACAGCTCCGAGATGTCAACGTCGCTACCTGTTTAACCCAAAAAGTATACGAACTCCGCATTACAATGCACGGATAAACACGCCCGGCCACTGTGACACATGCGCAAAGGAGCAGGATACGGAAACGTACTCGGGTGGTAGATGATTTCGTATATGTGCACGAGTGGGGCAACACAAAGTTTTTTCTCCATTGAAATTATGAATAACGTATTAGTACGCACGCAACCCATGCCCACGTACTAAAGGTTTTGTGTTTACGATCGTACATCTACCACTGATCTCGATTGTAAAAGGCTGGATCGCGGATAGGGAGCGCGAGCGTGAAGAAACCGGCCGCCATCTTACGGTGCCCACAACAGCCGCCGCAGCGATCATGGCAACGTCTTGCAATTACGGTCGTACCAACCGTACTGGCAAGGATACAGCGCCTAAACTTATACAGGTGAGTCACCCTTCATCGAGGAATAAATAGGCGTCCATTCTGTACATTTATTTGACCATTATGAAGTGTTTTTTTTTGCCCAAAACAAGCACTGGATGCAGGTTGCTTGATCGCTCTTCCGACGTTCAATCGAGCACACTTGCATTTTACCCGGCGGCAAATACAGTTTGAGTGCATAATATGCTTGAAAGAACATGTTACACTACACAGGTAGTGTTGTCATCAATATATGTGCGAGCACTCGAGCGTTTTTTTGCATGCATTGCTAGCATGGTACACGGTGTTCTCTGCGGAAGCAAGTGCCACATTCATTTCTTTGAATTACATTCGCGCACAAGTTCGGTATTACGTCATAATAAGACCACGATAGTCACATTTTTTCATGTATTGGTATTGTTTTGTGCCTTGGTTTGATTTGTGACAAATAATCCTACGTAACGGTGGTGTGGCGCGGCTTGAATAACGCCTTTGTGTCTGAGCTGTATCGTCAGCTTGTTACGATAGTAATAATCTGTAGCGTGTCGTGCTATTTGTAGCAGTTTTTAAGGCAAAAGTGGTCTCTTAATACAGGTTTCGTCATGAGGGCTACCCAGTGAATAATCTGTGTAGTGTGATACGGCTGGGTGTACAGGTAAGTATCACGTTCCTCATCCACTGGTTTCTACTTTACAGGAAGGAACAACCTCAGTGCACGCACTGTGGTTAGCCTCTCTGTTTTGCATATTTTCTTACATGTTCACATCAGAAACACACCTTACACTTTAGGCTCGTTCACCCAGCAATATAATAATTAGAGATTATAATTCTTTTTAGAAGAGTTCCCCATATTCTTTTTAGAATAGTTTTTAATCTTTTTAATTATTAGAAGACACAGGGATTGTAAACCATGTTTTAAACTGATGTTCTCATTTTGTCCAATGCATTTATTAAACAACATATTCATTTTTAACTGGTTGCACCCAAACCAATGTTCTGATGTATTATTTCCTTTGTTGTCGATGCACCATAAAAGTTGGAATAATCATCATCAATGCAGGTTAGTACTTCACAGCTGCCTGACATACTCAAGAAATGGGTGCAGAACCTGAGTAATGCCCACAAACTTTGACTACCACAGCACCTCGAGAAAGTAAAGGGATATGTGTCACATGGGATTTTTAAAGGCATTCACAGTATATAATACCTTGTATGAACTGTTGTAGATCTAAGCAGCTTCTACAGTACACTCTCAGAAATTAAAACTTGTCAGGGAACTGTGATAATTGTTTCAGTTAATAGGCATGCACATATACGCTATAAGAAGACAGTTATTTCTTGAGAATGCACTTCTCTGGCTACTCATGTTGTTTACATCTACTGTTGATCACATTCATTTATCACATATTATATTCTTATATATTATTATTATACTATCACATATTCGATCACATTAAATTTAAAATTTAGCATATATGAGAAAATATCAGTGGGGAAGTTGCTATTCATTGCTCATTCCAACCTAAAATTGAGTGCTACAAATTTAGAGAGCGTACCTGACCATTGTCATTCCTAAAATATATATTGCCATTGTAGCAAGGTCACAAAACAATAAATGTAGCCTTTTGCGACCTCCCTGCACGTTCATTGTATCCTGAAACGCATAAGTGCAAGGAATAAATCTTGAACTTGAATAAACTTGATGTTGTATAAACTTGACATAAAATGTTGAATAATATAATGAATGATATAAAATATTGAATAAACTTGAACTCGTATATTCTCTTTACTCATCATCAGTGATCTTCATTACAAAAGCATATCGTGTTAGACTTTTTTGTTTGCGTTTCACAGACTGGGTACACGAGGGCCAAAATGACAAAATCACAACTGTTTCAAGCTCCAAATAGTCCTGTTGCAATTTGAAGACCATACGTGGAGCTGCATTGTTTGGAACATGCTCCACATAACAAGCATGACAAAGTCAGCACTGGATAGCAGGACCCCGTCCCCAAGCAGCTTTTCTTACGCTGCAGTTGTATTCAACAAAAGCATGTGAGTGCTGGAGAAGGACATTCAGTTTGGCACAACCGCGCCTGCAAATAATCAGAACAAATAAAGGAAGAAGCAAACAAACATAGAAGGGCTGTACTTCAAAAAGAGATAAGTCCTGTGTCTCAAGGAGGTGTTACCACTTTCTAAGTAACTTAATTGATTAAGCTTACATCACTACCTGATTAGCTGTCCTAACGAGTGTGATCTAATTGCGTGAAGTAATTATTTGGGCTGCTTCGGTGTGTCCATATTTGCGAGGCAAAGCACCGCTGTCGTTTACTAAAAGACTCTTTCTAAGGCGATGCTTGATATAAATCATACTAAAAGCATACACGGCTAAAACAACGGCTGTGATTCTACAGAACGATCTCTTTCTGCCATGCGAGTATATCTTTTCCCGGACCGTTCTTCATGGAACAATTTTTGTCCAGAACGCAGTACGGGATATTATATACAAGGTTGTTGTTAATCTCAAGTCGTCTCTTATTGAAATATTGGCTGGGAAACGTGCTGTAGTACAATCCCCAGCGCTGCACTGCAGTGACGGTCTAGTTTCGGAATGCAAAACATAACGTAATTACGAATCGAACGGCAGGACACCTGTGAAACACTGTTAGGATACATCAGTATACTGGTACCTTACAAAATTGTGTGATGACAAATAACGATCAATGCTAGCGGCGCAATAAATACTCACAATCTCTGTTGCCTCCCATTGTTTTCTATGGGCACACACAGCACTTTAGGGCACCTCAACATGGCCGCCCGAAGGCACGCCTCTCCCCCACGAGCCCCTCTCCCATGCGCGATCCAGCCTTTATAGAGATCAGTGACATCTACTGTCAACACCCAGGAGCCATGCCAGGAGCCCAGGATCGCTCGCGCCTCATGATGGTAGCCTTGCCGATGGGTCTGATTTAGTATTTTCGCTTGTTTTCGCTACCAGTTTAGATATACCTTGAGCGGTCTGCCATCGGAGCGGATATCACTGTTGCCAACAGAAATGGCGATGTGCTGGCGCTGTTCTTATCAACTTAATTCGTTTATTTAATAACCGCGACGATCCTGGACGAGCGAATTCACAGTATTACGTTTTAAGCTATGAGGAATCGAATGGTACGCTTTGTGGATGGGCCAGCGTGTATGAGACCGTCCCTTTTAAGTCTGCCCTCAGTGAACACATCCGTTCCTGGTCTTCCGAAGAAGAGCTATGTCCCAGCTGCTGTGGCATGCCAACTAACGCTGCAATATCTCCACCCCGCGCACTCAAACCGAATGGAGGTTTTCACTGACGGCTCCATGGCATCCAGTGAATCATCATCTGCATTTTAGAATCCGGAGCAGGCATACCAGCGTGGTTTGAAGCAGCTGCCCGTGCGGTCATCAACCGAAAGAGAAGCCTTTGCTATCTTATCTGCTCTGCGGGACATCTCTTCGATGACACCAAGAGCGTGGACTATTCTTTCCGATAGTGAGTCGGCTTTGGAGGCCCCGGCGTCGTATTCGCCCAAAGTTATCAACGACATCTACACGGAGATCCTTTGCCTGCACGCCACACTGTCGTCTCTATGTTACAAGTGTGTGGTTCCAGTGGATTCCGCGCCACGTAGGTATCTCGGGGAATGCCCTCGCCAATTCTGTGGCCAGGTGTGCTCGTGCAGCTGGGTCTCTCCTTTTTGTCCTGCTTACGCCGTCTGCCTGTCGGCTAGCCATTCACCGCTACTGCAGAAATAGCTCTCAGGCCTTTTTTTCGATACGCTGCCAGGACGAACCCTTTTTTGCGCTCGATTGACCCTACGATGACCCACACACTGGTAGGCCGCTACCCCAGGGAGGAAGAGTCCTTGCTCCACATACTTCGACTGAATGTGGCGCGTACTCCACTGCACCTGTTTAAGATGGGCCACCTTTCGTCACCCAAGTGCCCCACCTGTCATCTCGAAGGAGACATCCCGCACTTGCTGCTCCACTGCACCCGTTACTGCCAAAGTCGTCTTCTCCTACGGTTGCGTATCGCTCGCCTCAGGATTCCGAACTTTTCCCTAGCTACGCTGCTAGGCCCCACACAATATAGTCGAGGACAAAGGCACTTCTTCCGTTTTTACGGATCTGTGGCCTTCTGCGAGAACTGTGACCAATTTCGTGTCTGTTTTCCGTTTTGTTTGTTTGTTTTTCTTTTTATTTGTCTTTCCCTTCCTTTTTTCCTTTCTTTTCTTTCCTAAGAATAGCAAGCCGCTCTAGCTGTGGCTAACCTGTCCCTAATTTGTAACCTAATTTTTTTAAATATAATAAACATATCCCCCCCTCCCTTGCGGAATATTATTATCCGTCATTTACGTACAATGAAAATCGCTTTATTTCCCCTTCTTTAAAATCCTTAATTTGCGCAATAGCCCCTCCGAATTTTTAATTTCGAACAGATCACTTACATTCAACAGTGCTCTGTTTGTCACGTGCGTTTTTTCTTTCTTTTTCTTTTCTTTTATTTATGTATTTTTTCCTCATGCCTTGTTCCCTTGCACTAGGAGCTGAAATCGTTTTTAGAATGGCTCACCAACCCACCCGGATTTTAACTTTATTTCAATGAAAGAATTAAAGGGACGAAAAGTGAAAAATAACCCCCATATTTTTGCGCACTGTCGTGCACAACATCGTTGTTTGATAAGATACAGAAAGCATTACTTCTCAATTCGGCATATTTTTTATGTATAAATATTTTGAAGATTGCCGGAACATGGACGGTGCTGCCAGCGAACGGCGAAAAAGAGCAACTTGGGTTTCAGGTCCAGGGCTCCCAGGGATTGGTCAACCCTTACCACGTGAGAGTTAATTTTGTAGAGAACAAAGCTGACGCACATTATCATACAGTTAACCACTTTAAAAATGACGCTCACTTCCATAGCTTTTACGTTAATAAAGCATTCAGCTACTTCGCCGCTACTGGCCGCTATACGAGCTACGATCCGCCGCGCCATCTGCAAGGCCGTCTGTGTTATCGCGTTTATTGTTTACGTCGTGGGTGGTCGTGTTGGTCGCGCGAAGAGAAGTGAATGACATGTTCGTCGTGGTTGTGTCAATTATTCGAGAGACCTACATATGTCTGGTGTAGTTTTGGTGTTCGGGGATGCAAAAATCATGTTTGTTCACCATCGGCGGCGGGCGTCTTCTACCACAAGATTCAACAGGAGAGTGCGCGAAAGCGAATGTGGTTCGAAACACTCGGTGATTAGATGTAGTAGTCGTGTCGTGTGTGCTGTTCTCATTTTGCTGCCGATGACTACAAAGATGCCGTAAAAGGCGAATTGCGAAGACGTCCGAAGCACACTGATGCTCAGTACCCAGTGATTTTGCTTCACCAAGGTGACGAGTTCAACACAACGTCTTAGGTATGTACAGGCGTCACACATGTATAAATTGTAATATAGCGACGACGTATTCCATTTCACTTATGTTATCCTACTTGTCCCGTACTCAACATTGTCAACATCAACAAATTTAATTTTAGGGACCTTCCAGTGTTGAAGTGGCGCAAGACTGCTTCGTGTGTGTGTGATCCAGGCACTCAAGTTGACATGACAGAAATAACTGAAAGCAGGTATGCAAAGTCCACAGATGGAAGCACTAGATTTGTTACGTGTTGCAGACTTTGCGACATTTTTTTTAGTCTTTGGACAGGTGCAGAACATTAGTATGACATCAACAAGGGGAGAAGAAACCGATCAGAACTACTAGCTTGTTTGAAGGGTATAAGAATACTTCCTGTTGAGATGTAGTTATGACTTTATGACTAAGGAACACTAATTAATTTTTTAGAGATGCATCCTCTACACTGGAATGCCCAGTGAAACAGCAAACGTTCGTTGTCTTTGAAGCCCCACTACTACAATTGTTCAATGTGTGTCAGAGCTGCAGTGAGCCATGCAAGGTTACCACATCATATTGGTCCTAAATTTGCAGAGTTCCCCTATCAAGGACGCAATTGTCATTTCTCTTTATTGCTTTTCGATCCTACCTTCTCAGAGATTAATGTGGTTCACCATACACTGCGTGGCACTGCCTTTCTCTATACTCGTGCTTTCGGTTTCTTGTTCTGTTGAATAAATCTTCACTTGAGTTTGCAGCCATCACGCTGCCTACTGTGTTTGCCCCTCATCAATATTGATGTGCTGTAACGGTATAGCACATCAACATGCCAACAACCTACCAAACAACCTTGCCTAGTCCTACTTTTGGATGGAAACTACACGATGTGGTAACATCCACATATATAAAGTTTTAGTCGACGGAGATTTGCTGTTTTTGTACAACCTTCATTGTACATTTCTTTTGTCTCACTTAGCATGCCTGAAGGAATGTTCTGATCTTCTTCAAGATGACAGGTCATTGTTTGATCTGCAGCATTATTGTTCCTGTAATCTTTTCACCAACAGAGAATACAAAAGTGAACAAATGGTAAAATATAACTAGCTTCTTAAATTCAAAAGCAAAAGACAAAACTGTTTATACTTCTCTTGTTTATTTTGTTGCAGGTTTTACAACTCTATCAAGTACGTCTATACATCAGAGGGCAGGAAGTCCTACTCTGTTTCCTAAATCCCTGGACAATAAAAAAGAAAGATATAGTTTGAGTTGTGACAAAATGTTGCTTCTGCTCTTATATTATATTTCAATTAAATGTTACGATGCATTTGTAGTGTACACTGAAGCCAGTCTCAATTTGCAGGGCTGTCAAAAGTACTTTACAAAAGTACATCTCAATTACAGTAACAGAGAACTTATGCAATAAATTATTTAGCCATTTTGGAGTACTATGCACACCAATGGTGCATGGTTAACTTTGAACCCAGATCAAGGGTTAACAATACTTGAAGTCAGCCCTCAAGTCCTTCTTTACAAATGTTAGTTGGTGACGTGATAATGAATCAGTTACAAGTACTCCGTTTGTCAAAACAGAGTTAAGTGTTAAATCCCAATCTTGGTTCAATTATTAGTTGACATTTGGAAACCTGGTCACTAAGAAGTATACTAAAAAGTTATGAACACAGTTCAGCTGAATGACACTGATGAAAATTATCTCACTTACTCCTGACATATACAATTGAGACATGAGTATAACCTACAAATACATCTATGCCCACAGGTTATTTAACCCTCCAGGAACAAACTAGTAATTATAATATGCTGTGACAGCAAACAAAAAGCAATGACAAAAACTTGCAGCAAACAAGAAATGAAAATCTGCTGATAACATTTCTACAGGTCAACGCACTGATGGGAAAGCATCCCTAATAGCATGCATGACGCAGATCGAGATCCAGTGGAGTACTTTCTATTGTATTTTCTCGGAGCACCCCATATCCTTCTTGCGAATGGCCGACAGGTGGTATAACGGAATTTCCTGCAGAAATAAGGGTTTTCCGTCCAGTTTGCCGTTCAAGTAGCGCGTAAAGACCACACGGCGCTGCCGTGTATGTTGCCATGCTCTTCGGTTTCTCGGATGTATGTAAAAGACACTTGCAGTACTTCGGTGTCCAGGCACAATATTTCGAAATATTCGTTAGTTCTGATGCAATCGTCTGTCTGCTTTTCACACGCATTCTCTACAGTTCTCGGCAGCAAAAACCGTAGTATCCATCCGTAGTATCCGCCGGTTTGCATTTCACACATGAACACCTGCACGACGAAAAACCAGCGCTTGTTTCGGCTTACACAAGTGCTTCCCCCTGATACATGGAAATTTCACAAAGCAGTCCATGTTCACGGCACGGTGAGCTATTGCTGGGGACGAATGTGACTCCGATTGATCTCTGGACGAGGAATCTTCTGTTGCGAAGAACACACTTTCCAGCACGCTAACGCACGAACAACAGTTCTGTGTGAGCGACAGTTCTCGAATGTGAAATTCATGCGCACTCATGTTCAAGAGGCTCGACATTCTCGACGTAGAAAGTGGTCACAAACATGCCTCGCCAAAACTCACTCATGAGCATGTTCACTCATGCTCACTCATGCTCATTTTGGCAAATGAGCGGAGCATGAGTGAGCGAACGGACAGCCGGGGACGAGTGAGTGTGCATGAGTGAGCAAACAGAGAATTGAGCAGAGGATGAGTGAGCATGAATGAGCAAACAGAGAATTGAGCAGAGGATGAGTGAGCAAACAAAGAGTTGAGCGGATGATGAGTGAGCATGAGTGAGCAAACAAAGAGTTGAGCGGAAGTTTGAGTGAGCATGAGTGAGCAAGCGGCGAGTTGAGTGAGTGAGTGAGCAAGTGGCGAGTTGAGTGAGCATGAGTGAGCAAGATCTTCAGGAATACAACTAGTACTTGATTTCATCCCAGTTCAGGCAAGCCGGTCCCCTTTGGTCCTCCGATTTCGTTGATTCTTTTTTATGCTAAAGCCACACCTCTATGATGAACAGTGCCACTGGTCCGAAACTTAACATCGCAGCAGTTGCCGAGAAAAAAATTGACGAGCCTGCCTGAGTGGCGTCGTGCGCTTCACAGAATCTTCCTCGGGTGGTATTTTGAGGCCGTCTCGTCCGCACCACGAACGCGCTAGAGGAGCGCGAATTTTTTTGCGTGTTCTACAGATGCCGGACTACCACATAATTTAAAAAACTGGCATTTCCTCTCACGAACTGTTCTATAAAAAATCGCGAAAATGCTCGTGAGCGCGATTTTGCGCACATTTTAAACTTTTATTACGGAAGAAGTACGCACGGTAGAATTACGAACTCTGCACCAAATGAAACATAATTAATTGCTCTTTCCAACGACGTATTACGCATAAATGTGAGTGTTATTGGAGAATAGGTAGAATGAGACGAACCATGCTCCCTCCGTGAAAATACGCGAAGTTCGTAGGTCAATTCCTCAAAAAACCCACCTTTAATTTTGGCAAAAAAAAAAAAAAAAATTGCATGGAATCCTGATTATATTACATTTCCAATGGTGTAAAATTTGTGTATTCTAAAAGTTTAGAACCGAAATGCCAGCGCGCATAAGGAGAACATGTTCCAACTACGGCCACCCTCCGGCGTTTGTACTGATCGTCGACTGAGGGAACCTGGCTTTCATCACCTCCTGTGCCTGAGATGGGCATTTCGTGCCATATCGTATTTCGACTAAGGACAGGGTGCGAAGAACAAACGTTGCTGTCATGTTACGTGCATGAGGAGAGCAGGTACAACGCGGCCCGACGGTTCCATCTTTCGTTCTAATGTTTTGTTTTCTGTTGACAGGCGCTTGAGATGTGGTCCGTATTTAACAACCTTGAAGCAGGGCAGCTGGCCTAATACATTGATACGCACAGAAGTACAGGAATAATACAACATTGCAAGCCGGTAGAGTGGTTTATTTGGTGACTGGCTTTGCTATTGCTTACCTCTAGAGATAATTTACGAAAGACACTAAAACAAGAGTAAAATATAGTTGCGGTGCATGGAAGAGCCATACATACATTTTAAATACAAAACACAGCTCTGAAAGCGGAATCGGGAACAAATGTCACCTATGTGTGAGCGGCATCACAAACTGATTCTGTTGGAAAACATAGATTTGTATGCACATTCTCGAAAACATCACCAGCCAGACGTAGTGTGTGGATCGTTCGACGTGCTGAAAACAACGCAGCTATGACCGAGGTTCAAACATGTCCTCGGCGGTTCTTGCTAGCTGAACTCCAGATACTGCATGACTTTCAGATGTTTTGTACCACACATGGCCTGCACGGATCCCTGTCACTGGCCGAACCAGCTCCCATTCATCCTTTTTCGAATTTCGAAAGGCTGCAACCTGAGCCGACGGGATGTGCAGCAGTTCCGTGGCGTGTTCCTTCTTTTTGAAAGCGCACACAAAGTCTTCAGCGGTTTGAATAGCTTCAGCAGGTGGACATCGCAATTTTTTCCAAGCTTGCGATATGTTTCAAAGAGCCCCCGACCCCATCGCACGCATTTTTTCCATGGCCAGTGGCAGAGAAAATCCATCGCAGTAACAAGTTGTTTTTCCCCATTTCATAGAGCTGGTACCTGTTCTTAAAGTGCGCTGCAGCACTGTCGGACACGCATACCACATGGGAAAACACGGGCAGGATGTCTTGTATAGCCTTGGTTATGTTTTGGAGGGCAAGAAGGGCATGTGTAGTATCGTGAGATAGGTCGTCACTCACTGTTGCAAAACTTTTTGTCGAAGACATGGTGGTTACAACACAGGTGAATAAGGATATTTGATCCGCCTTCCAATAGCGCCCTTGGACCTCACTTGAGAAGTTGACTCTCCAGTTTTCTGCAAAATCGAAGTGCATGACGACATGTCTTTGATCCACGAAGGCCTTCTCGTTCCAAATGGCGCTTCTTTGTTATATATATATATTCATGCTTGGTGTACAGAGCAGCACATTTCCTGACCGCCTTCAGGAATACCGATGCCTTTAGCGTCTTCCTAATGAGGTCACCAGATTCCCAGAGAGCTATATCAACGTCGTCGGCACGGTCCATCCTTAGCTTCTGTAGGTTGATCCTTTTGGCCCCTTGACAACTGCGACACTCTTGCAAAAAGCGTGTCCTTTGTGGCTCGGGACATACAGACATCGCATTCAGTTGGTCCCTGCTTAGCTGGATGGATGACGCACTGTTTATGGCGGCGATGATCAAATCAAAGTTTGCGCAGTACAAACACACGCTCTGTTCCGGACGTGGGTCTGTGCGAACCCACTTAGGCCGAAGTGTGTACAACTTCGTCAGTCCTATATTGATGTCCGGATGAGCGCTCTTGAGCAGGCTAAACGTTTCCCGTATTGAACGAGTCATAAAGCGCTTTGCAACAGCGACTCTCTTTCCGTCTCTGGTGACATGAATTACGTCTTTTTTGTTGGGACTTTGGACAGAACAGTCCTTTTCGTCTTCAAGATAGTACCGGAGTGCAACCTGTACGTCGTTCTCGCTGACAGGATGCCCACCATAATTGTCCGGCATCGCCCACACTCCCTGCTTCCCTCTCAGACTTTTTGATTTTTCTATCACATATTTCGTTGCATCCGGGATCAGTCTTACTATTTCTTTTTTCGTCATGTTTTCAGGAAGAAGCGTAAGAATCTGGCATCTTTCTTGATTGGAGGTGCACTTCTGATAAGCGGTCCTGATGTTGCGCAAAAGGATAGAACATCTCGTGCAGTCTGTTCCGGATGTGGTCGGTTCGTCTACGTCATATGTATCACGTATTCTGCGGCTTATTGACCTGCTCAATGCGTCGCCAACTTCTCTCCGTTTCCGTGACGCATACGACGGCATTTGTTTCCTTTTGAGAGATCCCGGCTGCCGCAGCGGAGTTACGTCGATATTTGCCATCGAAATACTCTTATTAATTTCTTGAATAATGTCCTCGCTCTGAACACAGTCTGTGCAACAGATAGAGCAACGGGCGAGGACTGCGATAGGTCACTAATTGCTGAACGAAAGCGCGCAGCACAATTCTTACATAGTTGGTCCTCACCGCTGACTTCATCACGTCGCTCAGGGTCGAGAAGCGCCTTCAGCGCGCCGATGTCAAGGCTTGACACAGTTGTGAATCCACTCTGGCGAAGAATCCTTTTCCGATGTCGACGTGCATAATCGGCACAAAACGCACGTTCCTCACTATAAATGTTCCGAGCCATGGAGATGACTTCCAACGCTGACGAACCCAAAGTTATTCAGACACCTCACTCATCCGCTGCATCGTCGACGGCAGGTCCGTGCATTATTGGCCACACGCGGCGACCAAATGAACCTGTCCACACCGCAGCAAGGTCATTTTTGTTAGGAAGTCTGGCGTCTGGTGTCCCCAGTGCGGGTTTGTTTATTACTTATAATCCGTATGTACATCCGGCAAAGGCGATGGGACGCGGGCACAAAGTTTAGGTGAAAGAGAATATAGCCTCCGCGTCACGGCAACCTGATACCAAAGTTTCTTCTTTGCAGCCTGTCCGTAGTCGAAATACGATATGGCATTAAATCTCCATCATAGGCACAACAGGTGATGAAATGGAGTGTAGCATAGATACGTGGAAGTCAGGTTCCCTCAGTCGACGATCAGTACAAACGCCGGAGGGTGGCCGTAGTTGGAACCGCATGTCCGCGTTGTACATGCTCTCCTTATGCGCGCTGGCATTTCGGTTCTAAACTTTTAGAATACACAAATTTTACACCATTGGAAAGGTAATATAATCAGGATTCCATGCATTTTTTTTTGCAAAAATTAAAGGTGGGGTTTTTGAGGAATTGACCTACGAACTTCGCGTATTTTCACGGAGGGAGCATGGTTCGTCTCATTCTACCTATTCTCCAGTAACACTTGCATTTATGCGTAATACGTCGTTGGAAAGAGCAATTAATTATCTTTCATTTGGTGCAGAGTTCGTAATTCTACCATGCGTACTTCTTACGTAATAAAAGTTTAAAATGTGCGCAAAATCGCGCTCACGAGCGTTTTCGCGATTTTTCATAGAACAGTTCGTGAGAGGAAATGTCCGTTTTTTAAAATGATGTGGTAGCCCAGCATCTGTAGAACGCTTAAAAAAATTCGCGCTCCTCTAGCGCGTTCGTGGTGCGGACAAGACGGCCTCAAATTACCACCCGAGGAAGATTCTGTGAAGCGCACGACGCCACCCAGGCACGCTTGTCAATTTTTTTCTCGGCAACTGCTGCGATCTCAAGTTTCGGACCAGTGGCACTGTTCATCATAGAGGTGTGGCTTTAGCATAAAAAAGAATCAACGAAATCGGAGGACCAAAGGGGACCGGCTTGCCTGAACAGAGATGAAATCGCTATCTCTTCTATCATTAGTTGCTTAACAAATGAATAAGAGTACGGGACTCCACTGTTGCATAGTCTAGAAAACCTCGTCATAAACATTGGGGAGTGAGGCTAACACCCCTCCATGACGGAAGTGCACGCAACCCCCTTAATTAAATACAATCATGGAAGTCGCTGCAACGCCCTCTCCGTAGGCGATGGTGTCAGAGTCCGAGCACCATTTTACTCCCTTTTGACTCTCTTTTTCCTAAGCGTGTAGCCCATTACATTTTTGGTGATAAGCGTCCTGCATCAGGGGCGGAGCCAGAACAAAAAAGGAAGGTTTATATGGGAGGGGAGGGGTTTCTCTCTTACCTCTCCGAAATGTACTACCAAAGATGCGGTTTCGAGAGAAGGCTTCAGCCCCCCCCCCCCTTTGTCGCTACTCCTTTGTCCTGCATTGCTCTATAACCTGTATCCCGCAAGATTACCACCGCCCCAACAGGAGCGATATCTCCCGAGTTCTGACCACGGCCCTCGTACGTACATGTAATACAAGTTTTCCTGTGCAGGTGAGCATGAGTGAGCATCCTGAAGAAGGTGAGCATGAGTGAGCGAGCGATGAACATGTGAGTGTGCATGAGTGAGCGGGCAATGAGCTCAGCTGCCTGTGAGTGAGCATGAGTGGGCGAGGGATGAGCTCAGCTGCCGTTGAGTGAGCATGAGTGAGCGAGCGATGAGCTGAGCTACCGTTGATTGAGCATGAGTGAGCGAGCAATGAGCTGAGCTTCCAGTGAGTGAGCATGAGTGAGCGGGCGATGAGCTGAGCTGCCGGTGAGTGAGCATGAGTGAGCGGGCGATGAGCTGATCTGCCGGTGAGTGAGCATGAGTGAGCGGGCGGTGAGCTGAGCTGCCGGTGAGTGAGCATGAGTGAGTGGGCAGTGAGCTGAGCTGCCGGTGAGTGAGCATGAGTGAGCGGGCAATGAGTCGAGTTGCTGGTGAGTGAGCATGAGTGAGCGGGCGATGAGCTGAGCTGCCGGTGAGTGAGCATGAGTGAGCGGGCGATGAGCTGATCTGCCGGTGAGTGAGCATGAGTGAGCGGGCGGTGAGCTGAGCTGCCGGTGAGTGAGCATGAGTGAGTGGGCAGTGAGCTGAGCTGCCGGTGAGTGAGCATGAGTGAGCGGGCAATGAGTCGAGTTGCTGGTGAGTGAGCATGAGTGAGCGGGCGATGAGCTGAGCTGCCGGTGAGTGAGCATGAGTGAGCGGGCGATGAGCTGATCTGCCGGTGAGTGAGCATGAGTGAGCGGGCGGTGAGCTGAGCTGCCGGTGAGTGAGCATGAGTGAGTGGGCAGTGAGCTGAGCTGCCGGTGAGTGAGCATGAGTGAGCGGGCAATGAGTCGAGTTGCTGGTGAGTGAGCATGAGTGAGCGGCGGTCCAAAGTGCCGACCTCTGGTCACAAATGCCCACTGCCATTTTCGTTTTCGCCGGATTAGCGCCCGGAAGTGCGCGCATTACATGCGTCCTCGACAGATGGCGCGGGGTCATGCAGTTGTTGACAGACTGCACGGTTTCCTACTAGGTCCCTGGACATGCAATTATGGAAAATTCGATTACAGAAAAACTACAGCGACTTCAGCGGAGTTCTTTGATATTCGAACTTTTGAAGGTTCAAGCTTTTCGCTGAACATAAAGTTTCGATAGGTTTATATTCACTTTTCGGTCCCTTTAACGCCTCCATGTATTTGCGTTACCCAGAAATGGTGGTTCAAGTGATCCTTCTAGACAGACTGTAGACATACCAAGAGCGTGATTCCTGTAGTTATTGCCAGGTGTGGATGACTCAGTGTTTCAAAGCGTACTGAAATCGACGACACGTAAAATTATGCTGGTTTTCTGTTTATTGTGGCTTTGCGAGTGCGTGGGAGAGGATTATATTCTCCACATCTGCATGGCGGCTGTACGAGATATTGCTGACAGACAGCCTCCAATAGGAGACGTCGTAAGAAACGGAATTGAACAGAAAATTCTCTTCTTTCAACACATAGATTGTTGAAACGATACATAAGGATGTGAACTGTCGTTTCGTAGAATTTCCACGCGCGAAGACTGCATCGGATTGAGACAGGTAGGTGTGAAATCATCCGAAGCATTCAGTATATAGAGCCACCACAATGTGATTGAGGCGGCCGGTCACACAGACCCCACTGCTATTTCGAGCCTGGAACGACTTCTCGGCGTCAGCTTCGAAGGGAATAATTCATTCACGAGTTCCCTTTAGCTAAAGGTGTTCTAGCTACGCTCCAAACACGCGCGTTGCGTTGAAATTCTAGTCACCGTTTTCATCGGAATAAATAAGAGAGAGTGTTTTTGTTGGTGCAGAGGAACAGCTTCAATGGCTTATAGCTTCACGTTCTGTCTAACTTGCACCAAATGAATGACGCATTATCGGCACAATGGAATTCAGCTATAACACGTACGAGAAGTATATTTAACGCAGACTAACGGAGAATTGGGGCGGAGCTTCATATTCGGGGTGGAATATTCTAATTTTTCGAATATCGAGGCGAACACATAAAATTTCGATTGGAAATCTGAACCGAATATGAACTTCGGTATCCGAATTGCGAATCGAATGCCTCTTTCTAACGGAATATCTTCGAATAGTTACCCCCCCCCCCAAAAAAAAAAAAGGCAGGAACAAACAATTAATGTGCCCAAGAATTCAGGACAAAACATAAAGCAGGCTTCACCTGCTGATATACCCGATAGATCCCAGGTATTAGGAATCGAAAAGCGCGTATACAACACATTCCGCTGACAGCGCTGTGCATTGGTTCTGGCTAGTGGTACGTAGCCACTGCCAGTGGCACGGCCAACCTTCTAATGCCATTTATTTGGGTGAATATTGGGATCTCGAAGGCTCCATTTAGATTCTAAACTTTCAACCTGTAAAGAAGGCTTCATTTGCTGCACCGAAACCGATGCACGGTATCGTGAAATGTGCCAAACACACTTTCCGAACCCTCCAATTCATTTCATTTTATTTAGTTTTCAGGGTGTGTGTAAGTACTGCATCGTCTACAACTCCCCTTTATATGAAAATTTGTTGCAGATAAAAGGAAACACCCTGTATATACAGCGTGTTTCATTTAACAGTGACCAGTAATTATTAAAAAATATCTACTTGAGATACAAATTAGAAACCTTCTGCGTGATACCTGAGAAGGTTTTTAATGCTCAAGCAGGCTGCTTTCCGTCAGTGTACCCCATGAATTTGTCTAATTAGCGTAACTGAAGTAAAAAAAAATCCCAAGGAAAGGTAACTTTTTCGTGCCTAGAAAGCCCATTTCAGCAGACTTGTACGTATTTGGAGTATTGTATTTAAAATACTGTATTTTAAATACAGTTTGCGATATTTTGTTACTCTACTCAATACTTTTTGTTTTGTGTATCTGTACTCTATTTAAAATACACTTTGTGGTATTTTCTACTCGATACTCTAATTACATATTTTGGATCTCCCTCTCAAACTTTCTGTGTCTCGTCTTTCCATTATCCCGAAATTTCCCGAGCCCCTCGGACTTGATCTGGACAATGGTCCTTCTTGGGAGTCTCCAGTTAGAGATCTTGCCCCGTGTGTACTAATCCTTGGCGAGTGAGGGTTTTATCATGTGTGCTCTGACGCGGTAATGCCTAATTTTGACCTCGCCGGGCAGGGACTTGCTAGAAGTTTGTTTTGTTCTGGGTCACATATACTTAATGGAGTTATGTGGTATCTCTTTGTCATCTTTTTGGGACTTGTGTTTAGATGACTCCTAGTACACAGGGACGGCTTGCGTAGTACGCGGAGTTTAGGTGATTCATATCACATGGCGGCGATTTCCCGCATTCACCAGTAACCGGTGACATTTTGCGAGTACATTTCAGAGTACCTTGTACGTGTCCGCATTTCAGGATATTTCGCTATCTTTCCGCAAAAATTGTTGTGGAAAGTTGAGTGTGGAGTGCTGAAAAAAAGTGGGGTGTTGTGGCCATGGGGTTTCTAAGTAGGGTGAAAAAAAAAGGTACCTTTCCTAGGAATTTTTTGAGTTCAATTAAGCTAATTGGGCAAATTCATGCCTCTGCAAATACACTCTGCCCAACTACATCCGGTGTTGTCAAATCCGCACAGCAGCGGTTACGAGTGCTCCAGTTAGCCCGCACGTCGAAGTTCACGTAATTTAGCAGACGACGGAACCCGAAGACGGGCGACCGCGATGCCCCTAGCTTGATCCAAGTGTGCCAACTCTGCCCTGATTCAAAAGGAATGAGGCGAGCCTGATCCTGATCCTAAAACTGCTAGATCCCTGGCACTCACGTTCGGGTGGCAGCTGTCACGCGATCCAGCTCGGGAGCCGACCTAGCAATTTGGCGCTAGGCCGTGACGCCATAAAATGACCACCCGAATTCGCCGTAAGTAGGACAGTCGAAACATTATTTCCCTGTATTTCTTCTAAGCGCCGCTAGGGTGGCTCTCTTCTCGATTCGGCGGCCGAGGTCGCGTTCCAGTTAACTCTGCCTCGAACTGTGCTTCCTGCAACTCACCAGAGAGGGTCACGTGACCCTAGCCGTCACGTGGGTCCCTGGGTGCTGCTCAGGCGGTGCTCGAAATGGTCTGTAACGTGATGTATGCGGTCCGCTGACTTCTACAGCTTCTTTTGTTCCCGTCCTTAATAATCTCCTTAGATATCTAGCATCTGGATCTCCGCGAGATGCGACTGAAAATGATGAGAGCTGATGCACGGAATCTATATTAAAGAAACCTGAGCTTGGGTGGGTAGAAATGATACGACGCTCGGTGTGTGCAAATGAGCTCGCGTTCAAGAAGTGATATGAACAGAGATATATTTCGAAAATGAATTTTATTCGTATGCACGTTGCTGAAGGGAGGAGCACTATCTTCGGAAGCTCATGGAGGTCCGCGTCATGAGGCACGGAAAAAGAACATGGTGGGAGTGGTATACGCTGTGGCTGGAAAATATAGCGGGACGGCGGAAAGCACACAAACCTCAAGTGCCTTCTGAAGAGATTTACAGTTCAGAAGTTATGCTGGTTTCAGGCATTCATATGCTTGCAAGTTTTTTCTAGGGGCTGTTGCAGCCGGTTAACATAGAGTGTTTTCTGAACGTTTGAACTGTAATAACAAAATGCATTAAAGAAAAGTAAAGAAGGAGGTCCTTTTTGTAATTTGTTTCGGAACCTGTGCTGTGGGCGTTTTGTTACTATTCGTTTCCCACTATGATGACCTACACTGTGCCTGGACTGCAGTCACTCACATGGAAAATATCTCTCTATTCGGATCCGATCCTTTCTTGAACGCGATAGACATCAGTAATACCTTTCCTTGGCAAACTTCACTTCTGAGTCAGTTGCAGGAAGTACATTGGATTCTCGCACACCCAGGAACCGCTGACCCCCTCCTCTCCCTGACAAACGGGGGGAAGCGTGTCCTTTCAAGTGTCCCGCTTTTGGTGGTTCTGGGCGCTCAGGTGAAAAGAGCATTTGGGGGATATGGGTCACTGCTACCCGCGTACCCAGATCAACCGAAAGCCCAGAACCTCCAAACTTTTTTTTCGGATAATATGAGCGTTTGTTTGATTTGGGACGTCGGTGGAAATGGGCATTTGGATGACATGAGGCCTAACCGAAAGCCCTTTGTCCTTAAACTCTTTCAGCTTGGCAATATAACCTCCCTTATCACAGGCGGCTGTGGGTCAGAAACCGGTTATTCCTGTAGACAGCATTCAGTGCGACAACCAAGCTGTCGACCATCTCCTGGCGAACAGCTTCAAAATGGCGCGCACCAGATTGCTCATAAGCGGATTCTGCATGGATTCACGCTTTGTGGGGGGTGGAACGAGGACTATGACTTTAAAGTAGGCTCCACTCATGAGACTGCGGAAGATCAGAAAATGTCCAAACTCTCCCAATAAATGGCCTTGGAGCACAGACATGCCCTAGAACATTGTCTCACGTGGAGTCACAATTACAGCGTCGGCGTAGATCGCGTCGGCGTCGTCCGCATTAGCTTGTCCGCCCAAAACTTTCTCATCCGTAGCATTGAGGAGGATCATCCCGCCAGTTTACAACCGCTATCGATGGAAGGTGAGATAACTGACGGAGCTGGCAATCACTTCAACTTCTATCACGGGAAGGCGAATATCGACAGAACTTTGCTGGACGAATTTCATCGACTGCGAAAGCACCGCACAATCACTACGCAGTCCGTGGAACAACCAGACAAACCCCACTCGTTGTCGATGCGTTGTGGTCGCTAACCTGCCGCCGAACCAGCCGGAAGGCGGTTCTGCCGAAGCGGAGTGATCCACCGTGATTTCCGGGATCAGGTCCTCCTGTGTGCCTTTACGCCAGCAGGAGCCCAGGATGTCTTTATGTATTGCGACGAAGACCAATAACGCTGCGAGGGAGTACAGGCTGTAGACGGACCGGCGCCATTGGTCCGCCTCGGTGAGGGCCAGCCACATGAAGAAGGCGCTGGTGGCGGCCCACAGCCCTCGGAGAGCAACGGCGACGACGTTGACGAACTTCATGTCTGCAAAAGAAATGAAGATGTTGCCACATACTGAACTTAATTTCATTTCAAGAGAACGGTAACTGGGGTAAAATGCGGAACAGACAAGTCAGTAAATATCTGTTAAGCAAACGTCTGCAAAGGAAGTCCACAGGACAACGAAGCTACAGAATTACAGATATATTAGCGCTACGCGTTTTGCCAGACTATACCAGTTAAGGAAAAAGCATAAACACTCTATTTAGGTTAAAATGCGATTGAGGTGCAGCGAAAATAACTTACGACAAAGAGTCGCTGAGAGCAGTCAGAAAAGAGAGACCAGAGGCGCCGAAGTTTGCGAACAGCAAGCGAGGAAAAACGAGAGCATATTTTGCCAAAACGCATCATGCATCTCATCGTCTATGGTGAAACCGTAGTACGTTATTTCGACCCACGGTGGAAAACTGCAACAAAAAAGCAAATTTAGACTGTCACGTTTTCTGTTAAGCGCCGGAAAATGCTACAAAAACGTCCTCTGATTCTTTTTTGATTTTCTTTTTTTTACTAATTCGGCATGGTCCCAAAAACTCGGAACGACTTACCTTTCCGAATGGTGATACACGCCGAGAACGCCAGAAGAGGATTGCACTTTTCTTCGACCGGGGTGCCACATTTTCGTTTTTTTTTCTTCGTCTTTCGTTTTTTTCCCTCGTCCAGTTCCCAGGTGGAATAAGAGGAACACTACCGTCGGAGCCGCTTTGATCCGTGGGGTCATGAGGGTTGAAGTGTAGATAGATCCCTCCCACATAAGATAGGAATTTCTCAATGTCTTCATACCGAGCTGCTCTCCTCCAGTCACTAATGATTATAGCAGGTTATTTCTCGGAATCTATTTTAAGGTGCCAGCAGCGCAATAAAGAGGTATAAAAGAATCAGGCACGAGCATCATACGGTTCGAACCATAGAAAACTTGCGGAGAGAGGCTAGAAGGAAAGGCGGGGAGGAGGATCGGAGGAGAGCAAAGAACTTGAACGGGGCTCCTCACTCTCTCAATGTATGCGCTCGGACGGAGCCACATTGAATCAGCCGAGGAAACGTCGCGTATTTTTGGTTCGTCAAAGAGGCGAAATTCCGAAAAATTGTTGGCAACGCTTGCTCCGCTGCTTCCATTGGCTACCAATTTTGTCACTCTCCGTCGCTCTATTCTCGCCAGGGCTGGAGGAGTCGTAGACCGTGTCCCCATCAGGCGTTCATGTCGCGTGTGTGTGTGTTTTCTTCCAAGTTCTAGGGTTTCAGGGTTTAGGGCAATGTGTGACTGCTCCAAAAACATTTTTTTGCGCTAAGTTTGGTGAATGCTCACCGTTCTTTTCTTTTTCTTTTTTGCGTGCGCCGCGGCAACGGTACCTGATTCCATATGACACTGCCCTCGCCTGTACGTTGCGGTTTCAGAGATTTGTCTTGTATTTCCTTCTAGCATACTCCTTGAGGTTTCTATGCTTCGGGCGGATTGCAAAGTCTTGCATCTATTTCTGTGCGCAAACGTTTTCATATGCGGAGACTTGCCATAATTGGCAATAAGTGTCTAATGTAGTCTGACAATAAAGAAATATATATATAGATGTCGAAAAACGCGAATCGGATCTACCCCGGAAAAACTAAAGCGTTTTCTACTAAAGTCTATCTCCACCTCTTCTTCGACAGTGAGAACGGTGTCAGCAGCCATAAGCACGTTTCCTTACAATCTTCTCGCCATGGTCCACTCTGCTGGTCCACTCACACTTGTATCCAAGCGTCCTGAATGTTCCTTTTTTCCCAAATTCATCGGCGTCAGTTCAGCAATGCCTCGAGTGCAAGGGAACGGAGAAAGCCAAGGCACCTTGCTAGACGAGCTGGACATCTGCATCGACCCCTGCTCCAATCAGCTACAGAAGAACATCCAAAAACGATTACGTCATTCCACCAGTTCTCTACTGACGGCTGTCACCACATGTTCTTCGCCAGTGGGAGCGGTGTCAGCACTGTGGTATCCTCCGTCCACAAACCCCCGGGGTGGATCTTAAAGGTACTGTAAAGCAGTAGACAAGCATGATATGCCGGTGATGTGACTAGAGACTTTGTTGCTTCTAAATACCATATGCGGAACCATACGACCGACAACGCACTATAAATATTTTTAATTTGCCATGAAAGATGCGGCGTAGTGGAGCGGTGCGACGTCTGGTGTCAAACAACCCCCTGTACAGCGGGCAACACTGAAAATTGGTATTACACACTATGACATCGGAACTTCATTATTTTAGTAACCATATTATTAGTTTTCCTGTTTACCTATGCATTCTGAAACCCCTGTTAACATTTTAACCTGTTAACCTCTGTTTTTGCGAAGTAACCCAGTGCTGGCCGCTGTTCGATGGGGGCTCTCCCTACTTCTCTGCTGCGCCTGCGCGCTCCCTTTGTTCGCGGCCTCTTTCGAACGAACAAACTCTCTCTGTGAACCTCTGTGAACAAACCAGTCCTGACGCTGTCTGGCTTCTTGAAGGTCTAACACATTTTTTTCAACGGCTCAGCATTTCATTTCAGTTCGCTTATCCGTTTATATTCAGATGTGGATCGTTGTGTGGATTGCAGGGGCGGATTTTATGGTGGATTGTGGTGGATTGTTATGTCGGGCCCAGTGTTATACGCATGCAATGTGGTTGCCGCCGTATGTGCCAGAAGTACGGATTCATTTCGAATACCTAGTACAGTGTTGTCCGTAATCTTTAATTGCAATTTTCTAATTAACTGCACCGTCGATTGGAATGAAACTTGCACAGTTTTTGTCCTGGTGGCTTGGACTATCGAATAGCCACACTAAATGACATTTGATCGGTGCTGCTTTACAGTACCTTTAATCCCACCTGCCGTAACCCCAAAGAGCACAGACACAGCAACTAATGAACGAAGAACAAGTTTATTCGCTTACATCAAGAGCTGCTTGCCGTACGGTCTGCTTCCCGGATTCACAACTAAGTGACCGTCTGACAGTGTGATACTGCCGCACCAATGAATCCCTCTCCCAGAGCGCTCGCTCTTTTATCACCCGTGCTATGACCCAGATCTCAACTGGAAGTTGCCAGGTTACCTAGAAACCCCCCTCCCCCACCCTTGAGTCAAATCTCAGGGGGGGGGGGGGTTGTCACTGATGAGAGGCCGTGCCTGGTTCCGCCATCTTGTTCAGGAACAGCATCCGATGCCGCGGCGTCCAACCAGGACAGTCGCAATACCACTTTCAAGTGGAAAGGTGTTACTGGAATGAACGTGGCAAAATTACTACGTCATCCATATCAACCATGGAGAAGTTGTACTTCGGATCGCCGAGCACCTCGTCCATGATTCGCAAAAAAAATAAATAAAAAAGAAACGAGTAATTGAACAGTCGATAAGGACGCCGGACAGATTCACAGAGTCCTCTATATGACAGGGAAATGGTGTCTTTTCGATGTCGTATCAAATGCTACCGACATCCGCAGGAATCCTCAACTAGAGTCCAAGTATGCAAACGGACAGGCTGATCCCAACGTGTACATGATCGTGTCTATTGAGGGAGATGGATGGGAATCTCTTACCACACCTCATACAACCGGCGGTGGCCGCCGCACATCTTTGCGGCTCCATCTTTCTTTGGAGCGAGCACCAGTCCAAGGTGTCGAACCGAAACGTTTCTTGTTCCGGTTATATCATAAACGATCCGGTACCAGTTCTGCTCTGGAGCAAAAAAATAACGGTGCATACCGGTTTTAACCGGTTCCGCTTCTGCTGGAAATATTCATCCGCAGAAAGAAAAAATAATGTTACAAAATGTGAACCCGTTTATTCTGCATACATGGTATTTAATATTAATAGACAGCCGTGAAATTTAATATTAATAGACAGCTGTGAAATTGGTAGCTCCTAGTTGCTGTAGGTTTACTCTCTGTTCAAATAGGCTTCCTCCTTTCTTGAAGCGCATGCTACAAACGGACTTGTATGTCGTGATGTTATACGTAAAGTACTTTCTTGCTGAGTTGGTCTGATCGCGTCCCATCCGAATGTCTGTTGCTACTGTCTAGCCAGCAAGCACCACCGCACGAGTACGACGCAAATCGAGGAACATTTTCACTCACAAACGCGCTCGACGGCTCCGTTGTATTTTCTTCGTGTCCTGTGTCCACAAAAGTGTTGCACTTCGCACGGGCTTGCCCTCGTGTATACGTAAACGTATTCAACTTAGCTGCTCTCAAACAAGGGACGCGTTGCGCGACATTACCGATAGAGAAGCCGTTATGCAGCCCCTTTGGGTCACTGTTTAGTTGAGGAAAGTTTGAGGGGATGAAATTAAAAATGTGAAATATATATCTTTTTTTTTTGTTCTCTCCGACGCCCTGAGCACCGCAGTGTGTGCAAAAATACTCCAAAGCCGGGAGACGAAATAACTACACAGAAAGCGGAAGACCAGTCTGGAGTAGTATACAAGCTCCAATGCCAAGACTGTGACACGTGCTACATTGGCGAGACAGGCAGGAAACGGAACACTCGTTTCAAAGAACATAAGCGGGACATAAAGGGACTATCGCATCCGTCCCGGTCGATTCCGAAACTACAGTGCTGTTTTACTCCGCGTTCATCACTTATAATAACGCCGAAAACCCGACGCGAATTGGCAGCGTTGTTCCTGTGTAGTTTGCCATAAAACTTCGCAAGAGCAGACGACGCATTCCGGGATTCCCTCTCTGGAAACGTCACACGGACGAAGCCAATCATTGCGCGCCCTTTGACATGGAGAATACCAATCACGGAGCGGCCGGAGGGACCTTGGTAGCCTTGGCAACCGACCGACAGACAGGAGGGCGGGCAAGCGAGGTGGAATGCCAGGGGACGGCGTCTTCTCTGTTACCGGCTCGCGTAATGTTGTTTCTGGTTAGTGTCGAACGTGTCAGGAGCGTAACGCCGTGCTTCACGTAACATGCACTCACACTGGTAAGCGTATTTACCGAGGACTTTTCACTTAGTATAGTGCGATGCGAACGCCAAGCAGACGATCTCGGACACAATCGCCTGCTCTGCGCTCCCATTCGTGCGCCTGGCTTACGTCATCATCGTGTTGGCTACAGATGGAATGCGGACCTTTAAAACTCGTTTACTTAATATGTAAGCTGTTTTCGGAAGAGAAATTTGGCAAAGTTGAGTCTGAAACGGTGACGAACATTATCCTATCGGTATCATACATACGTTGCCGGATGCGATAGTCCCTATAAGGAGTGCGACGCACGCCACACGGTTTAAGACGGAGGTTACAGAACATTGTTGGAACACGGGACATTTTTTCGATTTCGACAACGCAGTGGCCTTGGCTCGAGAACAACGATTGGGACAAAGGAAGCTTGTAGAGTCTTGGCACATACGCGGTGACCCCTCGGTTTGTAACGAAAACCGTGGCCCCCTTCTGAACAATGATCTCCTTAAATAGCGACCGGTTGTGTAATCTCTCATTGAGTTTGGCACTGATGATGTCCGTCGCACGACAGACGAAACCTCTGAGTAAACCTTGTTATTTTGTTACGTGAAGTCGGAGTTCTCTACTTTTTTGTCTAGTTACGACTGTGTGTAGAGGGGGGGGGGGGGGTGTTCCAAAACATCGGTGAAACCTGGTATTTTCCCGTGAACGTCCTGGAAAATGTTAGCAATGCTTGCTGCAGCAATTCTCGCTGCTTCGAGGTACCTGGAAATCCTGGCATACATTCGTCCAGGGCAGCAGTTGCAACTACAGGCGTTTGGCATTCTGACAAGCAGTGAACTTTGATTCATGAGTTTCCCTAAGTACGTTCGATTAGGCCTGCACTGCCTGAACCAGTTCCGGTGGCGCTGCACTCGCCCGTTCGTTTCGCCAGTGCAGCCGTGCGCCCCCTGCACCATCTCGTTCGTTTCAAACCAGTGCACGCCAAGTGTAGCCCTATAGTGTAAGGAAACTCTGCACTCCCGCAGAGGTCAGTTCAACGGTAGCGCAGAGTATGGCGGCAATGGCAACAGACGTCACAAGGCAAATAATATTCTCGAATGTAACCCGAGGGAGCCGGAAGAGAAGTTTGTATTGGAAGTAGAAATAACGATTCACTACAGGGGGGGGGGGGGGGGGTTCGGTGTACATTGGTACACGGTTCCTGTCAGTTCGCAGAAGATGCAACGCTATCACGGTTACCAGGTCGTCGAATTTTCGTCCTCGCTCTCAGAATCCACAAATTCCATGGCTGCTTGCACAATTGTTGAACAGTTCATTGTGTTCGAAATTAAAAAAAAAAAAAAAACAGCAATGCACGTGTGATTGAAATGTCACACGCGTTCTTACAATCCGTAGCGGTGTTGAGACTCGCGGAGAGCAGAAGGCCTGCAGTAGCGCTGCACTTCGATATTCGTTTCGCGGTGGCGCTAGTGTTGCACCGCTGAACTGGAGCTGTGTGCTGGCTGCGCCAGTTCAGAACACGCCTTGCACCGCCCGGAACTTGTTCAAGGCGTGCAGGCCTAATCGAACGTACCTTCTGTATTGCAAGAACATCGATTGTAACGAGGCGGGGGGGGGGGGATTTTTGCAGAGAAACTATATTACGCGGTGAAGCGCGTTGTGCTGCCACGCTTCCTATCGTTATTGAGCAAAAACCGAGAAAGATGTGATCTTTCTTTTTTTTTGTTGTTGTTGTGAGAGCACATAGGGACTCTATACAACACCATAAATAGAAATGCCCGCGCGGACTCACTACCAATCCCGTCGCCGCTCAAAGTAATCGACCCTCTTCGCTGCATTACCCTTGAGCTTCGAAATTAATGTTTTACGTCATGGTTACGTCAAAATGGCGTAGGGTCCAAGATTAAGCGCCCAGATACTGCGAAGGAAGACTAGGGATAAATTTCCCTCCAGTAGGGCAGGCTCTATAAAGGTGGAGTATTGTGTTGCAGCCTCGTCCTACACCTCGTGAAGTAAAGGAAGCGAGACGGATTGGTTCTGCCGAGGATAGGACCTCCGAGGTGTCATCTTCAACAACCTTGCATTTGCATGTGCAACCTTTGCATTTGACTATGTGCTTCGTTTTATAAGTTGCACGAATGATGATGCTAGATGGCGCAGGCCCACTGTTATAGCTGAAAAGAAATGCCCCAAATATGGCGAAAGCTCCCCTCGATTCATTCCGCGTTCCCGTGAAATTGATCGCAGAGTCCTTCGTTTGGCGCGGAATTTCGCGTAAAATTCGATTAGGTGGAAGGACGTGCAGGGCGTTTAGGAGAGGTATCGCACGCTCACGCAACAGGGCGACAGAGAAACTCGAATGTTTTGCGGAATCGCATAATTTGCCAGCACTAGTTTAGCACCAAAAACGGCAAGAAAACAAACAAAAGAACGTAATTTGCGCACACGCGTTTTCGCGGATGTTTCGCCCGCGCGTCTCGTTGTCCGTGGCGATTGTTTTTCGCAACGCCGTCATTGCAGTGCTTGTGTTTGATTTGCGCGCGCTTTGGAGTGATGGTCCACTGACGCGCTTGAACTACACAACGCGGAAAGAAACGCTGGACAAACGCGGTATGACAAACGTCACAGCACAACATGACGAAGTTGGCGGACACATGGTGCTTTCGGTCGTCATGTGACTAGCAGCGTCTCGACGTATTTCACCTAGGGATCAGAACCGGACCGTAACCCAAACGGAAAACCGAAAAAAAAAAACGTTATTTTCTGACGAACCTTTTTTGACGAACATTTTTTTACTTGCCGAGCCGAACCGGAACTGAACCGAAAAAAAAAAATCATAGGGTTACCTGTTCGGGAATCGGTGCAGAGGTCAAATAATTGTCCTACTGACCGATTTCTTTTTTTTTCCTTTTTGACTCACCTGGAGTGGTTATCTAACACCTTTCCCTTACAACTGTGTACGATGAGCGTAAGCTGCTTTCATGTAGCAAAATTATTGCCCATGAACTGGTTAAAAAAGGATCTCTTCCAATCCCTGTAAATGTCCCCACCGCTGACAGATTTTTATTTTATTTTATTTTTTTGCCTGTGTGTGTGCGGGGTGGGGGTAATCTCTCCGAGCTGGACCCGAACCAAACCGATATCCCTGAACCGGTTCAAGCTGATAATTTCGGTCCAGCGGAGCTACACCCAAACCGAACTAGTATGCCTCAACCCGAACGCGAACCGGACAGAAAAAAATACATGTTCCGATCCCTTTTTCACCTGTATATCAGCGATAGTGGCCGGTAGTCTGCCTCCTGACCGTCAGCGGTAGCCCTGTATCCGGGTGCATCTTTGCATCAAAACATCAGTATCGGCTGAACCGAGAGCTCATATATGACCGCCTGACCGCAATACTACAATTTTCAAAATCTCGCGTCGTTTCAATATCGTGACGAACGTTCCCGTGCAATTTGTGCACACCAACTTTTCCGATCTTTTTAGAAAAAATGTGTGCAAATTATGCTAGTGATGAAAGATGGAAGTCACTGCAGAGGTTAGCCAGGCTGTAGGACTCGAACCCAGATCTTCTGGATTACCGGTCCAGGGATTATGCACTTGAGGCTTAGCAGGTATTTGTCCTTTCTGTGTGTTCCAGCACCAGAACATCAATTGTCTCATGTCCAACTGCTGCCGCTGGGGTCAATCCCATCGTATCAATGTGTGTATGAGTAAGAGTAATGTGGGATGAGTGAGAGGGAGTGGTTGATTTGTCCCTTCAGAAGTCGCCGGGTAGGTGTGTTAGGTTAGCTCAGTTGGTAGTGCCCTGGACCGGTAATCCAGAAGATGTGGGTTCGAATCCTATGGCTGGGTTACATTTTCATTACTTGTCCTGTTTAATAGGAAAACAGTTTGGTATGGTTGCTTTGCCTGTGTGGCACACTGAAAGACCTTCGCTTTAAAAGTGAAACATCCACAAGGACATCATCATATCCAGGAGGTCGTGTGTCCTTCCTGCGCTGGCGCTGGCTAACTACCTTAAAGACACATGTGCTGAAATAATCTTCTAAATCATTCAGTGCTTTCACACGTCAAGCGTACTGGAAAAACTGGTCGCACCAGTGCACATACGTGCCCATTTTTTACTTTCTACTTTAGACATAACTAGTAGTGATTATTTTCAGATGTCATAATAAGAACCTCTGAGCACCCGCACAGTCCACGACGTCCGCCTCCAGAGAAAGAGGTGGTAGGCGATAGCACGCTTGCCTCCCCTGGCACTTTTCCTCCCCCTGGAAAAAAATCCTGGGAACGCCCATGGGCAGCCGTGATTGCTGAAACGGCCGACACATCTCTCCAGTCTGCTTCCCATCCACGCAGCACTGCACTAGGTTCTGCATTCAACCGCTCACAGTCTGCTTCAACCGGCGCGAACCCTCTTTGGCGGCATGTTTCGTGCCTCCGCTAGTTCGGTGGTACGCGGGCCTCTGAGCTCTGATACCAAAGCGCTTTCTCGGCTTGAAGCATCGTTGGTTTGGTTTGATATCGTCTATACGACGTGGGCCAAACACCGCGAATATCATGTGAGTCACGCTCTATGCTAAACCTGGAAGAAACGCGCGCACCCATGCGCAGTTCCTTTGGGATCGTCGTAGTGATCTGTGATCCTATTCCAGAACCGGAGTGTATCAAAAACTCGACGTTGCTCGAAATGTCGCTCGAAAGGTCAGGCCGGACAACGGTTTCGGCAGTTCGAAGTGTCTATATACCGATTCCATTGCCACGAAGTGCATAAATGTCCAGGCGTGAGAGCACACTGTACGTGAGGCCGAATCGTTCTACAGGTATTTTCTTTTATGTGAGTCGTCTCTCTTGCAGTGACTTCATTGACGTGTCGAATACTGTCACCGACCATACCTGCGGACCATCACAGTCGTCACTTTGTTTCCTATTCTGTACTAAACCTGTTAGTCTGTTCCTGACAGAACACTATTTTTACTCGCGTACTCAGAAACAAAAGAGAAGTTCAGATCACGAAACCACAAAAACAAAATTGTGTGCAATGAACATTGGGGCTGCGTCCTGAAGCTGTTTAGCATAATATACTGTGTTGTCGGCTGTATGTGTGCAGAGTGCGCGCCAAAATTCTGCAACCCAGTTTCATGCCACATTCCTCTGGACAATTTTTCATTTCATCGATCGAGTGCAGCGAAGGACGCTCCTTCTGTTACTGAAATTGCCCAACTCCTTTCGACTTGTCGGCAAACATGTCAGCGCGCCCGCCAAACTAATCCTCCCCAAATGGGTGTGGCTGCACGTGTGAAATCCAGACCCATTACACGAAATAAGCATGATCACGTATAAAAAACCCGTTACTCTTATCCGTTACCCGTTAAACATGCTACTCTTTCCGGGCGTCGGGAACTTGGCGCTCCCATCGCCCAGCAAACCATCAATATCCCACAGACCCCCCAAACTGGTCTCACACGTCACAGATGTCACGTGTATCCTCACAACGTCCGCTGTATATCCACCGTGAGACGTCAGAAATATCCCCCAGTGAATATTCTGTGGATATACTACTAATATCACAACAATGACATTTCTTTAGATTACAAGGATTTATTGTGTCAATAGCAGCTATTTCCAGCACTCTCAGAATGCGTGACAATTTCATTTTTGGCATAAAAAGGTTATAAATTATCTTTAAATAAATAACTTCTCACTTCAGACATGCACAACAGAACAAGCTCTCACACAATAAGCTGCCAGTCAACACCGACTCTTGGTGTAACATGCACGTTGTCTAATGTTGACTAATGTTGAACAATGTTGTATGTAGATAGATAGTGCTGCATCAACGCTGTTTCAACTGTACCTGGTCAATGGTGGGTTGTGAACATAAAGAACAACGTTGATTTTCCAAGAGCCACTCAACTAAAGATTTACGCAGAAAATATTTGCGTGGGTACCTTCAACATATTGTCAACCTTGATCACGAACGGAAAAGTCGTTGCGTCTTTACTCAACATACCGCGCACCCAATTTGTTCATGTGCCGTTCGCAGGTAAAGGAAGGCCTGTTTGATGTGGTACTTATCTCACTATTTCGTCACAATAATAATGTTTATTTTATACCGTCATAGCCATACCTTTTCTAATCATATTTGTAACGACTCATCACGTGTCGTACCATAGTCAATAAACAAAAGAGAAAAGCATATTTTACCTTTTCCACGGGAATTATAATGATCGGTCACGTATGTTGAGGGATATAACAAGAATGAAGTTCCCAACAAGCGCGAGTCGAAGCGTAACCACGTCTGCCTCATCGCCATCGACATTCTCCAACCGCCGTTTCAAACAGGCGAGGCACGTCATCGTAGCGGTTCGGTAGGATATGGCATGTTACACGGAAGGGTCTTTGGAACTTCAGCATCATGCGTATTTTATACTGGAATCTCGGGAGCATCGAGGCAGTACTGGCCAGATGTGGTAGAAGTGTGGAGCAATGACAGCTTTGTATCTGAGTGAACAGCTATACTTTGCTTTACCTGCGGAGTCTGCTGCGTATCACTGACGAACTCGTGCGAACGGTAGAACTGTGTGAGATTGTGTGTGTACAGGTACAAGGTGCAAGCACATTTCTTCACCTCTCTTTTATTCAGGTACTATTTTAGAGGTCCTTGTGATATCTTGCATTGGGGTTGATGAAAGCAATGGTGAAGCAATTCTATGAACTATGCGCAGCCTGCTAGTAGATAGGTTAGACTCAGCTACACTTGTCTTTCATATAAAGGATAGCAGTTATGTTTTCACGTTTGGCTGCACTGTTTTTCAAAGTTCCTTGTTTTTTGCATGACCGCTAATCTTGCTTGAATGTCACATGGACGCAATGTGACTCGAGATCAATAAAACATGACTGTTTTTCAGTATCCACGCACACCCATGAATAGCCTCACACATGTGTAAAGTTCCTGGTGTCTCTACAACACTCAAGAGCCAGGCATAAACCGGAAGACGTCGCTTGGGTCTGCTAGTGGTTACGCTGCTTCCGCATGTAACCATCTATACTCCGAAAGAAACTGCGGTAAGCCACTGTCTTGCATTTGTTCCCACTTTTTGCAGAGTGTCTGTTGTTTACGCCTACTTATGGCAGTGTTTGAGCTGCTATTCCAATAGATGGAATTAACTATGTTATTGGTTATCTTTCAGGAATGGCGGTTCCGAAGTGCCGTAGCAATCACGTGATTATTATTATTATTATGACCATTATCGTCTTATTATGCGTCTTATCAGTGTCACCCTATATTGCTAATAATTAGCCTGTATATGTTGTAATATCATATTTTGTACTATTTGAAACAGCGTTTTCTACAGTGCATGTAGCATCAGTGTACTTGGTTTGTGTTCAATAAACAAGAGTTGGTTGATACGATTTTCTCTGTTGCAGAGCAGTATTTTCAGTAGAATAAGTAAAAATTTCAAAAAAACATACAACAATAGAAGACAAACAAAAAAGAAATACAACAATAATAATACGTCCTGTATATGTCCTGTATATGTCCAAATATCCCTGAGAGACATTCCTGGAACGTTCCCTGGATCAGCAAATGCGGAAATACGGGTCCTCTGTCTGTCCCAGAGACGTCAACGGGCTATTCAGCCTAGTCCGTGGGATATCCCAAAATCCCAAGTGTGATATTGTGTGGACGTTTTTGAGACATATATGGTTTACTGGGCGCCTGGCAGCAGCCGCAGCAGCCCCCTCCTGCACTCACGGTTGGGTCGCCGCGGGAGGGAGACCCCCACGACTAGCTGCGTAGCTCTCCCGTGTCCGGGGAAAAGGGATCCTGGCGTTTGACTGGCCCCGGAGGATGTTTAGGACATTTAGCGGCCCCTCCGGGAAAGCAACACGCCGCTTTCGCCCCAGCTTCCCATAGACGGGTGTTCCTGGAAGGCCCGACCAGGGCTATCCAGCTTAGTCGCCGCCGTGGTAAGGGTCAACCTCGTGCAGGGCTACCCGCCTGCGCCTTTGTATAGTGGACGGCACGTGCCAATGTGCGGAGCACGGTCCCCTGGTTGGGCTCGGGGGTTGGCGGCGCGGCCTTCGCAGTGAATCACACACGCAACACATATGGCAAATAAACTCTTTAAAAAAGTCCGTGATCGGCGCCTAAAGAGGCGCTGCACCGAAGAAAATCTAGCAACCGAGTTTTTCTACCTGAAACAGCCAACATGGTTTCCCAGAGTCCTTGTCATACACGCAGATGAGTCGATCCAGTCGCTGTCAAAGCTGTCTTTGCAACTGCTAAAGTACTGGAACAGAGCATTCGAAAAAATTACACTGTGCGAAAGCACAGCTCTGGTGACATCCAGGTGGAGGTCCAAGCAAAGGAACAGAGCGTGTCGCTCCAGCCCTTGAATGCAATTGCCGGCATACCTGTCACGGTCACCCCGCATAAGACACTAAACATCGTAAAAGGCGTCATTTCAGAGGAGAAGCTCCTGATGTGCTTCGACTCTGAAATAAAGGAGGGTCTCAGAGAACATGGAGTGGTCACTGCACGGAGAATAATTATGCGTAGAGACGGCAACGAAATACCAACCAAACATCTGGTGCTATCATTCCAACTTCACACTCTTCCATCTACAATACATGCTGGCGACCTCAGCTGTAATGTACGGCACTACGTTCCAAACCCAATGTGCTGTTTTAAATGCCAGCGCTTTTTGCACGGCTCACAGACATGCCGTGGACAAACAACATGTGCAAAGTGTGCAGGGAAAGACCATGAGTCGCAGACATGTGAAAATGCCGTCAAATGCATCAACTAGCTGTAGTGGCAGCCACCCAGCATACTCCAGGTCCTGCCGACATTGGAAGGACGAAAAGGAAATATTGAAAGTTAAAGTTGAGTAGAATCTTTCTTACACTGCAGCAAAGGCACAGGTAGCGTTTTCTAAAGGGTTTACTGTGCCTTGCCTTTCACAGAATAGCGTTTCCTGTACGTCCTTTGAGGAACAGGCTAACGTGCTTACTTTGAGCACGTGTCTAGCTCCTCCCATTACAGCCAGTCTTTCTTGTCACACAAAACCGGTGCTGAGAAACGCACCATTAAACAACCTAAAAAATTAAAAGAGGTGCGTCCGAATAGTGATGCGTCGCACATGCCGTCATAGTGTGCGTCACATGTGCGCCTTCCAGCCAAAGTATTCGGACGAGCCCACCTGAGCACAGCTACGCGCGCCAATTGGTGCTGATCGTCTGCAACGTATAATTAATAAAAAAGACTCCAGACGGCGCATTGCATGAGGTGCTGCAAAATCGGCCGTTGTAGCAGACGACAATAATTTATCGGAATTCAGCGTGGACACCGAGGCAGTTATGGCGTTTTCATTTGTCTTGCAGTTTACCTACATGCGCTGAGAGAGTGAGGTAGACATTCCAGACATTGTGTGTAGAAGTTGTGCACGACAACTGACGGAAGGACGAAAAGTAAGCAGAGCGTAGTAACGTTCCCAAAAGGAGCACTCTGGAAGAGAAGAGACGAGGAGAACTCTAATTCTGACAACAGTAGCGTGATGTAGTACTGGGATCGGCTTGCTGCACATTTATCCTGCCCAAGGCACCCTGCAATCGTGTACGACACCCATCATGCAACCTCGTGAGCAACGGTTGTGTTCTGACAACTTATCCAAGGCTGAAAGCGACAATCCCGCACAGGGAGCATTTGTGTGTAGTTTTATTAATCTATTCGATAATAAATCATAAAACCGTTAAACAAGTTCCGTCTGCTCCGTAAAACGTCGTGTTTCGTTTAACATTCCTACTTCAATACTTGCTGGGGACTGGCAGCGACGGCGTCTCCCGGGTTGCTTATCACTGATCACCTCATGTTATGGGTCTTCCTCCCGATTTTCCAGACCTTCCAGCCTATTTTCCTGCGTTTCTCATTCCCGTGGAGAGGCGCGAAAACTCGTGTCGCTTTAAAATTAACTAAAGAGCGAAGAATCAAATGTTTAGCGCTAACACGTACCTCATATGAGAGACTAAACTCACAAGCGTAATTGTTCCGCTCTGTTTCGGCTTCGCGGTATGCCCATTTATCGTGGTATGCCGCCATTTTTGCAAACGAAAGAGCCGCCAGTCGCCGAAAACTGTCGTCTGCTAAGCTGTTCGACGACGCGCCCTCCCTCGAGACACGGCAGAAGCGTGAAACGTGAAACGCACTCCGCGAAGTCTGCATCGGAGGAGACTTCCCAAAGTGCGCCTTATGTGACGCAGGTGTGCGCCTGTGGAGAATTCGATGGCGCACCATTATGGCGGCACTTCCAGTGTGCGGTATGCGGTGGCGCATCTCAAACTATTCGGACGCACCCAAGATACAGCACCTTACAATGTACCCTTCAACGCACATGAACTTCAGAGAGCCTTACAGGCAAGAAAGAACACTGCACCTGGCCCTGACGGCATACACTATGATATGTTGCAGCATTTGACACCCCAGTCGCAAAAAAATTTTCCTCATCTTTTTTTAATCGTGTGTGGCGAGAAGGAGCTCTTCAGTTGTCCCTGGAAGCTAGCCGAAGAGCTTCCGGTTCTCAAGCCAGGGAAAGACCCGTTTGCTGCTATTAGTCATCGCCCCATTGCATTATCCAGCTGCCTTGGGAAGACTTTTGAGTGCATGGTAAATGCAAGGCTCGTATATGTTTTCGAAGAGGCAGGCGTCTTTGACAAACACCAAAGTGGTTTTCGGACTCAGGACAACCTACTGTACCTCGAATCACAAATCAGAGAGGCTTTTGTTCGAGGGCAGTTCTGTGTATCTGTGTTTTTTTTATCTCGAAAAGGCGTACGATACCACATGGCGTTTCGGGATTCTGCAAGATGTACACGCATGTGGCATCACGATAGCGAGAGCCATCCCACCTGGCGTCCAGTACTCCCTTTACGTAGACGATGTCCAGGTTTCCTACACTGCATGAAGTCTTTCGACAGCTGAGAGACAGGTGCAGCTCACGATCAACTGCCTGTATAAGTGGGTTGATGACAACGGCTTCAGGTTTTCCGCGCAAAAGACAGCGTGTGTTGTTTTTACGAGGAGGCGAGGCATATTTGACGAGCCCTCGCTGCTCCTCGGTGGCAACGCACTACCAGTTTGTGATAACCAAAAAGATATTGTTGGGGGTGATGTTTCACAAGAAGCTGTCTTTTGTGCCACACATAAGCTATATAAAACAGAAGTGCCTGAAATCCTCCAACATACTCAAAGTTTTATCCCATCGATCGTGGGGAGCCGACAAAGTCACACTGTTACGACTCGGCTGTGCGATCGGTAATTGAATACGCTAGTGTTGTGTATGGCTCGGCGAGGCCTTCGGCATTCAAAGTGTTGGACCCCATCCACCACGAACGCATCTGACTCGCCACCGGTGCCTTCCGGACGTCCCCTGTTAAGAGTTTGTATGCTGAGGGCAATGAATGGTCACTCAAGAGATGGAGACAATTTGAACATGTGAAGGCTGCGCTAAAGTACAGATGCCAGGGCGATAACCCAGTTGCACACTGTAGTATGAACCCCGTTCCGGAGCGACTCTTCCTTGCAAAGCCATCTATTGTACTCTTGTTTCCGCTTCGTGTGCAGGCGGCGAGTTCCTGTGTGGGATTCAGTCCCTTTTGCGTTCCCTTCAGCAGCAGGCAGTCCTCGATGCTGCCCCTTGGCAGAGACACCTAATACAATCCAACTTAAAATGACACAGTTTGACAAACAATCCACTGCACACACTGTCATTCTCCAGGACTTCCTGAAGATTCATCATGATTCGGGGACTACCATGCTATCTACACTGATGGGACCAAAGTAACCAATGGTGTGGTGGCCATTGCCCTTGAAGGTGATTCTATTATGATGACAAGCCTGAACACGAACGCCACAGTTTTCACCGCAGATTCTCCTGGCTCTGCAGCACATTCAACCAAATGACCTTCAAAACTCAGTTATTTACTCCGATTCGCTAAGCTCTGTGCATGCGCTGCTTTCATGCTCTGACAGCAAGAATCATCTCGTCAAGCGAGTACGGGCACAAGCTTTTGACTCAACTTCCCACACAACCACCAATGCCCAGAGGACGTCCTGAAATGGTCGGAATATCTTTGTGAGAAAGTGACGTAAATAGGATGTCTCCTAGATGTCTATTTGCGATGTCCGTTGGGACAATAAAAGCGTACATCCTGTAGATATCCTACAGTTATCCTGTGGCTTATGTCTCATGTCAAATCAGAAGTTGCGATTGAAATCATTTGGTTTGAATTCCCAAAGTATGTGGTGGGTGTAATTCTCTCCCGACTTGCATGCCACTTTAATAATACAGTGTACGTATTGTATAGCAACAAGGCAAAATAGCGAAGCTCTATTGACATGCTACATAAATATTTTAATAATTAGCCCCAGACTCATTTTATTTCTGATTACATGATTTAATGTTTTTACGTAGTTATACATGCAGATTTCTTGGATGGTCCATTCTTACTGGCGTTAAGCACGGAGTCTTGCCTCAATCGGATCTCACTAATGAATGATTTAACACTTTTTGCGTGTCGTTCCAAACAGCACAGAGCACAAAAGGATATGTACAACAGCATATTAAAATGGTTAATGTCAAGCGCCACTGTGGTTGCACAGACCTTTGACAAATTTCACTGCAATATTTGTGCAGGAACGTCTGAGCAGATAAGTCGAAGTTACACAGGGATTGAAGCATTGCCCGTCACTCACTCTTGGCGTATTGTGTATGGCGAGACAAAACAGTAGATGTCATAAGACTCTTCAGCGCAGTTAGAGAGCTCGAATATCAAGTAACTTCAATTTTCCACTACCTTAGAGGGAATTCAAATACTGCAGTTATTGCCTTTTATTTGGTTTCTGTGTCTTCAACACACTATTTGGGAAATTGTCGAAAGTGCGCAAACGTGTGCAAATAATTCATGCTCAAACATAAAAATAAATAAATAAAAGAATAAAACGAATAAATAAATAAAATAAATATATACCCAAAGTTTACAAAGTTGTGCACACAACTCCAAATACCTGTGTATTGCAAAAACTGGTTGTGCAATGCGATAGTTCCTGGCTTTAGTTATGTTGCGAGACGTGAGCTTCCCGGTCTTTGAAACCGAAACTCAACTATAGCCGCAGTGCTCTCATCGTCACATGCGACCGAGCAGCATCAACTCGGAGTATGTTTTCAACTTGGAAACGTCTGTTGGCGTGTTAGCGTCTTCGCAGCCTGGTGAATTGAGTTTCCTCCTGTCCTTCAACTCTTTCGACCGTATAAAAATGTGAATGTCTTTTCATCTGTGTAGTGAGGTGCTTCCTTATACATTTTATTCCTGAAGCGTTGCAGAAGCTCTATTACAACAAAGGGGAAGTGGCGTGTGTAGGACAGGTGATCTCCAAGTCGCAAGTCTGAACCAGGAGGTGTAGTAATGACCAGATATTTATCTATAGTTATCTGAACTGCATTCATGATGTGTACTCGTGCTCCACTCGAAGCTCTCAAAATCTCTAGTATTACCAACGTGATCTTGCCATGTTTATCTGATGCAATAGTGTATGAAATGCCTATGTTCTGTGTAAACACTTCTGTGGCGAATCTGTTTCAGTACAATTGCCTACTTAAACTATGCCTCCGATATTCCTTGGTGGCAATTACTGTTTATACTACATGTCAGCTCTACCCTATGATATCTTCATGTTAGGATGGGAGCAATTTTCACATTTTTGGTGTACCAAAGTGCCTGGGCTAGCTCGCATCTGTATACCCTTTTTGGTGCTGGTATAACTTAATTAGCCGCTTTCGTTACTCAGGATACTCACCCACTTAGATGAAACACCAATTCCTAGATGTAGCTGCTCATTCCAAGAACTGATGTTAACATGATACATTGTTAGCTAACTCGTTGCCAAGTGATATACAGATGACGTTTTTTGAGTGGGAGTACATAAACAAAATACAGAAACCGACACTGAAGATATGATTTGTTAAAGCTTTCGCGTGGAGGTCCACGCTTCCTCAGGTACTCCCCTGTTCGTGTACGCTTCTGAGTGGGAGTACTGAATATTCAATAAAATGTCTTCTCACAGTGAACAGGCTTATGTGATGGAACAGCTTGTATTGTAAGATGTATACACAGCATACGGGGGCAGGGGGCATACTGCAGTAACGTTCTGGAATGTCCGGAAAAACATCCTGAGATGCCTAGAAAAATATCCTGAAAATGTCATAAAGGAAGCCACCAGGATTGCACAAATCAAGTCCTCGGCTGTTGCAATGGCAGTATGAATGATATCCAATAGGATGTCATCCGGACAATCCGGGATATCTTACGGACATCTGATTGTCCAGTTGGTGACGTCATATTGACATCCTCAGGATGTGCCTTGGTTGTGTGGGTTTGTTCCCGAGCCTTTTCAATCTGTCTCCGCTGGGTCCCTAGCCACACTGGGATCCTGGGGAATGAACGAGTCGGCCGTGAGGCTCGGCGAGCGTTGGCACAAGAGGAGTCAGCTCTAGCACTACCCTACCAAGACATCCTGCGAGTGTTAAAGAGGTCTACACACAGTGGCAGCAGGAGTGGGACATGGAAGAAAATAACAAGCTACACGTCACACAGCCGCACGTTTTCCCCCGCATCGGACTGAACACATCTACAGATCCTCCGAAGTTCTTTACGCGAGATTGAGGATTGGGCACACATGGCTCATGCATCACCACCTACCCAGAGGTCAGGATCCGCCAGCAGGCGTGCACTGCAGTGACGCCAACAGTATTTCACCGCGCTCTACCGATACCCTGTCCCACTCCATCCAGCCCTTTTGCTGGGTGACACTCCTCCTTGTGCTGTTTGATATGTCAACCAATTTTTGGCCATGTGTGGGTTACTTAGTCAGATGTAGATGTTCAGCATTGCCCCGCTTTTAGCCTCTATCATCTAACTCCTCATGTAAATCTCTCATCCTGGATCACCCCATCGCTCACACTTGTAGAGAGCTTTTAACTGCCATACTCACTTGTTATCGTCATCCTCCTCTCTCACTGATCCTGGACCATCTCATCGCTCATACCTGTAGATAGTTTTTAACTACCACACTCTGTCTCTCACATCATCTCTCCCATAATCATCTCCCACACACTCATCATAGTTTTCGCGCTCTATGGCCTTTGTTGCCTTTGTGCCATTAAACGCGTAATCTCTCCCTCACACACACATACAAGAAAGTGGTAGTTCTCAGATGAGAATACCATGATATACCATGCCCAATGAAAAAAAAAGTCACATGAAAAATGACAGCTGTCCAGTTTCATGAAATATGAGAGAACTGATGTTCTGAGGCTGTTCGGTAATCCAGAAGGTGTTAGTTCGAGTCCTACAGCTGGCATACCTTTTCATGACCTTCATCTTTCGTCATGAAATATGTTCGCTACATGCCTGACCATGGGCAGCGTTGTCAAGCCGGTACCTGACTGTGGCCCGGTGGCTGAAACCCCAGCCTGGCCCAGGCCCGCATATAAACGCAAAGCCCGTGCCTGTGCAGTGCTTCTGGACACTGAGTCTCAGTCTGGACACTTCCTAGATGCCCCCTAATTACAGTGGTAACTCACTGGACGATGCCGATTACTGTGGGGGTTCCTAATTAGCTCTAATCGCTAATTTAATCGTGTCCAAACCCCCTGTGTGTTTTCGGATAATCGCGGTCATTTCCTACTACTGGCGGGTAGGGTTCAGCTCTTCACCGATGCATCTACAAGGACAACTGGCTCGTCATGTGCGTTTGTCGTTGCTGAGGTGGGTGTCGAAAGATGAGCGCGGCTGTCATACACCACCTCGTCTTCAGCGGCTGAGCTCCACGGGATCCATCTTGCACTAAGCTTCACCACTTCGCAACAAACGTGCTCTCAATGGATAGACATAGAACACATGACGGAGCCCCCACAGCACAGCGCCCCGGGGCCCCCACCACTGTAAATCCGGCACTGATCCCTGCAGTGGATTCTAGGTCGCTGCGGTTTAAGGGGCAATGAGGAAACTGGCAGGGCAGCAACGACTACCCCACGAGTCCTCGACAGCCGTGCACAGAAGGACCCTACTAACTGTGTGACTTCAACCCTTGGCAGCAATGGTGCCGGAACATCATGGCTCAATCTCTCATGCATTCGGTAGACCCGGCCAAATTTGTCGTTTTCTTTCCCTGTGAGTCTCTTACGCAATTTTACATCCCTCCTGCGTAGACTACGGCTCATGTGCTCACTGCTGTGACACAAGCCTCTGTTCCACCTGCGGTGTCGTGGCGACCACCCTGCATATTCTTATATGGAACGTGCACTCGACTGCCCGTAAAGGTGGATATTGTGCTATGAGTTTGTCCGTATCAGCAAGAGGCCGCTCACCTTAGTTGCACTCATTAGCCCTTATGAAGACTCTATGCTCCATCGTCGGATTATTTCACCTGTTCATGGACTTCCTGTCGTCCACTGGATTGCTCCAGACACTTAAGTTCTTACTTGTATTTTCATCCTTCCTTAATCATCTTCACATAATGTTCCCGTGCGATGGGGTAGGGTACCGCACTACCGCGGTCAAACACCCCATCTCATCGCCATCATTTATTGTTGTTGTTGTCCCAATCATTATGCATGGTGGTAAGCGTTACAGCAATTTTGATATTTCTATTGACCCGCTCAGATATGTTTGCCTGAGTGTGATAAGGGGACTTTTACTTATGTAGGATACTCGATGCCGAGCACTTGCCCAACAAACAACAGACGTCCTGACGACGTTTGCAGGATATCCCATCTTTGACAATGGGATATCCCTGGGAGCAGTCTGAATATCCCATAGACATCCATGCGACATACAGGAGACCAGGATATGGGCAATGTTTGGACGTCGCAGGTATATCCCTGCGATGTCAACTCGGGATATTGAGACAAATGTGGGACGTTTATGAACCGTTATTGTTCTGACTGTTAAAATTCAATATAATGTACACTTATTTTACTTGATGCATCAGAAGTGACGACGCCAGAAGTGACGACGCGGTTTTATTAACGGAAAGTAGCTTACATACTTAGTATGTTAATTAATGAACGTAAACGTGTTTAAAGGTGCTCTCACCCTAAAAATAAGAGCAGTCCCCCAATGTGCGCCCCCCCCCTCCACCCCACCGCGTACGCGGAGGGAGACCAGGGCATCCACAATAGCGTCTGTTGCCGAAATGGCTGGAGCATATACTGAAATACAAGTTGTAGGGGCACGTTCATTATAAGAGTATTGTGGCGTAACACATTTCTAACGGTGAGGAGGTGCGTCTTTGCAGTTAATTCGTGTATGTGCAGATTCAAGGTATAACCAATAAAATTTCTGACATTCCTTCCTATCTAATATTGTGTTTTTAACTCAGGCTATTCTCTATAATGTGAGGAACTGCTGAGTGGAGCTGTAAAAGTGATCGAATGCTGTTGCTCGGCTAGTGTCACGCACAGATAAATACGTTGCATGGCCAGCAGCACGCGAACGATAGAGATATATAACGGTTTTACTTGTTCCCCCATATCTAGTTAAGGAAGAAGTTTTTGCTTGCTCTCAGCGCAAGAAGAAGAAAAAAGTTGCTGTAGAAATAATACGTGAAACATTACATATTTATCCGTATATCTCAAGGCGACGTCCTGGCGACATCCCACTGATGTTCAATGGTTCACTCAGTGCCCAAAATCTGGTATGTACTAGATCTTGCATGGATACCTCGGGGATGCAGGCTTTTCAAACGCAAAAATATTCCAGAAGCCAGGAGAAGTCATGATAGAAAACAACGAAATTGCACACCGGCTTGACGCAACAAAATAACAATTTTAATGCAGACGTTTCGTCTCCCATGCGGGGGACATCATCAGTGAAAGCAAAATGAGAGGCGACCGCAACCAGCGGATTACTTAACCATGTCGGCGAACACTTCGGGGAGGGGGCCGCGATTGGTATTACACACTGAAGGTTCTCCTCGCAGGTGCCATGACTCAAGCAGTTTCCTGGGGCCCCACCTTTGTTCCCTAGCTAAGGTCACAGCATTCGCGTAGTCAAAAGAGTGGTCTGTGTTCCAACAATGTTCGGTGAGCTCTGTCGTAGCTCTGTCTTGCTTTTCAAACGTCCGAAGTCTGATATCCTACAGACGTCCTTGGGACATCAGTTATTTACTAAGTAAAACTGAAACTCGAATGCTGTTTTGGGATATCCCACAGATATCGCATGGATGTCCAGATATTCAGGACGTTCACGACTTTGTAGGGATATCCTAGGGATATTAGTGGTTTACTGGGTGTCGACGAACACTTTACTTGTAAAGTACGAGTCGTTACCAGTAATCAGCTGGTCCGGGTACCCAGACCGCGAAAAGACACCCAGCAGTTCATCCCAGATCCAACCTCACACCAACTGCCACACGAGATAGAGTTCAACCCACTTCGTGACCTGTAATGTCTAGCAGATATTGATTACCACGGGGACTTCTGCGGCATGGCCCCCATTACGTCACACGAGACTATCTGCCAAGGCTCCTGACTGACAACCGTTTGCAGCAATCCTGGCGTTCTAGGTTTCGACTTCTGTCATTCTATACTGCTGCGACTAAACGGGAAGACATCCTGTATCGTGCCTGACCACGTCGCGATACGACATAGCTTATAGTAAGTCTTGCCACCGCTACCGTCACCTGCCAAACCAGAGTCATGGAAATATCTGAGAAACAACTTACGAAGCTTTCGTGATACTACGATCCTGAAAGGGTTGAAACCGAAGGCCTCGACGTCAGCGGCATCGCTTCCGTTGGGGAGTAGGACGCATTCTCCTGTGCTTCCCCCCATGACCAGGGCTCACCTTCCCGCAGTGGCGAGGTTAATGGCTGCGTCCTGTCCGAACACCGCTGTATTAACGATGAAAGATGAAAGTCGCTGAAAAGGTTAGCCAGCTGTAGGACTCGAACCCACATCTAACCTAACCTTTTCAGCGACTTTCATCTTTCGTCGTTAATTTCTTAGGCAATTTGAGACCTTGTTTGTATTTGTCGTTTCTATGTTGTTCCAGCCTCAGAACATCAGTTCTCTCATGTCATACCGCTGTATTAATTGCCTGTGAAATCTAATCATACCAAGGAAGCTCTCCAAACTGTTTACAACCTGAGGGCGATGGTAGTCTAGGATAGCCTTCAGCTCGTCCTCGTTCTCACTAACCGTGTACTCCATCTTAAACCGTAGCAGGTCGATGGGGTTAGTCGCCAACTGAATCTTTCGAAGATTGATCGCCAACCCAGCTGCTTGCATACGTCGCAACACCACTTTCAAGTGGAAAGGTGTTACTGGAATTAACGTGACAAGATTATTACGTCTATCAACGATGGAGTTGTACTTCGGATCGCAGAGCACCTCGTCCATGATTGGCTGAAAACTAGCCGAGTAATTGAACAGTCGATTCGGGAGCCGGACAGACTCACAGAGTTCTCTATATGACAGGGAAATGGGGTCTTTTTGATATCATCAGATGCTATCGATATCCGAAGGAATCCTCAACTACATTCCAAGACTGTAAACAGACGGGCTGATTCCAACGTGTACATGATCGTGCCTATTGAGGGGATGGATGGGAATCTCTTACCACCACCTCATAGAGCCGGCGGTGGCCGACGCACATCCTTGCGGTGCCATCTTTCTTTGGAGCGAACACCACCAAGGTGTCAAATCCAAAAGTTTACCATCCGGTTTTCGTTCAGCTTATGTCATAAACGATCCGGTACCGGTTCTGCTCCGGAGCAAAGAAAAATAACGGTTCATACCCGTTTTAACCGGTTCCGCTTCTGGTGGGAATATTCATCCCCAGAAAAAAAAAATCGTTTGTTACAAAATGTAAACCCGTTTATTCCGCGTACATGGTATTAAATATTAATAGACAGCTGTGAAATTGGTAGCTCCTGGTTCCTGTAGGTTACTGTCTGTTCACAAAGGCCTTCAGATAAACGCGCCTGCTGCGCAGACCCCCAACAAATCAAGACACACAAATCAAGACACACAAGACTTTTCGGCATACCATATTACTCGAAGGTTTTGCGGCATCGTATAATTTGCACCACTAATTTAGCACCAAAAACAGCAACAAAAGAAATCGCGTAATTTGCGCACCCGCATTTTCGCGGATGTTTCCTACGCCCGTCTCGTTGACCGTGACGATTGTTTGTCAGAACGCCGTCATTGCGGTGCATCTGTTTGATTTGCGCGCGCTATCGAGTGACGGTCCACTGACGCGACGGACGTTTTCTGAACGTCTGAACTGTATTAACAGAATGCATTAAAGAAAAGTAGAGAAGGAGGACCGTCGTGTAATTTTTTTCGGGACCTGTGCCGTGGGCGTTTTGTTACTATTCGCTTCCCACTATGATGACCTACACAGTGCCTGGACTCCGGTCGCTCACATGGAAAATATCTCTGTATTCGGATCGGATCCTTTCTTGAACGCGATAGACATCAATAATACCTTTCCTTGGCAAACTTCACTTCTGAATCAGCTGCAGGAAGTACATTGGATTCTCGCACACCCAGGAACCGCTGACCCCCTCCTCTCCCTGACAAACGGGGGGAAGCGTGTCTTTTCAAGTATCCCGCTTTTGGTGGTTCTGGGCGCTCGGGTGAAAAGAGCATTTGGGGGAGATGGGTCACTGCTACCCGCGTACCCAGATCAACCGAAAGCCCAAGACATCCGAACTTTTTTTCAGCTAATATGAGCGTTTGTTTGATTTGGGACGTCGGTGGAAATGGGCATTTGGATGATATGAGGCCTAACCGAAAACCCTTTGTCCTTAAAGGGACCGAAAAGTGAATATAAACCTATCGAAACTTTATGTTCAGCGAAAAGCTTGAACCTTCAAAAGTTCGAATATCAAACAACTCCGCTGAAATCGCTGTAGTTTGTCTGTAATCGAATTTTCCATAATTGTATGTCCAGGGACCTAGTAGGAATTGCATGACAATTGCATGACCCCGCGCCATCTGTCGAGGACGCATGAAATACGCGCACTTCCGGGCGCTAATCCGGCGAAAACGAAAATGGCAGTGGGCATTTGTGACCAATTTCTACGTCGAGAATGTCGAGCCTCTTGAACATGAGTGCGATGGAATTCCGCATTCGAGAACTGTCGCTCATACAGAACTGTGGTTCGTGCGTTAGCGTGCTGGAAAGTGTGTTCTTCGCAACAGAAGATTCCTCGTCCAGAGATTAATCGGAGTCACATTCGTCCTCAGCAGTAGCTCACCGTGCCGTGAACATGGACTGCTTTGTGAAATTTCCATGTATCAGGGAGAAGCACTTGTGTCAGCCGAAACAAGCGCTGTTTTTTCGTCGTGCAGGTGTTCATGTGTGAAATGCAAACCGACGGATACTACGGTTTTTGCTGCCGAGAGGTAGAGAATGCGTGTGAAAAGCAGACCGACAATTGCATCAGAAATACTGAATATTTCGAAATACTGTGCCTTGACACCGAAGTACTGCAAGTGTCTTTTCTTTTACATACATCCGAGAAACCGAAGATCATGGCAACATACACGGCAGCGCCGTGTGGTCTTTACGTGCTACTTGAACGGCAAACTGGACGGAAAACCCTTATTTCTGCTGGAAATTCCGTTATACCACCTGTCGGCCATTCACAAGAAGGATATGGGGTGAGTAGTAAAGATAGGTTGAGAGCCGTCGTCAATGAGAAACTACGGCACCCCCCTACCCTGAGCCCTGCGCGTATTTTTCCCTGCGCGGCGCGTCCCTGCGCGTATTTTTCCCGGCGCGGCGCTTGTGGGGAGGGTTGTCAGCGCGCTTATCGGTGGGGGAGGGATGCGTGCGCGCTTATCCTCTCATATTTTTCAGCCTGGGCAGACTTCTTGGGTCGACTTCACATATTTTTCCGATACAGCAGGTGACCGGTTTACATGCAGAGACATGCAAAGAAGGGTCATACACAAAAAGTACAAGTCAAAATATATTTATTAATGTCATTCAAGTTGAGATATATTTATTAAAGCCAATAGTGCTGGGAATTGTGATGCCAATCAGGTGAAGGAGAAAAACCCAACCGAAAAAACCTTCAACACCTGTAACAGGGCGGTGCTCGGGTGGAGGGTTGCTGTGGTGGGCGGAGCGTGACCGGAGGGCTGCGTGCTAACCGTTCCACCTGGGCTGACTTCTTTCACCATTTTCCTACTTGGGCCGACTTCCTTCCCATGACAGGTGGGCGGAGCGTGACCGGAGGGCTGTTGTGGTGGGCGGAGTGTGACCGGAGGGCTGTGTGCGTGCTTACCATTCACCCTGGGCTGACTTCTTTCACAATTTTCCTACTTGGGCGGAGCGTGACCGGAGGGCTGCGTGTGCGTTTACCATTCAGCCTGGGCCGTCGACTTTCGTCATTTTTCAGCCTGAGTCGACTTGAATCGTAATTTTTCCAGCTACAACAGGTGTGCAGTTTACATACAAAGGATAGCCATACACGAAAGTACAAGTGAAAATATATTTATTAAAGTCATTAGGAATTATGTTATGACTCTGCGTGAATGGGAAAAACTTAGCCAAAAATCTGAAATAGAAGGAACACAATACACGTAACAAAGAATATTACAGGTATGATACATTAGCATTGAATAGGTATCACAAATCAAACACAATATTTTTATTAGTGGAATTTTTCAATGAATCAGAATTGATAGCGCATTTAAAATATTCTTAATCAATACTATTACAATCAAAATTACAAATTGTATTATAAAACGTCTAATATTCCTATACGTGAGAACCATCAGTGCAATAGCGGGAAGTTCTGATAGTTGTATGTATGTAATTAACTGTGAACTGCAGAGACACTGGAAGACTATGGGACACGAACACAAGACGAAATAAAAAAGATATTCCACTTCACCACATAGCACACTCCTAGCCAACAAAGAACGACACGAACACAAGAGGAAATAAAATCTATACCAATACAAAGAAGATATTCCACTTCACCACATAGCACACTCCTAGCCAACAAAGAACGACACGAACACAAGAGGAAATAAAATCTATACCAATACAAAGAAGATATTCCACTTCACCACATAGCACACTCCTAGCCAACAAACAGAACGACACGAACACAAGAGGAAATAAAATCTATACCAATACAAATAAGATATTCCTAATCAAAACAACATAGTAATCTATCATTCAGTAAATCAGAAGAAAAAATCAAACTCATCAGAAAATAGACATGTTAAAAACGGACTTCACCATATAGCGCGCTCCTAGCCAACAACCAGATCTAATGATATCTGACCTGTATGATTTGTTGAAGACGGATGCCGATAGATGTATGGAAGACTACGGAACACGAGCGACAAGAGGAAATAAAATCTATACCACTACAAAGAAGATATTCTTAATCAATACGATTACAATCAAATTACAAATTGTATTATAAAAGTCTGAGACGTGAGAACCATCTTTGCAATAGCGTGAATATTTGTCATAACATTTCGAGCGCAATAGGGAATCTCAGTTTCATATTCCAACATTACTCAACTTTTAATTTCTTATTAAGTGAACAGCATAGACGTAAGGAAATAACGAGAAACAACACAATCAACAGCTACAATTAATAGAGAGCCAAACCTGCGCAACATCCAAACATAGAGAAATAATAGCTAATCAGTCTATCAAAGGTGAAATAGCACAGACTTAACGCTGAAGAACAGAGGAACACGCGGCGGCACGTAAACAACAATAGAGGAAAATAATCTATCACTAAACCATCATAAAATCGACCAATATACAATTTTCATTCTAACAAACACTACGAACCTTGATGAAGGTATCCAAGACGTAGAAAATATGCACTGTTTTCATTCTTTTCCTCAAAGCCAGGAGACTCTATCTATGTCTCTATCTATGTGACCATAGCACCGCGCATGCTTTATCACTCAAAGGGTTGGGGGCTATTTTCCTTCGTCCAGCAAACAGAACGCTCTAGAGGTCAGATAAGAGAGTTCAAAGGTGATATATTTTATTGTGCAGCGCAAATAGATGTCGATATCACTCGCTGGGGTCACTATCTTTTCGCATCCTTTCCCTGAAACGGAAATATTTCGTCAAAGTGGTTGACAAGTCGGCTAAGTTTGTAGAGATGCGATATTGTTATTGAAGGTGTAGAGAAAGTCCAAATTATTAATTGGTAGCAACGATACACAATCAAAAACGAGAAACAGATCTAATTACATCAATTTTGTAATATCTTGCAACAGAAATTTCTAATGAACCACGCAGAAATATCAAATGTGAAATGCAACTCAGAGTTATGAGGCATTCCCATCTTAGAGGTACTTACTTATGTCATGCGAGTGAACAATTGGAACAAATACAAGACAATAATTATTTCGTGCGGTAAGTTCACAACTCATAGAATATCAATCGAGTGAATACTTGAAACAAAATCAAAACAATAATTCTCACGACAGGTGGAGATTATAGCATTCTAAACCAGATAATAAAATTTTATTCAATAAAATAAACATAGATATGCTTTTAATTAAGTGTAGATGTGCACCTGAAAACAGAAGAGACAATTGCTCTACATTGAAAAGATGGACAGATTTGGTACTCGATACCATAAGTCATGGGAAGATGTGATAAAAAACTCCTTCGAAAAGGAGGAGCCGCGAAACGATTTCATTATCGCTGCATTTCAATACGTCCTAGACATGGTCGTATTCGGAGACATGGTACAAACTACAGAACTGAAGGTGCAAGAATTTATATGCCAAATCTACAATACTTATAAAAATATCTGCACATCAACGTCGGAAGGGCCATTGGGATTGATGGCGGAGTTTTTGAGGTTTGCCAACGAAGAATTGAAATACAATAGACCAGATGTAATTGTAATCATTGCAATGGGCATTGCATACATCAAGAAAGCAGTCGGATCAAATTATCATATACAAGCGGTCTATATCGCACGATTCATTACGGATTTGTTAAAATTACACATATCTGAGATGGAAAGTACATAAAATCTTATCACGTGATATATTCCACTACCACGGCAACGCAATTATTTTCTTCTACCAGTCTCTACAACGATGTCGAATCAACAGAAGTTCAATATTGTCGTGCAAGGTCTGATGTATTATCACCTGTTGAAACTCAACAAACATATCAATTGCGGTGGACCACCGGACGATTTTCATCTAATACTCTCTTGTACGCCATTCAAGAACCTTCATACAAAGAAAGGAAGCATCAATAAGAGACTCTGCAAGTTCATCGCGACAAAGTGCAAGTTGTTGAAGCAATACAAACACGGCGACAACATAGCGCCTGCGTTAATCAACGCTGGATTCAAGCGCCCAATAATCAGAATAAACTATTTAATGTCTTCGGAATTCATCAATGAAGGCAACAAACGAAAACTTCAAAGTTTGAAATAGAACTGTAATTTATCGAAATAAACAAGTGTATAAGTGAAACAATAATTGTAATCTTTGTCATCATTATAATGAATTCTTCACATCACAATGAAAAACACTTTACATTTAGCATGGCTAGACTGAGAACAATGATCGCTAAGGATACGAATATTCCACAATTTGTGTAAGAATTCTCATATGGGATGAGACCTGACCACCAAATAGGTTTTACTCGACTACACTCTGTACAAATCCAACACCCGATGGATAGAATTGCCGGAGAAGGATCGGTCATTGATATTTAGAGACATGATACATCGGTCTATGATTACAAAAAGGATCACTAATCTCATGTGAAAACTTATCATATTTCATGAATTAAATTCCACAGTGCATGTATATTTCTCAATCAGTTGCACTATCCCAGACTTAGTAAAAGAAGAAAAGGCCTCTTTGACAAGCATCCGATTGGAGTGCGGAACAAATAAATAAATATTTTTGTCAACACAGTTGTCCATTGTTTGAGTAGGAAAAAGGAGCCGTCCATGGCTTGCAGTGGGGGCCAAGATATGGCAAAACGGGAAATAAGGCAAGATAACTGATTGCGGCGGGTCGTTCGCGACATCTTTTACAATCGCATTGGGGTTCACTGCCTGGGAGATAACACGAAGCCTTCGCGAAAAGCGAATCTATTATCAGATGCCACAATGCAAACGAAAGATTTTACCAGCACGACGTACAGGCCAAGTCTACGTTTCTAACCACATAGTCTTCGTAACACACGGCACACAAACGTATATGAAATAATTTCCAAGTGGCAATCAGATTTTGGGAGAAGCGGATCACACAACAGCCATCAGAAGTGCAATGAAGATGAGCGCTATGCATAAACACAATGGAAGACATGTTAATTATAATAACCAGACCAGCGCAGGTCACACATAAACGTAGATCCAATTCACAAAATATACTCGAGATTTCCCGTAACCATGCAGAAAAACTATCACAATATTTTAGTGTCATAGCATCCGGGCACTACAAATGGAAAGGCCATACTTTAATTTTATAAGTCCTTAGCTCATAACATTGTAAAACGCAAATTCCACACTAAAGATCATTTTCTTCTTTAAATTTTCAAAATCGAAACTGCACGCTATTTCTTGCATTTTTCTAAAGCTATAGATTAAAAAGTTGTGCATATACTCACACATACTATAGAAGATATTTGATTGTGGATTAATTGCTAAAATTTATCGATCCACATTGAGGAGAAGTGTTGACTACCACACAACGGTAAGCGTTTAATCACAATTTGAACAAGTGTTGCAATTTATGATCAGTGTTGTAGAATGTGTAATTTCACAATACGCAAGCTTTAGGTCGCTCACTTTGACGAGCACTCTTTCATGACGTCAGGGAATTTAATCGAATGGATTGATATTTTCTGTATACACTATAACATAATGCGAATTCTTTATGTCGCGGATATTAAAAGTTACGAATATTTTTCGAACGGAAATTTACTTAAGACTCGAAGAAAGGGTCACCCGCGTCGTCGAAGACGTTTCGGCAACACGCCGGGCCGCGTTTCCATAATGCCGTACCCGAAACCGAACGCGATTCTGCGCCCGACGCGTTAACGCGGTACCGCACGCGAGCGTGTTGCTTTTTCTGGAAATGGGTTCGTCGACCCGGGTGACACATTCTTCGAGTCTTAAGTAAATTTCCGTTCGAAAAATATTCGTAACTTTTAATATCCGCGACATAAAGAATTCGCATTATGTTATAGTGTATACAGAAAATATCAATCCATTCGATTAAATTCCCTGACATCATGAAAGAGTGCTCGTCAAAGTGAGCGACCTAAAGCTTGCGTATTGTGAAATTACACATTCTACAACACTGATCATAAATTGCAACACTTGTTCAAATTGTGATTAAACTCTTACCGTTGTGTGGTAGTCAACACTTCTCCTCAATGTGGATCGATAAATTTTAGCAATTAATCCACAATCAAATATCTTCTATAGTATGTGTGAGTATATGCACAACTTTTTAATCTATAGCTTTAGAAAAATGCAAGAAATAGCGTGCAGTTCCGATTTTGAAAATTTAAAGAAGAAAATGATCTTTAGTGTGGAATTTGCGTTTTACAATGTTATGAGCTAAGGACTTATAAAATTAAAGTATGGCCTTTCCATTTGTAGTGCCCGGATGCTATGACACTAAAATATTGTGATAGTTTTTCTGCATGGTTACCTGAAATCTCGAGTATATTTTGTGAATTGGATCTACGTTTATGTGTGACCTGCGCTGGTCTGGTTATTATAATTAACATGTCTTCCATTGTGTTTATGCATAGCGCTCATCTTCATTGCAGTTCTGATGGCTGTTGTGTGATCCGCTTCTCCCCAAATCTGATTGCCACTTGGAAATTATTTCATATACGTTTGTGTGCCGTGTGTTACGAAGACTATGTGATTAGAAACGTAGACTTGGCCTGTACGTCGTGCTCGTAAAATCTTTCGTTTGCATTGTGGCATCTGATAATAGATTCGCTTTTCGCGAAGGCTTCGTGTTATCTCCCAGGCAGTGAACCCCAATGCGATTGTAAAAGATGTCGCGAACGACTCGCCGCAATCAGTTATCTTGTCTTATTTCCCGTTTTGCCATACCTTGGCCCCCACTGCAAGCCATGGACGGCTCCTTTTTCCTACTCAAACAATGGACAACTGTGTTGACAAAAATATTTATTTATTTGTTCGCACTCCAATCGGATGCTTGTCAAAGAGGCCTTTTCTTCTTTTACTAAGTCTGGGATAGTGCAACTGATTGAGAAATGTACATGCACTGTGGAATTTAATTCATGAAATATGATAAGTTTTCACATGAGATTAGTGATCCTTTTTGTAATCATAGACCGATGTATCATGTCTCTAAATATCAATGACCGATCCTTCTCCGGCAATTCTATCCATCGGGTGTTGGATTTGTACAGAGTGTAGTCGAGTAAAACCTATTTGGTGGTCAGGTCTCATCCCATATGAGAATTCTTACACAAATTGTGGAATATTCGTTTCCTTAGCGATCATTGTTCTCAGTCTAGCCATGCTAAATGTAAAGTGTTTTTCATTGTGATGTGAAGAATTCATTATAATGATGACAAAGATTACAATTATTGTTTCACTTATACACTTGTTTATTTCGATAAATTACAGTTCTATTTCAAACTTTGAAGTTTTCGTTTGTTGCCTTCATTGATGAATTCCGAAGACATTAAATAGTTTATTCTGATTATTGGGCGCTTGAATCCAGCGTTGATTAACGCAGGCGCTATGTTGTCGCCGTGTTTGTATTGCTTCAACAACTTGCACTTTGTCGCGATGAACTTGCAGAGTCTCTTATTGATGCTTCCTTTCTTTGTATGAAGGTTCTTGAATGGCGTACAAGAGAGAATTAGATGAAAATCGTCCGGTGGTCCACCGCAATTGATATGTTTGTTGAGTTTCAACAGGTGATAATACATCAGACCTTGCACGACAATATTGAACTTCTGTTGATTCGACATCGTTGTAGAGACTGGTAGAAGAAAATAATTGCGTTGCCGTGGTAGTGGAATATATCACGTGATAAGATTTTATGTACTTTCCATCTCAGATATGTGTAATTTCAACAAATCCGTAATGAATCGTGCGATATAGACCGCTTGTATATGATAATTTGATCCGACTGCTTTCTTGATGTATGCAATGCCCATTGCAATGATTACAATTACATCTGGTCTATTGTATTTCAATTCTTCGTTGGCAAACCTCAAAAACTCCGCCATCAATCCCAATGGCCCTTCCGACGTTGATGTGCAGATATTTTTATAAGTATTGTAGATTTGGCATATAAATTCTTGCACCTTCAGTTCTGTAGTTTGTACCATATCTCCGAATACGACCATGTCTAGGACGTATTGAAATACAGCGATAATGAAATCGTTTCGCGGCTCCTCCTTTTCGAAGCAGTTTTTTATCACATCTTCCCATGACTTATGGTATCGAGTACAAAATCTGTCCATCTTTTCAATGTAGAGCAATTGTCTCTTCTGTTTTCAAGTGCACATCTACACTTAATTAAAAGCATATCTATGTTTATTTTATTGAATAAAATTTTATTATCTGGTTTAGAATGCTATAATCTCCACCTGTCGTGAGAATTATTCTTTTGATTTTGTTTCAAGTATTCACTCGAATGATATTCTATGAGTTGTGAACTTACCGCAGGAAATAATTATTGTCTTGTATTTGTTCCAATTGTTCACTCGCATGACATAAGTAAGTACCTCTAAGATGGGAATGCCTCATAACTCTGAGTTGCATTTCACACTTGATATTTCTGTGTGGTTCATTAGAAATTTCTGTTGCAAGATATCACAAAATTGATGTAATTAGATCTGTTTCTCGTTTTTGATTGTGTATCGTTGCTACCAATTAATAATTTGGACTTTCTCTACACCTTCAATAACAATATCGCATGTCTACAAACTTAGCCGACTTGTCAACCACTTTGAGGAAAGATTTCCGTTTCAGGGAAAGGATGCGAAAAGATAGTGACCCCAGCGAGTGATATCGACATCTATTTGCGCTGCACAATAAAATATATCGCCTTTGAACTCTCTTATCTGACCTCTAGAGCGTTCTGTTTGCTGGACGAAGGAAAATAGCCCCCAACCCTTTGAGTGATAAAGCATGCGCGGTGCTATGGTCACATAGATAGAGACATAGATAGAGTCTCCTGGCTTTGAGGAAAAGAATGAAAACAGTGCATATTTTCTACGTCTTGGATACCTTCATCAAGGTTCGTAGTGTTTGTTAGAATGAAAATTGTATATTGGTCGATTTTATGATGGTTTAGTGATAGATTATTTTCCTCTATTGTTGTTTACGTGCCGCCGCGTGTTCCTCTGTTCTTCAGCGTTAAGTCTGTGCTATTTCACCTTTGATAGATTGATTAGCTATTATTTCTCTATGTTTGGATGTTGCGCAGGTTTGGCTCTCTATTAATTGTAGCAGTTGATTGTGTTGTTTCTCGTTATTTCCTTACGTCTATGCTGTTCACTTAATAAGAAATTAAAAGTCGAGTAATGTTGGAATATGAAACTGAGATTCCCTATTGCGCCCGAAATGTTATGACAAATATTCACGCTATTGCAAAGATGGTTCTCACGTCTCAGACTTTTATAATACAATTTGTAATTTGATTGTAATCGTATTGATTAAGAATATCTTCTTTGTAGTGGTATAGATTTTATTTCCTCTTGTCGCTCGTGTTCCGTAGTCTTCCATACATCTATCGGCATCCGTCTTCAACAAATCATACAGGTCAGATATCATTAGATCTGGTTGTTGGCTAGGAGCGCGCTATATGGTGAAGTCCATTTTTAACATGTCTATTTTCTGATGAGTTTGATTTTTTCTTCTGATTTACTGAATGATAGATTACTATGTTGTTTTGATTAGGAATATCTTATTTGTATTGGTATAGATTTTATTTCCTCTTGTGTTCGTGTCGTTCTGTTTGTTGGCTAGGAGTGTGCTATGTGGTGAAGTGGAATATCTTCTTTGTATTGGTATAGATTTTATTTCCTCTTGTGTTCGTGTCGTTCTTTGTTGGCTAGGAGTGTGCTATGTGGTGAAGTGGAATATCTTCTTTGTATTGGTATAGATTTTATTTCCTCTTGTGTTCGTGTCGTTCTTTGTTGGCTAGGAGTGTGCTATGTGGTGAAGTGGAATATCTTCTTTGTATTGGTATAGATTTTATTTCCTCTTGTGTTCGTGTCGTTCTTTGTTGGCTAGGAGTATGCTATGTGGTGAAGTGGAATATCTCCTTTGTATTGGTATAGATTTTATTTCCTCTTGTGTTCGTGTCGTTCTTTGTTGGCTAGGAGTGTGCTATGTGGTGAAGTGGAATATCTTCTTTGTATTGGTATAGATTTTATTTCCTCTTGTGTTCGTGTCGTTCTTTGTTGGCTAGGGGTGTGCTATGTGGTGAAGTGAAATATCTTCTTTGTATTGGTATAGATTTTATTTCCTCTTGTGTTCGTGTCGTTCTTTGTTGGCTAGGAGTGTGCTATGTGGTGAAGTGGAATATCTTCTTTGTATTGGTATAGATTTTATTTCGTCTTGTGTTCGTGTCCCATAGTCTTCCAGTGTCTCTGCTGTTCACAGTTAATTACATACAGCTATCAGAACTTCCCGCTATTGCACTGATGGTTCTCACGTATAGGAATATTAGACGTTTTATAATACAATTTGTAATTTTGATTGTAATAGTATTGATTAAGAATATTTTAAATGCGCTATCAATTCTGATTCATTGAAAACTTCCACTAATAAAAATATTGTGTTTGATTTGTGATACCTATTCAATGCTAATGTATCATACCTGTAATATTCTTTGTTACGTGTATTGTGTTCCTTCTATTTCAGATTTTTGGCTAAGTTTTTCCCATTCACGCAGAGTCATAACATAATTCCTAATGACTTTAATAAATATATTTTCACTTGTACTTTTGTGTATGGCTATCCTTTGCATGTAAACTGCACACCTGTTGTAGCTGGAAAAATTACGATTCAAGTCGACTCAGGCTGAAAAATGACGAAAGTCGACGGCCCAGGCTGAAAAATGACGAAAGTCGGCGGTCCAGACTCAAAAATGACGAAAGTTGCGGCCCAGGCTGAATGGTACACGCACACGCAGCCCTCCGGTCACGCTCCGCCCAAGTAGGAAAATTGTGAAAGAAGTCAGCCCAGGGTGAATGGTAAGCACGCACGCAGCCCTCCGGTCACACTCCGCCCACCACAACAGCCCTCCGGTCACGCTCCGCCCACCTGTCATGGGAAGGAAGTCGGCCCAAGTAGGAAAATGATGAAAGAAGGGTTGAGGATTGGGCTAGTTGGTAATGAGACATCTGAACTGAGAGCGCAAGATACACGGACAAAGAACGGAGAAACAGACAGGACGGGCGCTAACTTCCAACTAAGTTTATTGAAGAAAATGAGTAAGAAAGCATAAACCCTTCACAGCACACGTGTCACATTCTGGGCGCACCGGTTCTGAGCACACCGGTTCTGAGGAAGATCAGTTCCTTTTCGGTTAGAGATACAGAAGGTGTGCTAACGCATACATCTTGATGGTTATTTATCTTTTCTGCTTCTATTATTTCCCTTGTTAGTTTAGTCTTGTTTCTTGCGATGATATGGCAATCTCGATAGATGGGTTCACATCCATGAGTGTTACAATGATAAGCCAACCACCCCTCTTTTTTCTTGTTGTTCACATGGTTCCGGTGTTCGCGCAAGCGATCATTGATACATCGCCCTGTTTGGCCTATATAACATTTTCCACAAGTGAGTGGTAACTTATACACCACTCCTTCATCACAGGGAACAAAGGGATTTCTGTGCTTGGTACTGCATGTGTGCGTAGCCTGGGGACAACTCAACTTACTGAGCTTACTTAGCTTTTCTGGGGCCGAGAAGACAACCCTTGCTCCTGCCCTTTCACCAATCTTTTTTAGGCGGTGCGAGATGTTATGCAGGTAGGGAATGACAACTACTCTCCCTCTGTCGGGGTCGGGTGCCGTCAGTTGATTAGGGCCATGAGCTCGAATTTGCCTGAGCAAGGCTTCAGCTACAGATACCACAACATGCGTTGGGTAACCTGCTCTATGCAACCTCTCGGTTTGTCGTTGAAGACACTCTGCCATTTGATGCGGGCAAGACTTCTGCAACACATTACGTAGGCAGTACTTGACAATCCCTCTTTTAACTAACTTTGAATGCGCAGACTCGTAAGGAAGGAGTGGTTTGTTTGCTCGCGGGCAGTACGCCCAACACATATGGTCTTGATTGAAGGTGAGAGTAATGTCCAAAAACTTGATAGAACTGTTAACTGGCAACTCATGTGTAATCTCTAATGGGCTTAAGAAAGTTTGAACCTTGGATATGATGTTCAGTGCTTGGGACTCAGGGTTGGTAACATTCCCTCTGATGACTAACAGATAGTCATCTACAAAACGGAACGTTTTTATGACACCCTCACTATGTAGAATCCTTGACATGGACTTATCTACATCTGCCAACAAGAGATCACTGAGCACTGGGGCTATGCAAGATCCGATACAAACTCCTTTCTTCTGTAGAAACGGTTTCCCATCCCAGTGAATGTATGTAGATTTAAGATACATAATTAGAAGCTGTACAAAGCCTGAAGCAGATAAGCCAGCTGTGTTCTGAAAAGCGACAATCCCAAAGCGGTCAATGTTAGCTTCAACACAAGAAATCAACATGTCATGGGGCAGGGAATAATACAAATCTTTGATGTCTACAGAAAAGGCATAAAGCTTACCCTCAGACTGAGAGCGAGCAAAATCAAGAACTTCTTCCGAGTTTTTAACAAGAAAAGGATCCTCGATATCAAGAAGTTTTAGCTTCTCCTGGAGAAACAAGCCAAGAGCTTTCTGCCAAGTACCCCTCTCTGATAGTATTACCCTAAACGGCATCTCGGGCTTGTGAGTCTTGGCACTAAAAAATACATCCAAAAAGTCTTTCGATGCGTTCGAAATACTCTTCAAAACGTTTTTTAGCTCATGTTGCTGGCAAAACTGTACAGCATTCTTTTTTAGGCGTGATATGGAGACTTCTCTGTGACAATTAAATACAGAGTTTATGGCACTATCACCTTTCTCTTTGAACAAGTCTTTCGAGAAGAGTGCGAAACCTCCTTCTTTGTCAGCTGGTATAACAGAAAGGGCATGTTGCTGAAGAAAGTCCCTAGTGCGCTTTACTGGTTGCTTCTTTGTGCCGATCTGAGGCCTTGATAGGGCATCAACCCCTTCGGAGATGCAACGCTCATTTTCAGAGTCCAACACTTGCCTTGAGACTTGGTGTACCAGCGTGTACCAACGTACTCTGTCGTTTTGCCTTCGGAACAGAGTGTTACCTGACGAGGTAAAGTTACTGTTTGGGGGCTGCCAACCTTCGCAAGGCCATAGTTCAAGGGTCTGCAAGATAGTAAAGACTGAATGGTACAGGCAAGTGAGTCTGCACAGGAAACTACTGGCAGCGCAAGTCTACGGTTCGCATTCCCCAACAGCAGCGGAGAGTGTTTTGCAACAGCATGAGCGCATCATCAGCAACGCCGTTGAGTGCCTATGGATTGGTCAGTTGAGCTTCCTCAGAAGGAGTACGTTGAAGAAGCATGCGACAACCAAGAATGTTATTCACTCTCCTGAGAACCTGCCACTGCCAGATGATGTTGCCCAGGTTCTCTCCCTTGGGCCCAAGTTTGCAGCTGAACCGAGTAGGTCTCCACCTGAACTTCTCACGCTGGTACACCAAGTCTCAAGGCAAGTGTTGGACTCTGAAAATGATCGTTGCATCTCCGAAGGGGTTGATGCCCTATCAAGGCCTCAGATCGGCACAAAGAAGCAACCAGTAAAGCGCACTAGGGACTTTCTTCAGCAACATGCCCTTTCTGTTATACCAGCTGACAAAGAAGGAGGTTTCGCACTCTTCTCGAAAGACTTGTTCAAAGAGAAAGGTGATAGTGCCATAAACTCTGTATTTAATTGTCACAGAGAAGTCTCCATATCACGCCTAAAAAAGAATGCTGTACAGTTTTGCCAGCAACATGAGCTAAAAAACGTTTTGAAGAGTATTTCGAACGCATCGAAAGACTTTTTGGATGTATTTTTTAGTGCCAAGACTCACAAGCCCGAGATGCCGTTTAGGGTAATACTATCAGAGAGGGGTACTTGGCAGAAAGCTCTTGGCTTGTTTCTCAAGGAGAAGCTAAAACTTCTTGATATCGAGGATCCTTTTCTTGTTAAAAACTCGGAAGAAGTTCTTGATTTTGCTCGCTCTCAGTCTGAGGGTAAGCTTTATGCCTTTTCTGTAGACATCAAAGATTTGTATTATTCCCTGCCCCATGACATGTTGATTTCTTGTGTTGAAGCTAACATTGACCGCTTTGGGATTGTCGCTTTTCAGAACACAGCTGGCTTATCTGCTTCAGGCTTTGTACAGCTTCTAATTATGTATCTTAAATCTACATACATTCACTGGGATGGGAAACCGTTTCTACAGAAGAAAGGAGTTTGTATCGGATCTTGCATAGCCCCAGTGCTCAGTGATCTCTTGTTGGCAGATGTAGATAAGTCCATGTCAAGTATTCTACATAGTGAGGGTGTCATAAAAACGTTCCGTTTTGTAGATGACTATCTGTTAGTCATCAGAGGGAATGTTACCAACCCTGAGTCCCAAGCACTGAACACCATATCCAAGGTTCAAACTTTCTTAAGCCCATTAGAGATTACACATGAGTTGCCAGTTAACAGTTCTATCAAGTTTTTGGACATTACTCTCACCTTCAATCAAGACCATATGTGTTGGGCGTACTGCCCGCGAGCAAACAAACCACTCCTTCCTTACGAGTCTACGCATTCAAAGTTAGTTAAAAGAGGGATTGTCAAGTACTGCCTACGTAATGTGTTGCAGAAGTCTTGCCCGCATCAAATGGCAGAGTGTCTTCAACGACAAACCGAGAGGTTGCATAGAGCAGGTTACCCAACGCATGTTGTGGTATCTGTAGCTGAAGCCTTGCTCAGGCAAATTCGAGCTCATGGCCCTAATCAACTGACGGCACCCGACCCCGACAGAGGGAGAGTAGTTGTCATTCCCTACCTGCATAACATCTCGCACCGCCTAAAAAAGATTGGTGAAAGGGCAGGAGCAAGGGTTGTCTTCTCGGCCCCAGAAAAGCTAAGTAAGCTCAGTAAGTTGAGTTGTCCCCAGGCTACGCACACATGCAGTACCAAGCACAGAAATCCCTTTGTTCCCTGTGATGAAGGAGTGGTGTATAAGTTACCACTCACTTGTGGAAAATGTTATATAGGCCAAACAGGGCGATATATCAATGATCGCTTGCGCGAACACCGGAACCATGTGAACAACAAGAAAAAAGAGGGGTGGTTGGCTTATCATTGTAACACTCATGGATGTGAACCCATCTATCGAGATTGCCATATCATCGCAAGAAACAAGACTAAACTAACAAGGGAAATAATAGAAGCAGAAAAGATAAATAACCATCAAGATGTATGCGTTAGCACACCTTCTGTATCTCTAACCGAAAAGGAACTGATCTTCCTCAGAACCGGTGCGCCCAGAATGTGACACGTGTGCTGTGAAGGGTTTATGCTTTCTTACTCATTTTCTTCAATAAACTTAGTTGGAAGTTAGCGCCCGTCCTGTCTGTTTCTCCGTTCTTTGTCCGTGTATCTTGCGCTCTCAGTTCAGATGGTGAAAGAAGTCAGCCCAGGTGGAACGGTTAGCACGCAGCCCTCCGGTCGCGCTCCGCCCACCACAGCAACCCTCCACCCGAGCACCGCCCTGTTACAGGTGTTGAAGGTTTTTTCGGTTGGGTTTTTCTCCTTCACCTGATTGGCATCACAATTCCAAGCACTATTGGCTTTAATAAATATATCTCAACTTGAATGACATTAATAAATATATTTTGACTTGTACTTTTTGTGTATGACCCTTCTTTGCATGTCTCTGCATGTAAACCGCTCACCTGCTGTATCGGAAAAATATGTGAAGTCGACCCAAGAAGTCTGCCCAGGCTGAAAAATATGAGAGGATAAGCGCGCACGCATCCCTCCCCCACCGATAAGCGCGCTGACAACCCTCCCCACACGCGCCGCGCCGGGAAAAATACGCGCAGGGACGCGCCGCGCAGGGAAAAATACGCGCAGGGCTCAGGGTAGGGGGGTGCCGTAGTTTCTCATTGACGACGGCTCTCAACCTATCTTTACTACTGGGGTGCTCCGAGAAAATACAATAGAAAGTACTCCACTGGTTCTCGATCTGGGTCATGCATGCTATAAAGAGATGCTTTCCCATCAGTGCGCTGACTTGTAGAAATGTTGATGTCAGCATATTTTCATTCCTTGTTTGCTGCAAGTTTTTCTCATTCTTTGCTGTCACAGCATATCATAATTACTAGTTTGTTCCTGGAGGGTTAAGTAACCTGTGGGCATAGATGTATTTGTAGGTTAATCTCATGTCTCAATTGTATACAGGGTGTCCCAGAAAACGTGTCATTGAATTATAATAAAAAAACTACGCCACCTAGAATCATGCGGTCAACAGCATTTGTTCTTATTAGGTTTTTGCCACCTCCTAATGTGAATGTCATGTACTCCAAGTTTAATTATGGAAATATTTGCGAACTGAACTCGGAAATTTGCCAAGTAAAGGTCACTTTTTTACCCCACCAATATGAAGAGCGTGCCGAATTCACTCATATCCACTGAAATTCACAGTGATACTCACGAGCTATCCCATCGGAAAAAATAGCCGAATATCATGCTTTTCGGAGCACCGGACCATAGCGCGCGGTGACTTTTTGAGCGCAATCGCTCGCAGTGCGTCGAAAGGAGGTTCCGAAGCCAGCCCACAGAGTGATAGTAACAGTTCCTGTTTTATCTCTTTCTGCGGTGTCGGGGAGGGCTGGGTTTCCAACCTCCTTTCGTCGGACTGACAAAGATTACGCTGAAAAATTCATCGTGCGCTATTCTGTGCGACCTCCGTAGAGTATGATGTTCGGCTATTTTTTCCGATGGGGTAGCTTCTGAATATCCCTGTCAATTACCATTAATTTGACTAAATTAGACACGCTCTTCACATTGGTGGGGCAAAAAAGTGACCTTTACTAGGCAAATTTTCGACTTAAGCTCGCAAAAATTTACATAATTAAATTTACGTTACACAACATTCACACGAGGAGGTGGCAAAAACCCAGTAAGAACAAATGCCATAGACCGCATGACTCTAGGTGGTGTAGTTTTTTTATTATAATTGAATGACACGTTTTCTGGGACACCCTGTATGTGAGGAGTAAGTAAGATAATTTTCATCAGTGATCATTCAGCTGAACTGTGTTCATAACCTTTTAGTATACATCCTAGTGACTACGTTTCTAAATGTCAATTAATATTTGAACGAAGATTGGGATTTAACACTTAACTCTGTTTTGCTAAATGGAGTACTTGTAACTGATTCATTATCACGTCACCAACTAACATTTGTAAAGGAGGACTTGAGGACTGACTTCAAGTATTGTTAACCCTTGATCTGGGTTCAAAGTTAACCATGCACCATTGGTGTGCATAGTACTCCAAAATGGCTAAATAATTTATTGCATAAGTTCTCTGTTACTGTAATTGAGATGTACTTTTGTAAAGTACTTTTGACAGCCCTGCAAATTGAAACTGGCTTCAGTGTACACTACAAATGCATCGTAACATTTAATTGAAATATAATATAAGAGCAGAAGCAACATTTTGTCACAACTCAAACTATATCTTTCTTTTTTATTGTCCAGGGATTTAGGAAACAGAGTAGGACTTCCTGGCCTCTGATGTTTTGACGTACTTGATAGAGTTGTAAAACCTGCAACAAAATAAACAAGAGAAGTATAAACAGTTTTGTCTTTTGCTTTTGAATTTAAGAAGCTAGTTATATTTTACCATTTGTTCACTTTTGTATTCTCTGTTGGTGAAAAGATTACAGGAACAATAATGCTGCAGATCAAACAATGACCTGTCATCTTGAAGAAGATGAGAACATTCCTTCAGGTATGCTAAGTGAGACAAAAGAAATGTACAATGAAGGTTATACAAAAACAGCAAATCTCCGTCGACTAAAACTTTATATATGCGGATGTTACCACATCGTGTACTTTCCATCCAAAAGTAGGACTAGGCAAGGTTTTTTGGTAGTTGTTGGTAGGTTGTTGGCATGTTGATATGCCACAACCGTTACAGCACATCAATATAGACGAGGGGCAGCGTGAGTAGACAGCGTGATGGCTGCAAACTCTCAAGTGAAGATTTATTCAACAGAAGAAGAACCTGAAAGCATGAGTAGAAAAAGGCAGTGCCCATGCAATGCATGGAGAACCACATTAATCTCTGAGAAGGTAGGATCGGGAGCGCAATAAAGAAAAATGATGGTTGCGTCTGATATAGGGGAACTCTACAAATTTAGGACCAATATGATGTGGTAACCTTGCATGGCTCACTGCAGCAGTGACAAACACTGAACAGTTCCAGCAGTGGGGCTTAAACGACAATGAACTTTCACTGTTTCAATGGTCATTCAAGTGTAAAGGATGCATCTTTAGAAAATTAATTCGCGTTCCTTAGTCATAACTACACCTCTTCACACAGGAAGTATTCTTCTATCCCTCAAACAAGCTAGTAGTTCTCATCGGTTTCTTCTCCTACTGTTGACGTCGCACTAATGTTCTGCACCTGTCCAAAGACTCCATAAATGTCACAAAGTCTGCAACACCTAACAAAGCTACTGCTTCCATATCTGGACTCTGCATACCTGCTTCCAGCTATTTCTGTCATGTCAACTTGAGTGCCTGGATCACACAACACGAAGCAGTCTGGCGCCACTTCAACACTGGAAGGCCCCTAAAACTAAATTTGTTGATGTTGACAATGTTGAGTACGGGACAAGTAGGATAACATAATTTAAATGAAATACGTCATCGTTATATTACAATTAATTTATACATGTGTGACGCCTGTACATACCTAAGAGTTGTGTTGAACTCGTCACCTTGGTGAAGCAAAATCACTGGTACTGAACGGCAGTTTGCTTCGGACGCCATCGCAATTCGCCGTCCACGGCATCTTCTTCGTTGTCATCGGCAGCAAAATAAGCTCAGCACACACGACACGACTGCTGCATCTAGTAGCTGAGTGTTTCGAACCACATTCGTTCTCGTGCCCTCTCCTGTAGAATCTTGTGGCAGAAAAATCATGATTTCTGCATCCCCGAACACCAAAACTACATCAGGCATATGTAGGTATCCCGAATACGTGACACAGCAGCCACCGAACATGTCATTTACTTCCACTTACTATTTCGCGCGACCAACATGACCACCCACGACGTAAACAATAAACGCGATAACACAGATGGCCTTGCAGATGGCGCGGTGGATCGTAGCCCGTAACGGCGAAGTAGGTGAATGCTTTATTAACGTAGAAACTATGGAAGTGAGCGCCATTTTTAAAATGTCGTTTAGCTGTAATCATCCTGTGCGTCAACTTTGTTCTCTATAAAATTAGTTCTCACGTGGTAAGGATTGACCAATCCCTGGGAGCCCTGGACCGGAAACCGCCGAAACCCAAGTTTCTCTTTTTCGCCGTTTGTTGGCAGCACCGTCCATGTTCCGGCAATCTTCAAAATATTGATACGTAAAAAATATGCCGAATTGAGAAGTAATGCTTTCTGTGTCTTATCAAACAATGATGTTGTGCACGACAGTGGGCAAAAATATGGGGGTTATTTTTCACTTTTCGGTCCCTTTAAACTCTTTCAGCTTTGCAATAAAACCTCCCGTATCACAGGCGGCTGTGGGTCAGAAACCGGTTATTCCTGTAGACTGCATTCAGTGCGAAAACCAAGCTGTCGACCATCTCCTGGCGAACAGCTTCAAAATGGCGCGCACCAGATAGCTGATAAGCGGATTCTGCGTGGATTCACGCTTTGTGGGGGGCGGAACGAGGGCTATGACTTTAAAGTAGGCTCCACCCATGAGACGGCGAAAGATCAGAGAATATCCAAACTCTATCAAAAAATGGCCTTGCAGCACAGACATGCGCTAGAACAATGTCTCACGTGCAGTCACAATTACAGCGTCGGCGTAGATGGCGTCGGCGTCGTCCGCATTAGCTTGTCCGCCCAAAACTTTCTCATCCGTAGCATTGAGGAAGATCATCCCGCCAGTTTACAACCGCTATCGATGGAAGGTGAGATAACTGACGGAGCTGGCAATCACACTAACTTGTATCATGGAAAGGCGAATATCGACAGAACTTTGCTGGACGAATTTCATCGACTGCGAAAGCACCGCACAATCACTACGTCCAGACAAACCCCAATCGTTGTCGATGCGTTGTGGTCGCGTAACCGTGCTTGTGAATTTTTAGTTTTACTTTTGTGTTCTTCCTTTTCTTTTCTTCTCTTCCTTTCCTTTTCTTCCCCGTTTTCTCCTTTTTCTCCTCCTTTCATTTCTTTCCTTTTCTTCCCAGTCGTTGACACTCTAGCTCCGAATGAACGCTCCGTACGGCTCCACGCACAACACATTACACACGACTAGGTGTCCTCCTCAAGACATCACTCCTATGTCTTTGTCCCCTCCCTTTGTTTTTGATTTCTGCCAAATCCATGGATGGCCTGAAAAGCCATCTTAGAATGAATATATATAAGATCACAGTGTCGGTATCACAGACGGTATACTTGGCTTTGAATTTCTGGCATATCTAGCGGGATGCCACGTAATTATTGCTTCCATGGGAACTTCATTCAGATTATATTGAGGATGAGGATTGGGGAGTTTAATCGCCAGGGGGCGATACCCTAACCCCACCGGTGGTGGTGGTGGTGAGGGCGGAAGCGTTGGTGGGCTGCATTTGGCCAGAGACCAAGGAAGTGTGATATAGAGAAGGGGCGAGAGTCCAGTTGACTTAGAGACCCGGAGAGCTCAGCTCCAGAAGGTTAGTAGTGTGGCCAATGAAGAAGTGAGAATGTGCCAAACCCTCTAGAGAACCACAGTGACAGCACCTGGGAGAGTCAACTTGTCTCAAGCGGTAACGATCAAGCCACATAGAGTCGCATTCGATGAATTCATGCAGCATCTTGACGTGAGCTGTTTCGTGGCATGCGGAAAGCGAGTGCAACTCTCATAGCAAGCGAGCACTTCTCCTCATCATAGGGGGGGGGGGGGATTGTCCGTTGTTTTTTGGCGGGAAGCCAGGGGTGTCACGGGGCGTAGAGCGGAGTCGAGAGAGTATAGCTTGTGCGGTGCTGTCCGCCTGCTCATTCCCAACGACACTGCAATGCGCTGGAACCCACTGGAGAGCCCGCCCGTGACCTCTTTCTTTCACATGGCGGGAAGCCATTAACACATCCGTGACTAGGGTTGTGTATCAGCCGTGTATGCCATAATTTTCAATGGCTTGCAATCTGTGAAGTAAAATCAACGATGTGCTGCAGAAAGAAAAGGATGACATACAGTTCCGCAGCTGTTGGTGCGCTTGCTTTTCCGCTTTCTTTTTCTTTCTCGTTTTGCAGTTTCTATTTTTTTTTTTGCTGTTTCGTTTTGTATTTTTGTTTTCATCTTCGCATTTTTTTGCTTTTTTCGTTTTTTTTACGTTTTTACTTTTCAATGTTCTTTTGCTTTTTCGTTTTGTAGTTTTTTGTCATTTTCGCATTTTGTAGTTTTTTTGCTTTTTCGTTTTGTATTTTTTACTTTTTCGCATTTTGTTGCTTTTTTTTTGCTTTTTCATTTTGTAGTTTTTTTGCGTTTTCACCTTTTGTAGTTTTTTTTTTGCTTTTTCCAGTTATGGCCGTTACGCAGGAACACACAAAAGAGAAGTCCACAAAGAGAAGGACTATTCTCTAGAGATCTGGCCTAGGATTTTCCCTCTCCCTCGCGCGCCCCGCCCACCCGGAGCGCGCCAATGGGAGAACGCGTGGGCGGAGTCGACTTTCATTGCAATCTGGGGGCAGAGGTTCGAACGTAGACGGAGACGTGCTTTTCGCGATGCTACGTCCACTGGGTCGTTCCATTCACCATGGCCCTGAGTTGGCCCGTGTTCCAGAGATGGCGCTGCTCGATCTGTGAACCTAGGGACGCGCGTTCCTTGGGACCACGAAAATGGTCGGCGATAAGTACTGTGTCTGAGCGATGATCGCGTTTGTTTGTTTGTTTTTGCTTTTAATAAACGCTTCATGATCGGCGTCTCTGAGCGATGCCTGCGTTTGTTTGTTTGTTTTTGCTTTTAATAAACGCTTCATGATCGACGTCTCTGAGCGATGCCTGCGTTTGTTTGTTTGTTTTTGCTTTTAATAAACGCTTCATGATCGGCGTCTCTGAGCGATGCCCGCGTTTGCTTGTTTGTTTTTGCTTTTAATGAACGTTTTATGATGGCTTGTTTTTGTTTTTAATAAACTACTATCAACCAAACACGGGCGCAACGATTCCGCGGACGTCTTATCAAGATCATTCTAACAACGCGTGTTCCATATGTTTAATAAAGCAAACAAACGCGGGCATCGCCCAAGGACGCCGATCATGAAGCGTTTATTAAAAGCAAAAACAAGCCATCATAAAACGTTCATTAAAAGCAAAAACAAACAAACAAACGCGGGCATCGCCCAAGGACGCCGATCATGAAGCGTTTATTAAAAGCAAAAACAAGCCATCATAAAACGTTCATTAAAAGCAAAAACAAACAAACAAACAAACGCGGGCATCGCTCAGAGACGCCGATCATGAAGCATTTATTAAAAGCAAAAACAAACAAACAAACGCAGGCATCGCTCTGAGACGCCGATCATGAAGTGTTTATTAAAAGCAAAAACAAACAAACAAACGCGGGCATCGCTCAGAGACGCCGATCATGAAGCGTTTATTAAAAGCAAAAACAAGCCATCATAAAACGTTCATTAAAAGCAAAAACAAACAGACAAACGCGAGCATCGCTCAGACACAGTACTTATCGCCGACCATTTTCGTGGCCTCAAGGAACGCGCGTCCCTAGGTTCACAGATCGAGCAGCGCCATCTCTGGAACACGGGCCAACTCAGGGCCACGGTGAATGGAACGACCCAGTGGACGTAGCATCGCGAAAAGCACGTCTCCGTCTATGTTCGAACCTCTGCCCCCAGATGGCAATGAAAGTCGACTCCGCCCACGCGTCCTCCCATTGGCGCGCTCCGGGTGGGCGGGGCGCGCGAGGGAGAGGGAAAATCCTAGGCCAGATCTCTAGAGAATAGTCGCCGGAAGGCGGTTCTGCCGAAGCGGAGTGATCCACCGTGATTTCCGGGATCAGGTCCTCCTCTGTGCCTTTACGCCAGCAGGAGCCCAGGATGTCTTTATGTATTGCGACGAAGACCAATAACGCTGCGAGGGCGTACAGGCTGTAGACGAACCGGCGCCATTCGTCGGCCTCGGTGAGGGCCAGCCATATGAAGAAGACGCTGGTGGCGGCCCACAGCCCTCGCAGAGCAACGGTGACGACGTTGACGAACTTCATGTCTGCAAAAGAAATGAAGATGTTGTCACATACTGAACTTAATTTCATTTCAAGAGAACGGTAATCGGGGAAAAATGCAGAACAGACAAGTCATTAAATATCTGTTAAGCAAACGTCTGCAAGGAAGTCCACGGGACAGAATTACAGATATATTAGCGCTATGCGTTTGGCCAGACTATACCAATTAAGGAAAAAGCATAAACACTCCCTTTAGGTTAAAATGCGATTGAGGTGCAGCGAAAATAACTTACCAGAAAGAGTCGCTGAGAGCAGTCAGAAAAGAGAGACCAGAGGCGCCGAAGTTTGCGAACAGCAAGCGAGGACAACCGAGAGCATATTTTGCCAAAACGTATCATGCATCTCATCGTCTATCGTCTCATCAAAACCGTAGTACGTTATTTCGACGCACGGTGGAACCTGCAACGAAAGAGCAAGTTTACACTGTCACGTTTTAGGTAAGCGCCATAAAATCCTACAAAGACGTCCGCTGATTCTTTTTTATTTTATTTTTTTACTAATTCGGCATGGTCCCAAAAACTCGGAATGACTTACCTTTCCCAATGGTGATACACGCCGAGAATGCCAGAAGAGGATTGAACTTTTCTTCGACCGGGGTGCCACATTTTCGTTTTTTTTTTTCTTCGTCTTGCGTTTTTTTCCTTTGTCCAGTTCCCAGGTGGAATAAGAGGAACACCACCGTCGGAGCCGCTTTGATCAGTGGGGTCATGAGGGTTGAAGTGTAGATAGATCCCTCCCACATAAGACAGGAATTTCTCAATGTCTTCATACCGAGCTGCTCTCCTCCAGTCACTAATGATTATAGCAGGCTATTTCTCGGAATCTATTTTAAGGTGCCAGCAGCACAATAAAGCGGTATAAAGGAATCAGGCACGAGCATCATACGGTTCGGACCATAGAAAACTTGCGGAGAGAGGCTAGAAGGAAAGGCGGGGAGGAGGACCGGAGGAGAGCAAAGAACTTTAACGGCGCTCCTCACTCTCTCAATGTATGCGCTCGGAGGCAGCCACATTCCCAGGCAGCACAATGCGTTGGCCACTGTATGGGAACTCAACGGGGCGATCGGCTACCCATCGCGCAATATTACCCGACTGTTTCCCAGTCGTGCTGGAGAAGAGAAGGCAGAGTGGAAGGGAATATCTGATCGCCCCCCGACATAGTTCCGATAGCCTGTCGACAAATGGCAATCTGACAATTGGCACTGACGGAGCAGGATTCTTCCCCGATGTGTTTATGACATAATGCCGATCTTTATTGCTTTTGCTATATGTACTCTTTGTCTTAGTCACCGTTCAGCAAAGTACCAGGAAAAGTATGCGTAGTAAAGTAGTAGACTATCAAAAGTTTTGCACTTGAGGTGCAGTTTAAAATCCAGCCGGCACGAAGCACTTGAAATAAAGTATAAAGTACTGGAAAATATACTTCCAGTGCCCTCAGTACCCAACAATTAAATAAAGTGTCTCGAAGGCAACACATTTCCAACTTTGTGGAACTTTGCAGCACATAGGGAGGGGTGCAGTCTGGTCTGTTGTGTACTGTTGTTCTGTGTAGTTTCAGAGGCCTTAATAGATGGCTTGTTAGCAGCAAAAAGTGATAAATTCTGCATAATAATTACTCATTAATTAACAATATTTAATTCCAAGGTTGGGACTTTGGAAAGCTTGCAAATCTGCTGCAACTGCAGCACCACTAGCCTGCAGCCCAGTGTCATTCACGCAATAGCTTTGACGGTTTGAGAACGACATGAAAATCAGGACAGTTGTTTATTGCACCACAATTATTTATATATCTGCTACGATCAGACTAAGTTGGCTAAATAGCCAGGAGAGTAGTGTTGTGAACACCGCAACATCATGGTGTGAAGTCGGAGACCATGATTTTCAGTGTGTGGTGTGTTTCAAGCTGAGCTACATAGAAAAGCTGAGAGAAAGCTAATTCAAGTGCTTCAATAAAAAGTACAACAAAATGTACTCCAAAAAGTAAAGTGTATTACTGAGGAAAACTTCCTGAAGTACAAGGGTTATTTGAGGTTGACTGCAGCTTTTATTTGGTTGAATAGAAATGGAAAATTCCAGGACCCCCCTCCCCCCCAAACGACTTCAGTATTTCAGAGTATTTACTGTACAGATCTAGACACCGCTGGCATTACTGTGACAACTCTTTGATGCCTGAGGCGTAGAGAGAAGTAGCCTGCTATTGTAACCACTGCAGGACATCTTTCTGGAGGGCTTCATCTGTGTGGAACGTCTTTCCTGCAATGTACTCTTTAAGGGGCCCAAACAAATGGTAATCGCTTGGGGCTGAATCTCGGCCGTTAGGGGCATGAGGTAAAACCTACCAGCACATTTCTGCCAGGTTGCCACTGTCAAATTTGCCGTGCGAGGCCGGACATTGTTATGAAGAAGAATGATCCTTCCAGCAATTATCCTAAGCCAGTTTCTTGCAAATCATGTTTCGCACGGCACCCTTTATCAACATGTAGTAGTACTGGGCATTAATCGTGACACCATGCTCGAAGAAGTCCATACGGATTACACCGTGCATGTCCCAGAAGACAGTTGCAATGGTCTTCCCAGGAGACGGCTGTATCTTGCTCTTCTTTGACGGTGGAGTACCCTTATGTCGCCACCACATGCTACTTTGTTTTGTCTCGGGGGTAGGGGGGGGGGTGAAATGATGCATTCACACTATACACGTGATGATCTCGATACTGCCGACATTAATGTTATGCTGTGCTGCGATATCCCAAAGTTTTACTTCCCGGTTATTGAGGATGGCTTGCTCGATGCCTGCGATGTTCACGACAATTGCGACGAGATTCAGTTGTTTGTGTTTTGTGCTGCTTCTACTAGAGTGTTCCCTTCGTTTTGATACTAGAACATCATCGCTATGCACACACATGTTTACAGGACATTGATGGGCACACGGAGACACATATACAGTAATACCAAATTGCATCAAGATGCTTTTTTCCTCATTTCAATCAGTCCAGAAAATGTTCACATCCTATTCATAGCATAGCAATGGTCCATATTGATATGTCAAGCGGAACATGAAGCAGACCTCTTCGCACCTAGACATTCCTTTCTACGTTGTTTTTCATAGGGCACAATGGAAGTTAAAGACGAAACTGCACTGAGGGTGCATGGTTGTGGTTTACCAAAGTAGCCACCGCATAGGTTGCTTGAGATATGAAAATTACTGCGCACAGGTTACCTGCGCCATTTCCAGTCGCAAACGAACCGGAAGCGCACGCCATGTACCACGATTTCTGGGTTTATCTATGATCCCGTACGTGCATTTTGCTCGTTGACTTGCGTGACGATTGTTTCCAATACAGAGAAGTGTCCCCTTTATTTTCCTTTGGATTTCACGTCCTGGAATTCATGCTGCTGTTCCGATGCTCGACAATGGAGCTCAAACAATATTTCGAGGTTATAAAGACCAAAACACACCAACACATAGCCTTCACATTTGTCGACTAGCAATTGGTGGAAGCATATGCTTCCACCAATTGCAAGTTGTCTGTTATAATGTCATGATGTCTGATATAATTCGTGCTTGGCCAGGATACAGTGATCGCCAGGTGCAAGTTACGAAGCACATCGTATACGCATATTTTCACTCAGTCATAAACTAACGCCACACACATCAGATACACTCCACAATTCCACAATGATCAGAGCCATGACGGCGAACCTTACGGCGGAGCTCTGGTGGCGTCATACCGCGCTATAGACAGCTCAACATAAGAAGATAATATATTTCAGAAAAGCTTCAGTTAATAATGCATAAGTGACCAAAAGTCTATACATTTTGTAACGACAATCAAAATAGAATCTTTCGTTTTGCATTTGAACAAGACGAATTTTCGGTAGTTTCGGTTCTGTGTCGATGGCCCTGCGGCCCTGCCGTCCCTGCTTCCACTGACAGTGGCCCCCGTCGCCCAGTCAGTGTGTCTGCAACTGGAGGAAATCTCGCCCGCAAGATTTCAAAGTGTGTCTGGAGAAACCGACGACACGTAAGTGTTTTTTGGGTCTCGTGGGCCCCTAGTAGTGCTTAGAGCATTTAAAAACATACGTATGTAGCATTACGTGGTGATGACACCGCTGTAGAATTGACGGTTGGCCTATAACGATCGCCAGTGTAGCGTCACATAGTTTCGGAATTGACCCATAGTTTCGGAATTCCTACAACGACGTGGGCAACGTCGGATTGTTCACTACCACACGCATTTTATGGTGTCGTCTATGTCTGTGAAAGCGCTACGTTAAGATACAAGATAATAGTAACTGTTATTACGTTACAAACGCTGGAGAACGCGCTTGTCTTGTAATGTTTGCCGTGGCGCACAGATAGCGGCATGTCAAGAAACGAACGACACTAATTTCGCTTTTTCTCGATTTAGGTACAACGCTCTGGTGTTCAATGCCATCTACTGAGACTGAAGACACCGAAAAGAAAATCCCCTGAAGGTACGCTATAAATACACATTCATGTCGTATTGTGGACAGCGATTTGATTTCTGTATGGTCAACCGAATGCCTCAATTGTTCACGCATGGAGTCAATGATCCAGCAGACAACCCTGCTGAGCAATAATAGTTAAAGATGAAAGCCCTACAGCTGGCTAACCTTTTCAATGACTTTCATCTTTCATCGTTAATTTCTTAGGCAACTTGAGGCCTGATTGTCCCTTCTATGTTGTTCCAGCCACAGAACATCAGTTCTCTCATGTTTAGCAATAATAGTGTTTATAACATGGACGTTGTTCGATTTAGAATGTCTCGGTGGACGCACTACCGTGCTGTGCGCACAGAAGTCGATGCTCTGATGGATGCTATCGATAATGCAGAGAGCACTGCAGTACCATCACCTCATGATTCTCCAGCCACAAATAGTGCTCACCATTTGCCAAACACTTCTTGTCAACCGTGTGAAGTGCAGCCGTCCTCTGTGTACAATGAACCATGCATTGAGCTTCAGCATCGCACCTATGATTTGGATCAAGAACAAACACAAGGCGATCTTGCAAGAACAAACGATCTTAGAGTCAACAGGATGAGTTGTGCTCTGTGTTGGAATCTTCGAGTGATGATCCTGATGATTTAAGTGGTGCATTGGCTGAAGATCGTGCACATGATACTCCTTCTGCTGACCTTAGGGAACGAGTTGCTAGCCTTGCCCTTCGTCACAGCTTAACACATGCTGCAGTTAATGATATTGCGATACTTCTCAGAGATCTTGGCCATGACATTCCAAAAGATGCACGTACAATCCTTGGAACAGCTCGAACCTCGTCCGTCACCAACAATTTTGTCCATTTTGGTTTAATCAAGGAGCTAGGAAGAGTGTTGAACATAAGTTGCATCCAGACAGGTGAAACTGTTTTCTTACAGGTTAACATTGACGGCATCCCTATCTACAGAAGCTCTCCATATAGCTTTTGGCCAATAACTTGTTCAATGACCAATACCTTAAATAGCAGGCCTCTCCCAGTGAGTATATATTATGGTCCCGGAAAGCCACCTGATCTTGCTACCTGGAGAAGCTACCTGGAGAAATTTCTTGATGAAATGAAACAGTTAGAAGAAAGTGGAATAACTGTACAAGGAAAGGTGCACAGTGTGGTGTTAAAAGCTATGATCTGCGATGTCCCAGCACGATCATTCGTTAAGTGCACCAAGGGGCACACTGGGTACAGCTCCTGCGATCGCTGCACACTGAAGGGTGCCTTTGTTGACAGCCGTGTGATTTTCCCTGAGTGCACAGGTTTCATTTTGCGAACATATCAGTCATTTCGGGCGATGGAGGATGCAAACCACCACAATTCTGTTTCTCCGTTTTGCACTTTGCAGATTGACATGGTGGTGTCATTTGCATTGGACTACATGCACCTGGTCTGCTTAGGTGTGATGCGGCGCTTGTTGCACATATGGATATCTGGGAAGCTTCCATTTCGCATTAGTGCACAACAGAAGCAGCAACTAAATCATTACCTAAAAGAATGCTCATTGCCTCTGGAGTTCCAACGCCAGCCTCGAACCACTGATGAACTTGAGTATTGGAAGGCAGTGGAGTTCCGTTCATTCATCCTCTACATTGGTCCAACTGTGCTGAAGCGTGTCTTGCAAACACGAATGTATGAACGTTTTTTGCTTCTGCATGTGGCCATTTCTATCCTTTGTTCCCCAAGTCTTTATCTAGAATTCAACGAGTACGGGTCGAACTTGCTGGCATTGTTTGTGCAAAACTTCGGTTCTATATATGGGAAGAGCAACCTCGTGTATAATGTACACGGGTTGTGTCATTTTGCCGCGGACTCTAGGGTTCACGGACCTCTCGATTCTTTCTTTGCTTTCAAGTTCGAAAGCTATCTCGGTGCAATGAAGAAACTGGTCCGCACACCAAATATGCCACTGGCGCAAGTAAGCAGAAGACTCTCGGAACTGAAGCCAGTTGTGTCTGAGGCTGCAGATGAAAAACGCAAACGCGGTGTTGCATCTCTGATGGTTACCTCAGATGCAGACTCCTGTTGCATGCTGACTGATGGGAGTGTGGTCACGGTGCATGAAGTTCATGCAGACTTCTTCACTGGGTACAAGCATGTGGTTGTGTCAGATCTCTACTTGCATCCACTGCCATCTTGACGTTTGCATATTTTCAAAACTGGACAGTTGGATAACACTCTGCAGACATGGCCTAAAGAGAGTTTTGCTGCTAAATGTGTGAAGCTTCCATACGGCACTGGGTACACTGTCACCCCCATAATACACAACTAAATTTCGGAGCTCTAAAGTTGTACATGTGTTGTTGTCGTCCATGGTGTGTGCAGTATATCCCCTACAAGCTGTACTGTTTGGTTGCTGATTTTCATCATTCTGAATACCTGGGCCGCAACATATACACACTTGTAAAAAAAATGAGAACAGCACATCTTTTTTGCAGTTGAGTCATACGGCAGGGCAGATATCCTCTTCAAGAAATATGCAACTACAAGAAGGTTAATTACCTCGAATTCATTAATTAGCCACAGGAGGAGATTTCTTCCAAAGGCGAGATAGCAGAATGATAGGCTATCCACGCCATGGCCATTCCACGTTTAAAAGTCCTGAAACACGCAAGAGCGTTAAAATATCGATCCCCAAATCTTGATATGTAAATGAGCGGAAACCGAAACCGCAGCGACCGGGAACGCAGGGAGCGCAGTGATTACCTCACGTCAGAGGGCCATACGATTTGGAGCGATGGAGATGAAGTTGCTGCTGGTCTGCTGACCAGATAAACCGCTTTCTATCTTTGTTGGCAAAGGTGATGTGCTCCTGAGGCCGGCATTTTTGGCACATTTGCATATCAAAATTTGGGGAAGGATATTTTAATGCACATCAGCATTTCTTAAATGTGGAATGGCTTTCAACGAGGGTAGTATCTTATTCTGCTATCTCGCTTCTCCTCGAAATCTTGTTGTTAAAGAGTTCGTTAACGATTTTTGGGTAATTAGTCATTTGTATTTCGTACTTTCTTCAAGAGTTACCTACCGGGCTGTATTCATCTATGTTGTTGTTGTTGTTGTATAAATCAACTGAAAAAATGACGTCTGTACCATTCTCATAGCTTTTTTATTTAAAAAATCTGTAAATGATAAAAATTGATACCCTCGCATCTGAGCGACAAAATACAATGCTCCATAACTTGCTTCATGCACTAGCAGTTATGCACAGCTTGGAACTCTTAAGACTGACTATCTGTGTCCCGCTTGTGACAGCCGAAAGTAGATGCGAAAGTGAGACTCAAGTGAGAAAGTGAGATTCAAAGATTGACACCGTACATGAAATCATGAGGTGGCGTGGACGCCAATGTGCTTACTTTTAATGTGAGTGCATGCAGTCACTTGCTGTATTGTTAATTCCACCACATTTGTTCCGTTTGCCCATTTGCAAAAAAAAAAAAAAAAGAAGAATCGGTGTCACTCGTAGCCTGATAAACCGATTATTCGTGTTCTGTTCAGAAGATCCCAGATATGCTGCATGTCTTTTGCAGTGTAACCTGCTTCCCCAGTCTCAGACATGAACTCAGGTGCTAAAGTATGGCTTGTCATCGAATTCCTCGGGGAGGAGAAAACCAGCGCTGTTCCCATGTCATGGGTGAATGAAGAGCAGAGTGAATGCAAGTGGCCTATTTCAATGCCAGACTACAAAAGAGAGGACATGGTGAAAAAATACAAACTCCCAGGACGATGGAAGAGCAGGGCAGTTCGTGTCCTTGGACGTGCATGTGAGTGATTCTCAGCTGAGCATGTGAAAAAAAAAAACATATGCAAATACTTTTTCCAGCATCCTATTCAACAGCTGTAGCAATGCTTGAGAAGTCCCTGTGTACATCAAACGTGGAGACAGAGTCTGACAGTGAGGACATCTCCGTTGCTGAAGTCAGCCAAGTGGTGAAGTAATTACTTGAATATTCTTCATTTTTATACTGCACGGTTCTGTCTGTATCATTGGTGCTCTGCTTGTATTAGTGACATGCAAAACAACAGGACATTGGGAAGGAGCAGTGACGATGTGGGACTTGCTCTGCCTGTGCCACCTCTGGTGCTACGACAGTTGCCATCGAGTGATAAAAGTCGTACGTGCATTGTAGAGTGAAAGATGACTGATGTTGTCTGGCCATTGCACTGTGCTTGACTTATGCTTTTGTTCACATTACAGCACCTGATATTACATGGCTATCCCCCAGTATAACCACCCCTCCTGCACAAGGTAAAACAGCTTTAAATACACAATTTCGAACTACGATTCTTTTTTTTCTTTTAATTTAGAGAACTACTGCAACATTTCGTCTACTATAAAATATCTTGCGATAGGGAACAGTATTGTGGCCGTTGTCCCGGTCTCTTCCTGTCCAGTTTTGTTCTTGTATTTTGTTATTTCCGCTTTAGCCTTTAAGAATATGTTTGGCAATCTCACTTTGAACCATCCAGCCCAAGTGAACTGTCTGTGAAAAGTCTGTGAACTCCAAAATCGGATGGGTATGTTGTCATTTGCTTACCTCAGATTTGTGCATCTCACAACCATTCTCTGGATTTTCTATCATCTCAGACATTAGTCGAAGCCTCCCGAGCTCTTTAAGAACTTCTAACCTGGGTGAGTTGGCTGTAAATCAAAGGCTTGTGCGAAGGAAAAATCTATCTTGTTATCTTGCTGTCAGACTCAAGACAATGTGCGACGAGCAATACTGCACATCCAGAGCGCTGCGTGGAGGGTGCTGTGCGCCTACCGAAGAAACGTATGTCTGTTTGAGTCTGGATAATTTTATGCTTCACCACTACAGCAATGGTCGCATGTTTGCGGATTTTGCAGGCTTTCGTCAAGACCTTTGAGCTCAGTCATTGTCACCTACAAGTCCGACTTGGCTGTCACAACCTGTACCCCAGTTTAACAACAGTAAGTTAATTTCCTTCCTAGCATCCCTTTATAATCACAATGTCTTTGTGTGTGTACAGTTTGACAGGTTCACAAAAGTTACTAATAGAGCAAGCACTTGTATGGCTAAACGCTACAGCTCAAAATACTAAGTACACATACCTCGAAAGTAAACCATTGTGAAATAACAAATGAAGTTGCACTCGATGTATGTCTCAGAGGTTTGATGCTGGCCCAGTGTTGTGAGTGTGAGTCTGCCATTTCGAATTGACCCCATGTAATTTCAAGGAGCTCTGCAGAGGTCGAAACACACTGACAGCTTTATGATAAAATCCTGAAAAGTTAGCAGCGCTAGGATTGAATTTAGTGATTCGCATGAGTATTAGGCTTCTGTGTGTCCAGCTCATGAATCTCGTTTTGCGGATCAGTCAGCTTGCCTGCACTTCGCGCTAAGTTGGCTTGTGGGAAATGTGGGTCCTGGGGAGGCTTCACTGGTAACTGCACCAACACACGTCCGAAAGCGTTGGAGGTGCCTCTGATCTGGTGAATGTGCAATGGGCCATTCGCTGCTAATCATACACAGGAGCTGGCTAGGTATGCAGCTGTTATTAAGGAACAATATCATGACCGGAGCAGAAATAGAATCTTATTTCAGATACTGAAGTCAGCTAATATTTTGTGTTCTGCAACGGTGACTGAGTGCCGTGCAGGTGGGTTTTCAGGAGTAACTTTAGGGGAACAAATTTACCACATTTTTAGATATTTCGTCACCCCATGCAGGACCTCTTTGAGCGCAAACCATTTTTGTGCAGAAGTTCATCTTAGGATAGCCTTACAACCCTGGGCAACTATAGATAATGCGTTTCATATTGTGTACCTTCTGATTTCTGGAGCTTCATTTTCATTTCATGGTTCATTTCATTTCAGGGTTCAGCCCACACTTAGGCCATAGCCCTGTTAACTTGTCTTACCAAGATAACAATTTCTTGCAAGAGTTTGACTCTGGTATGTTCTTTTTCGTTTTTATTACTAGCTTAGGGTTAGCTCGACAACTTCCCCTCCAACACCAGACAGGTCGAGCATTATGTTGGTGGTTACTATAGTATGTCTGGATTTTCTAGACTGTCTACAATATATACAGGGTGGTTCTTTCTTATTCGCTACAGAATTTTTATTTAAAAAATTGCATGTTGTCTGGGATATGCGAGACAGCAAAATTGGAGCTAGTCATTATTCAAACCTGTAGTCTTGATTAAGCGCCCTGCAAAGTGAACGTGCTTTGAGATATAAATTGTGAAATTTCATGATTCAAATGAGCTGGAACTACGCGCTTTTCGAGTGCAGAAAAGACATGACCCTCACCTTTGCTGAGTCCGATAGCGGCCTATCTGGTCTACAGGCATAGCTCGGCATTTCGGGTGTCTAAACTCACGATCACAGTCATCTGGTAATGCGTGAGTTCAGCCACGGTTACGAACTCACGTGAAGATCACATTGTGTATCAGTGAGCTCCATCATGTTGCACGTTAGAGCACCCACTGGCAGAGCTGTAGCGATGAGGGTGCGATGGGGGCGCCAAACGGCAGGCCCTGACAAGTTAGTTAGACAGTATAAAGTGGGAATGAGGAGAATTGAATTTACGAGGCATTTCTAGGCAGTGCAAATAAGCGTTTTCTTTTCTTTGTTTACTGAGGTTCTGGCGGCAACGGGGGGGGGGGGTCCAGATTTGCCCTGGCCCGGGCACAAAGTTGCCTCGTGACGGCTCTGCTCACCGGATAACATCACACTTGTAAAGACAGCAGGTGTGATGTTATTTGGTGACTGCGCTAATATGCGGCATGATTGAGTTCACCAGTACAACATATCGACCTTCACGTGAGTTCATAGCTGTGGCTGAACTCTCGCCTTATCAGGTGACATGTGTGTTTCGAGGCCCAAAATGCAGAGTTATGTCAACAGGTTAGCACCTACTCCAGTCAGCTCTATCGCTCCAAAGCACGTGACCGTCTCACAGGGATTGGCTGTCACTCTTGTCGCAATTGATATCTCAAAGTACCTTCACTTCCCAGGGTGTTTAATAAGGATGATGGATTCGAATAATGACTGGCTCCAATTCTGCTATCTCGCTCTTTCTAGAAAGATTAACGAATTTTAGATAATTAGTTGCTCAGAACATGTAGACGCTGCACCACAGGACATTTGCCTGACCACATAACCCACCTACTACAATGGCACCTATCTTGCTCTGATAGTTTTTTAAATAAAAATTCAGTAACAAATAAATAAACACCGTGTGTACTCCACTGATTTGCCATCTTTTGCATTGGACTATTATAGGCTATGTAGAGAACAATGTCAGCCAGATTCCATTTCGTGATTCTCAAGTCTCTCTTCACTGTCGTCAGAACGGTACATTTGATTCGTCGCTCTGTCAGCAGTAAACTCAGTCAGCTCTGATTGATACATGCTAACTGAATTTTCATGCTCCAACAGGTTCCCACCAAAGTCCATCACCAGTTTCTGACACAAATAAAACAGGTATCCATATTGGTCATCAATTGTTCCTGCCACCCCGCTGTACCTTGCAAACTGTCAGATGACTCTCTTGTTGGCCTTGCATTTGATCCTATTGCATCAGTCTTCAAATCTTTTCATGTAGGTTTTGAACGGTCTATCTACACACTGCTTGTGGACCTGAAAATGTCTGTGAAGTGCTTGGGGAGAAAAATCGAAGGATGAGCAACGCCATGTCACAAGAGAAAGCGTTTTTGGATGTTGAACTGCCACGTTTTCCTCTAGGATCTGACGACGAACTTGAAGATTTCAGCACTAAACTGTCTGACACAAACATAAAGGGGAGGCTGGTTAGTGTTCACTTCAGCATTAAACTTGATATGCATTTATGTTCTTTTTTTATCTTGCAGGTTGCTATGATATCACGCTTGGGGGGCAACAGTCTCCAGGAGAGTGTGAGGATTACCATGTATCGACTCATCCGCAATTCCGTCGCGCTGCAGTATAGCCTGAAAGGAGCGCACTCCAAGAAAGATTTTTCATCCCTTGCTCTCTGCTCATGCATTGTTGGTGAGGTCACCTGTTCCTATCATACAACGTTCATAAAACTAGGTTAACTGTTGGCTTCTTCCTTCCAGAAGTATTGTTGGCAAGGTGCAAGGACGTTACCGAACACGAAGTGTGCTACAGAATTGGCAGATACCTTGCGGGTGCTGGTGACAGAGAGGGTGGCAGAGAAGCCCGCCGACACCAAATGCTTCGTTAAATCAGTGGTGGCATTGCCTGGCTCCTCCTGTGTTGCTTACAGCATGTGGCAAGTGAAGGACAAACATGACGACAGGCCAAAAATATTGTTAGGGTCATAGTTTTGCCCTGTGTTCATACGTTCAGCTTTTTTTCACAAGAATGTGGATGCTTTCATTACATGTGCCAGATAATGTTACTAATGGCAAACCAGCCTTTAAGTTTTGATGAACACAGCTTGATGTCAAACCACAGGATCATTCAAGTGTATCCAGAGAAGTGTGCTAACATGTATTACCGCTCAGTGAAGAGAGGTGTAGAAATATTTTATTCATTCTCACTACCAAACTGGTTGAAGAATGTAGAGGGTTGGGTCAAGGTCCACTTGCCAGAAGTAAGAACAAAATTATAAAACACTGAAGCTTTCCTTTAATGATTACAAGCTTTCATGCAGTGGACTGAATTTCATCAGCTACCTGACGAAACGCAGTCCACTGGTCTTCGTCGCAATACATAAAGACATCCTGGGCTCCTGCTGGCGTAAAGGCACAGAGGAGGACCTGATCCCGGAAATCACGGTGGATCACTCCGCTTCGGCAGAACCGCCTTCCGGCTGGTTCGGCGGCAGCACCACGACGACCAGCTTCGAGTGACCTGGTGGTCAGCTCGTTTGTCCTCGCTTCTTCTCTTTGTGGACTTCTCTTTTGTGTGTTCCTGCGTAACGGCCATAACTGGAAAAAGCAAAAAAAAAAACTACAAAATGTGAAAACGCAAAAAAAACTACAAAATGAAAAAGCAACAAAATGCGAAAAAGGAAAAAAAAATACAAAACGAAAAAGCAAAAAAACTACAAAATGAGAAAATGACAAAAAACAAGCAAAAACTACAAAAAGAAAAAGCAAAGAACATGAAAAAGCAAAAACGTAAAAAAAACGAAAAGCAAAAAAAAATATGCGAAGATGAAAACAAAAATACAAAACGAAACAGCAAAAAAAAAAAAAAAAAACTGCAAAGCGAGAAAGAAAAAGAAAGCGGAAAAGCAAGCGCACCAACAGCTGCGGAACTGTATGTCATCCTTTTCTTTCTGCAGCACATCGTTGATTTTACTTCACAGATTGCAAGCCATTGAAAATTATGGCATACACGGCTGATAGACATCCCTAGTCACGGATGTGTTAATGGCTTCCCGCCATGTGAATGAAAGAGGTCACGGGCGGGCTCTCCAGTGGGTTCCAGCGCCTTGCAGTGTCGTCGGGAATGAGCAGGCGGACAGCACCGCACAAGCTATACTCTCTCGACTCCACTCTACGCCCCGTGACACCCCTGGCTTCCCGCCAAAAAACAACGGACAATCCCCCCCCCCCCCCCTATGATGAGGAGAAGTGCTCGCTTGCTATGAGAGTTCCACTCGCTTTCCGCATGCCACGAAACAGCTCACGTCAAGATGCTGCATGAATTCATCGAATGCGACTCCATGTGGCTTGATCGTTACCGCTTGAGACAAGTTGACTCTCCCAGGTGCTGTCACTAGAGGGTTTGGCACATTCTCACTTCTTCATTGGCCACACTACTAACCTTCTGGAGCTGAGCTCTCCGGGTCTCTAAGTCAACTGGACTCTCGCCCCTTCTCTATATCACACTTGCTTGGTCTCTGGCCAAATGCAGCTCAACAACGCTTCCGCCCTCACCACCACCACCACCGGTGTGGTTAGGGTATCGCCCCCTGGCGATACCCTAAACCTCCCCAATCCTCATTCCCAATATAATCTCGTTGTTAACGTGACGTAAATGAGACCACAACAGAGAAGGAAGCAGTTTGGTGCACTGCTGGCTGTGCGAGAACGTGCTTCCGTATGACCTTCTTCTGTACCGTGGAGAAGGTAGGGGGGGGGGGGGAATATGTTTATTAAGAAAAAGAAAGGAAAGGTCAGCCAGACGAAGGTCGGCTTGCTATTCCAAACAAAAAAGGCAAGGGAAGGGGAAGGAAAGAAAAGGGGACGAAAGGAAAAATAAGAAAAGAAAAGGGGAAGAAAGAAGGAGAAAAGGGGAAGAAAGGAAAAGTAAGAAAAGAAAGCAAAGGGAAAAGGAAAGGAGAAGAAATGAAAAGAAGAAAGAAAAAGAAGAAACGAAAAGGAAAAGAAGAAAGAAAAAGAAGAAAAGAAAAGGAAAAGAAGAAAGAAAAAGAAGAAAAGAAAAGGAAAAGAAAAACCAAACTAAAGCACAAAACTAAAACTGAAAAGTCACACACACAGTCACACAATCGCAAGGCGTTAACAAGGTTCGAAGGAGGAGCGCTGTGGTGACTGCCCACTGGGCCGAGAGAGAAACACAGGGCTCACAGGGAGCCCAGGAGACCCGTGTTACGCAGAAAGCGGAGCACCGCTTTTGTGACTCTCCACTGGTTAGCTCGCTGCACAGGGCCAAGGAGTGCTGCGAGGGAAACGTCTGTCCGTCCGTCCGTGCACCCAAGCTCTGAGAGATGTTGCCAGAGCACGGCCCGATGATGGTGGTGACGCTGACAGTGGAGGAGCTGATGAGAAATATCGTCTTCTACACCGCAGCAGGGGCAAGTGGGAGATGAGACGCGGCCCATTTTGAACAGGAGTGAACGGGTGAGGGCAACGTTCAGCCGGAGACGATGTAGAAGGGTCTCCTCCTCGCGGGTACAGCGGCAGCCGATGACAAACTCCAGTGAGGGGTCGATGGACTGCAGGAACGCATTAGGTCGGATAGCGTCTACAAGAAACTGGCGGGTGCCGTCGCCGCAGAGACGCCGTATAAGCAGGCGGCACGCAGACACCGGGAGCGGTAGTAGGGGCACCGGCGTGGCCGCATCAAGCGCGGCGCGGCTCGCAGCCGCGTCAGCACATGTGTTGCCGTGTAGCCCTGTATGCCCGGGTACCCACTGAAGGCAGATACGGTGGCCGACCGAGGAGAGTTGGGCGTACTCCTGAAGTACCATGGTACGCAGATCGCTCACGACACTCGGGTGGTATGTGGACAGGAGCGCCAAAGACGCCTTGCTGTCTGTGAGGACGACCCACGCATCAGGCACAGATTCAGCGATATACCGCAGAGCGGCCAGCAGTCCGAGCAGCTCCGCATCCGTGGAGGACACTGTGTAGGGAAGTCGGAGGGCGAGGTCACGGTTTTCCTGCGAGACGTAGTAGGCCGCTGCAGATGACGCATTCGCTACCGATCCATCAGTATAGATGGCGCGGCTCAGAGGATAGGCCGAACTGAGATGCTCGAGCGCGAGCTGGCGGGCTACTGTCACAGGCACATCGTTCTTCCTCTGGAGGCCGGGAATAGTGGCACAGGTCTCGGGTCTTGCAAGCGTCCACATCGCAGGGGCGTGCAAGGGCAGGGAGAACTGTGCAGGGACGGACCCTTTGAGGAGACCGAGAGCACGACCGAAGTCAGAGGCTGGGCAGTCTTCGTCGACGTGGCGAAGGTAGTGGAGAGGGTGCCGCGTAAGGTACCGTGCGAGAACACTGAGGGTTGCCCCGTCCCGCAGAACATCGATCGACGGTTCACGTGCCTCGGCTAGGACAGAGTATGTCTCGGTGGTCGAAGGGACTCCCAAGCAGACGCGGAGGCTCCTGGCTTGGCTAAAGAGCAGATCTCGATTTCTGCTTCGGCTGATACCGTGCAGGATGGGAAGGCTATACCGGAGAGAACCCAGCACGAGGGATTGGTGGACACGGCGGAGGTCAGAGAAGGATGGGCCCCATCGCAAACCAGCGAGGCAACGAAGAACCGCCACGTAACTGTTGATCTTGGTGGTAAGAGCCTTAATGTGGCGAGACCAGGAAAGGTCACGGTCGAGTACCACGCCCAGGTACTTGCAGTACGGGACAAATGGCAGTGGTGAACCTTCAATGTCGAGCGGGAACCTCGTGAATGATCGACGAGTGAACACCATGGCCACAGTCTTGCTGGGTGAAACGGAGAGACCGCGGTCGGCGAGAAACGCGACGATAATATTTAAGCCTCCCTGCAGTCGATGCTGAATGGTGTCGCGGCGAGCGGCAGATGTCCATAAGCAGATGTCGTCGGCATATAGCGTGAGGCGCGTGTGGTGGGGCAGCAGGGCAGGAAGAGAGGCCATGATGACATTGAAGAGCAGGGGGCTGAGCACACTTCCTTGAGGAACGCCTCGGCTAACAGGGTGGGGGTCAGTGTCCCCCTCAGTGGTCCGAACAAACAAAAAGCGGTCGCTCAGGAAGTCCTGGATCCAAAGAAGGGGAGCGCCTCCGATACCACTTTCTTGCAGTGTCGCGATGATGGCGCTATGAAAAACGCTATCGTACGCTTTCTTTACGTCCAGGAAGACGGCACCAGTCATGCGATCTTCAGCTCTTGCCTGCTGCGTCTCAGTCACTAGGTCGATAACATTATCTATCGCCGACCGACCCTGCCGAAAGCCTTGCATTACTTCGGGGAAGAATCGCACGGTCTCGAGGTACCAACTCAGGCGGCGGAACACCATGCGTTCCAACGTCTTGCCCACGCAGCTAGTAAGAGCAATCGGACGGAAGGAGTCAATGTTGCGGGGTGATTGGCCAGGCTTGAGAAGGGGAACAACCATAGCGGTCTTCCAGACTTGAGGGACGTGGCCCCTTTGCCAGCTGGCGTTGAGCATCCGCAGGAGGCAAGCACGACCTGAATCCGGAAGGTTCCGAAGCGCTTTATAGGTAACTCGGTCCGGCCCGGGGGATGTGTGCTGAGGGGAGTCCCGCAGCGCAGAGTCCATCTCCAGGAACGAGAACGGAAGATCCAAAGCCGGCTCCGCGGACGACGCCAAAGCAACTGGAATGCCGCGGGCCGATAGTTGGTCGGCTGAGGGATCGGCTGCGAGGCGAGCGCAATATTCCGTAGCAATATCCAGCTCCGTGCGTGCGGTGGCTAGGGACAGGGCACGGAATGGGTGCCGGAGCGTGACAGGAGAAGATAGTCCCTTCATTACGTTCCAGATCCGAGTCATGGGGGTGCGGGGGGAGAGAGAGGACGCAAAACTTCGCCAGCGGTCCCGCGCAAGCTTGCGTAAATGGCGCTGGACGGCCTTCTGGATTCGACGCGCGTCTTGCTGGTGTGCAGGGAGTTGGGTTCGACGGGCTCGTCTCTCAGCACGGCGACGTAGGGCACGGAGTCTAGCGTATTCGCTGTCCACCGCAGAGAACTGCGCAGGTATACGGAAAGCCGTCGTAGCCGCCTGTACAGCGTTGGTCACGGTGTCCCGGAAAATGCGCTCGTCTTCCAGCGTGCCGCTCAGAGGGACCGAGTCGATGGCCGCCTTGTACTTCTGCCAGTCCGTTCGCCTGACAGGATGGGACGTGGCGAGTTGACGAATGCCCCTGACGCCGATCAAAACGGGGAGATGGTCGCTACCGAGTGTGTCAGCATCCACGCACCAGACCAGCCGCCGCGCTAAGCACGCTGAGGTGACAGTGAGGTCCAGGCACGACGAGAGGAACGCACCGTAGAGAAACGTGGGTGAGCCGTCGTTGAGGACACAGAGACTGTGGTCTGCAAAGAAGCTTGCGAGCCCCTCTCCTCTTGCATCGGTGTGGGTACTACCCCAGATGGCATTATGCGCGTTGAAATCGCCGCATAGCACGTAAGGCGGGGGAAGGCTGGCGAGGAGCGCAGCCAGATCATCGACATTGTAGTTGACTGCCGGCGGGAGGTATAGAGATATTAATGTGACATCCAGGGAGCCCAGGCGGACTGAACAGCAGACGTACTCGCCGAAGCCTTGCGCCTGCACGTCGCGCTGAATGGCCGGAGTGTCAGAACGAACGAAAATGGCAGCGCGGCTTCGTGCACCATGGGGCTCCGAAAGGTGAGTAACATAGTTAGACAGTCGAAAGTCAGGCGAGAGTCCACATTCTGCTATACACATGACAGGGAATTTATGACGCCATGCGAACTGGCGGAAGTCTGATATCTTCGACCGTAGCCCTCTGGAATTCCACTGGAAGATGGCCGTGGTTTCGTAGCGCACTGACGTCGAGTGGTGCATCCAATTATCCATTATGGGTGGCAGGGGCACGAAGGCAACTTTTGAGCAGTGGCTCTAGAGCAAGCAGCACTTGGACTGCTGACAGACCAGCAGACGCAGGAAACTGGTGAACGATGGCGCGCAGCGCAGCGAAGAGCATGGGGAGGATAGCGTCAAAGTGGGTGTCCTGTCCCTTGGGCAGCTGGGAGGAGCCTGCTACTGAAGGCCCAGATACTTGGGGTCGATCGGCATCGGACGTGCGAGGGCCAGGTACTGTAGGAGGTGGAGGCGCTGTTGACTTGACAACTGAAGCGTAGGCCTTGTGAGGCCGGGGTGCTTGGTTTGTTTCTCTTAAGGGTTGTTCACTCCTCAGAACGCTTGAGAAGACTCGGGAAGGCTCAGGAATGCTCGGGAAGTGGTCCGCAGAACCAGGGGCGCGTTACCGAACACTGCGCGAGCTTGCGAGCTCGCGACGCTCCGCCCATCGTCGGGGCTGCGCAGGTGGCAGTCGCACGATCAGTAACACTACCGTTGCGCCATCGCATCGCGAGCCGTGGCGGAGCGAAGAAACTCTCGAGAACACGTGCGTCTCGTAACAGCAATACAATAACAACAGGTTGAAATAAACTTGAAGTGCAATGTATACTTTTGTTCGTATGAATTAAAGAATTGTGAGTACGCCTCGAAACTGCAATTCATTTGAGTGGTTTGTCTTATTCTTCAACTTGACCAATGGGGGAACACCTCTTCGTCGTCTGCTACGAAAACCGCCAAATTCATCTCGCGAAAGTGAACAACCCAAATATTTACCGGTAAGTATAAAAGTATTCTCAGAATTAATTGCCTGTGCTATCGCACAGTCGTATACCACCTTTTGAAAGTTTATATCCCAACAGGACTTAGTATAAGCCATGAATATGTAAGTCAACGAAATGAAATCGTGTAGCTACATTCCCGTATTGCGTCGCAAGTTCGCATGCTGCACTTTGTTGCCATGACGAGCTTTTCGTATTGAACTTCTTCCACTGACGCGAGTTATATTACACTGTACAATACGCTTGCAGCAGGCGCCAACCACACATTTACGTTCGTGGCGACGCAGTTTAACACTCTCGGTACACACGATACATGATGTGGGTCGTTAAGTTCTCGTTTCATTTTGATCCTTCAGCGCCGGCGTATAATTTAAGCAACATTTCACACAGTCTGTCTTGGCGCGCTACTGTAGGGGTGTAGTTAGTAACTTACCATGATTATCTTGAATAAAGAAAAAAAAAAAAACAGCAGTATGGTGAAAAATAGGGAGATGTAGCGACAATAGCGATCCCTCCCTCTCTAGTGCAATTGATAAAGTAAGTAGCCATCTACATGAAGTAACATCTGAAACAAAGAAAAGAAAAAGGCGAAAGGCTTGCACCATCCTTCGTGTAAATGCTGTTCATGCTGGAATTGTACAGCTACCTATTCAGACTCACCTAAACATTACTAAAGCTAGTGCATGAATACATGCAATTTCAGCTGCACCAAGAGCTGTACATGACCCACTGCCTCCATTCACATGTTTAAAGCGTATTGTACAGTTGCATGCAAATGAATAAACCTGAGGGGAGTTTATTAATCATGCAGTATTTCAAGTTTGACATGCGTCATATCAATGTAAGTGTAAATGTGATCAATGTAAATGGTTTTCCTCCCTTTACAGCCATGGCAACCGAGGCACAACGGATGCTGCTGTTGTCACTACTGGAGGAAGCTCCAGAACTCTGCAATAACCGGACCTTCCTCCGGGGTGAGACAGCAGCTGATCGCCGTGCCAAATGGGACCGGATCGCTGCCACCCTTAATGCTGTTGGGGCATTTAATAAAGATGCTAAGGGGTGGCAGCAGCTCTGGAAAGACTGGAGGTACCGTGTGCGCAGCCGCGCACGGGAAATGACGCGGAAAATGCAGGCCACGGGTGGAGGCAGTGGGTACGTGGTGTCCAGTCAGGGGGCCACTCCTGTGGACATCGCTGCCCACCTGTCTCGAATCGACTAGAGGGTGATGGCCCTTGTTGGATGGGACTCCGCCTCAGGATTTCCCAGAGGAGTGGAGCCCTCTGTGGAAACCGGAGCCATGGAAGTGAGACTTCCTGTCTCTGCTGTAAGACATGTACAGTAATCTTAGAATAACACGATTTTGAAGCAATTATGAAACAGCACACCCAAATGGAGAACACTTCACATTCCATCCTTTTTATATAGAGTCCTCCTTCCTTCAAAAAGAGTGATGTGTTGTACATATTTTTTCTTTCAGGACGTGGAAGAGCCTGTACCATCGACCTCGGCCGGTCCTGCTGGTGCTGAGCCAACCGAGACGGTAATGTCAATATGGTGAAAACTGTCCAGCCACTATTCTAAAAACATCTGATTCCATGGCTTACAGGACCAAGCACCTCCTCCGTCTGACAGCAGGCGCCAGGGCACAGGTGGTGCATGCCGACGACGGAGGAGAAGAGTTCCTCCCTCTATTGCTGGGCAACTCATGCAGCGCCAGCAAGAGTTGCTCAGCGAGCAGAAGGCTCTCCTGGAAGAGCAGAAGAAGACGGTCAACTGTTTGACCACAATTTGTCAGGTAGAGTTGAACCGTTGTATACAAAGGCAGATATGGGACAATGTTGTCAGTAAGAGAAACAGGATTGAATGATTGTGAATAATAGTAGTCATAGCACATTAAAGTAGCATGTCAGCTGACTTGATCAGTTGAGCAGTGGTAGTACTGATTGTGCACACTGTATTTCTCACTTGAGTTCATGACGACAGCTGTGCAGAGGACTAAGAAAATGTAATGAAAAAACAGGTACGGGTAGTCTTTGACTGCCTTCTTTACAGTCAACCCTTTTTTATCTTCATCTTGTAGTTTACAACAAAAATTGCATCGAAAGTGAAGTATCCTGATGAATAGAACTCAAGAGGGGATCAGTCACTAGATGATAGTAAAGAAGATGTTGATTTCAGAAGGTATGAAACAGTACACTACAGTACAACAACGGTACAATGCACACTTGCATAAAATTACTGTACACATTAGCTGACAAAGTGATGTGCATGGCTGAAGGTGTTGTTGAAAGTTTTACAGTCGCCATTCTCCAGGGCTTCAAATGACTTGGTCAATGCATGTTACACAGGTCCGAGGGGAAATTCTTCAAGGTTGTCACACTGCCTTGATGAAATATAGGCCGCACACTGTCTCTCACTCAATACCGCACACAAATGTAGCGCACTTTGTACTGAGCCCTCCAATCCGGATATGTGAAGGCAGCTGTTGGGCAATCTCCTAAGCATTTTCAGAAAATCGTTGGTCTGATCCAGAAACTCTGGCCCGGATGCATGAAGGAACATTGAATGGACTAGAATCTATCACCATGCTGTTTGTCAGTGTGGTGCTGGATCCACATCTGTGAAGTCTGGATAAATAGGGGTTGACTTGGCTAGATAATTACATTTTAAAATATCTCAAGCACAGCTCAGCCTCAGTTGTTTTTCGTGAATGACAAAATATACAGTCTCTGCACATATCACAGCTTGCTTATCACTTGCAGCTGCTCACTCCTATGAGCGAATATTTCGCTTATCACCTGGAGAGAGACAGACGAAATGACAGTCAATGAGGTAGGCTATCTTCTTCGCCTAAAACCATGCGTAATGAGCTGGCTTCTAAGTTGTGCTGCACGATTTCTCATAGGCTGAGAGTCATGGTCCTCCTCTTCCTGTGCTCCATCCTCCTGTGTCTCCCCTGCTGCACCAGCTTCTGCCCCTTCCCCACTTGGCCCATCACCTTCATCTGTATTATCAAGAGGTTCACGGGTGTTGTACGCCAAGCACATATTGTGAAGCACGGCACAGGCGTTGATAATTCTGCAGCTTCGATCAGGAGCAAAGTGCAGCGTACGGTACCTTTGGAGGCATCGAAACCGCATTTTCCACAGCCCAAAACATTGTTCAATGCACACGCGGGTCCTGCTGTGTGCATCGTTGTAATCTTTTTCTTCCGATGTCGTGGGTGTACGAACCGGTGTCATCAGCCAAGGTTGGAGGGGGTAGCCACTGTCACCTGTAAATAGTTGTAAAGTTATATTTATTCTCTTGAAAATCCACAAATTCAGACAAATGGATAGAGAAGGGAGAGCAGGAAGAAGTGGGAGGAGTTTGTGCGTGTTTATATATTCATGTTGACAATGTGTTATGCTGCTGTAGATAATGTAAATGAAAGTGTATGAAAATAAATGTTGTTGTAATGTACCTGGCATGTAATAATGTATGTATGTATATGTAATGTAATGTATCTGTAATAAATGTATCTGGCACAATAATTTATCCCTTCATCCAATAACACAATAAAGTGCTCACACAACTGATAGTTAGCAAGGCAGATGTTCTTTTATACAACTTGCAACAGTGTAATGCATCCATGTTAATTAACCCACTACTTAATGTATATTAATTAATAGAATACAGCTGCTTAGTTCAAGTATGGATTGCTGAAATGAACTGAATGTGAAGTGTAATGCACTGTGTACTGTAAGAGTACAAATTGCATTATAAACAGATAAACGCATCCTACCAACTAGCCACTCTCCTTCTTCAAATACGGTTGAGGTGGCTTGACGGAGGTTGCAGGCAGCCCATACAGCTGCGTCATGGCATGAACCAGGGAACCTGGCATTCAGGAAGAGTATCCGCATGGAGGCATCGCAAACCTGGGTATATGAAAACATGTTTAATGAGAACCTTGTTGTAGGTGCCCTTCGCGAACAGCAAAATGGAAGAAAGCATTATTGGAGAAGAGAAAAAGACATGGGGCAATTGTGCCTCGTACTGGTTTGAGACATGCATGGTACTGAAATTCTGAGCAGAAAAGGCACATACCATTAAGACGTTGATGGAATGGTAGCCTTTATGGCAATAGTAATTGCCATCCACAAATCTCGGGTCGAAAATGCTCGGCTGCAAAATTGCTACCTGCGTACCGTCGATAGCCCCTGGAATCATGAACACACTTTTTGGGATATGTCGCAGGCAGCACATTTCAACAGACAGTCAACTCAACCATGTGTGATCACTCGTAACTTATAAGTACAGCATGTATACTGTACTACATTATGAGTCACAGTGCACATAGTGACTGACATAGACCCCTGTCTCGCACGAAACGCCTCTGCACCGAAAATCAGTGTATTGAAAACACGTAAGATAACACAGGATTCGCTCTGTGCATTAGCCTTTTCATGCGTACATATCATGTGTGGTCACATACCGACACAGCCTGGGAAGCCTGCCAGCTCATGAAAGCCACGTTTCACTTCTAGCTTCGCCTCAGGAGTTGTGGGGAACCTCAGGTACTTGGGCGCAAGGTACTTTAAGATGGCTTCGCTAACTTCATGGACAGCCTGTGACACTGCACGCTTGCTGCAGGCGATCGTTTCCTCATTTCCAATGTTTCCAAGGAAAGCTCCAGTAGCGTAGAAACGAAGGGCTGTGAGGACTCTCCGCTCTACGCTCAGAGTTGTCCGACGGGATTCTCGGGCTGAAATGTATATTTTAAAAATGGGGTGCTGTTACGTGCGCAAAGAATGAACCACATTATGATCGTGTACTTACTGCGCTGCATGTCCGGCCTAACAGCTTCGCACACCTCCCTGGCAGCTTCCTTCGACAATCGGAAGGTAGCAATGAACTCGTCTTCCGATAACGCTTCGAAAGCATCTCGATGACTGCGGAAGCTGCGTACCGGCTCTTCCTCAGCAACACCTTCTTCGAGGAAAAGCAGATACAAGTCCACCGGGTCCGCCATTTGCAACGCGAACGTCGAGGAGCTTTGCGTTGTTCTTCCTTCTCTGCGCGGGCGATTACCCTCTGCCACGCGCAGTAGCTGCGCCGTTCTCGAAAAACGGGGTTTTTTTGGCTACCCGCGAAGAGTACCACGTGACCGTCACGTGAATGCCCTGTTGCTATGGTGAAGACGACGCGGAAGGCGGAGGCATCGCGAGCTCGCAAGCTCGCGCAGTGTTCGGTAACGCGCCCCAGGGGACGGTCGCTTGTCTGGCGGCGCAGAGCTGGCCTTCCCATTCAGGACCCGTCGACGATGGGCAGCAGCAGCAGCCTTGGCAACTTTACACGCCCGAAAGGTCGCAGTATGTGGTCCGGCACAGTTGGCACAGTTCGGCTCGCGCCGAGCAGTGCACTCTTTATAGTCATGTGGGCCAGAGCACACTTTACATCTTTGTGGCCCACGACAGGCCTTTGCATAGTGACCGTGCTTTTGACAGTTGAAGCACTGAACAGGAGGGTCAATGTACTCCGAAACGCGGTAATACGTGAACCCAAGGGGAATCTCTGCAGGGAGCATAAGGCCCGGCTGGAAAGTCAAGAGGACGCTGGACTTCGTGATTGCGGTGGCAGATCCGTCGCTTTCACGGGAGAAGGCCATTTCTCTTTTAACGGCGGTGACTCCACGGGGTTTGAAGAACTCCAATAGCTGGTCCTCGCTGTAATGGCGGGGAACACCTGATATTCTGCCCGTGGTACGAGTGTATGAAGCTGGAATACGGGGTTCGACAGGTATATTCGCGAGCGACTTCAGGCTGAGCAGTCTGCGCGCCGAATGCTCGGAGGAGACATGAAGGATGAGAGTGCCCTGCTTATTGATTCGGTGATGGAGCACTTTCTCCTGAGTTGCTGTTAGGATGTCATGGGCGATAAGATCGGGGTTCACATTCCAGAAGGAATCCGAGTCGCTCTTGCACCTGAAGACTACCGGGATGCCCCCTGGGCGATTCTTTTTGTGGGTGACGACTTGAAATGGCGGCTCACCCTGTTGGTGACCTTGTAGGTCGCCGACGAGCATGCCTTCCGTGCGTAAGGCGCTGTCTGGGCCCTGCAGGTCAGGAGCGCCGTCGAGGCCGAGCATAAGCTCCGTTGTCGATGACCGCGGCCCGTTATCGCTCCCAAGAGCGCTGCTCTGGCACCTGGCAACCGGTGAAGGTAGGCATTGTCCAACAACCAGGCATTGTCGAGCAGAGGAGCCGATAAACCACATCAAGCGGTGGGAAGAACTGCCCCCACCCAAGGTCAAGACTAAAATAATAAGGTCTCCATGAAGTTCCCATGGAAGCAATAATTACGTGGCATCCCGCTGATATGCCACGAATTCAAAGCCAGTATACCGTCTGTGATACTGACACTGTGATCTTATATATATTCATTCTAAAATGGCTTTTCAGGCCATCCATGGATTTGGCAGAAATCAAAAACAAAGGGAGGGGACAAAGACATAAGAGTGATGTCTTGAGGAGGACACCTAGTCGTGTGTAATGTCTTGTGCGTGGAGCCGTACGGAACGTTCATTCGGAGCTACGAGCGTCAACGACTGGGAAGAAAAGGAAAGAAATGAAAGGAGGAGAAAAAGGAGAAAACGGGGAAGAAAAGGAAAGGAAGAGAAGAAAAGAAAAGGAAGAACACAAAACCAAAACTAAAAATTCGCAAGCACGGTTACGCGACCACAACGCATCGACAACGAGTGGGGTTTGTCTGGTTGTTCCACGGACTGCGTAGTGCTTGTGCGGTGCTTTCGCAGTCGATGAAATTCGTCCAGCAAAGTTCTGTCGATATTCGCCTTTCCATGATAGAAGTTGAAGTGATTGCCAGCTCCGTCAGTTATCTCACTTTCCATCGATAGCGGTTGTAAACTGGCGGGATGATCCTCCTCAATGCTACTGATGAGAAAGTTTTGCGCGGACAAGCTAATGCGGACGACGCCGACGCGATCTACGCCGATGCTGTAGTTGTGACTGCACGTGAGCCATTGTTCTAGGGCGGGGGGAGGGGGGAGGAATATGGTTATTGAGAAAAAAAGCAAGGAAAGGTTAGTCAGGCAATGGCCGACTTGCTATTCCTTTCGTACAGAGGAACGGAAAAGGAAAGGGGACGAAAATATAGGAAGAAAACGAAAAAAGGAAAGAAGGCGGCAAGAAAGAAAGCGAAAAAAAAAAGCCAAAGAAAGAAAGCGAAAGATAGAGGAAAGAAAACGAAAACAAAAAAGCGAAAACGAAAAAAAGAGGAAAGAAACGAAAAAGAAAAAAACGAAAAAGAAAAGAAACATAACATGTTGTGCAAACGGGGGAGTTCGTCTGGCGCATTTTATGCAGGAGCGCGGGTGTCCGTGCAACATTCATTCGAAGGCGGTGGAGGAGTGATTTTTCAGCTCTATTGCAGCGGCAGGCAATAGTGAAGTCCTGCATGGGCTCAATCAGGCGTACGAAATCATGATATGAGGTAGAGTCCGCTCGGAACTGCTGGGTATGGACACAACGCCGCCGACGAATGTGCAGGGGGCAGACAGAGATCGCTAGGGGCAGAGGCGTGGCAGGAAGAGCTCTGTTAGATGTTGCGTCTCTTGTTATTGTGTCTGTGCGGGTGTTACTCAGAAGGCCTACGTGTCCGGGGATCCATTGAAGCGTCACAGAATGGCCAGTTGCCGCAAGTTGTGTCAGAGCTTGTAGTATGAGCGAGTGGAGAGGGCATAAGGTGCTGGGGCGAAACGAGAGCAGCAAATCCAGTGAAGCCTTGCTGTCAGTCAGAACGACCCACTGTGCAGCCGGCACACCGAGCAGGTGCTGTAGAGCAGAGAGGATGCCGAGGAGTTCCACTTCCATAGAAGACATCGGGTATGCGAGGACAACGGCTTGCTGAAAGTCACTATCAGGGATATAAAATGCAGCACCCGAGCTGTCTGCCGTGACTGAGCCGTCCGTGTATACCTGGCGATGATTCTGATACGTGGAGTGCAAACAATGGAGGGCGAGTTGGAGGGCTACCGGTGCGGGAGTGTCACGCTTGCGCTGAAGACCAGGGATGGTGGAGCAGATATCAGGACGCGCAAGGGTCCACATTGCTGGCGCATATGTGGGAGTGGTTGGGGAGGGAGGAAGATGATCCTTCAGCCGGGCGATGGTCTTGCCGAAAGCTGAGTCAGGGCATTCGTCGTCAATATGGCAAAGATAGTGGTGAGGGTGACTGGTCAGATAGCGAGAATATACTCGAAGTGTATCAGCATCCCGCAGAAGAGGGACAGGAGTCTTCCGTGCTTCAGCAAGAGTGCCGTAAGTCTCTGATGTTCGTGGTACTCCCAGACAAATGCGAAGGCCGCGGGTTTGGATGTTAAGGAGCTCGCGCTCCTGTGTTTGGCTGAGGGCATGCAAGATAGGGAGGCTGTAGCGTAGTGTCCCCAACACGAGGGCCTGATGGACGCGATAAAGATCAGTGCAGGACGGGCCCCAGGACGCACCAGCGATCCGTCTGAGGACGTGAACTGAGGCAGTCGCTTTTGTGGTAATCATCTTCACATGGCAGGACCAAGTCAGGTCGCGATCAAGTATAACACCTAGGTATCCGCATGAAGTGGCGAAAGTCAGAGGGGAGCCGTCAAGGTAGAGCGGATACCTGCGGAAGCACTTGCGCGAGAACGCCATCGCAACAGGCTTCGTCGGCGACACTGTTAGGTCACTGGAGGCAAGATAGGTGATAATCACATGTAGAGAGCTTTGCAGTCGGCGCTGGATCGTATCTCGACGGATTGCAGAAGTCCAGATGCAGATGTCGTCGGCGTATATTGTGATGGATGTATGAGCAGGGATCAACAGGGTGAAGGAAGCCATGATAAGATTAAAGAGGAGGGCGCTATGGATACAGCCCTGCGGGACCCCACTGGTCACGTGGTGCTTGGTGGTGTCACCACCAGCGGTGCGCACGAAGAGATAGCGGCCTGATAAGAAGTCTTGCACATAGATAAATGTTTCTTAGGATAACGGTACTTAGAACTGCAGCTTTATTTGTTGTTTCTCTTTCTTTCTTTTATTGATCGGTTTATTTTTACTTTTATCTTTCTTATTTTTATTTTTTCATGAACGCTCCACGTGAACCGATAAGAAAAATCGATCAAGCAGTATCCATCGCAGGGGGCAGCCGCCAACTTGAGCCGCAGTAAGAGCATTAAAGTGCAGCTCCGCTGCTGTTCCGAAAGTATGAAGACGTTGTGATATTCAGAACCGTGGTCCCAACTTCATTCATAAACGCACATTGCTTTCAAAATTTCCATACTCCTTCGTGAGAAATTTGAGAAAAACTACCGGGCGGCGGTTCCACTTGTGACGTCATACTTGGAACTGCGCGGATTGGATAGCCACACCTAGCCAGCTCTGCCTGGCAACCAGTTTGTGTTTACACTCCGTCATGGACGCTGTATCGTGCTGAAATAGCTGTCACGAGCTATCGGGGACCACCGGACCGTTTTATGATGTTTCTTATAAGGAATACTTCGTCTTCGAGCACGTTCTCGTTCTCAATAGCTTTGGTGGTGCTTTCTGCACGCGCAGCAACTCCGCGCATAGTGCGCTGCCAAAGCTATTGGGAATGCGTAAGTGTACGTCACACGTTAGGTGTTAGGTCTTGTTGGTAGCATGAAGCACAGTGTGGGCACAGAATGTCCGCTCACGACGGCCGTCGTTTCACAACGAGGCCATCCTGTAAGGCTTGTTAAAGAAGACCGGCAAAACTATCTTTGAGGCTATTAACGACAGCAATTATCACGGAACACACCCAAAACATTCACCTTCGCCCATAGATCTCCGCCATCACATCGACGATTTGGCGTTAGCCAAGCCACGAGCGCGGCTAAGCCAGGACGAAGCCGGGATTGGTCAGGGTTTGCCGACCACAGGACCGCCGTGCCAGGGAAATTAAAAAAGAATTCTTTTCTTAAAAACTACAAACAAATGGGTGAAAATTTTTCACATGTATGCTCCCTGTGCGGAAAGGAACGCACAGCCCAAGCATGGCTCCATTCTGTCGCAGTCGAAAATCGGCGGAGCTGAGCTTTAAGGATGGCAGCATGGTAAACACTGTCGTAGGCTTTCTTTACGTCGAGGAACACAGCGGCAGTCAATAATCCCTCTGCTTTGGCATGTTGGACTTGACTGACTAGGCTGATGACACAATCTAGCGCTGATCGGCCCGGGCGGAATCCCGCCATCATTTCCGGAAAATACTCAGCAGTCTCAAGGAACCAGCTGAGACGCGTGAAAATCATGCGTTCAAGTGTCTTCCCTATACAGCTGGTGAGGGCAATGGGACAAAAAGGGTCAAGGTGATGCGGCGATTGGCCCGGTTTGAGTATAGGAACCACCATGGCCGTCTTCGAATTTTCTGGAACTTGTCCGGTATACCGACTCTCATTGAGAAGCCGCAGGAGGTGCAAGCGGCCCGATAGGGGAAGGTGCCAAAGGGCCTTATAGGTAACCTGATCTGCCCCAGGTGAGGTGTGCAGGGGAGCGGCTGCATGTGCAGTTTCGATGTCAGAGAGGGTGAAGAGCGTGTCCAGGACAGGATGACTTGGTGCATGGACTGGGACTGCAGGCGTTACTGAGCTGGGGGTGCTGGTGGTAAGTCTTACGCAAAAATCTTCGGCAATTTGTAGTTCAGGCTGTGATGTACAAAGAAACAGGGAGCGGAACGGATTCCGCTGAGATACAAGGGAGGAGAGGCCTCATAGTACTCCCCATATCCGGGAGAGTGGTGTACGATGGGATAAAGAGGACATGGACCTGCGCCAATGGTCCTGCGCAAGCTGACACAGATGACGCCCAATTGCTTTCTGAACCCGCCGGGCTTCGAGGCGGTCAGGAGCGTGACCAGTGCGTCGGGCACGGCGTTCCGCGCGACGACGAAGTGCATGAAGCCGCTCGTACTTAGCATCGACGGCAGAGAAGCACGCCGGGACACGGGAGAAGTTAGTAGCAGCTGCGCAGCACCTGCTACAGTACGAGCAAAATCCTGCTGGTTTCCCAGTGCATCGTTTGAGGAAGCTGACTCCAGTGTGGCCTGATAGAGCTGGCAGTTGGTTCGCTTGACGGAACGTGATGTAGCCGGCTGTCGCGATCGTCGGATGCCGATAAGAACGGGCAAATGATCGCTTCCAAGGGTGTCAGCATCTACTCCCCATGTGAAAAGACGAGCCACTGATGTTGACAGGGCGGTAAGATCAAGACATGAGGAGAGGTGTGTGGCTTGAAGAAATGTTGGGGAACTGTCGTTTAGTATACTTATAGTTCTGTCGGCGAAGAGGTCCGCAAGGCGCTGTCCTCTTGCGTCGGTGCGTGTGCTACCCCAGACGGCATTATGCGAGTTGAAATTGCCACAAAGCACAAGCGGCGACGGGAGGCTGGCAATAAGTGTGTCCACTTCAGCAATGTCGTAGGTAACACCAGGGGGTAAGTAAAGAGAGACAACCGTGAGGTCAAGGGAGCCAAGACGAACGGAGCAGGCCACGTAATCACCAGTCCCCTGTGTGCACACTGTCCGGCGGACTACGGGAATGTCAGACCAGACGAACAGCGCGACACGACTTGTTCGTCCTCGGGGTTCAGAAAGGAAGGTAAGGTAATTCCAGAGCCGAAAATCTTCTGTGATACCGCATTCGGAGTCACAGAGCAAGGGGAATTTGTGCCGCCATGTGGACTGGCGAAAATCAGGCGTCTCCGACTGGAGACTTCGAGCATTCATTTGAAAACTAGTTGTGTGGCGATAAGGGGCTGTTGGAGGAAGTGGCGGGTGATTAGCCATTCACAGGTGGAGAGGGAAGATGACGCTGACGCAGAAGAGGCTCAAGTGCTAGTACTGCTTGAACAACAGGTAGATCTCCCGAAGCAGGTATTTGTTGGACAATGGCGCGCAGTGCAGTGAACATCACAGCGATTATTGCGCCAAAGGAGTGATCCTCTTTCTCCGGTCGAGCTTGGGACGCCTGAGGTGATCGCGGGAGGCTGTCTTGAGGCGCCGGTTTTCCAGCTGGCTCTTGAGTCTTGACAGCAGATGCAAAGGTCTTTAACGGTCTCGTGGGACAGTGCGGCGGCTGCACTGCACGGCGCTACACGGAAGCTGTGGGAAGTGGGCTTCTCCAGGGGGACGCCGCCGCGCGGTTGCTGCACTCAGGACACGTCGTTGGTTCGCAGCGACTGCGGCCTTGGCAACTCTACAAGCACGTTAAGTCGCGGTATGCTGTTCACCACAGTTGGCGCACTTCGGCTCTCGTCGGGCCAGACATTGTTTGAAATCATGCGGTCCCGAACACACTTTACATCGCTGGGAGCCTCGGCAATTCCTGGCATAATGACCGTATTTCTGGCAGTTAAAGCACTGAACCAGGGGGTCAGTATACTCCGAGACTGGATAGTAAGCGAAGCCAAGTTGTAGCTTGGCAGGGAGAACGCGGCCAGGCTCAAAAGTGAGAAGAACACTTGACTTAAAGATAACGTTGGCCGAGCCGTCGCTCTCGCGGGAATAGGCCACCTCTCTCTTCACCACAATGACGCCGCTGGCGCGGAAGAACCCGATGAGCTGTGCATCGCTGTACTGGCGTGGAACACCAACTATTCTACCCGTGGTGCGTGTGTGTGTGTATAGTTAGAGTTTTTCTGGCGCAAGGGCTACTTAGGCCAAACCCGTGGTGCGAAGCTATGATTAAGGAATGTATGGGAGAACATCGACTCCAGCAAGTGACCGGAGGGCCACGAGACGGCGCGCAGATTCTTCAGATGGCACATGCACAATGAGGGTACCCTGTTTATTGAGGCGGTGACGGAGCACCGTCTCTTGTGTTGCCGACAGGATGTCGCGCGCGACGGGGTTAGGGTCCACATCCCAGAAAGAGGCCAGAGGGTTCTCACAGCGAAAAACGACCGGGATGCCGTCGGCACGACTCTTCTTATACCGTACTATTTCAAACCCATCCTGAGGCTCTTTGCAGTCATCCACTGGACTTAGGTCAGAAGACTGAACCTCCATACGCTGGTGAATGAGGTCCTGCTCGTGAAATGCCGCGCTCATGGAGCCGAGGTCAGTAAGAAGCTCGGTTCGTGAAGTACTCGGTGAGACAGACACAGCATCTTCGCTTGTCTTCCTTCCCACTGGCGACCGACTTCTCGCCGGCCTGGGTCGTTCCGGATCCTCGTCTCCGGCAGGGTGACCAATGGTCCGGCGGTTTCCTCCGCCCCCCTCCATTGTTACGGGGGAGACGGCGAAATGCTCCGCCAATATCCGAAAATTGAGAAGCCGAAAGAAAGGCAAAAAGGAATTTCGTGAGGAGCAGCAGAGAACACGTCAGATCAGTTCAACGTTGTCGTGTTCTAGGGCATGTCTGTGCTCCAAGGCCATTTATTGGGAGAGTTTGCACATTCTCTGATCTTTCGCCGTCTCATGGGTGGAGCCTACTTTAAAGTCATAGTCCTCGTTCCGCCCCCCACAAAGCGTGAATCCAAGCAGAATCCGCTTATCAGCTGTCTGATGCGCGCCATTTTGAAGCTGTTCGCCAATAGATGGTCGACAGCTTGGTTGTCGCACTGAATGCAGTCTACAGGAATAACCGGTTTCTGACCCACAGCCGCCTGTGATTAGGGAGGTTTTTTTTCAAGCTGAAAGAGTTTAAGGACAAAGGGTTTTCGGTTAGGCCTCATATCATCCAAATGCCCATTTCCACTGACGTCCCAAATCAAACAAACGCTCCTATTATCCGAAAAAAAGTTCAGAGGTTCTGGGCTTTAGGTTGATCTAGGTACGCGGGTAGCAGTGACCCATCTCCCCCAAATGCTATTTTCACCCGAGCGCCCAGAACCACCAAAAGCGGGATACTTGAAAGGACATGCTTCCCCCCGTTTCTCAGAGAAAGGAGGAGGTGAGCAGTTCCTGGGTGTGCGAGAATCCAACGTACTTCCTTCAACTGACTCAGAAGTGTAGTTTGCCAAGGAAAGCTTTATCGATGCCTATCGCGTTCAAGAAGGGATCCGATCCAATTAGAGAGACATTTTCCATGTGAGTGACTGGAGTCCAGGCACTGTGTAGGTCATCATAGTGGGAAACGAATAGTAACAAAACGCCCACGGCACAGGTCCCGAAGAAAATTACAGAAAGGACCTCCTTCTTTACTTTTCTTTAATGCATTTTGTTAATACAGTTCAGACGTTCAGAAAACACTCTATGTTAACCGGCTGAAACAACCCCTAGAAGAAGCTTGCAAGCATATGAATGTCTGTAACCAGCACCGAGGGACCCACGTGACGGCTAGGGTCACGTGACCCTCTCTGGTGAGTTGCAGGAAGCACAGTCTGAGGCAGAGTTAACTGGAACGCGACTTCGTCCGCCGAATCGGGAAGAGAGCCACCCTAGCGGCGCTTAGAAGAAATACAGGGAAATAATGTTTTGACTGTCCTACTTACAGCGAATTCGGGTGGCCATTTTATGGCGTCACGGCCTAGCGCCAAATTGCTGGGTCGGCTCCCGAGCTGGATCACGGGACACTTGCCACCCAAACGTGAGTGCCAGGGATCTAGCAGTTTTAGGATCAGGATCAGGCTCGCCTCATTCCTTTTGATTCAGGGCAGAGTTGGCACACTTGGATCAAGCTAGGGGCATCGCGGTCGCCCGTCTTCGGGTTCCGTCGTCTGCTAAATTACGTGAACTTCGACGTGCGGGCTAACTTGGGCACTCGTAACCGCTGCAGTGCGGATTTGACAACACCGGATGTAGTTTTGCAACCTGCTGCTCTATGGTTTCGCGAAAAAAGTGCAAGCTGGCAAATTCCGGGCGCTTGGAAAGCCCCACGCGAGATTGCTTTGTTTCGACCAAGCGAACATGACTGCTCGGGATCTGACAAGAAAAAAAAAAGGGAAAAAGTTGCCACGAAATGACCACCCGAATTCGGCATTATGCTGCGAGGGTGTCCGCCTTGGCATGAGTTGTGGACTCGGCATTACCGTCAACTGTGGCTATCATGGCGACACTTGGTTGGGTTTGAGGCGATTATGTAAAGGTGTATGCTGGCCGGTATGACGTGAATGCGATGCTGTTATCTCATTAACACACAAAGGCGGACACGAAATCCAATAAATTTGCCACTAGACTCTGTGCATGCTCATATGTTTCATCACAAATCTGAAAATGCCCCACTGAGCGAACGTGACCACCTTCGCGTGTATCTATAAGATAAAGTCAGCCCATCCGTGCGATATCAGCCGGCATACAGCTTCACACAATCGCCGCAAACACAAACAAACATCGCGATGACCACCATAACTGAGGATAATGCCGAGTCAACAGCTCATGACAAGGCTGACACTCCCGCAGCAACAGTGGGACTGTCGAAACACTATTTCTCTTTTTTCCTTGAGAGAGCAGCTAGGGATGCTCTCTCCGCGACTTTAGCTCCGACAGTCGAACTGGCGTTCCTGTTAACTCTGCTTCGAGCTGTACAGTGGATTCCGCACACTTAGGATCCGCTAACCCTTCTTCTTTTCCCTGTTAAACAGGGGAAGCGTGTCCCCAGGCAGCACAAACCCTCTGGAAAAGAATGGGAACGCAATGGGAGCTCCGGCTCCTGAACGGGCGATAGTGCCCGACTGGTTCCCAGCGGTGTGGGAACTGAGTAGGTAGAACATAAGAGAAGAGATATGGTAGTCCCCCGACCATGCCCTGATCATTTCCCGCTCTGGTCTCCTTTTGGTCATGTAAACAATAATATAGGATCGCTCCCCGATGCTGCTCTGATCATTTCCCGGTCTGGACTGACCTTGGTCATGTGACCAAAATATAGGATCGCTCCCCGATGCTGATCTGATCACTTCACGATAATGAGTCACATGACCGGGGTGCAGCAACGGATTTCTCTTCCTAGACAGTCAGGCGCCGAGTGATGCAATCACGTAACCGACAGTTTCGAATCTGGCCAATGATGTTCCTCGATCATCCAGCCGTGTTTGCACTGTCGGAGTCCCCGTCGCTCTCGCTGCGAGAAACGAATGTATCCGGCCGTGCTCCCGAAACTTTTGAGGAATTCCAACGTTTTTAAGCGATTCATCGAGTGGTAAGTGCTATTTCTTTTTGTGGTATTCCTCGCATTGATAAATGTTACTCATAGATGCTTTTCAACATGAGTGACACCGTTCTAGAAGGCTTGTCTCGAAACTTAGCATCGCATAGTTTCGATTTCAGTGATCCATTGTGGTTTATGCGTTGCTTTTAGGATGATGGACTCCGTTTTGGTGAAAATATGGTTCAGTAAAGTGTGGAATCGTATGTATTGTGTATTTGACATCAAACGAAATGTACCCATTTCTCAGGACGACTGCGTGCTGCAGTTGTGCTTTTCATCTCCTGCGTACGCACAAAACTGGAATGCTGGAGGACTTCAGCTCAAGGTTGGTTTTTGGAGTCAGTCTAAATAAAAAGAAAAGAAAAAAGGAACCTCCGAAGTGAATAAATTATTCCGCTTTAATCCGTTTGCGCAATGTGATCGACGCATGATATGTCAATTTCTTTGAAACTGTGAGTGGATGAAAGCTATCCTGATCTTTCATTCAGAATGTCATGCTGGACCACTACCAGAGCGTGCTTAAAGGAATCAATGCCTTGATGAAGGTATCACCGAAGTGCCCACCACCAGCTCTGTGCCTAAGAGCCAGTGATGATGGTCAAGATTTTTCTAGCGGATCTTGCCATGTCATGCTGAAAACTGTAAGTTTGGCTATTTGGTCTGTAACGTGTGCATCATGTGGTGTGGTGTACTTTTCTCAGTGTAACCCTGACCTCGAGCCTATCTTCCACTTTCAGAATCCACCCCGCACTTCGGTTACAACACTATGACCTATCGCGCTGTGATGATTGCTTGAAAGGAATACAGTCTGGTATGCTGTGTTGTTTTTCTTTTAAAAGAACTTCAGGTATCCATAATAAGAGGCGTTCCTAGCAAGAAAGCCATAAGAAAAGGCATTTTCTTGATACATTATTATTTCTCCTAAAGACAAGGGTACGAGTCACACTACATGTGCCATAATGCACTCTCAGAAAAAAGGGTGGACCTTTTAGGAGGTAATAGCTGTCGCATATGTTGTGCCTAAAAGGTTGCAAAGTTCTACCCGCTACCTCACTCTCTGCCACGAATAATAGGGTTACCGCTTCTGATTCGGTGAGAGAGGGGGGCGTAGACCTTTTTGTTGTAATTTGGATGGATGATAATTTTTTTTTACCAGCTTTTTACACCCCTTACCATGTTGGCTTAGGAGGTAACTAAGGAAGTTACTCTCACGCCTTTTTCCTTAGATTGTGGTTCCCAAATTGTGTGTATGTTGTCCTCGTATTAGCAAAGGTGCGCGAATATTTCTTCTATTTTCTTAAAGAAGGTACAGAACGATCATGACACATGTAGTACGGATTCTCAAGTTGTTCACGTGTTCCATGTTGTTGGGCGTAACTCGTTACCAGTAACTCGATACCGTAACTAGGCTACTCGGCTTAGCTATTTTCAGTAACTTTTTGCATAGCTCTTTGCTTTTGGGCTCCAGTAACTTCTTGAAGAGCTCGTTCCTTTCCCTTTTTCTTTTGTTTCGGGGGTGCGGGGGTTAAGTTCGTCAAAGTAACTTGAAGAATGTTCAAAGTTCCTTTTGTTCAATCCTGGTCTACAAACATCGCAGGCTGAGTCCTCCCTCCGTGACTTGAGATGAAAGATGGCACGTGCATGGCGCGACTAACTCCGGTTACACGGTGTTGTTACACGGTGAATGTTACAAATTATGTTTTAGCCGAGCATTAGGAAGCTCAGGTATCGCGCATCTTAACGATAAGAAGTGTATTGATAATGATATAGGGCATTGAGTAGCAGGATTAAAACTTTGCACAGTTCTACGATATGTATGTTGGGGACAACTCGTAGAGCATAAACTTGCTTTGTGCTCCTTTTTCATGTGCCTTATTACGAGATTAAAATCATCAAATCCCTTCCTAAAGAGGCCCGTAAATGTAGGCTTCTTTTGTCGTAGCAGATATTGATATCATTTTTGTATATCAAGACTATTTTGAAACGTCTTGAATCGCCCATTGTGACAGCAAGGTCTGAATTAACCATATAGACAGGTCAAGAGCTGAAAAGTATATGTATTGAGTAGCAAATAACTTGAAGGTAACCTGTTACATTTCTAAAGTAGCTTAACTTCACGTCAATTTGCATTACGTTTTATTACGTGTAACTGCGTTTGAAATTTAGCTACCGAACGGTTTCACGTCAGTTCAGGCAGGGAGGTCCCATCGACCTCCTGGGTCTTCAGTATTTTCGATATTTATAAGCTTATCGTATATTATGATCAACATTTTTGCCGAATAGCTTTCGTGCAAACAAATTAAGAAAATCCGGCCCTGAATTCTGATGTTTCAGTTTTGCCGTGTTTGCACGCGTATACCTCCCGAGTGTTAAGAGATACTGTTGTGAAATTTTTTTATGCTGTTTTATTATGCCTACAGGCCAGCTGTCAGAGAGCAAATTTTAGCGCGCAGGTGCAACGTTGTGTGCTATAAAAAATGGCGAACATGCCCTCTCGCGCACTTTTGCCCTAATTTCAACGCCTGATATCTCTGGCTATAGATGTCCCTGATCGCAATACTTGGTATCAGCTCACTCATCTTTTAATGCTCTTTCATCTGATATATCTATCCTGCATATACTTTCTAGCGGCATGTGCTTAAATAGGCAAATGTTTAGGCATATTTCGAAATAAACGTGGATTTTGCACCTGTATTTCTCAAAAAGGTCCCACTTAATTTCGTATATATTTTGCCAGGATATGGCCCGATGTTAGGCCTTTCACCTAACGGAAAAACTTCTTCTCCAAAGGCGTATGCTGCTGATTAGTGCGTTAAAACGCGGCCCCACTGCGTACGAACGTGTCGGAGATATCGACAGCCAGAGCAAGAAGCGTCGAAGTTTGAACAAAACTGCGTGACAGAGCATGTTCGCCGCTTTTTATACGATACAGTGCTCCACCTGAGCGCCTAAATTTCCGCTCGGAGTGCTGGCAGGTAGGTATACTAAAGCACACACAAAAAAATGCACTACGATATCTTGTAGGACTTAGGATGTATACACGTGCAAACACGGCAAAATTGCAACAATCGAATTCAGGGCTGGATTTCTCGATTTTTTGCACGGAAAGTATTGGAATGATTAATTCTACCAATGTTGATCATCATCTGCGATGAGCGTCGAAATATATATGAAAACTCATGAAAATTCAGAAGGTCCATGGGACGTCCCTGTCTGAGCTAACGTGGAACCGGCCTACAAGTATGTTCTGGCTAACCTTTTCAGTGGCTCCCATCTTTCAACAGTTAAAGGGACTATCGCATCCATCTCAGTCGATTCCGAAACTGTAGCGCCGTTTTACTCCGCGTTCATCACTGATAATAACGCCGAAAACCCGACGCGAATTGGCAGCGTTGTTCCCGTGTAGTTTGATATAAAACTTCGCAAGAGCAGACGACGCATTCCGGGGTTCCCTCTCCGGAAACGTCACACGGACGAGGCCAATCACTGCGCGCCCTATGACATGGAGAATACCAATCACGGAGCGGCCGGAGGGACCTTGGTAGCCTTGGCAACCGACAGACAGGCGGCCGGGCGGGCGAGCGAGGCGGAATGCTGGGGAACGGCTCGCGGAACGTTGTTTCTGGTTAGTGTCGAACGTGTTCGTACAGTCAGGAGCGTAACGCCTTGTTTCACGTAACATGGTTACGTCTGCACTCACACTGGTAAGCGAAAGCCAGCGTATTTACCGAGGACTTTTCACTTAGTATAGTACGATGCGAACGCCAAGCAGACGATCTCGGAGACAATCGCCTGCGCTGCGCTCCTATTCGTGTGCCTGGCTTACGTCATCATCGTGTTGGCTGCAGATGGAATGCGGACCTTTAAAACTCGATTACTTAATATTTAAGCTGTTTTCGGAAGAGAAATTTGGCAAAGTTGACTCTGAAACGGTGACGAACATTATCCTATGGGTATCATACATACGTTCCCGGATGTGATAGTCCCTTTAAAACTTAACTGGTAACGAGTTCCAACTTCTATCTCTGTTCCATATAACCTGTGTTAAGTGAATATTTGTGAAGTAAATAGTGCATATGCGGGACTGGTGGTTAGATACTTTCAATGTAACTCTCTTTCTTTCATTGCTGGTGAAGTGATGCATTAAAGAACCCATGTATTTTGTGACTATGATGCAATAAAGAGTTTTCTACAATGGCATATTGATTTTGTTTTTAAAAATCGCGCAAATTAACTCTTGTTTGGGGGGTAGGAGGTACCCGCAAGTGTGCATTGGCTGCACCTCGGGAAATCGTTGGGGTACGATACAGGCTGCCGATAACGGACCATTAACATCCCCGTGTTGCAAACCGTATGCCGGACCATGGTCGGGAGCCGACCCGGTCGGGTCGGTCGCCGCCGGCGCACCGACGTTGGGTCGTCGCGCTGTGCTGCCTGGGTCGTTTCAAGTATCGCTTTCGGTGGTTCTGGGCGCTCCGATGAAAATAGCATTTGGGGGATATGGGTCACTGCCACCAATGTGCCCAGATCAACTGAAAGCCCAGAACCTCCGAATATTTTTTTGGAGGAAATGGGCTTTTGGTTGATTTGGGGGGGGGGGGGGGGGTATATGTTTATTCACACGATGGAGATGTCAGCCAGGCAAGTGCCGGCTTGCTACTCCTTAAAAAGAGAAAGAGAGAAAAGAGAAAAAAAAACAGGTTCGGAAGAAGCCGCGATGGGAACGATGTGCAGCGGGCGTTGAGGCTCGCCGCCTGTGCTTCAGAGGGCGGTCATCATTTCTGTGGCCTTGAGGTACTCGAAGAGTGCCTTGGTAACAACCCGTTGCCCAGGGCGCTGGACAGGCCCGAGGAGTGTAGCGAGCGAGAGGGGGTGGTGGTCCAAGGCTTGGAGGCGTCGGGCGAGGGCGGCACGGGGCGCCGAGAACGTCGGGCACGTTAGCAGGAGGTGGGCTACGTCAGCGATGGCGCCGCAGGCGTTGCAGTTTGCGTTGCCGCGTCTGCCATCTTGTGCAGGAGTGACGGAGTGTAGGCGACGTTAAGGCGGAGGCGATGAACGAGGGTTTCCTCGGCCCTGGTAAGGTGTTGGGATGGGTAAAGTTGCATCGCGGGGTCGATGGCTCGAAGAAATGTGTTGCATCGAATAGCGCCTGCAATGAAGTGGCGGGTTTCAGAGGGAGACCATCGATGGATTTTAAGGTGGCGAGCTGATGCCGTGAGCGGTATGTTTGCAATGGGGCTGTCACAGCTATGTGCGCGCCTTGCAGCAGCGTCGGCACGGGTATTCCCAGGGAGGCCTATGTGGCTGGGAACCCACTGGAGCCAGACGGTATGACCCCAGGCGAGAACGGAGTTGTATGACGAGATAGTAATTGCGTGGAGGTCGTTGATCGTCTGGGATCCGTGTGAGCTGATGACCTCCAACGCTGCCTTACTATCTGTAAAGATGTACCAGTTTTCCTGTGGCGGGATGGAGGGTGCTCCAGGGCAAGCTGACGTGCGACATCGGAAGGAGTGTCATTCTTTCGCCCAAGGCCGGGGATAGTGGAGCACACGAAGGGCCGGTCGAGGGCCCACAAAGGGGGAGGGGGGCAAAGGACACGGTGGAAGAGGGCTGGGGCACAACAGCCCGCAGGCGGTCGACAGCGCCACCAAGGGCAGAGTCGGGGCAGTCACTTCCTATGAGTCGGAGATAGTGGAAGGGGTGCCGCGTTAGGATCCGCGTGTAGGATCCGTGCCGCAGTACTCCTCTGCCAGCTGTAATTCGGAGCGTCCTGTGGCCACGGAGAGTGATCGGAACGGGTCTCTCTGGGTAACAGGTTCGGCTAGTCCTCTGAGTACCATCCATATCCGGGACAGAGATGTTCGCGGAGATAGGGAGGAAGCAAAGTTCCTCCAGTGATTTCTGGCCAATTTACAGATGTGTCTATGGACGGCTTTTTGTATCCGTCGCGCTTCCAGCATATGGGCCAAGAGATGCGTGCGACGGGCCCGCCTCTCTGCTCTCCGCCGGATCTCACGTAGTCTGGCGTACTCGGCGTCGACCGCTAAGAACTTGGTCGGAAGGTGAAAGACTCTCGTGGCACAGTGTGTGGCGCCGACCACCAACCGGCAGAAGTCGCGGTGGCTGGCGTTCCCAAGTACGCGGCCTGGAAAGGTGGAATCAACGGCAGCCCTGTAGCGTTGCCAGTCGGTCCGCTTGACTGTGCGCTTGAGCTGTGTCCCAGCTGCTCCGCCAATGTTGATTAATACCGGGGCATGATCACTGCCAAGCATATCAGCGCCAACAGTCCAGGTGAAGTGCCGCGCAAGCGAAGCAGGCACAACTGTCAGGTCCATGCATGACGATCGGTGTGGTGACTGTACAAAGGTCGGGGAACGGTCGTTAAGGATGTGGAGGTTCCTCTCTTCGAACAGCGCAGCAAGCCGCTGTCCTCGCGAGTCGGACCGCACGCTGCCCCAGATGGTATAATGGGCGTTAAAGTCTCCACATAAGACATATGGCGTAGGAACACTGTCCAGGATATTCTCCAGGTCGCTCACATCATATGGGACAGCGGGAGGTATGTAGAGGGAGACAACTGTGAGGCCCTGGGAGCCCACTGGAATCGATCAGCAGACGTATTCCCCTGCGCCCGTTGCCACAATGCTCCTCTGCACAGCCGGTATGTCCGAGCGGATGAAGATGGCTGCCCGACTTTTTGTTCCGCTTGGTTGTGAGACATATGTGATATAATTCGACAGACGGAAATCAGCTTCCCGCATTCCGAGATGCACATAAGGGGGAACTTGTGCCGCAACGCAAACTGGCGAAAGTCTGATATTTTGGATTGAAGGCCTCTTCAATTCCACTGGAAGATTGTTGTCTTCTGATACTGCACTATTGTTGGCACCGCCATTTCTCCGTCCAGGGAGCGATGCCGTCACACAGCCGGGGCTTAGCGCCCAACCGGCTTGGTTGGCAGTAAGGGGGCGATTGCGTTTTCAAGTGGAAGGATCGATTGGACTTCAGTAAGCGCCTTACACTCGGGGCACGCAGAGACTATGGCCTTTAGGGCCACGAAAAGCAGCATGGTTATCACAGATATATTTCGGTAATTACCATTTCTCGTTTTCGGTAGCCAACCCTAGTTTTCTTTCTGGATTCTACAAATTTGTAAATCCCACTTTGCGGAAATGTAGATTTTTCACGAGCACCCAACACAGAGGACATGCGCTAAGACAGAAAACTGTGTTTCAAATACATCACATTTGTGCAGGAAGGATACACGACCTCCTGGATACGATGATGTCCTTCTGGATGTTTCACTTGGTGAAGCCGAGGTCTTTCAGTGTACCACACAGGCAAAGCAACCATACCAAACTGTTTTCCCATCAAACAGATCAAGTAATGATGAAAGATGGAAGCCACTGAAAACGTTAGCCAGCCGTAGGACTCGAACCCACATCTTCTGAATTACCGGTCCAAGGGACAACAACAACATATATATTGTGATGATGAAGTGGGGAGGTTTTCCACTCTAGGAGTGGAAGGCTACCCCATAGCGAGGGGTCTAATATGAGTGGTGACAATGATGAGTGATGACGATGAGAGATGACGGGAATGATCGAAGTGGCGATGACGATGCTGGACGTGATCGTGATGGTGGGAATTTCCGAGGGCGCTGCTGGGGTCATAATGAGTCCTTTAGGCCTGTTGCCTCAAAGAAGTCAACCACGTGACGTAAGGCCGCCCTGGAGTCGGCCGCGGTGTCCCAAGGGCCGAGGATGGTCGACAAGTTGAAGGGGCGGCAGCCAAGGGTGGCAAGCTGTGACTGCAGTGTACGCCTCTCGTTGACATAGGTCCGGCAGCGGAGAAGTATGTGCTCAACGTTGGCAAGTACGCCCCACTCGTTGCACATAGGGCTAGCCTCACAGCCTAGCTGGTATCGATAGGACGGAGTAAAGGCCACATTCAGACGTAGCCTGTGGATGAGTGACTTCAGAGGACGAGGAAGCTTTGCAGGCAGCCGGTTTGACAGCGTTGGGTCTACATTTCCCAAAGAAGACATAGTTGGAATGTCGTGTTACCAGTGTAGGGTAGACCAGGAATCGGACAAATGCCTGAGGAGGGATCTTCTGTCTCCTCTCGAGAGCATAATGGTCATAGAAGGTCGTTGTTGGTGTGCAGCGGCAGCGTCGGCCTCATGGTTCCCAGTTATTCCGCAGTGCCCTAGAACCCACTGAAAGGCAACGTAGTGGGAGCGATCTTATAGGGACTTCAGGGCGCACAGGATGTCTATCACCACTGAGGCAAGGGAACCGCGGATGCCCATGTTTTTAGTGCACAAGAGTGCTGCTTTGGAGTCTGTGTAAATTACCCAGTGCCGCGGTTCACAGTGTTCCGCATATGTCAAGAATAACAAGATAGCATAGAGTTCAGCGGATGTCGATGAGGTACGGTGAGATAGACGACACCACGTGTAACAGACTCTGATGGAATGGCAAAGGCTGAAGATGAAGTGTCCCTGGTCGACGATCCACCCGTGTATACAGCGGTACTGTTGCGGTATTGAGCCTCGATGAAGTCAAGGGTAAGTTGCCTAAGAATAAAATCAGGATAGTTCTTTTTGTTGTTCTTGAGGCCGGGGATGGAGACAGTGACAGGCGGCGATGGCAACGTCCATGGAGGCGCTTTGGGTGCCGTCTGGTCGACTATGAATTTGGGGATATGAGATCTGAATGATGTCACAGCAGCATGAAGCGTCGCGTTCCGTCTAGCGTGAAGCTCGCGAATCGGAGTGTGACGGTTATGATGGGCACGTAGACGCAGATAGTGGCGTGCAGTTTCCCGAGTACGGAGAACCTCAATGGGGATGTCCCTCGACTCAGCCACTACTAGACGGGTTTCGGCGCTTCGCGGGACCCCGAGACATACCCGAAGACTGCGCGCTACCATGGCTCGAATCCTTTGAATCAGTGTCTGAGGAAGTCCGTGCAGGACGGGAAGGCTGTACATCACTGAGCCACGAACCAGGGCATTGTGCAGCATGAGGAGATCCTTCTCGTCTCGCCCCCATCTCATACCTGCGAAGTGACGAATCACGTTGACCCAGCGTTGGACTTTCTGTTCAATGACGTATATGTGGCGCTTCCACGACAAATTCCATGATAGAGTCACGCCGAGGAACTTGTGATGTGTCACCTGCTCCAGTGGGCTTCCACCAGTATACGGGCGATCTGCGCTTTTCTCTACGGATATCTCCATTCCTGCCTGGAGTAAGTAGAGGCGAATGACATCTAACGTGCGCTGAAGACGCTGACGGAGTGCTGGACGGGAAGTGCCTTCAGTCCAAACCCAGGTGTCATCGGCATACAGGGACAAGTTGACTTTCCGCTGAGTGCAGGTTCCGATCCCTTTCTCACCGGTGTATGAGCGATAGTGGCCCGGCAGTCTGCCTCCCGACCGTTGGCGGTCGCCTGGTATCCTGGCACGTCTTTGGCGCTTGTGCAACAGAGTGAAAACATCAATATCAGCTGTACCGAGAGCTTATATCTGACCGGCTGACCGCCATACTACAATTTTCACAATCTGGCGTCGTTTGGACATCGTAACGAACGTTCCCGTGCAATTTGTTCGCACCAGCTTTTCCGATTTTTTTAGAGAAAAATTGCGCAATTTATGCTAGTGACGGAAGGCTGAAGTCACTGAAGAGGTTAGCAAGCTGTAGGATTCGAACCCACATCTTTTGGATTACCGGTCAAGGGATTATGCACTTGAGGCTTTGTATGTATTTGTCCTTTCTGTGTGTTCCAGCATCAGAACATCAATTGTCTCATGTTCAGCTGCTGCTGCACGCATCGATCCCATCGTATGAATGTGTGTATGAGTAACAGTAATGTAAGAGTGAAAGGGGGACGAGTGGAGAGAGAGTGGTTGATTTGTCCCTTAAGAAGTCGCTGGGTAGGTGTGTTATGGGTTAGCTCAATTGGTAGATCCCTGGACCGCTAATTCAGAAGATGTGGGTTCGAGTCCTACGGCTGGCTAACGTTTTCAGTGACTTCCATCTTTCATCATTACTTGATCTGTTTGATGGGAAAACAGTTTGGTATGGTTGCTTTGCCTGTGTGGTACACTGAAAGAACTCGGCTTTACCAAGTGAAACATCCACAAGGACATCACCATATCCAGGAGGTCGTGTGTCCTTCCTGCAAAAATGTGATGATTTGAAACACAGTTTTCTGTCCTAGCGCATGTCCTCTGTGTAGAGTGCTCGTGAAAAATCCACATTTCCGCAAAGTGGGATTTACAAATTTGTAGAATCCAGAAAGAAAACTAGGGTTGGCTACCGGAAACGAGAAATGGTAATTACCGAAATTTAGTAGGAAACGGAAATGGAAACAACAAAATTGTTTTAGCGTCCACTACCAGAAACGGAAACTGAAACGAAATTCAGTCCAAAAACTGAATTGCCCTTTCTCGGGCCTCTTCAATTGTGAGTTCGATATCCTCGCCGTGGGTCTCAAACAATTCCTATACCGTGACCGCCTGTCATTTCCTGGTGCAAAAAGGCCAGAGAATAACCTACATGCCTCCACATTCCTCTAACTCCAACGTTTCTGTTTCCTAACACATTTTAACTTTACTATCTACGTTGGCCATCAGAAGCGCGCTCAGATTCTTTGCGATCCACGACCCAATACAAACACCCCTCTTCTGAATGAAAAATTTCCCTTTTGGTTGAGTCCAAGTTCCTGTGAAGAACAACACGACAAATTCTGAAACCTCAGCGCAACAAAGTGATCGATGCTTTCTTTTACAATTTGCATTAGGGCAATCACCAATCCTTACTCACGGTGTCTCGTATACGGCACCCATGTCACCACCTTCGTGATGTTACGCAGCATTGCCCTTCTTCGGCGTACGGCCAAGCTGTTCTGCGCCTACAAGGACAAATCCCACCATCGCATACCTTGGTCTTCTGTACGGAGCCGCTGTGGGCCTTAAGTCTGCGTCCAGTGCACACATCCGTTCCTGATCTTCCGAAGAAGAGCTATGTCCCAGCTGTTGTGGCATGCCCACTAACGCTGCAATATCACCCCCCGTGCACTCAAACCGAATGGAGGTTTTCACTGATGGCTCCATGGCATCCTATGAATCTGCATTTTACATTCCGGAGCAGGCATACCAGCGTGGTTTCAAGCTGCTGCCCGTGCAGTCATCAGCCGAAACAGAAGCCTTTGCTATCTTATCTGCTCTGCGGGACATCTCTTCGATGACACCAAGAGCGTGGACTATTCTTTCGGATAGTAAGTCGGCTTTGGAGGACCCGGCGTCGTATTCGCCCAAGGTTATCCGCTACATCTACACGAAGATCCTTGGCCTGCACGCCACACTGTCGTCTCTATGCTACAAGTGTGTGGTTCCATTGGATTCCGCGCCGCGTAGGTATCTCGGGGAATGCCCTCGCCGATTATGTGGCCAGGTGTGCTCGTGCGGCTGGGTCTCTCCCTTTTGTCCTGCTTGCGCCGTCTGCCTGTCGGCTAGCTATTCACCGCTACTGGAGAAATAGCTCTCAGGCCTTTTTTTCGATACGCTGCCAGGACGAACCCTTTTCTGCGCTCGATTGACCCTACGATGACCCACACACTGGTAGGCCGCTACCCCAGGGAGGAAGAGTCCTTGCTCCACAGACTTCGACTGAATGTGGCGCGTACTCCACTGCACCTGTTTAAGATGGGCCACCTTTCGTCACCCAAGTGCCCCACCTGTCATCTCGAAGGAGACATCCCGCACTTGCTGCTCCACTGCACCCGTTACTGCCAAAGTCGTCTTCTCCTACGGTTGCGTATCGCTCACCTCAGGATTCCGAACTTTTCCCTAGCTACGCTGCTAGGCCCCACACAATATAGTCGGGGACAAAGGCACTTCTTCTGTTTTTACGGATCTGTGGCCTTCTGCGAGAACTGTGACCAATTTCGTGTCTGTTTTCCGTTTTGTTTGTTTGTTTTGCTTTTTGTTTGTTTTTCTGTTTATTTGTCTTTCCCTTCCTTTTTTTCTTTTCTTTTTTTCCCTAAGAATAGCAAGCCGCTGTAGCTGTGGCTAACCTTTCCGTCCTATCTTTTTTTTTAATATAATAAACGTATCCCCCCCTTGCGGAATATTATTGTGAGTCATTTACGTACAATGAAAAACGCTTCATTTCCCCTTCTTTAAAATCCTTAATTTGCGCAATAGCCCCTCCGAATTTTTAATTTCGGACAGATCACTTACATTCAACAGTGCTCTGTTTGTCACCGTGCGTTTTTTCTTTCTTTTTCTCTGTCTTTTCTTTTATTTATGTATTTTTCCCCCATGCCTTGTTCCCTTGCACTAGGAGCTCAAATCGTTTTTAGAAAGAATCACCAACCCACCCGGATTTTAACTTTATTGCAATGAAAGATTTAACGCCTCCATGTATTTGCGTTACCCAGAAATGGTGGTTCAGGTGATCCTTCTAGACAGACTGTAGACATACCAAGAGCGTGATTCCTGTAGTTATTGCCAGGTGTGGATGACTCAGTGTTTCAAAGCGTACTGAAAGCGACGACACGTAAAATTATGCTGGCTTTCTGTTTATTGTGGCTTTGTGAGTGCGTGGGAGAGGATTATATTCTCCACATCTGCATGGCGGCTGTACGAGATATTGCTGACAGACAGCCTCCAACAGGAGACGTCGTAAGAAACGGAACTGAACAGAAAATTCTCTTCTTTCAACACATAGATTGTTGGAACGATACATAAGGATGTGAACTGTCGTTTCGTAGAATTTCCGCGCGCGAAGACTGAATCGGATTGAGACAGGTAGGTGTGAAATCATCCGAAGCATTCAGTATATAGAGCCACCACAATGTGATTGATGCGGCCGGTCACACAGACCCCACTGCTATTTCGAGCCTGGAACGACTTCTCGGCGTCAGTTTCGAAGGGAATAATTCATTCACGAGTTCCCTCTAGATAAAGATGTTCCAGCTACGCTCCAAACACGCGCGTTGCGTTGAAATTCTAGTCACCGTTTTCATCGGAATAAATAAGAGAGAGTGTTTTTGTTGGTGCAGAGGAACAGCTTCAATGGCTTATAGCTTCACGTTCTGTCTAACTTGCACCAAATGAATGACGCATTATCGGCACAATGGAATTCAGCTATAGCACGTACGAGAAGTATATTTAACGCAGACTAACGGAGAATTGGGGCGGAGCTTTATATTTGGGGTGGAATATTCTAATTTTTCGAATATCGAGGCGAACACATAAAATTTCGATTGGAAATCTGAATCGAATATGAACTTCGGTATCCGAATTGCGAATCGAATGCCTCTTTCTAACGGAATATCTTCGAATAGTTACCTTTCCTTGGCAAACTTCACTTCTGAATCATTTGCAGGAAGTACATTGGATTCTCGCACACCCAGGAACCGCTCACCTCCTCCTCTCCCTGACAAACTGGGGGAAGCGTGTCCTTTCAAGTGTCCCGCTTTTGGTGGTTCTGGGCGCTCCGGTGAAAAGAGCATTTGGGGGATATGGGGTCACTGCTACCCGTGTACCCAGAACAACCGAAAGCCCAGAACCTCCAAACTTTTTTTCGGATAATATGAGCGTTTGTTTGATTTGGGACGTCGGTGGAAAAGGGCATTTGGATGATACGAGGCCTAAAACCGAAAATCCTTTGTCCTTAAACTCTTTCAGCTTGGCAATAAAATCTCTCTTATCACAGGCGGCTGTGGGTCAGAAACCGGTTATTCCTGTAGACTGCATTCAGTGCGACAACCAAGCTGTCGACCATCTCCTGGCGAACACCTTCAAAATGGCGCGCACCAGATAGCTCATAAGCGGATTCTGCATGGATTCACGCTTTGTGGGTGGCGGAACGAGGACTATGACTTTAAAGTAGGCTCCACCCATGAGACGGCGAAAGATCAGAAAATGTCAAAACTCTCCCAATAAATGGCCTTGGAGCACAGACATGCCCTAGAACAATGTCTCACGTGCAGTCACAATTACAGCGTCGGCGTAGATGGCGTCGGCGTCGTCCGCATTAGCTTGTCCGCCCAAAACTTTCTCATTCGTAGCATTGAGGAGCATCATCCCGCTAGTTTACAACCGCTATCGATGGAAGGTGAGATAACTGACGGAGCCGGCAATCTCTTCAACTTCTATCATGGAAAGGCGAATATCCACAGAACTTTGCTGGACGAATTTCATCGACTGCGAAAGCACCGCACAAGCACTACGCAGTCCGTGGAACAACCAGACAAACCCCACTCGTTGTCGATGCGTTGTGGTCACGTAACCGTGCTATTTCCTTCTAGCATACTCCTTGAGGTTTCTATGCTTCGGACAGATTGCAAAGTTTTGCATCTATTTCTGTGCGCAAACGTTTTCATATGGGCACCGTGCACCAGCGAGAGGACGCTGCGGTCGCTTGATTGACATCGCCACCCGTGGCGATTTCGCGCGTAACGGTCTGGTACTGACGCCGTATCGGCGCCTTCGCGTATGTAGCTTTGGTGCGTACGGGTGTTTTCCCGAATTTTATATATCGGCTTTGGGGCTTTGGACTCATTAACCCGTGAGACTACTTGTGCGGAAGTGGTTTGTCACGTAAAATGTATGCGATGGGAAAGCCTTTTGCACGTGGAACATTATGTGTCTATGCAAAATGTGTGACACAGTGTGTAGCGCAGACAAGCGTGTAGTATTCGCGGCCCGTATTTACGTGAAGTTAAGTGCACATTTATCCGCAAGGGTCTACCAATTATAGACTACAGATCAGAGACTAGCTGCGTCCAGAACCTGCGCTATGAAGACGGAAATCTCGCACTGAAGAATTCACAATAATACAGTCAACAACAAATTGGAATATACATTACGAAGATAGCGGAAAAAACCGTTCTCGTTTCTTTCTTATGCATAATCCGTTAACGTGATGATGCACTGTCAGGATAAGTTCCTTAGTCAAATTATTCCCAATCTTGCATCGCTCAAGTCGGGGGATTCCCTTTTAGCCCTTTGTGCCTGCATTTGATGCAAAGTCATAGTAATAAAAATCAATCAGTCAATCAAGATTGTTTCAGGATATAAATAAGGCGTGTTTTTGTTTGAAACTGGATATGTAATGATAATAATGTTTTATTAGTGCTAAACAACGACCACAGCGGCCTTAGTATAGGTGGACATAGCGCATCAGACACATTGTCGCAAATTGCAACATAGAAGCAGCCAGAAATATCACGCAAAGAAACACAAACATAAACTATGCTAAAAAATAAAATTAAAATGACAATAATTAAGAAGAAACAGTGAGGTTGCTGTTCGACAAACGCATGATTACTTTTGTGTGTGTTTGCGTGTGTGCGCGCGGACGAATAGGAAGGAGCAAAGAACCACTTGTAAACCGAGATCACAAGATTTGGCAACGATAATAAGATCATAGGGACAGAATGCACCTACATAAAATGATGACGGCTTGCGAAACGCAGCTCGGGGAGGACAAATAACTCCCTGTGTTCGCATGCAAGCTTTATATTGAAGGAAGACGAGGTCCAAATCCAGTCTTCGCCGACACGCCGCAAAATTAGGGTCCGAGTAAAAGAGATAAATACTGTACGACATATGGCAGACACTAATTTTAGCCAAGCTCCACGATGTTCATTGGCAACTTTTTCACGTCAGTTGCTGTGCTATAAGTCCGCATCGTGATGCTCAACTGGTCATTGACAAATATACTAAATGCAAGGAATGAGTTCTAAGTTTGAAACAACGGATTTGAGCGGCACGTTGGGTGGATTGCCGTGAAAGCCCTCCCTCAAATATGTGATCGGCGGGACGATACAGCGAGAAGGACGAAAACTTTACGGCAAGTTGCCTCTCTTTCGCAGTAACTTGGTTGTCGTGGCAGATTACCACATAGAATTAGTTTCCATTTTGTCTTCTCCTTTGACTTTCTTATGCAGGCAGCTTCAAATCGCTCTTTTCGAACGGCGAAACTAGCGCAGCACTGCTAGACGCTGCTGGCTGGTACCAGGGCATTACGCCGCGTTTCCCCTCGAGGGGCCGCTGCCGTCGATAGAAAACTCTAGCGCACGGTGCCTATACAGAGAATTACCATATTTGGCAATAAGTGTCTAATGTAGTCTGACAATAAATATATATATATATATATATATATATATAGTTGAAATAAATGGGAGACAGAAGACGAAAGTAGGGGAAGTAACAAAAAAGGGGTTTATTAAAACTTAAAAATCATAAAAGTTAGGGAGGATGTCTACGTTACGGCGGAAGCTCCGCCTTCTTCGGGACAAAAGAGCTAAATGTGGCCACGAGGCTGATAAGGGGCTTGAGAATGACGTGGTCGGTTGGGGGAAATTCCCGCCACCTGGCGGTTGTCAATTGGGGAAATTCCAGAGCGTTTTTGTGTCAGGTCCAGGAGTGGGATCATCGTCCTTGTGGGTCAGTGGGGATTTTGATATGGCTGAAACGAGAAAAGGCAACAGGGTCTTATCTAGGTTGTTAGACTTCTTATTGTTGACAGCATGCCAGGGTCCTCGTTAATGGCCGATCGGAACTTGTAAATTAGGTAAGATTCCCGTTGTTTTCGGGAGCGGTCGGAGGTAAAGTTCGACTGGAGAATAAAAACTGAGGCTTCGTTGATTGAATGTTCTGGTTGTTTGAAATGGCGTGAGACTGGAAGATTAGGTTTCTTGGTAACATCCGATCGGTGATTGTTGAATCTAATTCGGAAAGAAGTTTTTGTCTGACCCACGTATTGGGCACGGCATGTGTTGCATTGGATTACATAGATAACGTTGCATGAGTTGCAGTCTACGTCTGCGTGCGGACACGGGACATTTTTTCGATTTCGACAACGCAGTGGCCTTGGCTCGAGAACAAAGATTGGGACACAGGAAGCTTCTAGAGTCCTGGCACATACGCGGTGACCCCTCGGTTTGTAACAAAAACCGTGGCCCCCTTCTGAACAATGATCTCCTTAAATAGCGACCGGTTGTGTAATCTCTCATTGAGTTTGGCACTGATGATGTCCGTCGCACGACGGACGAAACGTCTGAGTAAACCTTGTTATTTTGTTACGTGAAGTCGGAGTTCTCTACTTTTTTGTCTAGTTACGACTGTGTGTAGAGGGGGGGAGGGGTGTTCCAAAACATCGGTGAAACCTGGTATTTTCCCGTGAACGTCCTGGAAAATGTTAGCAATGCTTGCTGCAGCATTTCTCGTTGCTTCGAGGTACCTGGAAATCCTCGCATACATTCGTCCAGGGCAGCAGTTGCAACTACAGGCGTTTGGCATTCTGACAGGCAGTGAACTTTGATTCATGAGTTTTGCTAGGTACGCTCGATTAGGCCTGCACTGCCTGAACCAGTTCCGGTGGCGCTGCACTCGCCCGTTCGTTTCGCCAGTGCAGCCGAGCGCCCCCTGCACCATCTCGTTCGTTTCAAACCAGTGCACGCCAAGTGTAGCCCTATAGTGTAAGGAAACTCTGCACTCCCGCAGATGTCAGTTCAACGGTAGCGCAGAGTATGGCGGCAATGGCAACAGACGACACAAGGCAAATAATATTCTCGAATGTAACCCGAGGGAGCCGGAAGAGAAGTTTGAATTCGAAGTCGAAATAACGATTCACTACAGTTTCGGTGTACATTGGTACACGGTTCCTGTGAGTTCGCAGAAGATTCAACGCTATCACGGTTACCGGGTCGTCGAATTTTCGTCAGAGGTGCTGTCAGAATCCACAAGTTCCATGGCTGCTTGCACAATTGTTAAACAGTTCATTGTGTTCGAAATTAAAAAGCAGCAATGCACGTGTGATTAAAATGTCACACGCGTTCTTGCAATCCGTAACGGTGTTGAGACTCGCGGAGAGCAGAAGGCCTGCAGTAGCGCTGCACTTCGATATTCGTTTCGCGGTGGCACTAGTGTTGCACCGCTGAACTGGAGCTGTGTGCTGGCTGCGCCAGTTCAGAACACGCCTTGCACCGCCCGGAATTGGTTCAAGGCGTGCAGGCCTAATCGAACGTACCTTCTGTATTGCAAGAACATCGATTGTAACGAGGCGGGGGGGGGGGGGGGATTTGGGCAGAGAAACTATATTACGCGGCGAAGCGCGTTGTGCTGCCACGCTTCCTATCGTTATTGAACAAAATCCGAGAAAGATGTGATCTTTCTTTTTGTTGTTGTTGTTGTGACGAGCACATAGGGACTTTATACAACACCATAAATAGAAATGCCCGTGCGGACTCACTACCGACCTAATCGACCCTCTTCGCTGCATTACCCTTGAGCTTCGAAATTAATGTTTTACGTCATGGTTACGTCAAAATGGCGTACGGTCCAAGATTAAGCGCCCAGATACTGCGAAGGAAGACTAGGGATAAATTTCCCTCCAGTAGGGCAGGCTCTATAAAGGTGCAGTATTGTGTTGCAGCCTCGTCCTACACCTCGTGAAGTAAAGGAAGCGAGACGGATTGGTTCTGCCGAGGATAGGACCTCCGAGGTGTCATCTTCAACAACCTTGCATTTGCATGTGCAACCTTTGCATTTGACTATGTGCTTCGTTTTATAAGTTGCACGAATGATGATGCTAGATGGCGCAGGCCCACTGTTATAGCTGAAAAGAAATGCCCCAAATATGGCGAAAGCTCTCCTCGATTCATTCCACGTTCCTGCGAAATTGATCGCAGAGTCCTTCGTTTGGCGCGGAATTTCGCGGAAATCCGATTAGGTGGAAGGACGTGCAGGGCGTTTAGGAGAGGTATCGCACGCTCACGCAACAGGGCGACAGAGAAACTCGAATGTTTTGCGGAATCGCATAATTTGCCACCACTATTTAGCACCAAAAACGGCAAGAAAACAAACAAAAAAAACGTAATTTGCGCACACGCGTTTTCGCGGATGTTTCGCACGCGCGTCTCGTTGTCCGTGGCGATTGTTTTTCGCAACGCTGTCATTGCGGTGCTTGTGTTTGATTTGAGCGCGCTTTGGAGTGATGGTCCACTGACGCGACGAACTACTTGAACTACACAACGCGGAAAGAAACGCTGGACAAACACGTTATGACAAACCTCACACCACAACATGACGAAGTTGGCGGACACATGGTGCTTTCGGTCGTCATGTGACTAGCAGCGTCTCGACGTATTTCACCTAGGGATCAGAACCGGACCGGAACCCGAACCGAAAATCGAAAAAAAAACGTTATTTTCTGACGAACCTGAACATTTTTCACTTGCCGAGCCGAACCGGAACTGAACCGAAAACAAATCATAGGGCTACCTGTTCGGGAATCGGTGCAGAGGTCAAATAATTGTCCTACTGACCGATATGTTTTTTTTTTTCTTTTTGACTCACCTGGAGTGGTTATCTAACACCTTTCTCTTACAACTGTGTACGATGAGCGTAAGCTCCTTTCATGTAGCAAAATTATTGCTCATGAACTGGTTAAAAAGGACCTCTTCCAATCCCTGTAAATGTCCCCACCGCTGACAGGTCCAGCGGAGCTACACCCGAACCGAACTAGTATGCCTGAGCCCGAACCGGACAGAAAAAAATACATGTCCCGATCCCCTTTTTCACCTGTATATGAGGGATAGTGGCCGGTAGTCTGCCTCCTGACCGTCAGCGGTAGCCCTGTATCCGGGTGCATCTTTGCATCAAAACATCAGTATCGGCTGAACCGAGAGCTCATATATGACCGCCTGACCGCAATACTACAATTTTCAAAATCTGGCGTCGTTTCAATATCGTAACGAACGTTCCCGTGCAATTTGTGAACACCAACTTTTCCGATCTTTTTAGAGAAAATGTGTGCAAATTATGCTAGTGATGAAAGATGGAAGTCACTGCAGAGGTTAGCCAGCTGTAGGACTCGAACCCAGATCTTCTGGATTACCGGTCCAGGGATTATGCACTTGAGGCTTAGCAGGTATTTGTCCTTTCTGTGTGTTCCAGCACCAGAACATCAATTGTCTCATGTCCAACTGCTGCCGCTGGGGTCAATCCCATCGTATCAATGTGTGTATGAGTAAGAGTAATGTGGGATGAGTGAGAGGGAGTGGTTGATTTGTCCCTTCAGAAGTCGCCGGGTAGGTGCGTTAGGTTAGCTCAATTGGTAGTGCCCTGGACCGGTAATCCAGAAGATGTGGGTTCGAATTCTATGGCTGGGTTACATTTTGATTAGTTGACCTGTTTGGGAAAACAGTTTGGTATGGTTGCTTTGCCTGTGTGGCACACTGAAAGACCTTCGCTTTAAAAGTGAAACATCCACAAGGACATCATCATATCCAGGAGGTCGTGTGTCGTTCCTGCACAAATGTGATGTATTTCAAACACTCTTTTCTATCTTAGCGCATGTCATCTGTGTTGGGTGCTCGTGAACCATCCAAGCATATTTTGCGTGTGGGTGAATAACCAGCTTAATGTGCAACAATGCTTAGGGCACCTTGCGTACTGCAGCGCAAAAACTACACATTTCCGCAAAGTGGGAGTTACAAATTCGTGAAATTCTGAAAGAAAACCAGGGTTGGCTACAGGAAACGAGAAATGGTAATCACCGAAATGCAACAGGAAACGGAAATCAGAACGAATACAAAATTCGAGTTACTGGCTTCTGAGAAGCTCCAGTCGCCGGAAAACGGCGCTCACAACTATAAGACGAGACATCGTCTCCTCCGATTGGCTGTTCTCTGCCGGCAGTTTGTCTTTAACCACTGCAGCATCAATATATCAAGTCGTAGAAAAGCTGGCACTAGCAAGTGAAAGAGGAAGACCCGGGACATCAGAGGAATGTTTCAGTTCGCCCTCGGTCGTATTGATCGCGTCCGACCCAAGCCCAATTTTTCCGAACGTCTGGGAGCAGCCGCCCGCGGGTTCACGTCGTAACCGTGCTCGAGTTCCCGGCTTCTGAAATGCTCCAGTTGCGAACAACGGCGCTGCATATGAGACGAGGATCATCCTCCATCATCTCCTCTGGCTGGCAGTTCTCTGCTGACAGTTTTTTCTTTAACTTGTGCGGCACCAACATATCCAAAGCCGTGCAAAAGCTGGCACAAGCTAGTGAAAGGGGAAGACCCAGGCCATCAGAGGAGTGCTCGAGTTCGTCCTCGGTCGTATTTATCGCGTCCTGCCCGAGGTCAATTTTCCAAACGTCTGGGACCAGACGGGCGGGTTTACGCTGTGAAAGGCGGCCACCCAACAAAACGAACAGAACTCCATAAAATGGATTCGTTTGTGACCCCGAGAGCGTACCAATTACCTGCTCCATTCGCGGTGTCATCCTCACGAAGACACTTTGGTATGACATACCTGGGACAATGACCTTTCTTTGTAACCCTGAGTTTACCTCTTCACTTCCTCTTTGTCACCCTAGTTTTCCTCGGCCCAGTTGCCTTTGTAATAAGCTATCTGGAATTATAACAAGCAAGTTGCTAGCCAGCCCTGTTCGCCCCTCTTCCCCGTGGTTATCGTACGGCACGTGACGCGTGGTTGGCAAACGCAGGTATTGAAAGCTCAATATTTGCCAATGGCCCCATGAAAATCAAACCAGTCTGCATATTCCCCGGCTGCATAAAGGTATTGGAGTATTGAGAAGCAAATACGAAAAGTATTTTAAATAGAGTATAAAATACCTTTCTGTAAAAGTACTGAGTAAGATACTTAAATAGCAACAAAAGTATTTAAGATACAATATTTGGAGTAGGATACTCCAAATACCTAAATATCTGAAATTACCTAACTGAATTAATTTATACCTGAAGAAGTGCAGGCCACTGCAGGAAAGCTTGTATGCATTAAAAGGGTATATTCAGTGTTTTTTGTTTTTATTTGCGAACAAAATATGTCAGACCACCTACGCAGCTGCTACTCTCTCGATCGAGTGAAGCGAAGCACGCTCCTTCTGTTACTGAAATTGCCCAACTCCTTTCGACTTTTCGGCAAACATCTCAGCGCGCACGCCATACCAATCCTCCCCAAATGGGTGTGGCTGCACGTGTGATATCCAGACCCATTACACGAAATAAGCATGATCACATATAAAAAAAAACCGTTACTCTTATCCGTTACCCGTTAAACGTGCTACTCTTTCCGGGCGTCGGGAACTTGGTGCTCCCATCGCGCCTGGCAGCAGCCGCAGCAGCCCCCTCCTGCACTCACGGTTGGGTCGCCGCGGGAGGGAGACCCTCACGACTAGCTGCGTGGCTCTCCCGTGTCTGGGGAAAAGGGATCCTGGCGTTTGACTGGCCCCGGAGGATGTTTAGGACATTTAGCGGACCCTCCGGGAAAGCAACACGCCGCTTTCGCCCCAGCTTCCCAATGAAGGGTGTTCCTGGAAGGCCGGACCCGGGCTATCCAGCTTAGTCGCCGCCGCGGTAAGGGTCAACCTCGTGCAGGGCTACCCGCCTGCGCCTGTATATAGTGGACGGCACGTGCCAATGTGCGGAGCACGGTCCCCTGGTTGGGCTCGGGGGCTGGCGGCGCGGCCTTCGCAGTGAATCACACACGCAACACATATGGCAAATAAACTCTTTAAAAAAATCCGTGATCGGCGCCTAAAGAGGCGCTGCACCGAAGAAAATCCAGCAACCGAGTTTTTCTACCAGAAACAGCCAGCATGGTTTCCCAGAGTCCTTGTCATAAACGCAGATGAATCGATCCAGTCGCTGTCAAAGCTGTCTTTGCAACTGCTAAAGTACTGGAACAGAGCATTCGAAAAAATTACACTGTGCGAAAGCACAGCTCTGGTGACATCCAGGTGGAGGTCCAAGCAAAGGAACAGAGCGTGTCCCTCCAGCCCTTGAATGCAATTGCCGGCATACCTGTCACGGTCACCCCGCATGAGACACTAAACATCGTAAAAGGCGTCATTTCAGAGGAGAAGCTCCTGATGTGCTTCGACTCTGAAATAAAGGAGGGTCTCAGAGAACATGGAGTGGTCAGTGCACGGAGAATAATTATGCGTAGAGACGGCAACGAAATACCAACAAAGCATCTTGTACTATCATTCCAACTTCACACTCTTCTATCTACAATACATGCTGGCTACCTCAGCTGTAATGTACGGCACTACGTTCCAAACCCAAGGTGCTGTTTTAAATCCCAGCGCTTTTTGCACGGCTCACAGACATGCCGTGGACAAACAACATGTGCAAAGTGTGCAGGGAAAGACCATGAGTCGCAGACATGTGAAAATGCCGTCAAATGCATCAACTAGCTGTAGTGGCAGCCACCCAGCATACTCCAGGTCCTGCCGACAGTGGAAGGACGAAAAGGAAATCTTGAAAGTTAAAGTTGAGTAGAATCTTTCTTACACTGCAGCAAAGGCACAGGTAGCGTTTTCTAAAGGGTTTACTGTGTCTTGTCTTTCACAGAATGGCGTTTGCCGTACGCCCTTGGAGGAACAGGCTAACGTGCTTGGCAGACACTTTGCACTCCTCCCATTACAGCCAGTCTTTCTTGTCACACAAAACCGCTGCTGAGAAACGCACCATTAAACAACCTAAAAAATTAAAAGAGGTGCGTCCGAATAGTGATGCGTCGCACATGCCGTCATAGTGTGCGTCACATGTGCGCCTTCCAGCCAAAGTATTCGGACGAGCCCACCTGAGCACAGCTACGCGCGCCATTTGGTGCTGATCGTCTGCAACGTATACTTAATTAAAAAGACTCCAGACGGCGCATTGCATGAGGTGCTGCAAAATCGGCCGTTGTAGCAGACGACAATAATTTATCGGAATTCAGCGTGGATACCGAGGCAGTTATGGCGTTTTCATTTGTCTTGCAGTTTACCTACATGCGCAGAGAGAGTGAGGTAGACATTCCAGACATTGTGTGTAGAAGTCGTGCACGACAACTGACGGAAGGACGAAAAGTAAGCAGAGCGTAGTAAGGTTCCCAAAAGGAGCACTCTGGAAGAGAAGAGACGAGAAGAACTCTGACAACAGTAGCGTGATGTAGTACTGGGATCGGCTTGCTGCACATTTATCCTGCCCAAGGCACCCTGTAATCGTGCATGACACCCATCATGCAACCTCGTGAGCAACGGTTGTGTTCTGACAACTTATCCAAGGCTGAAAGCGACAATCCCGCACAGGGAGCATTTGTGTGTAGTTTTATTAATCCATTCGATAATAAATCATAAAACAGTTAAACAAGTTCCGTCTGCTCCATAAAATGTCGTGTTTCGTTTAACATTCCTACTTCAATACTTGTTGGGGACTGGCAGCGACGGCGTCTCCCGGGTTGCTTATCACTGATCACCTCATCTTATGGGTCTTCCTCACGATTTTCCAGACCTTCCCGCCTATTTTCCTGCGTTTCGCATTCCCGTGGACAGGCGCGAAAACTCGTGTCGCTTTAAAATTAACTAAAGAGCGAAGGATCAAATGTTTAGTGCTAACACGTACCTCATATGAGGGACTAAACTCACAAGGGTAATTGTTCCGCTCTGTTTCGGCTTCGCGGTATGCCCATTTATCGTGGTATGCCGCCATTTTTGCAAACGAAAGAGCCGCCAGTCGCCGAAAACTGTCGTCTGCTAAGCTGTTCGACGAACGCGCCCTCCCCCGAGACACGGCAGAAGCGGGAAACGTGAAACGCACTCCGCGAAGTCTGCATCGGAGGAGACTTCCCAAAGTGCGCCTTCTGTGACGCAGATGTGCGCCTGTGGAGAATTCGGATGGCGCACAATTTTGGCGGCACTTCCAGTGTGCGGTATGCGGTGGCGCATCTCAAACTATTCGGACGCACCCAAGATACAGCACCTTACAATGTACCCTTCAACGCACATGAACTTCAGAGAGCCTTACAGGCAAGAAAGAACACTGCACCTGGCCCTGACGGCATACACTATGATATGTTGCAGCATTTAACACCCCAGTCGCAACAAATTTTCCTTCACTTTTTTTAATCGTGTTTGGCGAGAAGGAACTCTTCCGTTGTCCCGGAAGCTAGCCGAAGAGCTGCCGGTTCTCAAGCCAGGGAAAGACCCGTCTGCTGCTATTAGTTATCGCCCCATTGCATTAACCAGCTGCCTTGGGAAGACTTTTGAGTGCATGGTAAATGCAAGGCTCGTATATGTTTTGGAAGAGGCAGGCGTCTTTGACAAATACCAAAGTGGTTTTCGGACTCAGGACAACCTACTCCACCTCGAATCACAAATCAGAGAGGCTTTTGTTCGAGGGCAGTTCTGTGTATCTGTGTTTTTTTTATCTCGAAAAGGCGTACGATACCACATGGCGTTTCGGGATTCTGCAAGATGTACACGCATGTGGCATCACGATAGCGAGAGCCATCCCACCTGGCGTCCAGTACTCCCTTTACGTAGACGATGTCCAGGTTTCCTACACTGCATGAAGTCTTTCGACAGCTGAGAGACAGGTGCAGCTCACGATCAACTGCCTGTATAAGTGGGTTGATGACAACGGCTTCAGGTTTTCCGCGCAAAAGACAGCGTGTGTTGTTTTTACGAGGAGGCGAGGCATATTTGACGAGCCCTCGCTGCTCCTCGGTGGCAACACACTACCAGTTTGTGATAACCAAAAAGATATTTCTGGGGGTGCTGTTTCACAAGAAGCTGTCTTTTGTGCCACACATAAACTATATAAAACAGATGTGCCTGAAATCCTCCAACATACTCAAAGTTTTATCCCATCGATCGTGGGGAGCCGACAAGGTCACACTGTTGTGGGTTTACGACTCGGTTGTGCGATCGGTAATTGAATACGGTAGTGTTGTGTATGGCTCGGCGAGACCCTCGGCATTCAAAAATGTTGGACCCTATCCACCACGAACGCATCTGACTCGCCACCGGTGCCTTCCGGACGTCCCCCGTGAAGAGTTTGTACGTTGATGGCAATGAATGGTCACTCGAGAGATGGAGACAATTTGAACATGTGAAGGCTGCGCTAAAGTACAGATGCCAGGGCGATAACCCAGTTGCACACTGTAGTATGTACCCCGTTCCGGAGCGACTCTTCCTTGCAAAGCCCTCTGTTGTACTCTTGTTTCCGCTTCGTGTGCAGGCGGCGAGTTCCTGTGTGGGATTCAGTCCCTTTTGCGTTCCCCTGCAGCAGGCAGTCCTCGATGCTCCCCCTTGGCAGAGGCACCTAATACAATCCAACTTAAAATGACACAGTTTGACAAACAATCCACTGCACACACTGTCATTCTCCAGGAATTCCTGGAGATTCATCATGATTCGGGGACCACCATGCTATCTACACTGATGGGACCAAAGTAACCAATGGTGTGGTGGCCATTGCCCTTGAAGGTGATTCTATTATGATGACACGCCTGAACACGAACGCCACAGTTTTCACCGCAGATTCTCCTGGCTCTGCAGCACATTCAACAAAATGACCTTCAAAACTCAGTTATTTACTCCGATTCGCTAAGCTCTGTGCATGCGCTGCTTTCATGCTCTGACAGCAAGAATCATCTCGTCAAGCGAGTACGGGCACTCCCAGTAAGCAACAGATGTCCCTGCGACGTCTCCGGGCTATCCCGTCTTCGACAATGTGATATCCCTGGGATCACCTTGTATATCCCATTGACATCCATGCGACATCCAGGAGACCAGGATATGGACACTGCTTGGTATATCCCTGGTATATCCCAGGTATATCCCTGCGATGTCACCGCCGGATATTAGGAGATATGTGGGACGTTTATGAACAGTTGTTGCGCTTGTTAAAATTTCATATTAATTTACACTTACTTTTATTTTGTACATCAGAATTGATGATAGCACACAGATATGAATGAAAAGTACATATATTTATTGTCAAACATACATCTTATATATATGTCGCATATAAATCTGAGGCGCCTTTGTCTATTTCTACATATAGATAAATGAAAGTGAATAAATGCTGAGTAACATGACTAGTTTGGCAGGCTCATCTTGGTGTGGCGCTGCAGACTCTGCTTCTGGCTGAAACAAAGTATAATCGCAGTTTAGTGTGCATACATGGCACCACATAGAAGCCGCAGAAATTGTCTCCTTCTGCATACGGATCTATTAAAACTTTTAATAGATCTGTATTTTTACTATACTATATTTTATACTGTATACTGTAGTTACTGTACTTTTAAGTTAAAAGTTCATGAGCTGGGCGGACACTGTGGGGCGGTGCGTGGCTAGAGAGCAGGGCTACCTAGAGCCTGAGACGTAACGAAAGACTGAGGCTAAATTACTGAACAGACAAGGTGTAGGCCAGATATAATACATTCTGAACAAATATATAGTCAAAGCAAATACATGCAAATGAATGGCATTGCAGCATGCACCTCTAAGGACTACCTGCGCAACATCTGTGGTAAGGTATACCAAAGCTGACATATGTTCCAAAGGTGCAGGAAGTGTAACCTCCCACTACGTCAGAATAGTCCATGTGATGAAACTTTCGTGTTAGCGCCACGAAGCAACTGTGGCGATCAGCAGTCATGTGATGAAAACACACATTCAAACTTGAATTGGATGCACAGAATAAAGATGAAAAAATATCCTAACGAACAACAGATCCAGAGCAGTGTGGCAGCACTGCTCAATCTGACGTATTTATCTGGCTAACTGTAAGTACACTCATTGCAGACATTGGTCAATGCCTGCATTTGGTAGTGACTAATATATTTCCATTGTACTGACGTAACGGTAGACTGTACTTCCTGGCATCTTATGGAGCACTTCATCATAGTTTTGGTATACCAGAACAGACAATTTTAGTCCTGGAAGTGCAGTTCGAAGAAGGTGCATAGGCTTCACTGACATTTATTTGCATGAATCAGCTCATGCTGAGTAGAAGTTGGAATAAATGTCATGCCCTAGTTTCCTTCGCAAGCCTCTATTTTGTCTAATGGATAAAAGTACTGGCGTGTGAGATAGAACACAATAGGCACATATAACAATATGGCAAGGCCTGTGTTCTGGAAAAATATTCATCAATTACCTCCATTACGATTAATTAGCGGATTCCAGTTAATGATCTGAAAGTTGTGCACTGCCCCGCATAAGGCGTTTGTATGTCCTATGAACCTAGCCGCAACACTGAGTGTGTAGCTTTCAGGGGGGAGTTCCTCGCTGGTTGGGAACAGCTGCATTGGAGGCAAAAACCTTCCAATTTCATAACTTCCTGGAGTTAGCATCTGAGTAAAATTACATAAAATGGATTATATATTCCTATGGCAGCGGATGACGACGACAGATGGCACGACAAACCGACTTTAAAAGGAAACCGACAAACAGAAGACTTTATAGAGGATGTCACACAGGTGTAAATACGCAAAGGAACAAGCAAATTAATGGTGACTCCTGGCCCCATCTGTAAGAAGTTTAGCTCTGTTTATTGGGGAACCACTGGTGGGCAGTTCACACATGCAACCCTGAGTTTCTTTATTATACACTCTTCTATGTCCCCCTTTTTTGCCGTATCCTTGCCTATTATCTGTTGTCTTGAAAGAAAAGCTGGCGATACATATAACTTTTTGGGTGCAAGTTTACTGGTGCAGCCATGTTGTCCTTGACCGCACAAGCATGTTCCCCCGAGATGCTCATTTATATGGCCAGAACTCTGAACCCGACCACATAACAGAGGCAAGCTGTGCACCGGACAGGTTTTGCATTCAATAATATTGTCATGTTTCCTCTAACAAACTGTCACTTGCGTATGCACCTTGCAGGGGGTGCTCGGACAGCTTGTCATTACAGAATACATGACATAGACATGATGTTGAGGAACCAGCGCGAATCCATTGGGA